>NC_090928.1:394035418-394660418 GCF_040938575.1 Ambystoma mexicanum | reverse complement strand
TAGCAGGAACCTCATGGAAAATGACAGGCATTCTCTCAGTGAAGATTTAGATGAATCAATTTGCTCAGATGCATCGGAAATAATGACAGCGAGTGACAAAGGTGAAACTCACAATGGAGAAAACAGTAGAAGTAATCAAGAGGCCATGGTTAATACAAAAGAAGCAGAAGGAAACACGCAGAACACAAGTAATGACGGTCAAGATCAACCAAAGACAATAGAATTGAAGAATAAACAGCAAGAAAAAACAAAAAAAATAACAACAAACACAGGGCCAAATGAGAAAGAATATAGAAAGTTGAAATCCCTAATAAAGCGAAGGAGGAAGAGAAAACACACAGAAAGAGGGAAACAAACTACACAGACAGGTTAACCAACTACTTCAAACAGCAGAAAACAAACAGCAGTCGCCCCTAATAGGGAAAAGGAACATAGAAGGGAGTCATAGCCATGAAATCTCAATCGCAGACGAGATAGGAGTACAGGAATGGCAAGAACAATTCATCAAAACAATGGAAGGAAAAACAACAAAGGGTACAATAAATGACAAAGGAATTACAAATGGCCACGAAAGCAGTCTAATGCAAATAAGAGGCCAAACAAAGGATCTCGGAGCGAGACCTAAAGCGTACGATGTTCCACAAATACATTGGTTAGGGAAAAACCTTAAACTGGGAGCAGGATCTCAGCTGGTCATTAATGCTGAAGGCGTAGACCTATCTATGTCATCGCCACAGGACAAAAGATGCCTGCAATCAATGTTTGCCTTAAAGAGATGTAACCCAAATGAACCCACTCATGACGGAGAAAAGTCTAACAATAAGGTCAATCTCAGAGCAAACTCAACACAAACGGATTATTGTGAAATCACG
Organism: Ambystoma mexicanum; assembly: GCF_040938575.1. Classification (NCBI taxonomy): domain Eukaryota; kingdom Metazoa; phylum Chordata; class Amphibia; order Caudata; family Ambystomatidae; genus Ambystoma; species Ambystoma mexicanum. Next base: position 394,659,546 of record NC_090928.1, on the reverse strand, counting down.
CCAAAGAGAATGGGACCAAATACTGAAAGCAATGAAAGCAGTAAGAAAATGTCAACAGAAAAAGAAATACAGAGTCTGCCCAACAAAGAAACAACAAACATAAATGTGGGCTTCTCCATAGAGATAGGAATACAAATACAAAACAACGTAATGACAGCGCTAACCATCTCACTGCCCCCGTACATGAAATTGTACAAATCAATCAGCGAAAACGTAAAGGACAACAACGCACTTTTAGCGCTGATGTTAACAAAGCTATCTGCACAAGAAATCACTGGCCAGTGTCTGCAGTGTGGCAACGAAGATTATTCGACCTGGCCAGTGGAGACAGACATGAGAAAGACCATTTGACTAGTGCAATGTTAGAGTCACTAAAATGGATGTGCAAAACAGTGGAAAACTCAGAGCGCAATCAAAATGTACGTAGTCCCGAGAACAAGTATAGAGACATAGAAGACAGGGAAGACGTGCATGACTCCTGACTCCAAAAAATAGAGAAAACCAACAGCAAGGCACGGAAAGAACAACTGAAAAAAAGGAAAACAAGGAGGAGGCAAGCAAGCGGAAAGCTCAGGGGAAAAACTGACAATTAAAAGAACAAAATATCGGAAACAAAGTCGAAAATAAGAATATCCAGGAACAGGTTGAGGATATAACCATTGAGAGTGCCCCAAAGGATAATGTGAGAATGAACAAAGACGACTCTTTGATTGAAATGGGGGAAAGTGGAGGTAAGGAGAATAGCACGGGCAAGGATGCACTATACCCTGTATTTGGACCTGTACAAGGGCCGGGCATCCAAAAAAACAAGGGAGAAAGCTCAAAAGGTCCGCAAAGAAAGAAAGAGGAGGTAAAAGAAGTTAGTAAACCTAAAAACACAAAAATGGTCCAGAGCAAGCAAAAGAAAGGAGCAAGATCATTCTTTTGGAATATAAAATCAGCAACATACAATGTAAAACAGATAGAGAGTGAAAAAAAAAGTCTACCGCTCCATGCGATCCCAAAGCAAAGTGAAAGACAGGTCAGGATTGAAAGTAACGAGGAAGAAAGTGATCTGGATACGACCAATGGCTCAAGAGACCTGATCAAAGACGATTCTTACTACATTGAGGAGGCTGCAAACGTCTCCATGCTAAATAATAAAAACCTGAACCGAAAAAACGTGATGTTCCTACTGCACTGCATGCCCAGACTGAGAAAACTGAGAAATGAAGATATTGCAGTGGTAGAATATATCGATGAAGATCGTGTCGACAAAGTGATTCTACACCTGAAATAACACTGGAAAATCGCAATCTGAAGCTGAGAGAGGAGGAAAGAGAAGAGGAAAGAAAAGGTGAGGTCAAAAAAGGAAACAGAAAAGACAGTCTGAGACGTTGAGCTCCAAGAAGACTGGCAATGGCTGGCAAGTTCTCTATCGATAGAAGGTTATTGCCAATAGCAAAAAAAGAAAGCATCAACAAAAGTGGAGACAGTGATCTCATGGAATACAAGAGGTTTTAAACACCTGATGAACAAAGAAAACCCCCAACTAAATATCGCCACAATAATATGTCTACAAGAGACTTGGCTAAGTGAACTCCCAGTATGCAGGAAATTTGAGATCTGTATCAATCCAGCGAAAAAAGGACTTGAGGGGAGGCCCTCAGCCGGGCTAATCACCCTTATAAGAAAGGGTAGTGGATGGCGAATAATAGACAAAGGCAATTCAACCTACTTTTACAATGGACACTACTAGAAAATAAAAGTGACAATAAAATAAAGGTAACAACGAACATATTGGCGATAAATGTATACTGGAATCCATTAGGAATAACAACTGACCACTTCCTGGAAGCAATAACAGAAATAATAGTTGCCAGGTTGGAAAAGATTCTGCAAACTTGAATACTGATATGTGATGACCTCAACATAAAATGCTTAAAATCAAACGGCACCACACGATTGGAAGCATTAAGTTTGGGAACAACAAATGCAGCTAGATGGGTGCAAATGGCAAAAGGATTTAACCTGCACATGCTAAATGGTCAAACAACGGGGGACACTCCCGGAGCTCACACGTGGTCAAATGGCCAAGTGTCATCTACAATTGATTACATATGGGTATCCTCGGCCATATTAAGAGAAATAAAAAGCTTCAAAATTGTGGAACAGGTTGACAGTGACCACAATATTTTGAAAGCAACTTGGTGGAGTGAGGAAAAAAAAAAAAACGCACAAGAAGTCAAAGTGAAAATCCACAAATTGGATCTGAATCCGTCTACCAACCGAATATGGTTGACAAAGAAAGACATTAAGTCAATTTAACGAGATGGGTAATATTCAGACGGGACACCTAAACTATGAAACACTGTTGGAGGCCTATGTTGAAAAAAAGTCAGGGCTAAAACATGAAGCCCTAACACCTATACACACATAAAGTTGTCAACTGGTGGATAGAAGAAAACAACTAAGAAAGGAAATAAGAGAGTTTAAGAAAACAAAAAAAGAGTCGAACAAAGAAAAACAAAGGAACATCAAGAAAAGTCAAAGCCAATTTAAAAACTGGCTAATGGAATTTAGACACAGAAGACAACAAGAACAAGGGGAGGTAATGTTGGAGACTCTGCAGAAAACAAACACAAGAGAAACATGGGACCTAATTAACAACTGTGCATTGAACCAACAAAACAGGTTAATTGGTGGTGTTTCAGAACAGGAGTGGATAAAGCACTACACTAAAGTGTTCACAGCACAGACAGAAGACATGGATCTCCCAGACGCGATTACCAAGCACGCCTGGATGGCAATGATGGACGAAGAGGAAATAGAGATCGCAATTCGGAAATTGAAAGAATCCTCTGCAGCCGGGCCAGACGGCGTATTGAACATTCACTTGAAAAAAGACCCAAAAACCTGGGGGACAATAATAAATAAATTGTTCAAAACGATTGAAACGCAAAGAAAAATACCTGAAATCTGGAACAAGAGCATAACCGTCCCAATTTACAAAAAAGTTCAACGTGACATGCCGACCAACTACCGGCCGATATCACTATTACCAACAACAGGAAACATATTTGTGGCAGACCTACAGAAGAACCTTTCAAGGTGGGCAGAAAAGAATAATATCATAGATCCCCGACAATCGGGGTTCACGAAGAGAACAAGCGCGGATCTAAATCTTTTCATCTTGACAATGTTAAAAACAAATGCAGTTGAGTTTGAAAGGGAATTTCATCTGGCATTCATTGATTTAAGTCAAGCATTTGACTCTGTTAATAGAAGGGCGCTATGGGAAAAGTTAAAAAAGTGGAACTGTCCTGAAGAGCTACTGAACCCTATAAGGGCGTTACACCAAAACACGACAATACAAATACGTCTGAGCGAAGATGGAAATCTGACAGCAAATGTTGAAATCAAAAAGGGCATAAAACAAGGCTGTCCGCTCGCGGCCACTCTATTTAAACTATATATTTCCGATTTACCGGAAATAACAGCAAACACAAGACACTTCAGCCCGAAAATAAACTATCAGGAAGTGGCGATAATATGTTATGCCGATGACATAGTTCTAATGGACGAAACAAGAATTGGCCTACAGCGGCTTCTAACCAACCTGCAAAAATACATGTCAAAGAACGACTTGACGATTAACGTGCAAAAATCAACGATCATGACCATGAGTGGTAAGAATAAAACCGCGATGGAAAAATTTAAATGGACAATAGGATGAGAAAACCTGGAACTAGTACCTGAGATAAGATAGTTGGGAGTTGGAATTAATACCTCAAGAGTGGAAAAAAACTGGGAAGATGTCTTGATCGCAAAAGTTAAGAATGTAAGTGCGCAAGGAAGAGACATAAATGGTAGATTCGGCAAATTCTCCCTGTTGCCAGTCTGAATGTTCTATGTACAAAAAGTACTACCCTCTTTAACATGCAGGAGTGAAGCGGGAGTGAATCTTTCTCACAAAATCTGGCCCAAGTTGTAAAGTGGTTTTTGGAAACCATTATTGAAGCTACCAAGAAACACCCCAATCGTAGCAATAAGATCTGAGCTTGGGCTAGAGTCCCTAGAAGCAACTATGAAATACAAATCACTGGGACTATTGAGAAAAATCAGAGAAAGGAGACCAGCAGAGGGATATACAATTCTGGCAAAGAAAGGCCAGGGCAACAGTTCAATCTACCTTAACCAATGGAAAAGTGAATGGAGTCAGATTCTAATAGAATTGGAATCTTCAGAAGAACTGGTGACAAACTCCAACAAAGTAAAAGAAAAACTTTTTAGACAAGATTGGGTCTCAACTAGAGAATCTAAAATGAAGTTAAAAAAATATAAAGAACATGGCTGGGGAACATCGGAAAAGAAATGTTCTACCTGACTACTTGTTAAAATTCCCCTCAAACATCCATAGAGGCAAATTAATGAAAATTCGATTAGGAGTCTATCCGGCTACTGAATATAAAAATAGAACAGGAGATGGAGGAATGAATGAAGGACGCTGTAGATTTTGTCTGGAAAATAATCAGCAGGAGACACCATTCCATCTTCTCGTGAATTGCAGAGCAATAACAAAAGAAAGAAATCAAATGTTGAGAAGTCACATGTCATCAATGACACACAGAAGCGACGAAGGAAGATGGGATTACTTCATCCAAGGAAACAACCACAGATTTACCTGTGCGTGAATACATTTCTTGGAGAAAATTTTGACAGACAAAGACAAAGAGTCAGAAGTGGAAATTAAGTAAAAACTGTAAAATGCGGGAGAAAAGAGGGAGAAAAAAGGACACATTTTAACTGGTTCAGGAATACTGAGTTGGTCATGAAATGGAACAGAAAGTGTGATAAAAGTTAGGTTTGTGAACTGAATTTTGCACAATAAAATAAAAATAAAAAATTCCAGCAGCAAGAGCACAATGCCTCATGTATCTATCCATGGTTACAACCTGAGGAAATTTCTAAGGGAAAACAGCAACATTTAGATGGATGTCTCAAACAACATTCCCCTATAAAGACAGTTACATAAAAACTCTGAACATGATGAATATTTACTGGCAGTGAGATCAAGCTATACAATACATACCTGATGGCCCGCAGAAAGGCACGACAAAACATTAACACTAAATAAACTACCCTGTCCAAAGAGGGGAGTGAAGGAAATAGGAGAAGAACCAGGATGTTGGAAAAGACCACAGATGCTTTTGTAAGGCCAAGTATGTACCAAGGAAGGGTGTAAAGACATAGTAGTAGAAAGCAAAGCACACACCCTAGTACCATCACCAGTGAACACAGTGCAATGAGAACATGACAAGTGCCTGAAAGAATGGGATGCAAGTGCCAAGTTACTCACCTGGGTAGACAATGAGGCTGGACCAATGCCCATAATACCCCTAAAGAAGCCAGCATTGTGCTACAAGAATGAAGGTGCAGTAAGGGTTGGAGACAGCACAGAGTGTAGATACACAGAAAGCATCCAGCAATGAAGGTCGGCACAGCAGTATTAATGGCCCACTACTAGGCATGTGGGTCCAAGGCATACGAGAAGCTGCCACACAACTGGGGAGGAGTTTGTTATTTGGTGCATATCAATATGCCATCACTGGTAGTGGCGCAGAAGAACATACAGATAGATGACTTCACGAAGATATATATTAACACAAGAAAAAAGAGGTCAGTGGGAGTAAAAGAAAAGGGGAGAAATGGTCAGTGGAAGTGAGTAGAGTAAAAAGAGGAAACTATTTCTCATAAGAGGCATCCCTAGTTGATGTACCACCTGAACATAGGGTTCTGCTGAACATCAGCAGAACAGAAATGATTTTCGTGTCAGTGGTTCCAGCCATCCAGACATATACAAATGTTAAATGCCTGCAGATAACCAGATGGGAGCTGATGCTGACAATAAACTGTACAGTAAACGGTTTCAATGCAATAAAAGAAGAGCTCTGAGCAGTAAAATTGATGGCATTCCAGAACAGATATGTTCTAGATCTCCTCACAGCAATTGAAGGAGGAGTTTGCGCCAAAATTGGTAGTTCCTGTTGCACATTCGTACCTGCTAATGATGGAGAGAAGGGCATGCCGATGGAAGCAGTGACAAGACTATAGAAGATGCATGCCAAAATGGAGGAAGAAGCCAAAGGGACCAGAAAAGATCATAGCTGGATAGAGTACCTATGGACATGGATGCCGTCATGGCTGGCAGATAGACTGAAAGTATTACTAGGGCACTAATGTTAGCACTAATGGGACTGTGTGTGATAAAGATCTGCATAACTCAATGCCTCAAAACTACTGAGAAATCGATAGGGATGAAGGTGATGATGGATGTGATTATGGGAGAAAGGAAGGACAAGATAGTGGAAGAAAGAGATCACCTGAGAACAAGAATAAGGGAATGTCCACTGATCCCAACTGAGATGGTAATATTCGATAACCCATTTGACAACGTACGACGTCCATTCAACAACCATTTGTTTTGCTGCATTTTGTGCTGCTGGTTTTTTAACCACAAAAAAATATCAAAAAATGTGGGGGTGTAGGTAAGGGGATATAAGGTGTAGGGGGGTGTGGGGGCTAGATTGTAAATAGATGAGAAGGGGGTTTAGGGTTAACCCCCAACAAAAAAACTAACTTCAATTAGTTTTTGTGGCAAGAAATCAGCGGTAAATGCCATGAAAATAAAGCGGCATTGGAATGACATAGAACCTTGACAACAAGACGTATGACGGGAAATGGGTGTGGTGCAACCCAGAAGGAGAATGCAGTTACATTACCTGGAGTTTTGACAATCATGCAAATTACTATGAGCCTCTCAGAGGTGTGCCAGAGATATGGCAACCAAGAACAAAGGTCAGAAGGTATGCAGGATTGGTCTACAGGTCGACCAGAGAGGGAACTGAAGAGAGAGTCCCATGAATGCCCCTCCTCACCCCCATGAACATGACGGCCCAAAGAGCCAAGAATGCTCAAAGTCACTCATTATTTGGAGATTCCTCAAGTGCACCACTGACTGGCACGTATGCAGAGAGGTGTCCCATCAGACAGCCATTCCAACTGTATCCAGTGCATATCCTTTCAGATACAGGTGACTCGACTGTGATCGTGCACATAAACACTCTAATGGACTACATTGACTAAATGCCATGAAAACACTGAGCCACCAACACTAGTGACACCACAACATAGCAGTATTAGTCATGAAGCACACTCGTAGCCCTGCACAGCATTAAACAAACACACACTTGTACACATGAAGAATATGCTCACACAGTTCTGTAGAGGACATATACATATACATACTGTCAAAGCTTTTTATAATTTTTCTCATTAGCCAAATGCAGAAATGCTAAAATGCAAGGCAACAAGAGATCTGGACCAAGCTTGCAGATGCTTATGCCAAATTAAATCTATGGGACTACAGGAGTATACATGGAGCCTGGTAGGACCACATACAACTAACCTATAGGAAACATAGCACAGTGCGAACATGTAGAAAGCATATTATAAGTCTAAGGAAAATTACAGAAGGCCTCAAGCTACATGACACCAGAAAAGGGAAGCAGGCGCAGGCTGCACAGAATGAAGACCGAGCTCACAGCCAAGGTCAGAGATAAATAAGCACATGCCAAGCTAAAAACAATGAGGGCACAGTTGCAATGAGACAATGAGCATCCACCCTTGGTGGGAAGACGAGTCATTCTCAGCAACCCAGATGAGAAGATAAACAAATGTTGGAACGGGGAGCGCACTCTCATAGGCAAAGGTTGTGTTATTACCAGATACAACTGGGACACATAGTCACTCCTCATCACCTTGAAGAGGTGCAGAGAGGGCTGAGAACTGAGCTGTGTCCTAGGGAGACCAGATCTAACCAAATCAAGAGACAGAAAACCAAGGGTCTATGGCAGAGGGCAAGGGCCAATGGTAAATCTACGACCCTGCAACAATGTAATAGATAATTTCTTGGGGACGTGGCAGGTCAGCCACCTGACATGCGAGGGCCAGTAAAATAACCTCTGTATGGGCTAGTCATAGGTGAAACCACTTTTAGCACCCAATCCCAGGTGATGACGCCATTTGAGGTCAAAACTTTGGAACATGTCTTAGGGAGTGGAGAATTGTGATTGTCCTGTAGAGATCCCTGCCAGTTTTTGTAATAAATGACAGTTTAACTTGCTCTTGAATGAGTCCTCTGTTATTCTGGAGAGAGGGTTGTTGGGCCCTCGAGAGAGCAATTCACAGACCTCTGGTATACCAGGTTCCGAACCAACAGTTCCTATGTTCTCTGGGCTGCTTACAGGCCTCTCTGAAGTGTAGTCCAGAATAAAAACAAACATGGCAGTGGATTATAACTCTCTCTCTCTCTCTCTCCCTCTCTCTTTCTCTCTCTCTCTCTCTCTCTCTCTCTCTTCTCTCTCTCTCTCCCTCTCTCTCTCTCTCTCCCTCTCTCTCTCTCTCTATCTCTCTTCCTCCATCGCTCGCTCTCTATCTGAAACACTGAGATTGTGAGCCAACAAATACATATGTTGTTAATAGTGAAGCAAATGTGGGGAGGAGAACTGCAATCCTTGCCTGGACTGGCTTTAGGTCCAGTCATTCCAACCATAGGGGCTCTGAATGTACCAAAATGAAGCATTGTCAAGAATATATATATATTCACTACAAAAAAAACTTTGTTAAAGGGACGTTATGGTTAAGTTGCCCTATTAAAAACCTATGCCATTCTGTACAAAAACATTGTAAAAAGGACGTTATGATTACAAGTACAATATAAAAATCCCTGAAATTCGGGAGTTATGGTAGGCTAATCACCCATTTTTTCCATCTGCACTCTCCACTGCTACCACTACCAGCCCAACCATAAAAGATGCCACCACACATGTCATTGATGCCATCACTGACGCAATCCCATCTTTAGCTCCTTTCTTTTATGTCAGCTAAGCAACCATAACTCGCGCGACCACTGTGCACTGCTAAGAATAACACCCAGGATATCAAAGATGACATGACTGTAGTGATGCATAACATAAGTTGAGCAAAATTTTTATTGAGCATTTAGAAGGATTCGAATAGTAACACATAAGCATACCGTAAAGCAACATGTGACTTCACTGCCCATCCTTCTACGAATTGCACAGTACCATATGCTGTTGCACAGCATGGTCACATGGTGCAGAACGCATACACACTGCACAATAATATGGGTGAGTCATTCATAGTGCAGAAGGACATTGTGTATTGTTGTACGAACTTGTAACTGCAACACTTCCCTTCACAACTCAACAGGGCAAGTTTACACCACAATAGAAGCAAGAGTGCATGCCAAGGTCTTTGATTCAGTAAACCCCATTCCAGCCTTAAAGAAGTGGGGGCTGAATGCTATTACCAATTAAGATTTTATGGCACTAACCCATTCCACCAAAAAAAAGGATTTTTTATCTTCAACCGGAACGCCTCTGGCGTTCCCGTTTGAAGAAAACAAATCCTTTTCCAAGATGGCCACCATGGAAAGGGAAAGCGGCCGTTGCACAGAAAGTCTTTTTCCGCTTTCCATTACAGCTGCCAGAAAGTAAAAAAGGAAAACGTGTGACCATAGTGGGCAAAGAAGATTTGTATTTGTTCGAAAATGTGTGGTTATCAGCAACACCTTTAACAGAAAGCCAGTGTCTGGTGGACATGTCGACTGCAATGCAATGTTTTGTCCCAACCTGTAAATGGAAGTATTTACTTCCCCGACACTGTGGTCAGTAAGCATACCTGCAGCTTACCTTTCAGAGACAAAAGGCGTACCGTTGATTGCTTATGTACATGACGACACTTGTGAAGTATGAAAACACTATGACATGTAAAATACAAAGGTGTTTGTTCGAGCGCAATGACCTTTACATAAATGTGTGGAACATACAGTGAATATGTTTGGCAAAAATGAACATACTACAACCTGCAACGTACAATGGCAGATTGTGAAGGGGAACATGAAATGATTAAAAAACGCACTCACATGTAAAAAGTAGTGATGTACTTTTATTTCACAATGCACAGCGCTAAATCATCGCCCTTTTCTCAGTTGCAAGGAAATTTGAAGTCTCTGCCGCACAATGGAAATGTTAATTTTGACGGTCACGTTGATGTTTTCCCACAAAGTCACCATGCGTTGGCGCCACAGTTTTTATCATGCACACAGAGTGCAGTGGCGACACAGTAGTAGGTTTCCTCCCACAATCTTTGGCAAGATGCCGTCAATTGCTGTGATGTAGTCCATCAGAAAGTATAATGTTAGACGCAATGGTGACGTTGTTGTTTAACCACACATAAATTATGCGTTATTGACACAGTAGGCGTATTCCTGTCACAGTGATTTACAAGGCGATGTGAATGGCTGCAAACTGGCTACCAGTCATTTGGTCGACAACCAAATGGTCAAATGACCATTTGGTCGACACCAAATGGTCGAAATCCAAATGGTCGAATTTTTCTTTATTTTTTTTTTACATTTTACATTTTTTTTATTTTTTGGGGGGGTTCCCCCCCAACCCACCTTTTTATATATATATATTTTTTTTAACCAAACAAAACAAAAAAATATATATAAATAAATTTTAAAAAAAATCTGACCATTTTTTTTTCGACCATTTGGTTTCGACCAAATGGTCATTCGATCTTTTTTTTTCGACCAAATCAGCGGACACCCTGCAAACTATGACACCATTTCGGCCTCCGCAGTCACACAGTAGTTGTTTGCAGTAAGACGTCCTAGGGAAGTGATATTTCATGAGCTTCACAAACCTTCTTTGAAGCATAATTTATCAAAGGGAATGTTTCACAAACTGGGGCTCAATACATTCTTTCTGTCTCTGTTCCGTGTACGTCAAGGTCGAAAAACAATTGACCCTTATGAGGTTTTCTACATGTGCACCCATACTGAGTGTCTACTCAAAAAATGAAATGAAATGAACTGACCTTCACTCCGAACGCAAAAACATTCTCATTTTGCAACAACATATCAGCAGTCAATAATGAGAACCGTTACTCCCAACCACGTGCAGACGTGCAGTGTTGACAAATCCGTGCAGGTGGCTGCCTCAGATTCCAAAACATAGGACGCCAGTCTAACCGCACTACTTTTGGTGGTGGCTTCTTACATAGACATAGTAAGTGCTTGTCGTACGTTGCCTACCAAGTTTCACTGTACGGGACAATATTGGTAACACGTATAAAGCACTGTTTTACTTTGTACTACCACATATATCTAATGCTTACCTTTCGACACAGTGTTTCATAAAGGTATGTTTGCGGGAATTTCGGTGTTCAACACAAAAACTAAACGACCATGGCGGCCGTATCAAAAGAATGCTACGCACTTGACGCTGCGGCAGAACCAATCGGTGAAAGCGCTACATCTTGACGTACAGCATGCCATAGATTAGCCAATAGAAATCTTCTCTACTGAGCAAACAGGGAAGTGGGACCGCGGAGCGGACATAGATATCACTAATTCTTATACTGCTACTTTTTGATCATTTTAAAGGAAAGTACAGTATGATTTCTCACAAAATTTACAAAAGCACGCTTTGGGGAACAAGCCCCTGCCCCTGCCACAAAATTGATGACAATCTGTCCAGTGGTTTGCCCTGTAGCCGTGCGCAATGTTTTTGCCCCATTCAGTCTATGGGAAAAAAGAAGTTTTGGGACCCCCCCTATAACTTTGCCCCCCTGGACGAATCCTTACCAAACATTGGGTAACAATTCAAAGTGGCCCATATACTTTCTTTGCAAACTTTGTGAAGGATTCGTCCAGGGGGAGCCAAGTTAAAAGCCGCCATAATATATATATATATATGAAAGTTCTCTTTCTGTGAGTTGAGCAATGTAACCATAACTACAGTGCCGCTACGGACGGTAGGTCCTGTAATATATATATATATTCAATGAAAATACTTTGTTAAAGGGACATTGTGGTAAAGTTGCACAAATAAAAACCTATGAAATTCAATGAAAAAATGTTGTTAAAGGGACGTTATGGTTACCGGTAAAACCAAAAAACCTCTGAAATTCGACAGTATGGTAAGCTAAGCAACCATAACTCGTGCCACCACTGTGTACTGCTCCGTGCACTGCTAAGACTAACACCCAGGACATCAAAGATGACATCACAAATGATCTTCCTATGAATTGAGCAACTTAACCATAACTATACGGCCGCTGCTGCAAGCTGTGTAATATATGCATATAACAGGGTCTGCAGTAGTGACTCTTTCGTTATGATATGTTGCCTTTCCCAAAAGAAGAACACTTTTTGGGTGGCTGATACATTTGCTGCTGTTTGATGCTTCATCATCAAACATAGCACCTGTCTAGGTCGTATCTTACTCTTTAAATGCACTTGCCTCTTGTAGAGAGAGGGCTGCCCTGATCCTAAGTTTTCTAAAACTGGAGCACAGCGCGTATGTGGTTTAGACAGCACCGGATCAAGCTCCTCCATGGATTACCTTCCTACTCGAACTCGAACAGTACCAGGCCGTTCATATTGTCAAATCCTTTCGATTATGAAATGATGACAACCCACCGGCACCAGGCGGCATGAGCTCACACATAATCGCTCCCTGCCTTTTCCTCCAGATGCACATTGAAATTGGATTTACACATAAAGTTTGGGATTGTGGCTTTTCCAGGTGTCTTTTTTAGCACTGACTTCAATAAGTTAAATGTAGAGCCGCTTCTGAGCGAATTTGGCGGTGAGGTTGTTGGTAAATTGACAGGGAGGACCCTTTCATGTTGCAGTAGCATTGAGGTTGTCCCCCGGGGTGAATTTTTCTTGTCACGCTCTTCACTATTTTCCCTTCTCCTAGGCAGCAGAGGAATCAACTGCAGCATTTCCCGCTATGGGAACTCACTTCCATGAGCTGCCGCCAGGGACTCGTCGACAAGCGTAGTGCGGAGATCTGCAGTCTGAATCATCAAATATTCAACAAAGCCCTGTGTTCAAAGCCAGACACTAGGCATGTGTTCCGGCTTGTCTGCCTCTTTGTGTAACTAAACGGTGACTTGGGCAGCCATTAATGGTTACTTTTTCAATGTATTAACAATAAACCTCCCCAGAGGGCTTCCCGGTCCCTACCGATCAAAGCTCCCCGACCAACCCAAACAGCAGTAATTGACTGTGAGATTAAAGGAAACTGAAGGTGGTGAACAGAGAAGTGTTCATCTAATAAGATGGCTCCCAAACCATGCAGTACGCCAGGCCGATGACACTTCACAGCAGGGCACTGTCAGTGATGAATATACAGTCACTTCATCCGCTTCAATCACTCGGTGAGATAAGGATTTCTTGGTGTACTATATATTTCAGATGGACCTATGTTATAATTTCTCAAATAAAATCCCCAAAATGAAAAACAATAAAAAAGGAGCATTTCAGGTAAAAAGAAAGAAGAATGAGGAAATGTAGGTGTGACAAAATGACTTCTGCTCTGCAGGAGTACCAGGATGAGTAGTAGTTAAACCATCTATTCAGTCCCACACTACTACCAAACCAGCAGTGATTCCAATCATAAAGGAGAACCAAGCACAGTCTGCCAGGCAGCCCTACAGATAAGGGGTGTATTGGTCACTTTTACTCCCTAAAATAGGCAAATACTCACAAAAAAGAAAATAGGCAGTAAAAATAGTCCCAACAAAAAATAGGAAACAGGCACATAGGACCTTGTGCTCCTGCTTTCACCCACACAACTCTGTGGATATGTTTGGACCAGTAGTGCACCTAGTACCACAGGAAGAAACTATTATTACTGCCTGATTGGAAGAAGGTAACATGTATCTTTTTTAATGTGCATGGTATGAATAACTAGGTGCGAAGAGAAAATGATTTGCATCATCCAGTTAAAACATTTTTTATCCATTTTTATTCCATTGGGAATAGGACTTCAAAATCTTATCTGGAACACTGCCGACAGGTATATCTCTTTCGCCTCTTTTGGGAACGTAGGCCGAAAGCAGACGATATCTTCAGGAGAGTTGTGAGCTGATACAGTTGCAACATAAACAAATGTACCATGGTACCAAAATATAAGAATGTCTAACTAAGGTTCTATAACAAATACAAACTTTAATAAAAACTAACAATGCACAAGAAAAATTAAAAACACACCACTGGCAGGCCAGGGGGACACCTTTGTTTTCATGTCTTCGAGGCTCAACAGTGTCAAGGCAGGCTTCTAGGTACTTTCTGAGGCAGTGATTCGGCATTGTGTTGGAAAGCTGATCTACTGGATCCAACGCACAGTTTGGTCCAAGTAATAATGTCATGTGACATATAGAAGCTTGAGGCAGGCAGCCAATGTCTGGGTCGGTGTAGCCCATAAGAGAATTTAAGGGGAAACCAGGGCCAAGGGCTGTTCCTTGACTTCTGTGTTGCTAGGGGTCCCAGTCCACGGTCTCCAGGGGCAAATGGTGTCCTTTCTTCTGCCCTTCACAACCAGGAAGGGTAGAAGAAACAACACTTCAAGGGGTTCAATGAGATCCCATTGCAGGTTCCTGGGTACCAGTGCCTCATTTTCAGTAGGCCTTGTCCACACAGCTGTTTCACCTCAAATGTGTCCTCGAGATAGGTAGCGCGTAGAGATTTCTTCTTCCTTGGAGATTTCTGTCTTCACCTCTGTAGCAGAGGACTTTGGAATAGACTGCATTCCCAACAGAGTTATAAGTGAATCCTTCTCGTCTTGAACTGCAGAATCCAATCAATTAAGAAGAGTGTGCCTTCTCCTTAAAGAGGCAATAAAGGATTGGTCCAAAACAAGCCTGTTGTCAGGAGTCCAATTCTGTCCTTTGACCTTGGCGTCATACACAGGGTTCTTTGCAGGAACTGGGGAGGTACAGGAAGTTATATAGATCCCTGGTAGAAACCAAGATATTGGAACCCCTCTCAGCCTCCCCCTCTTCTAGGGTCCCTCTAATTACACCCCTTTGCTCGTCTGCGGACTTAAAAAAATCTCAAGTGATCAGCAGCAAAGTGTGATGGTGGCTTGTTTTGTCAGGACTGCTTTTGAAGAACTGATTCCCAGTGGACCTCCCGGGGGGTTCTTGTGCCCTGGGAGGAAGGTGTTGGCCTTCCTCCAAGAAGATCAAAAGGAATATTAAATGTAATTGTCGCACATGGCTTTTGTGAATCCAGATAGCTAATACATATAAGCCTGGCATAGCTGAGCACTGCTCACCAAGCTGTCAATAATATGATAACAAATGCTGTGACAATATAATTGTGTGACCCCAGTAGCCACTATGCCATAACCAGGCATGGCTTATGTTTACATTTTAGCATGCCATCAGGCTGACTAGGATAAGCAATTATTATATTTTGAGCTGAGGGGGCACACAATTTAAAATCCACCTTTGCCTGTTAAAACCTTGTGTTTCAGCAGATGTCAGGAATGCACATACCACCTATAAACCTGCCATGCTGACACTGCAGTGCTGCTGCTGGGAATGTCAGGAGAGTATCTCAAGGAAGGCACAAATGTGCATCATCATTTTGGCAAAGGCCATTATGAAGTGGGGCAGGGGGAGTTGATTTGCAGACCTCCCTTTCAGAAACAGATTTACCTGCGTAATGTTATTACTAGAAACAAAAAAAGATAAGGCTTTCACACCCTCGCAAATGGCCTTCTATCACTGTAGGCTAATGCTAATGTTACTGACCCTAGAACCTCAACACCTGGATTATATGTTATGTTATGTTATGGGGATATATAGAGCACGTACGCCCAGGGGCATCATGGTGCTGAGGGAGCCTGTGTAGTTAGTACCATGGAGTGCCTTAGAATAGCAGAGTTTTCAATTTACGCTGGAAAGCAAGGTGGTCAGCCATCTTCCGATGCTCTAGAGGGAGGTCATTCCATGCCCTGGCTGCCACAACAGAAAATGCACGACCCCCGGTGCGGGGGTCGACTAGCAGAGAGGCGGAAAGAGAACAAAGGGCGCGGGAGGGCATGTATTGCACAAATTTACACTGCAAGTACTCCGCGCCCCTACCATAATAGGCTTGGTGAACCAAACACATGGATTTAAACATAATCCAAGCTGTCATGGGGAGCCCATGGACTTTTCTCAACAGAGGCGACATATGTGTGCCGAAAGGGGGACGGAGAATAGCTCTAGCAGCAGAGTTTTGGAGTAATTGAAGCCGCCTGAGAAGATACAGGGGTTGACCCAAATAAAGTGAGTTGCAGTTGTCAATCCCACTTAAAACAAGGGCGGCCAGCACCAGCGCTTGGGCATTAGCGGGGATGTATGGAAGAACCTTCCTTAAAACCCGAATTTTGAAATGGCCGGACATGAAAACTGCTGCCACCTGTTCGTCCATAGTCAGGGAAGCAGAGATTTTTATTCCCAGATTTCTTACTGAGGGGGTGGGGGGTTTAAGAGGGCCCAAGGAGGAGGGCCAGAAATCTTTTGTCCAGAACAGGTGGGGGGCGGTGGTACCCACCACTAGGAACTCAGTCTTGCTGGCATTAAGCTTAAGCCGGTTTGAGGTCATCCACCCTCCTAGCTACTCCAGGCATTTCCTTAGACGGGCTGCCATCTCATCCTGTGATAGGTCCAGGCCCACCAGAATCTGGGTGTCGTCTGCATATGAATAGAAACGGAAACCATGGGACTGAAGGAGGACCAACAGAAGTCTGATGTAAACATTAAACAAAATGGAGGACAGTGCGGAGCCCTGAGGGACCCCGCATAGAATAGAAACAGGAGCTGAGCGAAAGGGGGGTAGGGATACCGATTGAGAACGGTCGGCCAGGAAGGCAGAAAACCAGTCGAGCACTTGGCACACAGACTGGCATCGGAAAGCCGGGAGATCAGGGTAGGGTGATCAACAGTGTTGAACGCCGCCGAAAGGTCCAATAACAAGACGGCTTTGACACCACCCTGATCAGCTATACAGGAAAAATCATCAAGTACCAAGTTCAGAATGGATTCTGTACCTCTTCCAGGACGTACGCCAGATTGATCCACGTCAAAGTATTGAGAGGACTCCGAAAAATTCGATAGAAGGGGATATACCAGGGCTTCCAGGACCTTCATAAGGAGCAGCTGTAAGGAAATAGGCCAGTAGTTGGCAAGCACCTCAGGGTCCGCTGAGGGCTTCTTCCACAAAGGAATAACCAAAGCGTGTTTAAGGGATGGAGGGATCACTCCAGTAGAGAAGGACAGATTAACAGCGGAGGTAATATGGGCAATTAGGTCACCAGAGGTTTCTTTCATAAGAGCCAAAGGTATGGCATCTGCAGGGGAGGCAGATTTTAAGTGCTGAATAGCTACAAGAATATCAGAATGTGAAAAGACAGGGAAAGTAGACCAAGTAGCAGTGACGGTGGGAGGTTCAACAGAGGTTGTGTTCGGAGGAGTCAGAGTCATGGCCTCCTCCTTTATGGTATTTCGAATGGTAGATATTTTGTCCACAAAGAACAAGGACAGAGAGTCACGTAGTGGCTCAGAAGGGGGCACCAAGGGACAACTCGAAGTAGGGGTTGAGAGTAATTGAACTAAGTCAAAAAGAGTCTTAGGCTTGTTGAGTGCTTCTTCTACCGTCTGGCTAAAATAGGTTTTCTTAGCCTTAATAATAGCCCTATGGTATATGCCAAGCAGAGTATGAAAGCGACTTTTTGCTTCGTAAGAGGAGGTTGCGCGCCATTTCTTCTCGATTTGTCTGCACTGAATTTAAGCGCTCTGAGTTCCATGGAACACCATGGCTCGGAGGGGCGGTTCCTTTGTTTTGATAATATCAAGGGGGCCAATACATCAGCAGTAGAAGTGTATGCTTCCTCTAAAGAAAGTAGGGAGCATTTATCAGCTTGTCCACAGCGATCTACCAGGGACGTGGCAAGCTTGTGATTGCTCGCCCCCCGCCAGCTATGTTTAAGTGTAGGAGGTTTATAATTAAGGCTTCCAGTATTATGGTATTTATTTTTCCAACATTTGCATATGTATCCATATTTATTTTGTGTCCATTTTATCTGTATATATCCATGTGTATTTTCTGCTCTTTTTATAAAATGTTGCAAATATTTTTCCTCATATATTATAATGAAATAAATGTAGCGCTTGGAAGCCTGTAATGGGATGTTCAGGTTTTCTTCCACATCAAGCCCCAATCCATTTTTACCTCAAAAACAAATGTCCTGCTATTGATGCTGACAGGAGAAATATCTCTGCATTGGCTAAAACATCTTGAAAGGACAATAAATTAATTGTTAAAATCTCTCAGGTGTGTTACTTTTTAAAGCCATTGTCCTGCAAGGCATGATGGACAACCTGGAGGCCTAAACAAAAGACCTTTTTGTTTTTTCTTTGTTTTTACACATTCATTCTGAAAGGAAACAGAGCAACTTCTATCTGTATTCTTATATAAAAATCAGTAAAAACAGGGAGCCTTAATTACTATCCATATTTTGGCACTTGACCCAAACATCATGTGACCCTGCGGAAATCCGAATCTCCCTTTACTTAAAACGAGTTATCATTTCAAATAAGTAAAAAGCCAACAGTATAATGTGCCATTAAGATCTGCCTAAATGACATGCCTACCCATCACAACCTGCTTTCTGTAATAGAGTCACAACTGTAGCCCACACAACAACTTGTTTTTTCTGCATCAATCTATAAAGGTGTCAAAAGAATCATATCCGTGAATCATTTCGGAGGAGAGGACGAATGTTCATCACCAGTTACATTCAAAGATGTACGTAAAGCGGGGCGTAATGTTGCCCCCATGCCAATAGCTAGTGACCCCTAAACGCAAAATGAGGCAAATGAAATGAATCGAGGTGGGCTTACAATCAAGTGCTGCGTTATGAAGCAATCTTCACTCGCATTTGAAGCGCAGCTCCAAATTAATCATAATAATACGTGATTTGGTTGATGTGGGGAGGGGAAGTGCCCTATTGAACTCAGGAATGGATCCACAGAAGCTGCTGGCCGGCTGAACCAACAATCTGTTAAATGTATTGCATCTTCATGGGAGCGCTTGCCAGGTGGCTTCCCCTCGGTACAAAAAGAACCACTGGAGGAGCGGGGAAGATATCTTGAAACCTATCCAGGGTCAAAGACGTCACTGTCACTCCTGCAGTCCTATACTATTGAAACCGTGGATGATAGCATAAATCCAACACACATGATCAAGGCATGATTTCCTTGGATAATAATGTGGTGACATATTTCCACCAAAAGCCGTGTCCTCCTACTGTTCCGAACCCAGTAAGACCTCCTGAACATAACTTAAACAGCTCCTCTTTGTCATTCTCCATCTTGAAGGGGGCTTAGACCCTGAAATGAGCCATAGTATTATATATCTATGGGTCAATCAGAAAAGAATCCTAGGAGGAGGCCCTTAGATACTATTAAAGACACATGCCTTCTTGACTCTCATCTTAAGAACTCCAAGTATTTTATGTACAAAATAGTACTTTAAAGTACTTATTTCCTAAAGGATCTTCAAAGACGACTCAGACTAGATCAGGTGTTTTAACCTTGTTCTGAGAGTTTTTTAATTTGAGCTCGGGTTGAATTCCTGGATCCAGAACGCATGGATAGAGTTCTCCTTAGCTTTGAGTCCAACGTACTATACGAGTTGGTACTAAAGGAGGCCCATTCACTTAGGGACATTGGTTTTGAGGTCACTCCATTCAAAATCAGTGCATTATGTGCACTTGATACGAGTGAAGTCGTAACAGTCGGTTAGGTTCGTCCCTGAAGAACCTCCGGTACAAGATGGTCCTCAAACCTACACCAATATAAGAGGTGTAAGGGGGGAAATGTATAATGGTAACTCAAATTCTGATTGGTCCTGGTTAGCAAGATATTTAAACAAACAAAACATTGCAGGAGATTTACTGAATAGACTCTAGTTCAGTGTCCTCTGAATATATTATCATGGCATTCTAGGGGACACATACAGTTATTTACGAATCCTGTGCTGGGGTCTTCATTAAGACATTTTTTAATTGTATGTCTCCAGGAAACATGGCTGATCGATCAACCCGTTTAGGACAGGTACTATGGGTTGACACCAACCAGCAACAAAAAGCCTTGTAGCGAGGCCTAAGAGGGGATTAGTGGTCATGATTAAATCTGGTTGCCACTTTAAAGGAGTTAAGAAGAAGAATCCGAGAGAGAGTGTAATGGTTGCGGAATATTGTACAATGGTGGAAGGGGAAGTCACATATGTTTTATTGTGTAGCATCTATTGGCATATCGGTGTTAGTCCATTGAACTCTTTCTTGAATTGCCTGACAGAGTACATCACAGGTTGGAGGGGAATGCATGCCAACAGCCATGTGGTGGTTTCGGGACCCCTTAACTCATATCGTCCAATAGGGCCGGAGAAACTATATTCTTCAGATTTCACTCAACTCCTAAATATGCACAAGAAACATAAAGAAAAAGAGTATATTGAATGGTTCAGTAGAAGGTGACGAGGAGGGTTCCCCTCTAATGGTCTGACCTCCTCCACTTTACACTATGGGGTTGTGGGCGAGGCCCTTTTGGAGAGATGTAAATCTTTGGAGATCCTAAGAAACATATGGAGGGATCATGGCATGTTCAGGTGGTCATTTAATGTGGATATGGCCCCTTCTACTAAACAGTACCAGGTACTCCTGGCCCTGAATGTTCTTGCGCCGGCAGAGTTACATGGAATGGCTCTAGTATTGAGAAAGTAAATAGTGAGCTAGCAGAGGTGTTTTGGCCCACCACCTATAACTCGTTACCTTTACTCATGACAAATTCTATGAGTTCTTCTGTGAGATTATTGATCGATTAATGGGGTGTACTAATAATAGAAAGGTTTGATCTAAGCAATAAAAGGCCTCATAAATATAATGTGATTTTAGCTCAATGGAAACAAAAAATGAGGTCTTCAATACATAACATTAAAAGAAGTAACAAATGTGTAATTGGTTTAAAGGAGAAAATAAAAATAGGTTTTGCAACAATATAATAATTGGGAGAAGAATCATAAAGCAGTGCTTATGCAGGCTAATGAAAAGGAAATTCTAGTTTGTCTCAACACAAGAGATACCAAATCTTTCTGGAAATTGGTGAATTCATCCAATCTAAAGATTAGTGAGATGAGCATAAATGCCATTTCAGAACAGGATTGGCTAACACACATTGAATCCCTATATACTGAGACAAATTTACCGACTGAAGGGGACTTGAATTACCTGCCCATTATTTCTAAATGTGATGAATTTTTTACATTTAATACAGAGGACGTATATAGAATGATTAGGGGAGCTTGTAACTCCAGAGCTCCAGGGTCTAATTTGATGTTCAATAGATTATACAAAGTTAATCCTAGAATGTGGGCATCAGTGTTGAAAGCCCTCTTCGATGGTATACAAAAGGCGGGGATCCTTCCTTGCTCCTGGCAGACATCCTGCATAATCCCTATTTTTAAATGCGGTAAGAGATCTGGCCCTAAAAATTACCGACCAATCACGATATTGGATGCTGACAAAAAAATGTTTGCTTGTTAGGTATTAAAACATCTGGAGGATTGGTCAAGGAAGAATGGGATAGTCAAACAACAACAAACAGGTTTCCAGAAACATCATGGAACTAATCTTAATGAGTTTATTGTGGGATGTCTTCAGGGGCTAGTTAATAAAGGTATGTATGAAACCATTAATCTGGCCGCTATAGATTTATCTTCAGCTTTCAACATGGTTTGTCGGATTCGATTATGGTCAAAACTCCATTAGTGTGGAATACCAGAGGGATTGTTAAATCTAATCCTTAGGTTGCATGAATATACAAACGTTCAGGTCAGATTGACTCATGAGGGGGCCCTTTCATGGAAAATCTCAACATGTAATTGGCCCCATATCTTTTTAATCTTTATGTTTCGAATGATGGAATGAGTCTGGAGCCTGCCACTTTTGTCAAACCTAGGATCAGAAACATGTCTTTATGTTGGTTGGCCTATGCCGTTGACATTCTATTAATAGATTGTTACCAGCATAGGCCTGCAGAAACGTATCACTGCATTTGCCAAATATGCAAGCGAGAACCTTCTAAAGGTAAATGGGGGGAACACTAAGATACTAACGCTCACAAGACGAAAAAAGCCAAACAGGATGAGATGGTTCACAAAAGGTGTTCCCTGGATAAGGTTGATGGCTTAATTTACTTGGGATTCCCATATCTGGCAGCTCGGACAGAGTGTCTCTAATCAGACATATGAGGGGCAAAGTGGAGGGTTTCATTTCTCAAATGAGATTCATTAAGATACGGTTTTGCAATTTACCCTTGGTTAAGTTCTTTGTGGGAAAGGTGGTGCCCAAACGTCTTTATGGTATTGAAACCTCTCCTGTGTGGGTATTGGATTACCTAGGAACATTAGAAAGCCTAATATGACGAAAGGTATTGAGGATTTCCAACTCGGTACCGAGTATAGCCATAAGGTTCAAATTGGGGCTAAACTCGCTAAGATGTAGGGGTGAATGGCATTTACTTTCTTTGTATCACAAATTATTGTGCCCAATGGATAACACTTTACCAGGATATTGGTTGTATGGTCGATGAAGGAGAGGTCTATGTCCTTTGTGATTATGTTAAGTGATGTGGGCTTATGCTGGGTGCCTGTGGTGTTGCAAAAAGTAAACTCATTGAAGAACCAGCCAGGGTGAAAAAGTCCATATTGGAAAACAATTGGCGGTACACCATTTGCTTATTACATGGGTATGTTAGTATGGCACACTTGGCAGGAGAACACAAGCGACTGGGAGTGATTACACCATATATGAGCCTTTTTCCATGTCCGAGGGCGAGAAATAACTTTGCAAGATTTAGGTGGAATTTGTATCCCACATAAGAAATTCAACTGAGACGGAAATTGATTACTGAGGACTCCTTTAGTTGTAGTTTTTATCAACAAGTAGGAATCTTGCAAACTTTAAAACATCTGTTGTCATGCCGGAATCTTAATGGACTAAGAACTATGCACTTTAAAAAGCTTATTGCACATTGTAACCAAATGGAGCATGAAATATTTTGGATTAGGGGTCTGAGCGGTCATCCAGCCTCAATTGCGTCTTCTTTTTAACCTTTTCTGAATTCATTGCAATTAGAATGAAATTAAACTTATATTTTTTTTGTACACTTTGGACTTCATATGAACAAAGCGTATTTTATCTTAAACTTTGTTTATGGAGATGTTATGTTTTTATGTGGTCTCAGAGGGTCTTATTATGAATTATTACTTGGGATGGGACGTGGATTTGTAATTATGTGTTTTCCTTTTCCTTTTATTTCTTTTTTCCTTTCCTCTTTGTTTGATCTCAAATGCATTTTTGTAAAGGAAAATATGTAACCAGTAAACAAAAAAATGCAGCACCTTTTACCATTATTATAGTCTCAGTGCTCTGGTGGTGGGTACGCCCTCGGGGACCGAAGTCCAGAGTTTTGGAGGTCATGGAGTAAGATTAGAATGCGTGATTAGAGTGGGTGTGTGCATGTGGCCAAATAAGGCTTGGCAAGGCTGGCCAGGCTCCGGTATTATGGATTATGACCATGTAAATTAGGCTAGTGAAGGTCTTGTGCTCAAGACATAAGAAGCTCCTGGGTCTCTTGTGTTAGTCTTATGCAGCCAGTCCGTGCTTCTCCCCAATGTCTATGTTCAATTTTCATCACTGTAACCTGTACATCCAAAGCAACTTTCTTGTATTCTTGCCCTCTTTTGGAGGGTTATAGAGTTGTCCGCTGCCACTCCTCCTTCTACCATGGTTTCTGTTGTTACACGTGGGCAAATGTACTATGGCAGTTTTTGGGCATCCTTTACCTTGATATCAAACAAAACATGCATTGATACACACACAAATGCTGGCAGCAGGGATTCTCTCTGTGGTCCGGGCGGGCCACTCCTCTCAAGTGTTCGAAATGATCAATGTGTCATCAGCCAGACTGCTTAGCCCCACCCAATGATGCTGTCACACATAAGTCTTTAATAAGTATGTGATGCAGAGATCATGTGTACCAGATAACAGTGGGGGCAATAAACATGCAGATCTGTAACAATAACAATGATATCTTAGTGGCATGGGTAAGAATATGAGATATAAAAATGCTTGAATAGAGCGTTTTTAGGATTCTGCCTCATTTACACCCGCGCACCCAATCACCCTCTGAAAACGCGTCTTTTCAGATATCAAGCTCAGGCCAACAGGTTTAAGTGTCACTCCGATGATGGTGCTTTCCGATGTATAACCCAGGGTTTCAGGAACACCAAGGCGTGTGATGTCACTCATCACAGAGCGAGTTGGGAAGCAATACAGGCGGGGGCTGCAAGGAAAGCCTACACAGGCTTCTAGGAACGAGTGCATGAATTGATCAGGATTGGTCAATTCCCTACTGACTTTAGCTTGTTATTTAGATCCACAGAAGTCCTTTTGGGGTGACTAGGAGTTACCGCTGCTACTCCTGACTACTCCCCATAGTGCAGGGCATCGCATAGAGCGCTCTGACTATTGCTTTTAGAAATGGTTTCGCTTGGTCTATGTTGGCAGTACCTGGGCACGATCCTTTATTGCACACAGTTGGCTGTAATGGACACACAAGGCACAATGGACAAATGAGGTTTGGGCCTGGGTGTGCAAGGGTTAACCTGAGCATATGATAAACCTAGCCCAGTGTGGACATAGGATGGCTGTATCTGGCATGTGATGGCTAGGTGCACGATGCGGCACTTGGCATATGACAGCACCCGACCACACAAGGCTGGGCCTGAACATATGAGGCTTGGTATAAACATTTCTTCCGTTACGCCCCTTTTGGATGTTTTTTAATCACGAAAAAGCCAAGACGCTTTCAAAGCATAGTTACAAGGAAGTCAAAGTCGTCCATATACTGCACATTGTTTAAACCAGTTGCAGAGCCTCAGGATAATTACTATACATGGTGATGGGGGGGGGTGTTTTCTTTGAACACTTGCTAAATTCCCCCGCTCGAGTCTATGTGGCCAGAGTGGGGCCTTTGCATTCTCAATTGATGCTCCATCTTCAGTGACATTCTCAGACCTGCAAAAGAGAAGGCAGACTTCGCTGATCTGCCTGCAGTCTGTGCATAGCCATTGGCTGTGTGTCATTGTAGTGAATACCCACAATAGTATTACATATGGAAGTATTTTGACTTCCAAAATATGGAATCATTTCCACAGCTGTGAATTGCATGACTGCCCTCTCCCAAAATGGTTAATTAAAGCACTGGATACAACACGGTTGCACTTGAGCAGAGGATGTCTGAACCAGTGCCTTTGAGTGTTTCTCAGGGAGCATGGTATGGTATCTATAAAGCTGCACTTGGCATATCATATTAACACAAAGGTAATTAGTATGTAGAGAAAATACATTCATATTTCATGGGTTCACTTTATTTGGCTTAAATAGTTGGAACAAGCCTAAACAGACTGGTTAAAAAATTATATTATTTGAGCTCTAACAAATTATTTTCAACTTGCCTCCTCAGAACAAACTGGAGGTATTAAAAATGGCACCTCAGCCTTTGCTGGATACATAAGAAGAAGGGTCTAGTGTGGTCCCGAAAGTAAATATACTACAACACATATGTACAAAATACAGCATTAGTCTGTGGACTCACGGGGCAACAAACAACTTTTTTGACAAAACAGATGAGTAATAAATATAGTTTACATGGCTTTGTCACTCCAAAATATATCCTAAAAAGGTCAGAATTATCATGTGTGAAGAAAATTCCGTTTTATTGTCTTTTGTTTTGGAGACATTTTGTTCTGATTTTCAGAATGAGAATGTGTAAAGAAAACTCAATGTTATTGTCGTTTGTTTTGTAGCTGAAAAGTGACTTTGGAGTGGGGTTTCACTCGTAAGCGTTAGCTGAGATGTATTTGTTTACCAGCAAAATCACGAAAAACCGCTTTTTAGTGAAAAGGCATTTTGTACGAAAGTAAGCACATTTCCCCTCCAAGAGGAGGGTAATAATTAGAGCCACCAAGTGGCTTATTATGTGTTGTAAATTCACGTAAACCAGATTATAATTCCAGGTTGAGGCTCTCTTTGTGCTAGTAAAGATGGCTAGAAGACCAATCCCGGACAACAACAGGTTTTCATGAACACCGCTTACTGTGCAATAACTCGTTTGGATGTACCATATTCAAATATATTTACTGTGTGTGGATATCCAAAACCGTGGAAAGGATTTCATTTTTGAAGACCATACTTCGAGAGCATTAGACACATTCCATAACATATCAGAACTCACAGCATACTATATTGGATTCCCTACTGCCAGCGTTATAATGTGCTAAGAGCCCACCGGGCAACCACATACCCATCATTGTACTTCAAAAAAGGGCACCGAGTTGCCAAAAACACGGGCTGACTACTGAATCAGAAGTGTAATCCTACATATTCACCAACATTTCAAGGGCACTTCGCCAAGCGGAAATAAGCCAGTTATAACCCACCTTCATAATCTACCTAACTACTTGCCCAAAGGGCTACTTACACATAAAGTCCCGCTTTTTCCTATTCTCCATCACGGTTTTCCTTTTCACCACCACAGACCCAGGTTTGATTGCAACAGGCATGGGCCCAATATGCACCCTGGTCATACTTCAGTGCCAGGAGATACCAGGAACAGTTGCCATGACTACCACTTATTTGCTCTGATGGTTGTTGGACTATGGTGCATTTACCAGTGGAGATGCCAGCAAAATCCCCCCATGTTAGTATGGCCTCCCTCCTCCCATGTGCAGGTGGCCACATATAAATCTCATGGGACTCCCTAGGATAACCCCTTCAATATCCACCCCACCCAGCCCACCAACGCCCTCGGATATGATATGATAGGATATAATATGATCTGGCATTTATTATGCGCCTGTTTCTTGCTTCATACACCTACAACTCGTGCGCATGCACAGCACGAGGGCTTCTGCATCTTTATGACACAGCCACACTCTACAGTGAGCGATGTGTCGTTTGGCAAAGAATGGCTCCATTTGTTTGTTTTTTTTGTAAAAATATCAATTTGACTTATTTGTTCTTATTTATTTCAAATGTTTTGATATTTTATGCATTGTTTATGCAAAGCTTTTTTAAATAATGTCTTTAGGATTTAACTTTGTTTTAGGCTCATTTTTTAATTTCTTTTACCCTGTTTAAAAACATTCTTTTGGATAGGGATGTTTGATGGTGGGCCTTTTTTGGTTTCTTTTATTTCCCTATAGGGCACATCTCCAAGTCCCACAGATTTCTTTTGTTTTTGGTTTTTAATTCTCTTCTGAAATGTTTTTTTTTAAATATGTTTTTCAAAACATAATTTTTTAAGCAAGAGTTGT
This sequence comes from Ambystoma mexicanum, assembly GCF_040938575.1. Taxonomy (NCBI): domain Eukaryota; kingdom Metazoa; phylum Chordata; class Amphibia; order Caudata; family Ambystomatidae; genus Ambystoma; species Ambystoma mexicanum. The sequence continues at coordinate 394,632,191 of NC_090928.1, read as the reverse complement.
CCTGACAGGCATTATTAGAAAGTCATTTTTGCAAGTTAGGTAAAGAACACATGAAAGAATTCACACATCATACCACTCGTGTCTTTCTTCGAGTTTTAGATATTAGCAGTATATGCCCACCCCTCATATACGCACATGGAATATTAGGAGCTATTAGCGTGGAGGGAAAATGCAGTGATATGACATCAGGAATCAAGGGAATGTTAAGTTGAACAGTGTGTGCAAGTGATAACTGACGGAAAGGAGAAACAACGACAACTTTAAAGGGCTATTAGAAGGTTAAGCCTTGTAACCCTTCACTGACCTAGTTTAGCTGAAGGACTCTATCTTGAAATATATGTATGTATGCTGACAAGATGGAGCTCCGTTTTGGCACACTAAAGCAAGATATAGCCCATGCTTGCTATTGGCATCACAAGCGTTTGTGTAATTCCGCACACACAGCTATTCTTCAGCCTGGCACAAGTTAATCTAGGTTCAAACGGAGCACTGATAAGGAATAGCAAGTGTAACTGGCATGCCAGGGCACAGTTGCGCTGATTTCACTCAGAAGGTAAAGGGAGTGTTCCAGGAGAGTTTTGCATTTGGCTGCTTTAATATAAGGGTGCTATTGAACGAATCCAGAAGTGTAAAAAAAACTACTTTATTACATAAAAAACAGGTGTGGCAGTGTGGGTGTGAGTAAAGGGTAGTGCACCTTCCATGGATGTGTTAGCAGCTGTCGTTATTAGTAAGCTGTGTTGCGTGGCTGCAGAACTTAGCGTTGGCTGATACCCACCAGTCAGTTGATCTATCAAGGTTCAAAATTGGCTTTGCTAAATTCGGATGCTCCTGGGCTTTAATTGAGTAAACAGCCTTAATTAGACTCAGTCTTGTGTATGTGTTTTTAAAGATGTATTACATTTCTGAAAAGAGTTTTTGTACATGGTGCCAACATTATTCCTATTTGGAGGCACGTGCTACTGTTTCGCCCCTACTTGGGCTTTTTCACGGCACATAAACATTCAGTTTCACTCATATACAGTTTGAATCTTCATTTGTAGGTTAGTTCATTGTTAGGTTAACAATGAACGGGATCTGGCGGGATTGACGCCTCCGCCTGCAGGAGTCGTGATCACCCGGTATTGAAACAACTTTGGCGGCGGGTTTACCGCCACCGTTGTTTCCATACCGGGTGAGTTGTAATGAGGCCCAATGTCTAAATGTAATTGTATGTTTGTTGTTGCTGATACCAAACCGATCCCTACAATGGATGTGAGGAGACATAAGCTGTAATGTGTGCCATTTCATTTGTTTTGCTGCATTTACAACTGCAAATTCTTTAGCGCTACAATGTCACTGACTAACACCTAATGCCCTGGCCTATATAACAAACCAATCAAATAGGAAAAAGAGGAAGGCATCAGAAATGGGAGAGAAATTAAAAGATGAGTGTGGGGATTCGCTATTGACGATAATGCCTCGAGCTGTCACGCGACCTTTGTTGTGGTTCGAGTGTGGGGTGTCGCGTGACAGCAGAGGCAGTTAGCTGGCGGCGGGGAGTGAGCTGGGAGCCTTCGTACGGGCTCACTAAAATAAACTTCCCAAACCTACCACGCTGTCTCAGTCTTCATTACAGTGGCGATGAGGAAGAGTGAGCCCGCCACGGAGAAAAGAGGAGCCCCGCTCTACCATTCAGGAGCGATCAGCTGTCGTCGGAAGGCAGCCGCCGCAGTGCCGCAGGAGTCCCTCCCCTCATGGCTCTTCCTCTGGCCCTGAAGCACGGTGAGGTGCGCAGAGTGGCGGCACTGCAGGGGGATAGTCTCCCCAAGCCAGGCTGGGCGCCATGGGCAGCCGCAATCATACGGCCCGGAAACGGTGGCTGGGTCCCGCCCTCCCCCTGGACTCCATTGGCTACTGAGGTAAGGAGAGGAGGGGGAGGGGATGATGAGCGCCAATGGGGGTGGTCCACTCAGTGTGATGTGCTGATACCAAAGGAGACAGCCCATAGAGAGAGGAATACTGGAAGCTCATAGGGAAATGAATACTAGATACTCATTGGATGGAAATTTTACTTTGAAATGAGTAGAACAAACCTATGCCCACACTGAATAGACTGTTGAGAGAAGTGAAACATAAAGGACACAGCAATTAACGGTTTTTAAAGGTTTTCCTAGTTAACAGTAAGAAAAAGGGGAATAAAGTACAACCACACACTAGGCGTACAGTAGTAGAGTGGTTCAATGTACTTTTCCAGCCTGTCAAGAAGGTGCCACCGGCGGAACTGACTTTAAACTAGGTATGGCTGCAGCAAGTATGTCCCCGCCTCCACCATTCCTCTCTGAGCCAGGTACTCCGCCCATAAAATGGGACAAGTGGAAAAGGCTGTTTGACACCTATTTGGTTGCTATAGGCGGGGAAAAGTTTGCCCCAGCAAGAAAAGAGGCAATTCTTGTCCACAATTTATGCACAGAGGGTCGCAGTGTTTACGATGGCTTGCTGGAACCTCCACAAGAGGGTCAAGGAGATTTAGACCAATACACGGTGGCAGAGAAAAAGTTAGAGATCCACTTTGAGGCAAAGAAGAACATTACATTTGAGAGACATACATTTTTCCAAAGGGTGCAGGATGCACAAGATCCGGTGGAAAACTTAATTGCAGCATTGAGGTCTCTCAGCCATACATGTGAGTTTGGCCCATTGACGGACTCCCTCATACGAGATCAGTTAGTCCGCTGTACTAACAATCTGAAAATACAGGAGAGGCTATTGTCTAAGGATGTGTCGCTAGATGCAGCAATAGAAACTGCCAGAGGCATGGAGCAGACCCACAAGTATATGTCTACTATGAAAGGTGACAGACAAGAAGGAGAAGTAGCAGCTGCAAGAGGATTTAGAAGAACAAATACAAACAAGGAAATTAAGTGCTATAAGTGTGGCAGCAACAGACATATTTCCACAAGTGCATTTTGTCCCGCAAGGAACGTTTCTTGCCTCAAGTGCAAGAAGAGAGGACATTTTGCAAGACTGTGTCGTGAATCTAACCAAGTACATAGCATTGAGTCAAATGGAAGGATGGCAGAACAGGAAGAGAATTTGGCGGTGATGCAGGGTACTCAAGTCAAGCATGTGCTGGAAGTGGCAGAAGTCTCCAATAAGGGAAATGCACCAACGGACGTGTTCTTAGTCAATGGTAGAGTTGTAACAATGAAAGTGGACAGTTGCTCACCATGGACATTGATGTCAAGAAGAACGTATGAAGACTGCCTAAAGGGTGACGTGAGTGACCTGCAGGAACACAAAATAGAACCATGTGCCTATGGTAACGTGAGGATTGAAGTATTGGGAAAGTTTCCAGCGGCCATAAAGTACAAAGGGAGAAGTTGTGAATCAGAAGTGTATGTGACCCAACAAGGTTCGTCTTTAGTGGGATGGGGAAAACAGAGGAAGTTGGGAATTAGAATCCAGATGAGTGCTGAAGAGCCTGTCACGATTGCGGAGATCAAGGACAAATGGGAAAAGGAATTTCCTAAAGTGTTTCAAGAAGAGTTGGATGTTAAAGGGATTTGAACATGAAATACAATTAAAGGCAGGAGCTATTCCTAAGATACACAAGGTGAGGCCGATACCTCAAGATCTCGGGGAAAAAGTGAAGAGAGAAGTAGATACACTTTTACAGAGAGGCATCATAGAAGAGAGTGAAAGCTCAGAGTGGTTGACACCGGTGGTGGTGGCGGCCAAGTCAAATGGGGACATAAGACTTTGCGTTGACTTGAGGGACATCAATAGAAACATTTTGATAGACAGGCACCCACAGCCAATAATTAGTGAAAAGTTATCGACCCTCAGAGAGGCCAAGATATTTTCAGTAATCGATCTTTCTCAGGCGTATCACCAGATTCCCCTGAAGGAAGAATGTTGGCACTTGACAGCGTTTGTAATGATATTTGGAACTTTCAAGTACTGTAGAATGCAGTCTGGGCTTGCCTCGGCAGCAGCAGTATTTCAAAGGGTGATGGACACTATAATGTAGGGAGTGAAAAATGTAGTAGTGTTCCAAGATGACTTATTGGTATATACTGGCTCTAAAGATGAACATGATGGTATTTTGACACAAGTATTGAGCAAGTTGTCTGAGGCTGGGTTAACAGTGAAAAGAAACAAATGTAAAATTGCTGTTGACCGAGTAGAGTATTTGGGGCATGAGATTGATGAGCAAGGAGTGAGGCCAAAGAAATGCCTAGTGGAGGCAGTTAAGAGTGCGCCAACACCGGCAAACAAAGACCAAGTGAGATCTTTTTTAGGGCTAGCAGAGAATTATCATAGATTTGTATGGGATTTTGCTATGGTGTCCACTCCTTTAAGAATGCTACTCAAAAAGGGGTCAAAGTTTGTGTGGTCTCCGAAGTGTACTGAAGCATTTAAGAGCATTAAGGAAGCTGTAAGTGAAGCGCCTTCAATTGGGAGGTTTGACACCAAGGACAAAACTGTGTTGGTGGTGGATGCAAGTGTGTTGGGTTTGGGAGCAGCTCTGGTGCAATATGATAAGGACAACACAGAAAGGGTGATAGCGTATGCATCAAGGGCGCTGAGAGGAGCAGAATGCAAATACTTAGTGATTGAGAGAGAGACGTTAGCAATGTATTGGCCGTTATTCACTTTAAATATTTTTTGTGGGGGAGGCGGTTTATTATCAAGTCTGATCATAAACCTATGGTCCAGTTATTTGAAAGTGGAAGGTGGGCATTGGGATCACCTAGGATAAGTAGGTGGGGTCTGGGACTCCAAGGTTACAATTTTGAGGTAAGCTATCTTCCGGGAAAAAGAAATGTAGTAGCGGATTGCCTGTCCAGGCTTCCGGTGGAGGGGAAGGAAGAATTAACGGATATGGATGTGAGTGAATCAATGGTTGCATAGGTGGTAGCAGAAGGTGATTAAAGAGTGGACAGTAGGAGGATGGCGTCTAAAAAAGAGTCTAGATAGAACGTTTGATGTTTGGTGGGAAATAAAGGAAGACTTGAACATTTTTAAAGGTAGACTAAGGAGGGGACGGAGTGTGGTTCCTCCTGAGAGACTTAAACAGAGTTTGGTGGAGTTGGCGCATCAGAGGCACCCAGGGGAAGGAGCCATGAAGAGGAAATTAAGGCAGAACTATTGGTGGCCTGGCATTGATAAGAAGCCGAGAGATGGGTAAAAGATTGTGTGGACTGTCAAAGTAGTGATAAGAGCAGAACAGTAAGAGAATCACCTTTGGTTCCAATTGTTGTACCAGACCAGCCATGGTCTAAGTTAGCGGTGGACATCATGGGTCCCATTTCAGGTTTAGGAGGTGGTTTAAGGTTTCTTTTTGTGTTAGTAGATTATCATTCAAAATGGATTGAATGGGAGGCTGTTAAGGAAGTGACAGCAAAAGATTTAATTGCATTCCTAGAGAAAGGGTTTCTTAAAGAAGGAGTACCCTCAGAATTGGTGTCTGATAATGGAGTACAATTTGTTTCAGAGGCTATGAGAAAGTTTCTGAGCAGCTATGGTATAAAACACATCAGGACGGTGTTGTACCACCCCAGGGCCAATGGTCTTGTAGAAAGAGTCAATAGATATCTAAAAGGAGGGTTGCAAATGGCCATGAGGATGAATCAGCCATGGAGAGAAGTATTAAATCTATGAACTTGGAACTACATAACTCTGCCACATTCGGTGACAGGGGTTTCTCCGTTTGTCTCCATGAAAGGCAGAGAGCCGGGGACGGGGCTTTGTCCAGGGTGGCTAAGGATGGCCAGAGTTGTTCATGTTGATAGAGATCAGATTATGAAACTCATCTCAGTGAGCCAGGACAAGAACAAGGAGAGGTTTGATGCCAGAGAAAGAGTGAAAGTTATAGACTGGAAGGTTGGAGAGATGGTATATGTCAAGAATCCCAGGTTGGTAAATAAGTGTGTGGAAAGTAGGTTCTTGGGTCCGAAGAAGATATGTGCAGTGAAGAAAAGTGTGGTGATATTGGAAGGAGGAGAAATGTGGTCAAAAGGGAGGATTGCAAGAGCATGTGATTTGAATGAAAACAAGGAGAAAGGTAACTTGTTGGAGGAGGAGAGTGGTGTTACTAAGAAGAGTACAGGAGAGGGTGATTCAGTGGTCAGTTCACAAAGGACAAGGTCAAAGCCTGTATGGTGGACTGACTATGTGTATTAAGAATTTTGTAAAAGCTTCTAAGGTGAACAAACTTGTTATCCAGGTTGTTTTCCGCATGTGTAGAAGATTTTGCATTCTGTTTTGTGGTTTAGTCTCATCACTTTGTTCTCATTTTTTATTTGAGTTTGTTGTTTAGAATTGATCTTTAGTACTTTGTTCACTTAATTTTTAATGAAAAATGTTATGGTTTCTAAGGGGGAAGATATGTGGGGATTCGATATTGCCGTTAATGCCTCGAGCTGTCATGCGACCTTTGTTGTGGTTCGAGTGTGGGGTGTCGTGCGACAGCAGAGGCAGTTAGCTAGCGGCAGGGAGTGAGCTGGGAGCCTTCGTGCGGGCTCACTAAAATAAACTTCCCAAACCTACCACGCTGTCTCAGTCTTCATTACAATGAGCAATGGAAGAATCCATCTCAGCCACCATCTACCCAAAGTCATTGATTAATATTTATACCAGTTGAAGTCCTCTCTAAGTCAAGAGGGGTGGGGAACAATACTCTTTTCTTAAATATAAACAGATTGCCACATTTCTGGACTGCAGCAATCTGAGTTGTCCATCAGTGTGTTACTTGGGAAGCAGACTATGCACCAGAATTTCTTGCAGTTTCACTCTCTATGCAAATTACCACCAATGCCACGTGATGATTTCTGTTCTTCCATTTCCTTCGCTTTCTGTCTCTTCACAGGTGGAAAGCAACAAGCCCAAAGACATGAGATGATCTCTCTGTGGGAAAACAAGTACAAAAATGAGGCATGTGTTACAATCCTAGGGTGCTAGAGGGTAGAATGATGTGGGTTGACCATGCGCATTAATGTCCTAAATGCCTGTCTTAAAGTTTGGATGTTCATGGCATGTGTCATTTGTGATGCGCTTTTGTGAACTGTGTTGTAATGTGTATCTGAGGTGAGGTGGTGACATCACTGTTACATGGAATGTTGTGAGGTCAGAGTGAGTGTAGGGTTGGAATGTTATACTCTGAAGCTGGGTTTTATGTTTTACAGTTGAGATTTATGCTGGTTTGAGGGGACATGCCAATGTTGTTCCCGGCAACTATACTACAATAAACCTACTTGTATCTTACCTGCTGGTCCGGGTGTTGCTTCAGGTACCAAGATATTACACTGGCGACGAGGATGGGATCCTGTCATGGAGGGGACAGTCCAGAACCAGGAAACATTGCCCTCCATTGAATCCATGTTCCATGAAGAAGCTGTCAGCAGGTTAGGCCCAGACATTTTTCAACTGGGCTGCAGATGCCTTTTCAGCAGGCCGGGTGCTGCTGAGTAAAGGATTTAGTCGGCACACAGGTCGGTGTGCGGTGCTGGAGGGGCACTTGGTTTATTGCACCAGCGGAAGGGGGGCCTTAACAGGTGCCCTGGACAGTGTTCCTCCGGTTGACATGAAGCGCTGAGGGGCGCCTTACTGGGCGGCGCTGTGGTGAAGGGACTGCGCTGAGCTTATGTCCGGAGCGCATTTTGGCCTCCTGCCTGGTGTGGCAGGGGAGCGCCTTGAAGCAGAGAGGCGCACATTGTGTGTGCACAGAGGCTGAAGCAGGAGTGAACTTCTGGTGCAGAGTTGTGTGGCGCCTGCCGACTCTGAGAGCAGTGTGCTTTGCATCTCAGCCGTAGTGTCTCAGCGTGAGAGCGTTGGCCCTGGAGGGTCAGTTGCTGGATGGTCTCCGGCGGGCAAGGAGCGCGCACGAGGGATCGCAACTTGGTGAGGAGCTGTCCCTTTTGCTGATGTCGGGGGTTCCCTGCACAGGAGAACGTCGGGTCAGAGGTTCCCCAGCGTTATGAACTTTGTAGAGGGTGCCACTACGCAGGAGTGACTGAGTTGTGTCTTCCACAGAGTTTCAGGCAGAATGATGACGTCTGCCTGTGCGTTCCAGCGCGAGCGGTTGGAACGCAGAAGTAAATCAGAAATGGTGTCAGAACGTGCTGCGTGTAGGGCGTCTCGCAAGAAGCATGTTGGCGAAGAATCCTGTTCCTGTGCGGTCCGTGTTGGAACTGCGATGTCGGAACAGTGTGGATGTGTCACCGATTTGATCGCCCAGGAGAGTTGCAATTGTGGTCGGCAACGCATATGCTGGGAAGAGGTGGATCTCAGCAATTATAAGGCTAAGCAACTCGAAGTAGGCATCCGGCGGTGTTGTGGATTTGTATGTGGGACATTTGTCAAGGCGGAATATGAACACTGGATGACGACTTCCATCCGTGGGCACTGCGTTATGGTGTACGGAACTTTTAAGGTACTGACTTCCATTTCTGGCAGTTAAGTCGCGGGAGGAGGAGGAACGCTGGCATTTTAGCAGAACTCCATTGATCCATGTTTGTGTGTGTAATGCCAGAGTGTATGGTGTCCGGTCTTTCTGTAGTGGCCTTCTGTATGTTTCTAGTGGATGTGTGTGTATAAGGGATAGCATGGGCCCGTGTGAGTGGGAGTAGATGCGCGTGCTGAAAGTTGTGTATGATTGTATTTGGATGTGCGGTTTTGTGTCATGGTTCAAATTGCAATATTGTGCGGCTGAGATTTTTGAAGTGTTGCATTAATTCCCAAAATTGCATTGTGTTTTTCTTGTGTTACCTATTTCTTTCAGGTGGGACTGAACTTTTGGGAATTTGGACTTGTGGGTGGGGGTACTCGCCCGTAGAGACCAGTGGTTTATGGTCTTAACATTGTGTGTGTACTAAAGGAAAAGTGTTAATGTTAACAATGTTTTCTTGCAGGTCGAGTTTCCCACTATTGGGTTTGGACGGACTCGTGGGTGGGGGTACTTGCGGGTTGAAATGCTGTATTAAGGACAGCATTTTTATTCTGTGCCAAAAGGATTTTTGATGTAATGAATTGCTGCACTGATAGTTATCTTTCAGTAGTATTTCTGCAGTAATTTTTGACCGCAATGGTGCGTTTTTGCACGTTATTGTCATTGTATTTGAATATTTATGCAATGTTTTTATGTGTATGCCCGCCTGTCGTGATTTGCATGTGTGCATACAGTGCGTGATGTGAACATTGCAGTGTGTAGAATGGGTGGGTCCTTAATTCATTGTGGCGTCCTGCGTTGGTGTAGGTGGTGGGGACTGGGTGTCCTCAGTGGTGGTGTGAGTGTGCTGTGGTGACGCAGTTGGCTGGACTTGGGGTCCATGGTGTTACTGAGAGTGTGCTGCGGTGGTGCAGTTGGCTGGACCAGGGGTCCAAGGTGTGTGTGTGTGAGTGTGCTGCGGTGGTGCAGTTGGCTGGACCAGGGGTCCATGGTGTTAGTGAGTGTGCTGCGGTCGTGCAGTTGGCTGGACTTGGGGTACATGGTGTTAGTGAGTGTGCTGCAGTGGTGCAGTTGGCTGGACCAAGGGTCCAAGGTGTGTGTGTGTGCTGCGGTGGCACAGTTGGCTGGACTAGGCATCCTAGGGTTGTGGTGAACTCGTATTGTGATGGTTTAAGGTGGATGTTTTTCTGCAATCCTTAGGATTGGGTTTCCTTAAGTGTTCTTGTGGTGTTGGGGTGCCCTGTTGGGGTGCTGTTGTGGACTGATCTAGGGATGGTGTGCTTGTTGTTGCTCTTGATGAGCTGGGTTCATGCCCGGGGGTGGCAGCCCTGGTGTCCTAGGGGGCAGACTAGGGCGGAAGGATGTTTGTGCACGGAGTGTTTGGCGCGTTAGGTAGTTTATCTCTGTGAACGCTGGGTCATGGCAGGTCCTACGTTCCAAGGGGCAGCTTGTAACAGGTGGTAGTGCCTAGTTTATTGTTTTTGTTTCTCAAGGGTTTTTCCAGTTCTGTTTCATGGGAGGAGTTAGCCCTTATTAGATTGTGTTGGGTTCCTCATTGTTGTGTTTTAGAGGGAGGAGTAGAATTGGAGTAGAATTTGAGTTTGTTCTGAAGTTGGATTTGGGTGTCTTTGTTGACACTGGTTGGTAATGTTGTCCAAATGGTTGGTGGCGCAGTTAGATTGTGTATTTCTTGGGGTGCCATGTAGGTATTGTTGTGCCATGGCTTTGTGGTTATTGCACATTTCCCTAGTGTCTTAAATTTTGGAGTGTCGTGGGTCTTAAGTGAACTCCGGGTTGCAGTTTTCTTGTTGCCAGTGGAGTCTAGTGAGTTGGTGCATTACGTGCTGGCCACACGTGTATGTAGGGGTTTTGTGTTAGTGGTGGTTGAGTGGAATTTCTCCTTGTTCAAGAAGTGAAAGGAGGGAGAGGTGTTGTAATGTGTATCTGAGGTGAGGTGGTGACATCACTGTTACATGGAATGTTGTGAGGTCAGAGTGAGTGTAGTGTTGGAATGTTATGCTCTGAAGCTGGGTTCTATGTTTTACAGTTGAGAGTTATGCTGGCTTGAGGGGACATGCCAATGTTGTTCCTGGCAACTATACTACAATAAACCTACTTGTATTTTACCTGCTGGTCCTGGCGTTGCTTCAGGTACCAAGATATTACAAACTTCTATCTTCTGTAACTAGAAATTATGCACAGTACTCCTTTTGTCATTTACTGGCTGGGTTGTATATATTTGCTGTGAAGACTTATTGTAAAACATTTTTCTAAATGTTTTACTCAGGCATGCACGATTTGTCCTCTCCTGCAGCACAAAGATTCCAAATATGACTTTGAGTTTGTGCCAATGTCCTTGGCTTGATTGTAGTAGTGCAGTGTGCAATTAATTAATTGCTAAAATCATTGTTCTTTTTGATTAACAGCTTTTAATTGCAATGTGTGAATCAAGACATCACTGCAGTTTGTCACAGCGCCCTCCCCGATCAATTATATTTTGGATTTTGGATTCATGTCAGCTTTTCCTTCCTGTTTTTCCTCCCAAATCACACCAAACATCGTACTATCATTATACGTCTATGGACACCAATTCTTTTTTTTTTAGGAAGTGTATGTAAAATGAAGCAGTTTGTGCTATATAAGTACATATCAAATTGTATATAGTTGGAAGTAAAAGCATATCTGTCGTCTTTCAAGACTACTTACTCATGATTAGTGACCATAAGGGAATGTACATCTTCAACAGAGTGCTACTTTCACAGGTCCTGGCTTTACAATTACTACAAAATTGCAATTCTGCATCAATAAAGCATCAGACTCTCATAATAGAAGCCCGTTTCACATCTACCTTATACCACTCTCTTTAAATGCTTTAACCACTGGGGTTAATTGATCATCCAGTAGACTTTTCTAAGGGCAATACTTCTTCTTTGAAGGCTTTGCTGGCTAGCAGTGACCGCCACACACCATGCATTCCAAAAAGTTATAATATTATTGGATGATGTAGACAAGTGAGCCAACCAATGGTGCAATAAACCGTTTCAATAAAAAACTTATTTTTGACTCCGTTTTGGCTAATTTTTTTGAGGAAGCAAGTACCGCCAGCTTTTTTCGACCATACAAGTGTTGGCTGAAGGATGGGGAGATCCTGCTTTTGGCTGCCAACCCGCCCTCAATATGTCAGTATTAAAAATATATTGATGTGGGGTAGTTTACGTTTTTTATCTTCTCAAAAACAATAGTGCAGTGGATCAATAGTATTGACGGTTTTGGCGCACAAACGGTTTCAATTGTGTCATTTTGTATCCCGGGTGCACTTATCTGATTATGCAATCAATATATAATAACAGAAATAACAGCGGGAATTCTTGGGAAATTCTTCCTTACTGGATTACTGTCTCAGAGATCAATGTAATGCTAAGAACAGAGGCGTAGACAGGGTAGAGCTTGAGCGGGCAAGGCCCGCCCAAAATCTCTAAATGCCCACTCAGCAGCGCTGTGTGGGCATTTACAGGTGTTAATGTCACTGTGGTGGGCCCAACTACATCAGCTTCAGGCCCCGCTTGTTAGACAATCCTGGCTACGCCTCTGGCTAAGAATGTGACTTCCGTAGTGAACACGTGAATGCCCACAGGTCAGCATGCGCTTGATCCTTTGGCAAAATCCTTGAGGAAGCAATGGCGGGGCCATGTGGCCGCAGGTTATGTAGAGGCATGTCTATTCTCCCCTTCCAATCAGAGCAAAGAAAAGCATGCAGCAGGTGATATGAAACCCTCAATCACCAATAACATCATTAAGCTTTCTAAGTTCGTAGTTTCTCAGTATGTTTGTAAAATATTTTGCCAGATTTTAATGGTTTTAATGTATATTCATATGTATGTACTATGACCAAAAATATGAATTAAAACAAAAGCTTTCTTTGTCAAGAGCCACTGGGGGCCCCCCAAACCGTGGGAGCCCATTTCATTTAAAAACATTGAAAGACCCCGATACCGACCCTGGTCTATACAAGTTCCCATATCAAGTAATAAAATAATATCTTTCTTTGTATGTTTTAAGTTACTTAAAAGGTTGAAGATGCAGAGACAAGACATAGCTTCTTGCAAAAAACTAAAAATAAACAACAAATGACGAGATAAAATGATATGAGGCAATGGGGGTCATTACGACCCGGGCGCAAAGGGATACCGGGCACCAGTAATGACACCGGTGCCGGTAATCCCTTTGCGCCCTATTCCGAGGTCCCTTGCGGGTCCTTCCTTTAATGCCTGGGTTTAGCACGTACCGTTATTGCCGCCTTCCCCTATGGGGGCTCAAATGGGAATGGAGAATGGCATTTCAAATGGGGATGGACCGGTAAGTCCCCATACCACCACGTCGGTGGCGGTACCGGTATTGGTGCTAGTCATGGCGCTAATAGCGCCATGACTAGCACCAACCTCGGAATGAGGGCCAATGAGCCACATAAAACACAATGGGCCTCATTACGAGGTTGGAGGTAGCCATGCCCTTAATAAGGGCATGGCTACCCCCAAACTCGGGTCCGGCTCCGGCTCCGGGTCCTGCGAAATGGGAATTACCGGGCCATTCTGACCTTGGCGGGCCCAGTCATTTCCCTTTCGCAGGACCCAGAGCTGGTACGTCCCCATTCCCATTTGAGCCCCCATATGGCTCAATGGGAATGGGGAGGATGGTAGCAGCGGTACCGTTCACAACGGTACCGTTGCTACCATCCTGTTCTGCTTGCGGGTGCCGCTCTGCACGCCTGGTCTGACCAAGCGTGCAGAGCGGCACCCGCGAGCAGAACTCGTAATCTGGCAGCATGGTAACAACGGCACCGGTAGCACTACCAGCGCCGTTGTTGCCTTACTGCCACTGTTGTAATGAGGCCCATTGGGCCTCATTACAGGTTCAGTGGAGGAGATAAAAAGTGGTGGTAAATCTGTTACTGCCACTTTTTTGGCAGTAAATGAATTACCGCCATTTTTTCCACACCATCGAATAACAAATTTGGAGGTACAGTGGAGGATGGACCTCCAGCAAAAAGCGGCAGGTGAATCTGCCAAAAATTCAGTGGATTTACCATGCAGTAAATCCGCCAGCTATAAATCCTCCAAAAATCCCTGTGGGGTCCTATGGACTCCAAAAATGGGGAATTACCACCACGTGTAGTCCTGTGGTAACTCCACAGGGCCAAGCGGCAGTAATGGTAATCGAATTTCACAGTAATTGAGCGGATTTACTATCAAATTACCACCGAATTTGTAATGAGGCCCTTTCTTTTTAAGTAAATATGCATAATATCCTACCTCGTGCCTCAGATGATGTAAAAGTGCAGCGAAGGAAAGGTTGGTTTTGACGTGTGACGAGAGACGATCAAGGAGGCAGCCGTGGTGCTGAGGATGAAGTACCAGCCTTCAGCTCCAGCATCACAAGGCGCGTATCAGTTAAGAGTTCAGATGAAACGCCCCACAAGTCATGCTTCAACAAATCAACCGGATCAAGCGAGAGGCACAGCAACTGGCATGCAAGCATTGATGCCCTGATCAATAGGGTTATATGGGTCACCACCCTGACACATGTATGTCCACTGCTTCCAATGACAACTTTCCTGAAGTTTTGTTTTTACAATGTCATTTTTTTGCAGCTTATTTGAGTTTCACTTCGATTAATGACATATTATGTTTAATTCTTGAATAAGGATTTTATTAATATTCTTCTTAATTCTGAAGATCATTGGAGAGAAAGAAATGATGGAATGGGAGATGCACATGATAATAGCATCCATATTACAGAAAGGCTGGTGAGAAAAACGCGGGGGGTGAACTTCTCATCACAGGCGTTCAAAGTAACGTCTGCCAGGACCACCCATTCTATCCTGCTACCAGTATTTGCCACCAATGTAATATTATTTCCAAAAGAATTGTATTATCGCCTCCAATGCCCATTATTGAACAAAATACAGCCAGGCCATGCCTGTATTTATTGCCCTAAATAAGAGCAGCTATTACCTTGCCTTAAAGGTGGCATTCATAACTAGCTGCTGCCATGTGAAGAATGTGGCATGTGTGACCAGTACATGCACATGCGATGCTAGAGGAGTGGCATGTGCTGTAGGAGCCTCGTGCCTTCTCTTGAACTTGAAATCTGTCATGACCAGCTCTATTTGTACTAGTGGCAGTAATATTCCCTGTAGTATTTACCGCCGGTGGTGGTGTGTAACTGTTGGAAAAGCAGGAAAACATGTGTTTCACTGGATGTATTTTCACATCTGGTGGTATTTACCGCCAGAGGTAATGCCATACCGTCACGTGTAATGTGTAATTGCAATGCCACTAGCAGTATTGCCCAGCGGACATTTATTTTGCCTAATCAAAGCGAAGGTGTTAAAGGTAACCAACCGCTTTATATTCATGCTGCAAGTCGTTTCCTGGAGTTTTCCTTCCAAATGCAGCCTGAGAGTTTAAGTTAAGAGTCCATTTTCTATTCGTAATATTTGTTTTGTTTTGATTGGCGTTCAGTGTTTTAATTGCTAGAGGTGGGATTGCAACATTATGGACAGTTATTTCTGCGAAGTATTTTGTTTCCCACAGTGTTATTATCATGAAATGAATGCGTGGAACTTTCTTGGGAATCTAAGGTAAACTTCCACAACTTTATATTGCAAGAATCAAGGTCTGTTCTTCATTTAAAATGCTGCAATCCAAAAGCCAGTGTGTGCTTTGATAGCAAAATGTCCATGTCCCATGTGGTACTTCATCCACAGGAAGCCATGTTGTCTGTCTCCGTAACCTTAACTAACTTGAGGTGAGTGCACTGTGCAACCCCCTCCATTCTAGATTTTGGAGTAAACACTCCACTGAAACTACTGTCGCAAATGTCTCCAACTTCCGGACCAATGCTCCCCACTCTCACCTCTCCCGCATCCTCACTCTATCCAACATCTCAGCCTCCAATGGTGCTGGGAATTACCCCTCCCTCCTCCAAACTCTTCCTCCTCTTTGGTTTTAAGGACGCCGCGCTGGACTGGATGGTCTACTATCTCTCTAGCCACTGCGTCTCCATTTCCTGGAAATCTAACACCTCCAGTCTAGCACAGTAATTCTGTTACTGCCGCGTGACCGCCACATTAGCATGCCGCCGAACTACGAGTTTGGCAGTAGGAAGGTAGGTTTACCTCTACACAGAAGTGGTTCCCCACTGGTGGTAATTCCGACGGAATCCCGATGGAGTCCTATGGACTTCAAAAAATGGGGACTTACACTGCCTACCACCACTTTTAACCCCACAGTAAATCCATTTGACAGTATTATGCAGGTTTACTGAACTCGTAATGAGGTCCAATGCCCCCTGTCAATGTTTATATGCATTATCTCTCTCAACCATGCAACCCTTATAACCTAGAAATGCCATACCATGCCACCGTGGGAGCGAGACTAGACTACTGCAACGTCCTATTCCTAGGCACATCATCCAAAAACATGACTAAACTACAAACTATACAAAATACAAAACAATGCTATAAGAGCAGCCCTTAGCATTTCCAAGAGAGAGCACATCTCCCAGACCAGACAAAACGCCCACTGGCTCCCAGTGAGAGAGCGCATCCTCTTCAAGACTCTATCTATCACCCACTCCTGCCTATCCCAAACGGCTCTGCCATACCTATCAGCAACCATTCACAGAGCCACCTCAAACAGACATAAATGAACTCCAAAACTGCAACCAGCTAGTGATTCCAACATACAGAAGAGTTAAAGAAGGTGGCTCCAGCTTTGCTGTCCTAGCCCTCAAGAATTGGAATGCACTCCCACCTGCCCTCAGGAAATATCCCTCCATCACTCTGTTCTGCAAGGCACTCAAAACACAACTCTTCCGCTAGCCCAGCACCCACCTCAGGATGACTCATGGTGTAGATCCACGTGCTTCTGCTTGCTAGCCTAATCTACACTGTGTGTCATCCTCACCATGAAAAAGGACTGCTTCACTATGTAAACTGTTTGTTCACTATGTAAACCTGTCTGTTCGTCCAAGATAAGTATCCTGTAACAGCGCCACAATGCTCTTGGGCCGCTGGCGCTTTATAAATCCAAATAAAAATCAAATAAAAAAAATTCTGCCTGATCAGGGCCTGCCGTTGCCATCTGTGGGGTATCCTATGAACAGCATTTCTAGTGGAAGTGTCCCCCTAACTACCAAATAAATACAAATTAAAAAATGCCAAATACGCCAAGAGGAATTAGTAATGCATACAGGCAGCCGTGCAACTAAAGATCAATCAGGCAAATGTATAAAACCTTTGCATGTACCTTTTCAGGAGAAGGGCAGAGGGTACGCAGTGTCCTCCACAGCAACGGAAGCTGGACATAAAAGCCGTGGTGTGAGTCATTGAGGGCATGATTCAGAGGCAGTCCTCTCTCCCTGAAAAATGGCCATACTTTCAGGAATATGATCACAGCTCTGAAGACTTTCTCAAATGTTCTATTTCTCCCCTCCAGAAGTTAGTGAAGCGAGCACTTTCCAAATTGCTGACAACAATCAATACTTACTGCGCAGGCCGCGTGCCGCGCGGCCAACCGTGGTTTTATGCTATCGATCGGGAACAAGCATCTCACAACTGCATTGTTTTTTCCAGCCCTAATGTTTTGAGTCAATCAGGAATCTGAGCAATTAAGCAAAGTAAACTTAAATACTTGCCAGTGAAATCTTTCGAAAGGTTGAAAAGGGCTCTTATTTCTGTGGGGTGCTACAAGCATGTAAATGAGAACTGATGAAGTTGAGTAAATGCTCGTAGATGGCACCCCTTTTGGCAAGAACACCTGTAGCATAAAGGATAACTAGTCCAATTGGAAACATTGTTACACTGGGACTACAATACAAATTGCCCAGTGGTCAAAGTGAGTGGGAACAGTCGTGAGCAGTGTTCCACTACTTCTTTTTTTTTTTTTTACTTTTACCAGCGCCACTACTTTTTGCAACCATTTTCACCATTGCGGAATTGGGATTTATGAAGTTAAAGCACACTTCACCCCTTTACCACCGGATATCAGTTACAGCTAAACTGAAATCTATTTCAACTCAATTGGCTGTCAACCAGCAGGACTACACCCCTGGAAAAATGTGTTTCACGTTGCTCCTTTCCTACATTCTCTGTCCTCCACTGGAGTCACAGTTCCAGTGCTTCTTTTGGTCAACATTTGTCACTGATATTGCAATAACAGTCGAAGGGATTGAAGCATGATGTGCCCCTGTGGGCCCTGAGATAGACATTGTTCATGGAAAAAGCAAACAGGGTGTGGAGGTCATTTGGACGAGAGTGCATAGCACTTGAGTGTCTGTGCGGTTAGTTGCTATATGTTTTTGACATCAGTTGAAGCAATCCTATTTGGAAACTAACACAGAGTGCAATCAAATATAGATAAAAATATGTTTTAAATATATTTTCGAGTGTGTGGCATGATGGAACGGTATCCCTACAAAATATCGCCACCAAAAATATCGCCGTACATATGGCCAATTGTCACTTATGGCAGTTTGTCTCGCCATAGGTGATATTTTTGTATCGCAATATTTTTGCTGGGATATTAACACATGGAAATGATGGAACATATCCTGGGGCGTGTGCAAGGAGTGTCTACTATACCCTGGGCCCCACACTTTGGTCATAATGCTGCCATGAGCTGATGTTAAATGGATCGAGTTAATGGAAGCCTAAAATCACTGGGGGCCAGGGGCGAGAAGAGACATTTTAAGGTGCTCAAAACGACCTGCTTGGATTCCTATTCCCCCCTAGCAATCAGGCATGCTTTTTACCCACTTTAAGTGGCATTCCAAATGTGGAAACCCCACCAGAGGAAACGATGTGCCAACAAAGCCACGATGACTTAGTGGACAGAAATGTTGCATTGCTGGGGTCTTAAGGACGTCCACGCAGGAGGGCAGGATTGCTGGGGATTGACTATACATAGCATGACTTAAACATGATCAGTTCATGAAGGAGTCTACATTTCAATTAATATTATTGCAATGAATTGTTATACATCGTTGCATCTCTCTCAAAATATATATTTTACAATTTGTTTTTTATTGTTAGTTTCATATTTTATTATTTATTGTGTGTTATTCAGGCTACGCTACTATCTATCCCTGGATGGTACGTGTAAAGCACTTACGCTAGTACTCGGGATGCAGTTAACACATTCTGGGAAGGCTACCCCCTCCAGCTTGAGAAGCTATGTTTTTTTGACATCATAGTCCTTCTATTTCCTTGAGACGGCAATCAATCATGAGACATCAAGGCATTTATTACATCTTTATTTGCACATGTGGAACTCATTTCCATCATCCTCCGGCCATAGTAAAGTCAGGCAGTGATCGTTCAATCCCTCATCCTTTTTGACATTTCAGCTAATTATGAACTCTGCCTCGAATGGCGGCAAAGCATTTCACAACCTGGCCTTCCCCATTGAAAGCAAACTACATACACGCTGTTACAAAGCAGAGTGCTAGTGAACTGTGACATTTTACCACATCTCTGGTGATTTTATTCAGAATTAACATGCCTCTTTGGTAAGCGTCTTCATTAGGCATAATCACTGGGCTCCTTTTTCCTTAGCCTGTAACATTCGGCTTCCTGGGTGTTTTGGACTACAACTCCCATCAGCCCTAGCCAGTATGAGTCTATTTGAGGCATGGTAGACGTCGTAGTTCAAGAATATCTGACTGCAGACCCTGAGAATGTTCTTTTTGACCGACTAGCAGACAAATTAATTATGAATGCTCGTTTGTCCTTTGGAACATTTACAGCCTGATTCATGGAATTATTTGTGTGAAAAACGCAGATTTGCGGGGCTTTCTGCCCGAAAATCCCTGTTTGAAGTACGGAGATTTTCAGGCAGAAAGGTGCACAAATCTCCATTTTTCAGGAAAATAATTCCATGAATCAGGCAGTTAATTGGCATGAGATGAGGAATTTATTTTGAACTTAATCTTCTTTTGGCATATTTTTATAGAAAATGAATTTTATGAATTTAATAGTTAAAGGAAACTAAAAATTAAAATGTTTAATTTAGAGGCCAGCCTCTAAGCACGGGGGTGGGTGGGCAGAGGGTCAGGTATCGAGCCCATGCTGCTCAGTGTTGCTTTCAAGACAAGCAAGTTGCCTCTGAACTCCCATCCCCCCTTGATTTTTGCATATCCTTTTTGAATATTTGTGTCGTTTCAGTGCTTTCAAAAGTGCTCTGCCAGAAAGATGTTGCACACAGTATTTGGCTTGTCTGCTTAATATAATGCACCATAATGCACCATGAAGATGTATTATAAAGAATAAGAAATCTTTTGATATTTTCCAGAATTGGATTTCAGAAAATCATTAATTCAGTTGCTCCACTTGCGCGTTCTCAATGTCACTGGGCCTAGTAAGATTGTTGTTTTCTCCCGTGTTCCCCTTCCCTTGTCGCGCTCTGAAACACTTGTGTATTAGCGCAATAGAAATAAAATATCAATATCAGCAAATTAATTGAGTGCGAGGAATGTGCCAAGGAAAGCTGTCCGCCATCCTCTTCTTGATGTGCAGGTCGCTCTCACTCGAGGGCTTGATCACGTGCCTCAGCTATAATCTGAAGTGTGAAACTTCCATGATGTCCATTAATAGAGGCACGCCGGAGCAGGACATTTCGACGCCGGCCGATTTGGCATTGGCGTCTTGCCACAGGAGCCAGTTTGGCTAAAGTTTAATTAACATTGCATTGGAATTGCAATGTTAATTAAAACAAATATATATATATATATATATATATATATATATATATATACATACATACATATATCGTTTTAGGGCGGTCACAAACTCAGGCATACAGAATTACGAAACTAAACAGTTAACCACAAGGCTATGGCTATCTTGCCGATTTCACTTGCAACGGTTGCTTATGTTAAGCGTAACATATTCAGAATGACCCACCTTAAAAGAAGTAACTGGTGGAAACGAGATTGATAGGATCTCCACAGTCTAGTGGTTACCTGTCGGTCTTGCAACCCTGCAGGCCAGGGTTCTTGATAGCATTAATACTTACATTTTATAATTTAATTAAAATCCTTGAACTGCCGCGCCGAAAAGTGCTGGGGCCAAAAGATCCCTGCGCGGGACTGCTCGTGCCGAACTGGCCGTGCCGAAATGCGGTGTACTGCGGCACGCGGCATGCAGCACGGAAGAATTGAGTAGTCCATCTTAACCAACTGGGAACACTAATGAAAAAACAAAGAAAACCAATAGTGTTGCCAGGACACCGCCCGCAAGATGGCCACAAGCGAAAGCATCACCAGCCAGCAACCCTGAGCATTCTATGCTGCTGGAACTGCAGGGGTGGTGGTATAGAAAAGCAGAAGAGATCACTGAAGCACTTGGCAGCGGGTTAGTGTCATATTAATCGCTGTTGCTCTGGGAGCACCATAACAGGTGCCTCTGGATGTGGGATGGGTGTCACATGGAGGTACCATGGGCAGTGAGCCTCTACTCCTGGGACATCAGTATTGGTCTGCCCACCTGCACTTTGTGCACTGTTACCAACAAAAAAAGCTGTTCCCGTGCCCAGGTGCTGTACATGGCGGCATCACACCGCAGAGCAGCAGTGCAGCAGGCAAACTCATTGCTTGGTCCCTGTGCTCGAGTGCTGCATGGCTGAAGCATGCCAATTTGCGTGGGTGCCATGCTTACAAAGGAGTGCCCCCAGCAACTCTTTGGGGGTGGTGTGATGTGGTCACGTGGTGCGACGGCAAAGTTCTGCCATCGCGCGTGTTATGTAATAAAGGGGCAATCCTGTACCACGGCAGAGCACGCCGGGAGCCCGATACGGTAGTACCTGTGTCCGAGTGTTCCTCGGTTAACCGTTCAGGTGTAGTCATTGTCTTCAGCCCTGTATAGCGAATTCACGGCCCCCTTTTCACCGCACAAGGCCCACCCTCGGGATGCACTCAGCATCTGCCACAATGCCTATGGACTGCACATGTAATATAAATGTATGCATTGGAAATATGGATTCTGTGTGTGCATGCAGGCACCCCCCCATGCAAATGACCAGCCGCCCTGTTTTCTGTGTGCGCATGCTCTGTAATACCATGGGTCGGTAGGCAGTATGGCCGCAGTTCTGAAAATATAAAAAGCCGGATTATAGACTTCAATCTCTAGGCAAACTCATATATACTTAGAAAGGGGGTCCATATACAAGTGCATTCGTAAAATAGAACCCAGAAGATTTTAAGTATTCAGAAAGCGACCTTCACCGCTCACAGCATTGTTATCAACCGGCGGCCTAATATATAATTAATTCCCATGGTAACAGCTGTGTGCTTGTTTTCGTGGCCTTTTTCTATTTAAAAGCTTTCCATGGTACAATATCTGCAAATACTCCCAGAGACCCTTAAGGGATGTGAGTTATTCCCGCTCCAAACACTGACCTTTTCCCGATGCAGATTAAAGCACGCCTTGCACTACGTGCCCGTCTGGAGCCAGCGCCTGGAAATGGACACGTGTGGCTGCCTGGGTAGATGAACACTGCAGCTTTCATTTAATATAACAGAAACGCCATTACTGTGTGGCCTTAGGCTGGAAGGTGATGTGGCACAAAGGTCCAAGTGCAAATGTCTGCCTTCCAAGACTGATGCAGACTGGAGTCTGGCCCCGCCCACATCTCCCACATGAACCCATCAGGAGAATAGCAGGCGCTGTGGCCTGGAAGGCTGAAGAGGTGATCTAGGGATTTCAAGATGCATGCATATCGCATGGGTTATCAAACAATTGATTCAGCTCAACTAAAGAAATCAAAGCCCCCAGGCGCTATTAGCAGAACGGTAATTCGCCATTGCGCCCTTTCGGGAATTCCTCATTCCCCATTGAGCCCAACAGGGAATTTTCGGCGCAATTACCATTGGCAGTGTTACCATGCAGTAATTGCGCCGAAAATCAGCAAATTCACAGCACATTTACCGCCAGCTCAGAGCTGGGGGTAAATGCTGCCAAACCCTTTGATTTGACGGACACTTAAATGCCATTTAAGGGTTACTGCCAGACTCGTGATGAGGCGATAATATTTAATAGACTGTCATGGTAAATAAATGATTACCCACCACTTCGGTATTGGCCATTACATCCGCCAAAAGGCAGATGATGTGCTCACAAGTCAATATCCAGAGGTGTGACACCACAACTGCTTCACATATACTCAATTAGTACAGTAGTGACATCACACTGATTGAAAACAGCCGTGAGATTGATTCCCTTTAAGCAGAATGACAGCCCGTTATCATGGCAGACTGCCAACGCGCATCATGTGTTGTGTGATGCTCTGCTACTGGGTCTTCTCATGGTACAGTAATTTTCATTTGCATGGCCCCCTGGCACTTTGGGCCCTGAAAGTAAAAAAGGTGGGCTGGTGGGTTGGTTTGTGGGAGCAGAGGTTGCTATTATGTCACCTGTGCAAGGCGGGCACCGCTTGACCATTGCCCGTATGTGGGTGCGCTTTGCGTGGGGCATGCACTAGTTCTGGGCTGACTGTTGATGTTCAGCAAATCAGAGCCATCTCCTGCACGCAGGATAGTGTGTAGTGCAGGGTTGTGCAGGGTTGTCCAATTCCAGGCCTCAGGTGTTGTAATCCTGACGGGTTTTCAGGATATCCCTCATTAATATTCATGTGATGAAATGTACATACGTTTAGAATCAATGTATGCAAATGTATCTCATGAATATTAATGAGTGATATCCTGAAAATCTGACATATTTCTGGCCCTCGAGGCCTGGAGTTTGACAACCCTGGTGTAGTGTATGGTGAGATGGCAGGGGTGGGTGATGGAGTTGTAGGGTTTCACCAGTGCTTGATTTGTTTGTTTGTTTATTTATTTATATTGCGCACCACACCCGGAGGTATCTGGGCACATTACAAGAATATGCATATTCATGGTTACAAAATGGGCCGTTCACACAGTAATTACACAAAAGGCATGGTGCATCCATAACGATACACAACTTAAACTGGAGGCAAGGTATGTACATACGAAATACAACATTACTGGCGAGAGATGCATCCTTACGTGTAGATACAAGTGGGGGGTAAAGGCAGGGAATAGGATGTAAGAGATGAGGGTATATACTCCACTTGTCATATAACGCAGGGGGGAATGCTCAGTCAATCCTGCAGGCGAGGAGGCCCCTTGTCATATAACACAGGGGGGAATGCTCAGTCAGTCCCTGTAGGCGAGGAGGTGGGAGTAACCAGGTACAGAGTAACTATACATGGATAGAATTAGGGGTCTGCTGTGGTGGGTCTTTGGAGATCAGCCATTGTTTGGTGTCTTTTCTGAATTTGTAGAAGGATTGGTCTATTCGTAGTGTTGGGGGAAAGGAGTTCCATAGCTGGGCAGCCATAACTGGGAAGCTGCTACCCGATGCTCTTTTTGATTTGTACCTCGGCACCCTTAGGCAGCCAGTATTAGACGTCCTAGTGGGTCTAATGGGGTTGTTTATAATGGATCTTTCTGCCAGGTATTGTGGGGCAGTGTTGTTGAGGGATTTATAAGTCAGGGAAGCTGTTTTGAGCTGAATTCTTTCTTGGATAGAAAGGCAGTTGTTATTACGGCTAGTAGTTGAAATGTGTTGCCGTCTGGAGATATCCTGGGAAGTTCTGAGGGCATTGTTCTGCAAGATCTGTAGTTTGTTGTTGATATATTGACTGGCATCTAGGTAAAGTGCACTGCCGTAGTCAACAAGCGCTCGAGCTACGGTGATACAGCTTTTTGACGAGAGAAAGGGTTTTCAAGAATGAATAAGCTTGCAAGTGTATGCTGTTGTCAAGGCTGTTGCACTAACCTGTGTGCGCAGACTCAGGGAGGAGCCTAGGTAAAAACCCAAGGTTTTTTACTTCATTAGCCACCTTTATGTCATTACCATCAATGTTAAAGGATATGTATTCGTTGCTCAGTTTATTCATGTTGGCAGGAGAGGCTAAAAGGAGTAACTCGGTCTTCTCATCGTTCAGGCACAGACCGTGAGTGCCTATCCAGGCCTGAATGATGAGGTAGATTTTATTGATAAGAGCAAGGTCCTTGTTGTAGTCTCCTGTCAGGGGTAGGAGGATCTGGGTGTCATCTGCATAGTTAGTGTAGGTGACACCCATTTGTGATTTATGTGTTGATTGATGTCTAAAGATAGGCGGAGGGTGCTGTTGTAGAGTGAGGCGGTTGTCAGGTTATCACGTTCAGCAGGTGGTGTCAGCAGAATACAAGTGCACATCTTTCATAATACAGAAAAGATTCCGGACACCAAATCAATGACCAGTTTTGAGTCGCTGCACTTGTGCAACTGTATCCCACCCAGTTCATCGCAGTTTACAGTCGCATATCTTACCACTGTGCTGCATGAGACAGGTATGCATCGATGTATGCAGGGCTGGCACAAGGCAAGTGCAGCATGTGCAGTTGCACTCGGCCTAACACTCATGAGTGCCTGTGCAAAAGCTGACCCTCCGGCAGAAAGAGGGTCAGCCTCTGAAAATCTCCAGTGCTGGTGTCTTGCAGAGCCTAGTAGTTGTAATTGGGCTTGTTGGTGCATCCCAATTGTTTCTGTCCACACAGCGTCTTGGAGGGGGTGCTGGCAGCCCTTAAACTACCTGCAATTACCCCTTCATTTTTAGTCCTGTTCGGAGTGCTCTTTTGCTTTGCATATGTTTAGGCATTTGGCAATGATGGGTGGGACCTTTCCATTGCAAAGACCCCTTACAGATTGTTACCTAACAAATAGGGTTCCCATCAGTGCCAAATGCCCAAACATGTGCCAAAGGGGAGCAAGCCCCCTTTTCAACGTTAGTCAAGATGCAATGCTTTGCATTAGTTGATAAATGTTCTTAACACCATACACAACTGCACTATGGAAGTTTGTGAAAGAGGTAATATTCATCCAAGTGATGTTACTCAACTTGTTTTCTGTAATTCTCAAAGTGATTAAAGCAGTGTTCTAAAAAATTATTTTTCCGGCTAGTATTATTTTGCATTATGGGATTTCTAGTTTTCCAGTCAGCATGTGGATTATGAAGCTAAAAACAATAGCCTTTTGGCTGAAAATGTTTCTCTAAGAATTTACATATTGTAAGGATGTCTTCTTTTGAGATGTGTATTTTGCAAGTAAACTTTCACATTTCTCAAGTATTCTTGTGGCCACACATGAAGTCATATAGTCTCATTTTTTACCCTTTGGATTCTGGGACTTGCAGTATTTTTCTTACCCATTTGACCCCTGGGTAATTACAAGTCAGAGAATTCCGAGCATAAACAGGACTGGGTGGCTTTCTAGCGCATAGCCATGGGACACTGGATAGAGCTGCTATATTAAACAGCATTATTTTAGGTCTTGAAATCCAAAATCTAAATATTTCAAACAAGTGGAGTTTAGAAGGCATGTGTTCAAGTGCATGAATTGTAAAATCCCAGCTTCACTATTTAACCACAGTGTGTGATCCTGGGAAAATAACGTAATCCCTTTTAGTACAGAGGACTGGCCTCAGTAGAGCCGTCATTAACTGTGTTTCCATTTTGCTGCCGGGCACTAAAGTGGCATTGTAAAACAAAAGAGGCGGTAGCTGGAAGTTTAGAATTAATCTTAACCTCGGGCATTGGCATGGGAAACCCTCCAGGCTAGCTTTCTTTGCCTGCCAAGCCATTACAAAAGGGGAAGCCCATATGCAAATCAGGCTTGCTCCCACCCCAAAACGGGCACTGCAGCCAAAACTGCTTTTCTCACATCCCTTCTGCACGAGATTACAAGCATCCCCAAACATGTTTCGGCCTTGTTGGGCTTCATCAGTGAGGTGTAGCTTGGGTCTCTAGGCCCAGCAGGCACGGGACCCACGATTGGGCATACCCGTCCCAATCAGGATGACTACAGCAAAACAAAAGAGATAATGGCTCAATGGTTTAGAATTAATCTCAACCTCGGGAATTGCTATGGGCAAACTTCCAGACCATCTTTCTTCGCCTGCCAAGCCATTACAAGCCTGACTTGCATATGGTCTTTCCCCTTTTGTAATGGCTTCGCAGGTGAAAACGATGGTCTGGAGGGTTGCCCAGAGCCATGCCAGAGGTAAAGATTAATTCAAAGCCTTCCAGCCATCACCTCATTTGCTTTACCAAAGTGACATGGGCCATTCAGGGTACTGCCCCACAGGAGAATGAGTGAAACTCTTTGCTATGCCCTGTTATGCTATGTTATTGAATCTTGCATAGCACATAGTCTAGCACAAAAACAGCAAGCTTCTATGTGTGTGTGTTGGAGTAAAGGTGCAGGTGGACGACAAGAAAGTGCCTTTCTACACAGTGCGCAATAAATCCATATTCATTCGGCAATGATAGCCATTAGGTTAATGTGCCTACTGCTGAGGTTTATGTTTGAACTGCTGATCACAGGTTGCAATCCCTCAAGTGCCATCCTTCCGAGATCAGGCTAGAGTGATGACAACACCGGAAGTGGCATCACAGGCAGTGAAATCGTATGCAAATCAAGCATCCCCCCCCCAAATACTTTGCTGCACATGGCCCCACAATTCCTAGGCCTGGTCCTGGGTGTACAGGAGTTTTACCACTCCTGTGTCTATTGTGGTGCAGTGTGTCACAGGGATTTGCACAGGAAGCAGCACAGACCATCAAATGCACCGCCATCTTGCATCTACTGAACCGCGTTCACTGTTCCAGCCCCCTGAGTGCTCTGAGGTGGGGTTATGGCTGACACTTGCCATATTCCCAGCCAGCTCTCCTACCATCCCTCACAACCGTGCTGCCACTAAAGGCTGCCTCTGCCCATGCACGCAGACTGACTCTGTGGGTGTGGGGGTCAAGCATGGTGCAAGGGATGGGGAGGGGCAGAAAGTGTGGGGGGCAGGTGCGGATAGCAGATGAGGTGAAGTGTACATTCTCCCGTGCTCGCTAGAACCTTAACCCCTCAGTGCCCACAAAGAGGGTTTTACGACCAGAGGCAGCGCTTAAAATGTGGGTGGGTGCTTAAACTATTCATGGGAAACCAAGGAATATGTTTGCGGTATGGTGTCTACCACAAGAAATCCCTCTATTTTCAGAATACATTGCTGTTTGTTATTCGTAAAATAACCACGTGTGTGTAACAGTACGGCCATGTTCATGCTTTCTTGATACAACCCGGGCACGTGCATGCAGGTGTCCAAGATAATGCATGTACGTCCAGGTGCGTGTGCGCAGTGTCGGCTAACAACGCGAGACAAGGAAAGGGAGTGTTGGGTCTCCGCGTCGCCCTGAAGCGGGCCCAGGCCGATGATCCTGCTCACGCCGGAATAACACGCGGGAGCCAGGAGTTTCACGCGACTTACTTTATTAACTACATCGGCGGAACTGCCGAACCTGCCCTCGTCCCTCCCCCCTTCCCTTGACGTCACGTCCGGGACGTCATGTCCTGTGGGACCCAACAGGGGTCCGCCCACACAACAATGTGGGCAACCTGACATCTCCCCCCTTTTTAACAGGTTAGTTGAGGGGCTCCCCTCTTACCCCATCTCCTCGATGAGTCGCATCGGCTTCATACGACTCCTCTGCGGTCGTGTTGCCTTGCTCGGGGTCGGTTCATCCCTGGCGGGTGGGGAGCGGGGCGCTTCGCCTTCTGACTCTTCTCCGTCTCCCTGATATGCTTCTTCGCGTGGTCTGTCCTCATCGCTATCTCTGTCCCAGGTCCTTTGGCCTGCTGGAGCCAGTCTGACTCGTTTGAAGTGCGAGCTGTTCCTGGTTATCGTTGAGTGGTCATCTCTTTGTGCAGTGACCATAGAACCCTTCTTGTGTGTCACGACCAGCGGTGTGGGTGCGAAGGTGGCTTCCTCTTTCCTGTTCTTGGGTTGTCTTAGCCATACTTCGTCTCCTGGTTGTATTATGTTCTCCCGAGCCCTCCTTTTCCTGTCTGTGATCTCTTTTGTTTTCGCTTTGCTCGCGGTGTCATTTGCTTGCGCTTCTTGTTCCAGCGGTGTTGGATCTTGTGGTCTCGGGTCCTCAGGTAGTCGCGTGGTGATCGGTCTTCAGAC
The DNA here is from genome assembly GCF_040938575.1 of Ambystoma mexicanum. Lineage (NCBI taxonomy): Eukaryota > Metazoa > Chordata > Amphibia > Caudata > Ambystomatidae > Ambystoma > Ambystoma mexicanum. The sequence goes on along the minus strand of NC_090928.1, from coordinate 394,603,682 downwards.
CATCAGGTCTGCCGGGCATACACCCGTCGTGCTGTGGGGGGTGTGCCTGTATTCTCGTAGAAGTTGATTAAGGGCCTGTTCGAATGGCTTGTTTTGCACGTGGGCTATTTGTAGGGTCCTCTTTATGTTGGCCATGAATCTCTCGACCATGCCGTTGGCCTGTGGCCATCGGGGGGTTATGCGTCGATGTTGAAACCCCATGTATTTTGCGAATTGCTGAAAGTCTTGACTGATGAATGTGGGACCGTTGTCGGACTTTATGATCTTGGGGATGCCATAGGCAGAGAGCATCCTGTCGATAACTGGAATGACACATGCTGTGGTGCTGCTCTCTACTATTTGGGCGTCCGGATATCTTGAATGTTCGTCCATGAGTACGACCACGTGTGTCCCGTTATTCAGTGGTCCGAATAAGTCTATTGCCAGCTCTTCCCACACTTAGTTTGGTAGCGGTGAGGATTGTAATGGGTTCGGGTGTGGCGGGGGTGCCACTTGCGCACAGACGTGGCAGTTGCCCACTATATTTTCCACCAGGCGATCAAGTTGAGGGAACCAGACTTTCTGGCGAAGGAGGCGCTTTGTGGCGACTACGCCCCTGTGTCCTTCATGGGCTAGGTGTATTATCCTCTCCCGGAGCGTTCTCGGGACGATGACCTTGCAGCCTTTTAGTATGACGTTATCCTCCACCACGGTCAACTCGTCGCGGACTTGATCCAGCCACTTGATGTCTTCCTTCGTGGTATCCGATTCACCTCTGGCCTGCTGTTTCATGAGGGCCGTCTTGTCCACCTGTAGGCAGTGCCGGGCAATTCGCAGCGCTGGGTCTGCTTCTGATTGGATGGACAGCTCCAGCCACCCTACCGGAAGTGGTTGTAGGTGGTGTATGATGTAATTTATGTACGCGTCCGCTATGGACGGTTGAGACGCCGTCGTGGGCATGGGATGCCGGGAGAGATAGTCCGCTGGGTTTTCCTCCTTTCCTGGCCAGTGTTGTATGATGAATCTGTAGTCCTGTAGGCGGAGGCCCCATCTGGCAATTCTTGGTGGCATCCTGGCCTTCGGGCTGCCGTATATGGTGAGTAGTGCCTGGTGGTCCGTGATGATGGTGAACTCTTTGCCAAATAGGAATAGATGAAAGTATTCGCAAGCCCAGACGACCGCGAGGCTCTCCTTTTCCGCCTGAGAGTATGCCTGTTCTGTGGTCGTCAGGCTCCTGCTGGCGTATGCTACCACGTGCGTGGTCCGTGGCTCCTTGGGGTCTTTTTGTGTCAATATGGCGCCTACTCCCACCGGGCTGGCGTCCACTATCAGCTCGGTGTCACGGTTGGCATCAAAATATGCCATGTCCTCTGCCTGTGTGATGGCCTTTCGTATCGCTACGAACGCTGCTTGGCACTCCTTCGACCACGTGAACGGCGTGTCCTTCCTGGTGAGTAGTCATAGGGGATTGCTGACTGTGGCATAGTCTTTAAGGTACCTGGAGCAGTAGCTGGCCAGTCCCAGAAACGATCTGAGGTCGGTAGTGTTTGCGGGGGGCGTGGCTGAGTTGAGGGCTTCCACTTTCTCCGGGTCGGGTCTCATGCCTTTATCTGAGAAGATGTGCCCGAAAAACCTCAGCGATCCTTTGGAGAACTCGCACTGGCCTTGTTTAGGGTGAGCCCTGCGTCGTCTAGCGCTTGACATACTCTGTGCAGTGCCAGGTCATGTTCTTCCTGTGACTTGCCGTATACTAGGACGTCGTCCGAATAATTCAGACAGTTGGGGACGTGCCTGATCACTTTGTGAATCTCCTCCTGAAAGATCTCGGCGGCCGAGGATATGCCAAAACTGAGCCTTTTGTATTGAAACAGGCCGAGATGAGTGACAAATGTGGTGATGTAACAGGATTCCGGTGCTATTTCAATTTGGTGGTAGCCTTTTGTGAGGTCTAACTTGGAGAAGATCCTCGCCCCGTGGAGGAGGTGAATCATGTCCGTGATTCTGGGCGCTTGATGTCGCTCCCTTTCAATGGCTGTGTTGGCTCTGCGCATGTCGACGCATAGCCGTATGGATCCTTCTGGTGACTTCTTCGGGACGGGGACGATGGGTGATACCCATGGCGTCGGGCCTGATACGGGTTCTATAACATTCATTTTGATGAGCTTGTCAACTCCTCTTCTACTTGTCTCTGGATATTGAACGGGATGCCTCAGTAGTGTTGGGCCACCGGTTTGACCTGAGGGTTGATGTGGAGGTGTACTTTCCGGTTGTGTAGTTTGCCTAGGCCGGTGAAGAGTCTAGGGAATGATTGTTCAATTGAGTCCGGTTTAGTGAAGTACTTGTGGGCCATCAACTGGTATAAGATGTGTACCAGTCCCATGTCCACCTCTGTCCGGAAGCTCAGTATGCACCCGATGTTGGCTTCTGTGTCTAGGATGTACAGTGGGATCTTCGCCGAGTGTCCTTTGTGTGTGCATCTGGCTGTGATCATGCCTTTGCATGGCAGGGGTGTCCTGGATCCATAGGGGTATATGTCAACTGTGGCTTTTCGGAACTTTGGCAGGGTGGTCAAGGACTGATATGCGCTTTCACTGATGATATTGACCGTCGCTCCGGTGTCCACGAGAAACTTCAGTGGTGTGTCATTTACTTGGAGTGTCAAGATGGGGCTGTGTTGGATGGCCGCCGTGTTGTCCTGTAGGGCCCACACGTACCCTTTCCTTCTCTGGTCCTCCTCTGACGAGAGGGTGTCTGTACTGGTGGGGGATCGTGTCTCCACGTACCTTACGAAACGCCGCCTGTGTGATCTTCTAGTGTCCTCAGATGACCGTTTGTCTTTGCGTGTGTATCGATTTCTGCGGTCTCCTTCTTCTTTCCTGGCACGCCGCCTTTCGCTGTCCGCTGCCGGCCTGGGTGGGCTCTGTGGTGTGGGCCTGCGCCTTTCTTGGTAGCGGTGTTTGGGTGTTGAGTGGATCGGGGCGTTCTTACACATGGCTCTGTAATGGTCCATTCCCCCGCACGCGGCACACTTTTGTCCTATGGCCGGGCATGTGCCAGTGTGTGGATATTCATAGCCACATTTGAAACATGTGGCATCGGGGTGTTTGTTGGTCTGACTTGGGTGGGTATATAGCTTATTGATTGCTTCAGCGTTGTCACTGGGTTGGTGTATGGACACTTTGCCAAGGCTGTCCAGTTGCAAGTCCACCGCTGCTTCCATGCGGGCCAGCGCCAGGATTTCTTCTAGTGACCGTTGTTTCTGTAAAAGTTGTTTGCGGAAAGGCTGTGAGAGGCATCCAGCTATTACTTGGGACCTGAGGGCCTCTTCATTGGAGTACTTGTGGAATTCACAATGTTTCAGTTTGATGCGTAGTCGCATCACAAAACTGTCTATGGATTCCCCTTTATCCTGTCTTGTTGTGTGGAACATGTGGCGCTCATAATCCACGTTTGTATGTGGTGCGAAGTATTCGGACAGCTTGGCATGTAGCTCCCCATATGTGATGGTGTCTACGTTCAGCAACTCCCCCGCAATGTCTCTTATCGCTGGTCCCACTGCCATGAACAGTGTATTTTTCAGCCTCGTGTCGTCCGTCAATCCTATGGCCCCTGTGTAGAACTTGAAGTCTCGTAACCATATGTTCCATCTGGGCCCCAGGTTGGAGGTGTCTCTGATTTCAAATGGGTTGGGCATGTGCATGACTTGGGCTGCTCCTTCCTGGTGTGCATGCTGGTTGTTGTCCTGTGCTGTGTCAGCGCTTCCAGATGCCTGTCCTGCTCCTCCTGAGGAGGACGCTGGGGTGGTCGCTGTGTCCGACATGACTGCGCAGCAGTAAGAGATTTGTGCGTCGATATGCTGTAGCGTCTAGGCTGTGCTGGGACAGCGACTTTTCTGCTCTGTGAAGTGTTTTGTTTCCTCCCACGTTATCGCTTCCTCATGGTGTGGTCTTGTTGCTTGGCGCGCGCGGGCTGCGCGGCCGTGGTGTATGGAATTTGTCCTGCTCTACTCCCCCGTCTCCTGCTGTATGCCAGATGCGCCGACACGTCTTCTCGTGCGCACCCGCGTGTGGGAAGGCGGGGCCGCTCGTAGCGAGTGCCTCAGCGGTTCCGGAGCGCCCGTGTCCCGTGGGCGCCTTTGTGCGGCTTGTGGGCTGTGTCACAAGGGAGCCGGGGCCGTGCTCACACGGCGCACCCGTGATCGGGAGGCGGAGCCGCTCGTAACGAGTGCCTCAGCGGTTCCGGAGCGCCCGTGTCCCGGCTTGTGGGCTGTGTCACACGGGAGCCGGGGCCGCGCTCACACGGCCCACCCGTGATTTATGTACTTCTGCAGGCCGAATGCCAGGCCTCTGTCATGCGGGAGGCGGGGCTGCGCGGAGTCGGCAGCCGTGCCCGAGGTGCGCCGACGCGCTGACCTGCTCGGCCGCAGACCTCGGCACGGCGCCTGCGGGGTCTGTGCCCGCTCGTCGCCAATGTTGGGTCTCCGCGTCGCCCTGAAGCGGACCCAGGCCGATGATCCTGCTCACACCGGAATAACACGCGGGAGCCAGGAGTTTCACGCGACTTACTTTATTAACTACATCGGCGGAACTGCTGAACCTGCCCTCGTCCCTCCCCCCTTCCCTTGACGTCACGTCCGGGACGTCATGTCCTGTGGGACCCAACAGGGGTCCGCCCACACAACGATGTGGGCAACCTGACAGGGAGCTGCACTCGAGAAGGGGTGGGGGGGGGCGAGCGGAGAGAGATGAGCACAGCACAAAGGCCAATCAAGACAGCAAAAGGTCAATCAAGACAGCAAAAAAGAGGAGAGAGAGAGAGAGACCAAGGGAGTGCGAGAGAGAACTGAGAGAGGGATAGGGGAATAGAGAGAGAGGGAGAGGGAGAGGGAAGGAGGAAGAGGGAAAATAAAGCGAGAGAGGGAGAAAGGATAAAAACAGCAAAGAAAAAAGTAAGACAATGGAGGATGGCATCCCAAAGGGTGGAATGAGAAGAAAGACAGCCTCGCAGGCAGCCTGCACTACCAACAAGAGAGAGAAGGAAATGAACAGAAAAACGCCATCAAGTTTACAAACAAGAAGGGAGACAGCACGGCAGGCAGCCTGCACTACCAACAAGAGAGAGGAGTACATAAATAGAAAAACGCCACCAAGTTTGCAAACAAGAAGGGAGACAGCACGCCAGGCAGCCTGCACTACCAACAAGAGAGGGGAGGAAAGAGAAAAGCAACACAGCGTGTTCAAACAAGAAGGGAGATGGCACAAAGAGAAGGGAGGCAGAACAAAGGATGAGATAGAGAAAGGACAACGGATGAAACTGAGGCAGCACCAAGAGAGGTTCGTCAGAGACTGAGAAAGAGAAAGAGGACTGGAGAGAGAGCAAGAAGAGACACAAGATCGAGCAACAAACACTTGCAATCAGTTTGACACTGAGGCAGAAGTCCATTTATTCAGATAAAGTGCATATGCCACAGACAGCATGCAGGAGGGGTTTCAAAATATAGAATCCTTACCTAAACATTTTTGTAACTGTAATTTGAATAGATTGGCCGGTATTATGCAATAAGAAAGCTACCAGTGTAAGTGGATGACTCATGTGTCAGGCAGCTTCAGTGAGATTCTCGAACGGTGGGCCCCACAGCGAATTCACAGATGGTTCAAGCCTCGCCGGAAGAGGCCGGACAAAGATGGGTGATGAAGGAGGAGCTAAAGAGAGCAAGATTCAGCTTCCAATGGGAAAGCCCATGAGATTGCAGCGTGCACAAATAATCAGGAAGAAGGCTCTGAAGGCGGAGCCCTGAAATAGGACAGGAACAGGAAATTACGTGCAACACGCTGACCCCAGGACATGCAGCTTGCCCAATGACATTGGCCTGGTCATGTGTGCCCATCTGCTGATTGAAAGCTCCTCCTCGTTTTCTCTAGTGGAGGACAGGCTCCTCAGCCTACTCACTTGTACATTGCACTTTCATTTTCAGAAAGATCCCAAAATATGCAAATAACCTCCCAATTCATCATTTGCACATTTTTCTCAGGCATATGCATTGCTGGTGTTTTGAAAACCTGCCGCAATAGAGCATTTGGTGGGTCGAGCTGGATAACCCCGCCTCTAACGTTTCCCATCAGCCAAATGAAAGCTTATGCTTGGGCCTCGTAACTGTCAATTAATTGCCCCCCATTCATTCATGTTAGATGCTGCCACCCGTTACTGCCACACGCTACATGCTGCCACATGGTTGCTCCAGTGCTGCCAACAATAGTGCCCAAGTTCATTCCTGGCTGCCAAAATGAAGGATGTCCCACAACCAAATATGGACAGGGTCTCCTCGCTAAGAACTCACCATCTTCATATGTTCCCATTGTCCGCTGGATCCCAGGTGAATATGGGTGCTGTTAACTGAAGAAGACCTAAGATTCTGACCTAAGGTTGAATATGATTCGTAATTGTGAAGAGCGTGAGGATTAATCGCAATATATCCAAGAGTTTAAGGAAAGTTACAGTCCGACCCGAAGCTGTAAAAGACCAAGTTATTATTTGCATGCTGTAAAAGACCAAGTTATTATTTGCATGCTGGACATACTGTAAAATGTGTCAGAGAATCATGGGCCTTATTGGCCAGATGATCCAACGTTTGAGAAAACAGGCGAATGACAGTTAAAGCCTGCTCATAACACCTGTATCCACCAACGTGTGCTGTACGTCCCTCAAAAGAAAAATTTGTGAGGGCCAAATTAGGGTTCAGCACCATAAATGTTGGGTCACCACATGAACCAAACATTTTTTCATTCTGATTTTCTCTGTGGAGTCATTGGAGCCCCCGGTCCGAACAAGATCTCAAACCAATGTCTTTCGGAGCCTGAGAATGAGTAGTCTTCAATGTGGCAAACTCTAACCCACATAATCGATACAGGGCTATGTCCCAGCACAGTGTTGAATGCTGGGAAGGGTTTTGGAATCATAACGATTTTTAAGTGCTGCCACCATTCCTACCTTGCTGACTCTGCTTTGTCCGGTTGTCTTCGGAAAAAATCCCTGCTAGTGAATGGTTCCACTGGTGCAGGCAGAACTCGTGCACACATGGAGGCTCCAGACTTTTTGGCTGCTCAGGAGTGTTGTGGGGATGATGGTCGCTTGCAAGATTGCATACGGTGTCAAACCGGTGCGTTATCCAGCAATGTCCTGTCACCACCAGAGCTAGAGGGTGCTACAACCATAATCAGACCCCTCTGCTTTAAAAGTTGGGTGAGTTTGCGCCTTATCAAAAATAAACATTTTAGTTTGGTTTATCTAAGGAAGGAATTCCTGAGCAAAAGTTTGTAATAAACTATATGCTAATAAAAAAAAAATGCAAACATGTTGTTAGTAAAAGGTGTGGCCCAAGTACTGCAGACCACCAAAATCAGTTATTGAAATGCACTTCCACGAGATGTGTGTTTTTCCTCATGGACATCCATAAAGAACCTTTAAAATGGCTCCTTAGTTGACTTCAATTACTTTTAAGTTTGGTGGCCACTTTATGACAAAAAACGAAATCAATGTGCCAGATAGCCTAATGTGTTTCCTCGCTTACACGCATCATGTGTGCATGCAAGTGATGAAAGGGAAGTGTTCTGCAGCTGGAAATGTCTACCTGAAGACTTTTATTGTGAGTGGGCATGGGATGGGCATGGCAGACACACCCCAGAGATCATTCCGGATTCACAAAGGGGCATCGCCATGGGAATCACTCCCTCCGTACCACTCCCCAGCACGTGCTTCCCTTTTGAAAGGTCACTTGCAGGGGAAATGTACAGTGTAGGCAGGGGCATTTTCAGTAGCCTGCCTATATTTCTGTGCGCCAAGTAGGAATACTAATGATTACATGACTGTCTGCTGGCCCCTTAGGGAATCAGGAGTCATTGGTGCGGAAGATGCAGGATCAGAAGGTGAGGAGTGTTGGCACCTTACCCGTGTACCACATGACAAGTTGGAAACAAGTATTGGCAATGCCAACAGGTATTGGCAATGCCAACAATTTTGCCTTTTGTGTAGTCATGGAAAAGGTATTTGCAGGCATTGCCATAATGGTACCAAATGGTCATTAATGGTACCAGTTGGAAAATGATGCACATATCGCCAACACTGTTGGCTTTGGCAATACTTGCTTTTAACAGGACCTCAGTGAAGGCAACGCATACTGATTATAAGTCAGGTGGCTGAAGCTAGACCTGGTTAAGACGTTTTTATTACACCAGTAGCGTGTTCACAGCACTAATCAAACCATTTGCATTCAGAAGACTGCTTTGAGAAAACCCTGGCAGGCACTTTGATAGCAAATTTTAAGGCTTGATAAAGGTAGCTCAAAGGGATCCCAAAAAGTGTGTTTTGGGCTGGTAGGGGCAGGACATGGATGGGCATCGCCACAGGGATCAGCATGGCCACGTACCGGCTGTCAATGGGAGGGTAAATACCCAAATGACACCTACAAGCATTGTGTCCCTCCTCATATGCCATGTCTCCCTAGCTGTACCCTAATGCATTTGTTTCGGTTTATAGGTAGCACTAAAGCACCACTTTATAGCCAAAACAAAAAAAAAGAGGGTGGGAGTAACTCTCGCACACACTCAGTCTTAGAACAGGCTGCAAGTAACCAGTCGAAATCCTTGTGGTTGCGCCTCCATACTTTACTTCATTTATTGTTCTGCCTTTCTTCTGCTTTTCCTCAACATACTGTTATATAAATTTGCAGGTTCAGAATATGTATCGCTTGTGCGCATACCTTCCGCATATGTTGATATCAGGTCCTTCTGTTGCATCAGCTGCTGATAACATGTAAATACAAGGCAGGGGGAGTCATTTGACCAGGAGAACAGTCGTCTCCCTGCTTCGTGAGGGCGAAGACGTGTCTACATTCTGGTCCGCCCCATGCGAGGGAAAAGTTTAATGGACAGGGCGCCCAGCATTTGAACTTTTCCATGCTCTGTCCCAACCCTTGTAATTTAGCACTACCCCCTACTTTTGACGCACGCCCTTCTTGTCTAAAGCGAAATGTGTAAACATTTATAATAATGCGTCATGACACAGCGTTATGCCTGCCCCGAGACAGCCATTTGCTTTAGCATTAAATTGTAGGGTGGATTCCTTCTGCTATCAGTTTGCCGTGAATCTCAGTGACACCCCCCATCATTAGGCAGCGCCAGCAGCCTTTGAATGCTCCGGTTAACATGGCGCTCAAGTGTGTAATATTAGGCCCTGTCGAATGCCAGCAACAAGTGCCCTCGCTTTGTGAAGCCTAATCATTTACATGACTTGGCAGTGCTGCCCGCTCCCGCGCGGAGAGCTCCTGTGGCAGGGTAATTTGGCGAGAGGTCAGGCCTCCCTAATACATGCGTGCCACTGTGACGAGGGCGCAGCAGAATCAGATGCTTCCTTCTTCTGGGCACTGACAGCGAAGAGGGGACGGCAAGTAAAAGCGGGACGTTACATTAATGGCTGCTAGGCAGAGTAGGCAACTTCAGGGTATATCATCCACATGGTTCCTCGATTAAAATAACTGGCGCCGCAAGCTAACCATTACATTACTTCACATGTGTATTAAAAGGCCAAGGACGCAAAATGGCAACAAAAGTGAGATAGTCCTTTGCAGTCAAATTATAAACCATGCCCCTTTATTTATTTGAATTCTTACAGAGCCCACACAACCCGGGGGCATCGAGGCGCTATTACAGGAATATGTCTATAACGTGCTTAACACCCAGAGGTTTCTAAGTGCGGACTGGGGAATCGAACCTGTGCTGCTTCGTGCAGTCTTGTTCCCCAGGTGAGCACGTTGCTGCTGAGCTACCCTCCCCAATGAATAAAACATTGGGCACTGTGGAGTGTTTCCTTTGGGTGAAATCTCTAAAGTATATGTCATATTGCCTATTTTGATTCAGCATTCGCACTTAGACGTGTTTGTTTTATGTAGAGTATCTACGGTAAGTGCACAGTAATTATTCAGCTTTCGTCATTCGAGGTGTTTGTTTTCAGTGGAGTACCTACAGTAAGCACACTGTAATTATATAGTCATTAAGAACAGGGTCCCGGATACCTCGCAATTAGTTTATAGCAGGGGATAGATATCTGCACACTTGCTTGAGTGAGTTCAGTGGCATTGATTGAGCACAAGACATATACTTTTTTGCGGTCAGCGGACACATCTTTCGACCTCTAGGGTCTTTATCAAGGGTCTTTGTCAATCTAACGAAGAATAGAACACGTACGGACGAGTGGAATGAAAGGCACCCACAGGCACCCACACGCACAACTCAGAGCTTGCCGGGCCAGATACAACGGTACCGGCAAGCTAACCGGTACCATTGTATCCGGACCGGCAAGCTCATAATGAGGCCCAATGTCTTCGGTTGACTAAATAACAATAAACCCACCAAATACTGTGTAGATATTCACAATCTTTTCAAAATATATTCAGTGCGAGGTATCCAGGAATTGTCTCTTCTACAATACCAAGGAGGTGTGGGCACCACCTCCAACTACCTGTGACCTTGCAGAATACAATCACCAGATCATCAAAAGTTAGAGCGAAGCACAGGATTGTTCATATCCTAGTGCCCACCCATTTTCCACTATATTTTATCATGTAAGTGATATACCAGTGTTATAAAGATATTGCATAGCATAGGATGATTCTTATAATTTTAAAAGCTGTTTTAATTATCTGTACTTTTATGGAGTGTTCTCGCTCTGAAATAAAGATGAATTGGAATCTAGGTGGATTATCTAAGGTAAGTACATAGAAATGACATATTCAGCTTTCATCATTAGATGGGTTTGATTTAGGTGGAGTACCTATGGTAAGTACACAGTAACTACAAATTCAGTTTTTGACAATAGACGTGGTTGTTTTAGGTGGAGAACCTAAGGTAAGTACACTGTAATTACATGTTCAGCATTCGTCATTAAAGGTGTTTGTTTGAGGTGTTTGTTTTAGGCGGAGTGCCTACGGTGCGTACACAGTCCTAGACGTGGTTGTTTTAGGTGGAGTATCTAAGTAAGTATACAGTAATTATATATTCAACTTTCTTCAAAAGGGGTGTTTGTTTTAGGTATTTTTATTTATTGAATTTATAACACACTTTCGCCAAAGCGCCTTTAGAAGAAGGGTACGGAAAATGTGGTAGGTGGAGGAGGAACGGATAGTAAGAGGAAGGGACCTCCAATGAAGTGGAGCGACAAGAGAGAAAGAGCAAAAACGTGAGGAAGCACCAGGAGGGTTAGGAAAAACCATACAATAAGAATACTGGGAGTGCAAGGCTCGATTGGGGGCGTAAAAAGAGACAAGAGAAGCAAGATAAAGAGCGGAAAGACCATGGAGACAATTAAAAACAATAGACAGGAAGTGGAAAAGAAGACGAGACTCAAACGGTAAAATAGAAGCTGTAAGAAATTAAGTAGAAACTGAAGAGCGGGGAGGTAGACCAAAAAATAGACGAACTGCAGAATTATAAATAGAACAAAGAGGGGTGCGTCGAGAAACAGGAAGTCCAATCAAAAGGCAAGAACAGTAGTCAATGCGAGCAAAAACGTCAAGCAGTGATACAAAGTTTAGTAGCATGAAAAGAAAGAAAGGGGTGAGCAGGACAAAGATTAAAAAGAAGAAAACGACAGATGCGGGCCGTAAGAGAAATATGAGAAGAATAGGAAAGAGAGGAATCAGAAAGAGCGGCAAGCTTCCGAGCAGACGAAGAGAAGCCTTTGCTTAAGGTAAGTACACAATGATTACCTACTCAGCTTTCGTCACCAGAGCGGTGTGTTTTAGATGGAGTACCTACAGTAAGTGCACAGTGGTTTGCATATTTTGATTCGGCATTGTCACTTTACAACATGATTTGTCGTTTTCACTAAGAATCGGGTCAAGAGATTGATACCGTAGTCATGTTATCCCGCCAAAGATTATCATGCTTTAGATTTTTTAAGCCTTTTTTTGAAAAAGACTAGACAATTTTCTTTGTCCTGTGTGCTAAATAAATGTCCTGTAGGTCTTCTTTATTCCTTGTGTGGCATGTCTTGCTGTCTTGTGTGGCATGCCTTGCTGTCTTGTGTGGCATGCCTTGCTGTCTTGTGTGGCATGCCTTGCTGTCTTGTGTGGCATGTCTTGCTGTCTTGTGTGGCATGCCTTGCTGTCTTGTGTGGCATGCCTTGCTGTCTTGTGTGGCATGTCTTGCTGTCTTGTGTGGCATGTCTTACTGTCTTGTGTGGCATGCCTTGCTGTCTTGTGAGGCATGTCTTGCTGTCTTGTGTGGCATGTCTTTCTGTCTTGTGTGGCATGCCTTGCTGTCTTGTGTGGCATGTCTTGCTGTCTTGTGTGGCATGCCTTGCTGTCTTGTGAGGCATGTCTTGCTGTCTTGTTTGGCATGTCTTGATGTCTTGTGTGGCATGCCTTGCTGTCTTGTGTGGCATGCCTTGCTGCCTTGTTTGGCATGTCTTACTGTCTTGTGTGGCATGGCTTGCTGTCTTGTGTGGCATGTCTTGCTGTCTTGTGTGGCATGTCTTGCTATCTTGTGTGGCATGTTTTACTGTCTTGTGTGGCATGCCTTGCTGTCTTGTGTGGCATGGCTTGCTGTCTTGTTTGGCATGCCTTGCTGTCTTGTGTGGCATGTCTTGTTGTCTTGTGTGGCATGGCTTGCTGTCTTGTGAGGCATGCCTTGCTGTCTTGTTTGGCATGCCTTGCTGTCTTGTGTGGCATGTCGTGTTGTCTTGTGTGGCATGTCTTGATGTCTTGTGTGGCATGCCTTGCTGTCTTGTGTGGCATGCCTTGCTGTCTTGTGTGGCATGCCTTGCTGCCTTGTTTGGCATGTCTTACTGTCTTGTGTGGCATGGCTTGCTGTCTTGTGTGGCATGTCTTGCTGTCTTGTGTGGCATGTCTTGCTATCTTGTGTGGCATGTTTTACTGTCTTGTGTGGCATGCCTTGCTGTCTTGTGTGGCATGGCTTGCTGTCTTGTTTGGCATGCCTTGCTGTCTTGTGTGGCATGTCTTGTTGTCTTGTGTGGCATGGCTTGCTGTCTTGTGAGGCATGCCTTGCTGTCTTGTTTGGCATGCCTTGCTGTCTTGTGTGGCATGTCGTGTTGTCTTGTGTGGCATGTCTTGATGTCTTGTGTGGCATGCCTTGCTGTCTTGTGTGGCATGTCTTGCTGTCTGCCGCTGGTGAAAGAACCCGTAGGTTAACGCGCCGTTTAGAGAAAAAAAACAATGAAGACCTACCCTCACATTGGCTGGATTTCCACAGCAGAATCCACATTGGACGTTGCCAACGGAAAATAAAAGGGACCACTTTCATCATCTCATGGCAGCAACTTGGGAAGAGGAAAGGCCACGTTCAAGAAATTAAGGAAGTTTTGAAAAAATTCTGAACGTACCATGTGGCTCCCAGTGATGGGTGCACGTGGAGAAACACTGCCATGGCCATTTCTCTCCGTGTTGTCTCCCATCTCGCCACATTCGGAAAGTGTGACCGAATCCGTTCACCCAGGTCAGTTTATATTCGTTAACTGCATTCACTGTATTTTGCCAGAGCAACTCAACAATCACATGCCTACCATCAGCCTCGCACAATTGCCTTCAAAACATGGTTACTCATTATGTGGCCCTCCAGATGCTTTGGACTACAACTCCCATGAACCTTCATTACTGACTCATGGAAGATGATCTTCAATCTTCTGGGGGGCCGCATAATTAATTAACATGCTAAAGAATAAACATGGTCGCGAGATAGAGAATGGTGGTGAATGCAGACAGGGGCCCCATGTAACTGTGACTGCAGTCCTGTTCGTTACAGTGCACCATGTTTGATACAGCACAAATCAGTCCACCATACACCGGCCTGGGAAGTTCATGTGACTAACACCCACTGATGTGGTGAATTCGATTCGAGATCACCGTGCATGCGATCTACCATTGCATTGGAACCCAGTCATTGGTCTCTGCCTTCAAGCAGGTGCCGCCCGCAAGGTGGTGCAAAGGGGCCAGTATGTTCAACCTCCTTAACGATAAACTCAGCATATGGAAATAGTCGCCCAGCTTGGATAGATGCTGGAAGCCATATTCCAGAGCTGATTCGCTGCCGTCCCACCAATCCATCTAGATTTAAAATAGCGTGTCGCCATTCACAAATCCAATCTGCCCGACGTAATCTGAGCCGTTAAGGTGGTCGCCACATTCAGGCCTAGAGGTCACATTTCACCTTCAATATATTTAAATATTGATTTGCCAATATTAGGTTAAGTTATTTTTCAGATAAAAGCAGTGAGAATTCAAACCAGATGTCTCTTCTGTTTGCAATGACAGCAGCTCCTCTAGTCAGAACTGTGGGCAACGAGATTCGGGTGTGCAACAGAGGGCGCCAGTGATATTCTGGCAGGCATGCTTGGGTGAGGAGGGTGGGCATGTAGACAACATCACATCTGGTAGCGGGATGGGTGGACGGAGACATGTTTTATGCATTGGTTGGGGGAGGGGGAAGGCTGCATGTGCAATTAAGTAGCTCAGTTGTTTCCATTTCTGGGGCTCCCGAAAAGCACCCTCATTTCTTGGTGGGGCACAAGAGCTCACAGAAATGGCCCACAAATGCTCACTGGTCACTCATCTTTACATGGGTGATAGTCAAATATTTTTGAGCCCAGCATCACAAATAATTGGCACATTTTGGATCAAGATGTTGCCCTTCAGACCAGCATCACTGTGGGCCTCATTACGAGTACGGAGGTAGCCATGGTGCTATTAGCGCCATGGCTGCCTCCATACCGGGCTCCAATACCGGATTCCTTCAATGAGGAATAACCGGGTCATTCCAACATTGGAGGACACGGTAATTCCTCCTTGAAGGAACTATTCCCCATTCCCATTGAGCCCCCATGGGGCTCAATGGGAATGGGGAGGGAGGTAATAACGGGCACATTACGAATGGCCCGTTATTAGCCCCCTCTTCCCCTCGCGGGACCCGGAAAGGACGTCTGGTTTTACCAGACGTCTGTTCCGGGTCCCGCAAAGGGAACCTTGTAATAGGCACTCCCGTAATGAAGGGTGCCGGTCCCGTACCAGCACCCTTCTTTACGGGAGCGCCTGGGTCGTAATGAGGCCCTGTGTCTTTTTTAAGTGATTGATCGTTCATGAAATTAATTTCAAAGTCAGAACGATCACATCAAATTGCATTATTGCAGTCTGTACAGGTCAATTACCGTACAAGTTCAACGTTCTGTAAACACCAAACTGTTTTGGTCAGCTCTCTCCCTGACTCTGCTCTAACTTGTCCAGCAGTCAGTGCTGACATGTTTCCTCATTATTCTGAAGAATCCTTGACTCAAATGGAAGATCCGCCTGACACCCACTTTCCCTTTCACTAGCCTTATACGTATCAATGTGGTAGTCATTAATGTGAACCTTTTACGTGTGTGCAGGGGAGTTGCTAGGTCTGGAAAAGACCCGGGGCTAAGCTGATATCAGAACTGTCGGGACTGGGGGCTAACTAGTCTTTTGGATGTAGCTCCTGAGATTCTATCCGGGGCTACAACCAAACGATCAGGGGCTATAGCCCCCTTAGCCCCCCCTAGCAAAACCCCTGCATGTGGGAATTCAATAATTACCTAGGTAAGTTAGAATAGAAACAGAAACCCTTCAGCACTTTCTGTCATGCCCACTATCCATGTTGCCCCAAATATTTAAAAAACATAGCGCGGGACATAGCCAGAGGCCTGAGGGTCAACTGGTCATGGCTGCATCCTCTCATATCCTCACGTTTAGTAGTTCCAGTCCCACCTCTGTGCTGATTTAAAAGACTATCATCACGTCCAGTTTTCCATTGGCTATTGATTATACCCCATCCCTTTTTTATTCCAGTAATAATTTATCGCGCTAACAATAACTTCTGCTGCTGTCTTCTATTCCCATGGACCTCATTCCCGATAATAATTCCCAAGGTAACGTAATGTTTACTGATTCCTTAAAAATTAACAAGTCTTCCCTGTCCTCCCTCGCACTCACCATGCGGCGTCCTCCTCCTCTATTCGTGGTCCGCCAATAGCCCCCCTTGTGTTCTACCTGCCTAACCCTCGCCCATTACCCCTTTTCACTCTTTGGTTTGTATGACACAGTTTCTTTTCCGCGTGCCTCTTGTGACATTACCGTGGGGGGATTCCCCCCGAAGCCAAAAATATTCTCCCCAAAAGGGTCCCACAGCCCTCCCAAAACTCCCTCAAAGCCCTTGTGGACCTCTTTCCCTCTCTGTACCTGTAGCTGGTGTGAATGAATCCTTTTCCTCTCCAAATATCATTTTGAGCAGTTTTTATTTGCAGTTTCCCTCGGTAATATGAGGGAATGGCTCACATCGAGCAACAAAAAATGGCATTGACTATTTTAAAAACAACTGGACGGATTTATACCAAAACTCCAAAAGGCATGCATATGACGCTTTGTGCCAAAGTTGTTTCGTATTTGGTGCAAATCCGCCCAGCGATTTTCACGCTACCGGTGTTCCAGTGAAGTATATTTTTCTATGAGAAACTGAAAGAGACTAGACCAAAAACAGTATTTTGATTTGTTTTCTTAATTACTTTTCCACCTTTTAACAAATTGTTCCCAAAATTCCCAGTTTGTAGAAGGCTGGGACATACTTTTTTGGGGGAAAATTTCATCCAAATCCATTTACCGAGTCAAAACATATTAGCATTAGAAATTTGGAAAAAGTCTATGTAAATAGGAGTCATGTTAACTATAGGGCAGCAACCGCCACCCAATATATAACCGGGTCTGCAGTTGCAACCCTGTAGTTATGGTTGAGTTGCCTTTCCCATAGGAAGTGCAGATTTTAGGTGGCTTAAAACTTAAATGCCGGTTGGCGAATCCGAAAGAAACTTTGCAAAACAAATATAGACTCAACTCTATACGGTTTCATCAAGGGGGCAAAGGTGTAGGTGGGTCCAACTCTTTTCGTAAATCCGTATAGACTTGAAAAGGAAAAGAAATGTGCTTGCGGCTACAGCCCCACCCACTGCAAAGATGTGTGCCAAACATGCGTGAGGAGCAGCGGCCTGGCCCCAAATGTGTGCTTTTGCAAATTTGGCCTAGCTGATTTTTTTTAATCCCCAAAAAGTAGGTACAAAAAATGTGTGGACTTACTTCATGATTATGGGGGTCATTCCGACCCTGGCAGTGAGGGGTTAACGGCGCCGGTAAAGGTGCCAGAGCTGTCAACCCCTTACCGCCTCATTACGAGTTCTGCTCGAGGACCCGCTAAGGACGCCTGGTTTTACCAGGCAGTCTTAGCGGGTCCTGCGAGCAGCCCAGCATGCTAACAACGGGCCTGTTATTAACGGGCCTGTTGTTAGCATGCTCCCCATTCCCATTGAGCCCTATGGGGGCTGATCTGGAATGGGGATGTACTGGGGTCGACTTCCCTGAATGGGGAAATACCGGGCCCTCCAAGGTCAGAATGGCCCAGTAATTCCCCATTCAGGGAACCCGGACCCGATACCCGGTAAGGGGGTAGCCATGCCACTAATAGCGGCATGGATACTTCCTACCTCGTAATGACCCCCTATGTGTCCTCAAATGTGACTGGACCAATTAGGGAGCCGCATAACATTTGTGGATATCGTGTAAAGATGATGGCTGGTCAACTGAGAAACATAAGGTGCATATAAACCTCTGAAACGCCAAACATTTTGGATTTTGCGAAGTGCACCTGTAGTGTCCGAAAGTCACAGGAAAAACATATTTTTAAAAACAACATTACACATGTCTCTGATGTTCGGGGACATTGGTATGATGTTCACGAACCTGAGAAATGTTCAAGGACATGAAATTATGTGTAAATTGGCTTTCCCTTAGAAAGAGCACTTTTTGAGCAGTTTATGACTTTGGCACGGTTCAACGAATCTGCACGAAACTTAGCAAACAAAATATAAGACCCAACCCTGAATTTTTGGGGAAAGTATGGTGCTGTTTTGGCAGGCAAAGTTGTAGGGGTGTCCCAAAATAAGAAGAGGACTTTTTGGGCAGCGATTCCCAGTGACTTTTTCGAATGCAATATTTTCAAAATGGCATTTTGTCGGCACATAATTGGTGAAAAAAAATGTATGTTTTTTTTTTTTTTAAATGGGGTGGTTCCCGCCCAAACTCCCTTTTTTATATAAAACTTTTTTTTTACTAGTGAAACAAAAAAACATAAAATAAAAAAAAATAATTCAGAATTTTTTTTCCGCCAATTTGTTTTCAACAAAATGGCAAGTCGAAAATATTTATTCGATAATTTAACTGGATACCTTGGGCAGCTTATAAGCCTACCAATTTCCCTTCATATGTTGGTAGCAATACTCTAAACAGAACCCCTTCTAGGGGCTTTCCATTAGGATTGTTAAAGAGTAGAGGTCATCAGTGATGTAATTGATTATGCCATTGGTGATTTCATCTTTGGACTGGGTGTTAGTCTGAGCAGTGCATTTGGGGGGGGCACGACTTATGGCTGTGTAGTTTACCATATCTGGTGAATTTCTTTCGTTTTTAGATTTTGCGCTGCAACCATAATGTCCCTTTAACAACGTTTTCCCACTGAATTTCACAGGCTTTTATTAGAGCAACTGATCCATAGCATCACCTTAACTACGATTTTTCATTGAATATATATGTCTCCTTACATACATATATGTGTATATATATATATATATATATATATATATATATATATATATATATATATATATTAATGCTCAATGGGAGAAATACCAACTGTAACTGCAGCATCCTTACGCTTGCAGAACAGTCAAACTATTCTTTCAACAATTCACCGGCTCCAAAATGATGAACTATCTGAGCTACGAAGAGATTGACACTGCTGCAGGCTGCGGTTTAATATCTTAATGCAATACAAAAATGTCATGTCAGTTTTCTCTGCAACTAGGATTGACTGTCAAACAAAGCTACAGCATGAATGGAAAGTGAATTGAGGGAAAATGCCACCTACAGACATTTTGTGGGTTTTAAAAGCACAGAGTTAAAAAGGAAACAAAGAACTCATGCAATAAACAAAATATGTACATATCGGCATTTTTAATTGAAATGCTACCACCCAGTCAGCCCTAGTATCCATCCTGATGAACACCTTTAAAACATAAAACACACACCCGTTCCACCATCATGCCCCTTTTCAGCTGTGTTACATGTTCCCCCACTAATTGTACATGTTACCTATTCAATGCTTCCCTAAATGACATGTCCCAATACATGCTGTAAAGACCCTTACCCCTGTAACCATCTCATGAGTGCCTGTAACCCCTACTAGTGGACATCACTCTCTTGCTTCACAAAGCTAAAGTTGCATTCAATAACTAGCCAAAGTAGAAACATAAATAAAAGTGAAGGGACATAATGGGGTTCCATAATCCTTTAGGCCCTCCCTGTTTTATGTTACAAGGCTCATCTTTGCCCATCACGAAAATAAATTATTTTTCAAACCATCTAATGTGTATATATTTACTATATTCATAAAAAGCGCCTAGATGCCTTTGGGTTATGTGTGCTATATAAATGACAAAATAAATAAATAAATCAATAAATAAATAAATGCATACATACATACATAAATAAACATGTTGCAATAGGATACCACAACGCTGTACATCTGGTCTGTACCAGAGGCAACATTGCTGACCTCAAACATAATAAATGGAATCACACATTTATAATAGAGGATATTGACAACATCTCATAGGGAATTACAAATGCCATTGTTAAGGATATCACTGATAGCTCGCTCTGTGTGATTTATTCCCCTGCCTGATGATACTAGTGTATAATGGGGTCACCAAGGGGGTGGCGTGCTACAACAAGCCAGGTGTGGGTGGCAGGGCCATTGCTGCCTTAAATGCTCCTGCCCCTTTAAGGGATTCAGTTATGAGGGATGGTTCAACGGAGCCAGAAGCAACTGTACACTCAAAGCAAAACCAAAGGGTGATGGCTGGAAGGTTTAGAATGAATCTTAACCACGGGCACAGCTCTGGGCAACCCTCCAGACCATTGTTTTTTCAGCCTGTCAAGCCATTAGAGAAGAGAAAAAACCATATGCAAATCAGGCTTGGTCCCACCTCAAAAGGGGCAGTCCAGCCCAAACTGCTAGGTCGCATTGCTTCTCCATGAGACCAATCTCCCGCCAATCTGGATTCCCTCCACAACACGGTACGGAGACAGCCTTAATTGATCTTAAGGCACAAATTGATGAGCTCAATGACAAAGGAAACACCACCATGCTGCAGCTCCTTGATTTGTCCGCAGCCTTTGACTTGGTCAACCATACAGTGTCATGCAACCATCCAACATCAGCTAGCCACTTCTCAAGTGAAGCTATACCTTGGTTCCAGTCATTCCTTGATAATAGAACTATGCGAGTTTTCTCTACCTCTGCATCAGCAGACCTAATGTAGACAACATGTGGTGTCCCACAAGGTTCCTGTGTCTCGCCAACTATGTATAATATATTTACCAAGCCTTTATTTGACAAATTGGACAGACTGGGTGTCACCTACACGAATTACGCTGACGATACCAGATCCTCATTGCCCTTTCGGGCAATTTCGCTCATGATACAGCCTTGGTAAATGAAATATACACCCTCATTCAGGCATGGACGGCAACTCATGGCCTATGCCTGAATGATGATAAAACAGAGATCCTGATCCTTGGATCCGCCACTAACTTAAAGAAATTTGATTCTAATTACTCCGCCTTCAAAATCGATGGCAACAAAATCATAGTAGCCAGAGAAGTGAAGACGCTAGGCTTTTACCTAGATTCCACACTAAACTTGAGAAAACAGACCAACTCCCTGGCATCATCCACCGCCTATACCTGCAAACGTATTAGATCCTACAGGCCATTCCTTACACTAGCTTTATTACCTTAGCTAACGATCTTATATTATCCAAACTTGATTATTGTAACGCCCTTTACTTGGGTGCTAGCAAATACATCACCAATAAAATCCAGACATTGCAAAACAATGTTATTAGAACAGCCTTGAACCTACCCACCAGCGAACATGTATCTAACTCTAGAAGAGACCTTCGTTGGCTCAGAATTAGTGACAGGATGCTCCTCAAAACAGTTTCGCTAACCTTCAAATGTCTGAATAATGCAGCCCCCCCACCTCATGGAAAGAATAGTCAGCAGAACATCTACTCACCCTTCTAGAGTGTCCAACTTGCACTGCCTACAAATACCTAGATTCAGGTTAAAAAAAAAACAGGTGGAAGCAGCTTTCCGGTAAAAGCCGCCCAGCATTGGAATGCTCTCCCACTTGAGCTCAGGATAGAATAGTCCTACCACAGCTTCAGACGCAACACCCTCAACTGGTTACGATCCAATGACCAACATGACTAATCATTTGTGCTAACCCCGGAACCTATGCCTGTATACATATCTGTACCTAGCTCATTACTGTACTGCATGTGACCCGGTAATCCTGTATATCAGAACCTTTGCCTGAGTGCACAATTGCACCCAGTTCACTATTGTATTGCATTCTGACCTGGTAATTATGTACATCAGAACTCCACCTGACCACCTGATACATAATTGTCTCTTGTATGTATGTACCTTACTCTATCTCTCTCTACCATGTAACTAAGCTTTAAGTATTCTTTGTACTCTGTTGCACCCAGTTACCTAAGGGTTTGGTGTGCCCTACAAATTAATAAACAAATAAACAAACAAACAAACCACAAACATCCCCAGACATGTTTCAGCCTCATTGGGCGTCATCAGTGAGCACTAGCTCGGGTCTCTAGGCCCAGCAGGCACGGGACCCCCGTCTGGGCAGATTAAGATTTGTAAAGAACTGCAATGGTTGGGGAGGGAAAAATTCCTTTTCACATCCCCGTCAAAGATGATATCTCCCTAACTTTGCACGTCCACAGTGTGGCGCCACACATTAGCCAGTTGTGCACATGGAAAGTAATGTGCACAAGAAAGCAAATCATGTCTGCAAAAATAGAAAACTAATCAGGCGGAGCATTGCTTGAATACCATGACATCTTGGGTGAAGGACAGCCCGGTTTTAGACCTAACAAAGATGGTGCTTGTTGATTTTTAAAACTGAACATATGTCATTCTCAAAGACGGTTCTGCCACAATGCTTATGCTTCTGGTCATAACCATAGAGTTGGCACCTCAGACCTCCCTTTTTTCCATAGTTACAGGGCAGAGCATAGTGAGGGCCCAGGGGGCATTACTATATGTGGTAATAGCCCGCAATCGAGAGGCTTATTGCCATTACTACTCCGGCCCTTTAGACCGGGGTGGTAATGTTTTTTTTTTTTTAACGGCTGCATGACGTATTGCATTTCGTGGCCAAACAAAAACCAAAAATAAAGAAAATGCCTGCCGTGGACAAAAAACATAGTCCGTTTTCTCTTTCCGTGGCAGCCATAGTAAGCAAAGAAAATGACTGCCATGGAAGGGGAGAAGGGACTACAATTACGCGTAGTCCCTTCTCCCCTTCCATGGCGGCCTTTGAAGTAAATTGAAATAAAAGTAAACAGAAAATGGCCGCCATGGAAAGGGAGAAGGAACTACATGTAGTCCCTTCTCCCTTTCCATGGCGGCCATTCCGGAATGAAAATGGCATGTCGGGACCGGAGCGAGCTGCGTGCCGTTGCGTGCTTGGGATAACCATTCAGTAAGGCTCAAAATGTAGCCAATGACAGGTAAGTTCTTCACAGGTGTTTGCCGCGCCGAGTACTAATGGTCCATCAGCCTTTGTTCAAAGAGCTGAGTGCAGCGAGGGCCCTCGAGGATAGATTAAGTGCATTACCATCTGTAAGTCCCGCTAAACGTGTTGTTATCTTCATTAACAGCCCTGCATAGTACCAGAGGTGCTAACAGCATTCTGTTGGCAAAAGGAACAATTTTCAGCAACAGCGTGAGCCATTTCTGTAGTCAAACAAGGAAAACAAAAATGAAGATGGCCACCAGGGAAAGGAGCCCCCTGAGCCCCTTTACTATTTCCAGTGATGGCCTGCGGAGTAGAGGCATGGCAGGTGGTGCTGAGTGAATGAACTGAGGCAGCTAAGGAGGGAATTTGGCATGGGTGAGTAGGTGGGAAGTGGAAGGGTGCTAGGGAAAGTGGTTGAATGTCAGAAGATGAAATTGGCAGGCGTGAAAGGATAGGAGGCGATCAAGAAAATGGTGGCCCATGAGAGGATGCACAAGCAGACAAAATTAAGACAGCCCTTTTCTGGTAAATAAAGCCTTATTTCTTGGCATCATGATTGGCTGGTACCTCTACTGCAGGTGCTAATACCATTTCAGATAATATTTCTAATTATTCACTGCTATGTGGAGAGGCACAACTTTATCTGAAGACCCTCCCCCGCCCCACTGGTGAGAGTCATTTGGATATTGCAAGAGTCAAGCAGGCATATGAAGGCGGCTCAGCTGTTTACTCCCTCATTGGTCATGCAATGGAATGACCTGAAAGCATTGGCTTTTACGCCTGCACACCTATCCTGATTGACACATTAGATCAGAAGCATAGACGTGCTTGGCAGCCCCAGCAGTTTCTGAGCCCCTAATAGGCTTCTCATAGGGATGATGATGAAGCCGGAGCCTGTTTTCAGTGGTGCCTACTTCCGAACCCCCGATCAAGCCCTGGCCCTCTCCTATATCTTAGTCCTATGACTTATTGGGGTTCCCGATATGTCTTCATCACTGTCAAACACTGTGTTCCATACTCCCGCTTGGCTGATTACTGGCACAAAGCAACAGGTGCAGGTGGTTCCAGGACGTATGTTGTGACTGACCGAGCCATTGATGACAGGGCAGAGCCACTCGGGCCTTTGGACCCCATTTGCTCGACCTTTCCACCAGTGCAACACTGCAAGCAGAGAATGCGCCCTAATTCAATACAGAATCACACAACATAATACAAAGCAACTTAATGTGATTATAGATCATTTAATTAATCTAAAGTAACTGACTCGTAATTGAATGTTACCTAATCTAATACTACTTAATTTGTTTAAGTGAATTTGCTTGCCTTTAGTTCCCTTTGGTTGAATATTTATTTCAACAAACATTTAATTTAGTAAATTGCACTGTAATTCGTGTGTTCTGTAATTAAAGTTAATCAATTTAAATCTATTTGTCTTTCTTTACTATAATGAGTTTGGGTTTTTGATTTCCGTTTAGTAGTATTTTACTTAAAGAACGAGGTGCGTCATAGAAATGTCGTTCCATTTCACTGTGATCCAACTAATGAATTGTTGGTATGTGTCCTGGCCATCATTCCTTGATCTTCCTGCACTTCAGACATCCCCCTTGAACACCCACGTGTGTGTGTGTGTGGGGGGAGGGGCAGGGGGGTTTGCGGAGGGGGAGGGAGGGTCATAAACAAATCTCTTGAATGTCACCTCTTTTTAAAAATATTGAACATGCGGCTACGGCCACCATTTTAAATTGCAGAAAATGTAAGAAATGTACACGTCTTTTTAATTTGGGGGGGAATTGAATGTAATTTCACATTATAAGAATTTGGATTGTTTTGCTCAAAGGCCATGTGGTGCACTTGTTGGACTTCCAATATGTGGGGACGTAGCATCAACCTAGGAAACCATATAGTTCTAGTACTACTAGAGGGCCACAAATACAAATACAACTTAAAAAAAAAAAACGCATTTCTGACATTTTCGAGACGTGTCGTTCACCTTGAGGTTTACACAATTGTTGAGATATATATGAAAAACAGGCAATGTGCATGTCGACACACCTGTGCAGCCAGTCAACCATTGATCTAAACCAATGGTCTTCTAAGTGTGGGGCTAGACCCCCTTGGGGGCCCAAAGAGTGTCCACTGGGGGGGCACTAGGCTCTTCCAAAAGGGAGTATGGTGACTGACTTTAATAGAAACTATAAGCAGAAATTACATCTAGGGGGCCCAACAGCAATATTTTTACTCAAGGTGGGGCTCAGCAATATCATTTTTACTCAAGGGGGGCTCAGCATAAAAAAGTTTGAACACCACTGATGTACACTGATGTCCGATTTCAGAGGAAAGTCCATGGCGGCCTTGACACGTTAAGAGCTGTAAGAATGTGTGGGGACCTAATCGCAGAACTAACAATGTATGCTTTCAGCTGCAAAATCGATTCCATCAGCACCGCTCTGTATTGATTCCCAGGACCCAAGTCTCAAAACTTGCTAGGACCTAAAAGCCCCTGATTCGCAAAAGGGGAGATGTGTGTGGGAGGAGGGTCTGGCTGCAAGCGCCAGGGACCCTCAGCCCATGCCTCCATTTATATGTAAGTGTCGGGCTCATGTCGGCATAACAAGCCCTTAGATGGCCCAAGTTCACGAAAACATTAGGGCTGAGCTTGCATATTTTGTGGCCACCAGGTTAGTTATGAGTTGGGGGTTGATGGATCTGCATAGTGCTTCTCTCCACACTGAATGCACAGTGCTGCACCCTCGTTCACTGCTAGCACAGTGCTTCTATACTCACTGTCCGCCCAATGGTTCTCCTCCACTGCCTGCACAATGTTTTACCACACTCTCTGTCTACTCAATGTCTCTCCTCCGCTTGCTATCTGCTTCTCACCCTCACTGTTAGCACAGTGTGAGGAATTTGACCATCTGCATGGTGGGTGTGCGCTCGCCTGGACTTATGTTTAACTGAATGGAATGATGGTTGATCAACCTCAGGAAAATGTGTGGGGCTAATCCACACACATTTTCCTATGCTCACAGTACAACAAAGGCATAGACCCATATACTCTGGGCGGACACAGCCTACAGGCACAGTCTGCCCAGTCATATTTAGTTTGAATGTGACAGCTAGGAGTGAACAATGTCATATCCAGGAAGGTGGAGGACCAACCTTCCCCCTGCCATGGCCAGCTTCATTTACTAACAAAGGTTCCAAGGATCCGCCCTGCTCTTTCATTAGGCCCTGACAGCTGGTAGCAGTGATTAACATACCAATAGAGGATAATTCAAACAGGCCCAGATGGGGCCTGGCTGCAGAGGTTAACAAAGGAGACACGAAACCCAACAACAATCCACGCTTAGAAACCAAACTCAGGTATTAAGCACATTATAAAAAAACAATCAAAATTAAAATAAATGTCATATGTAACTGTGTCAAACTGAAGGCAGATCCATCCCTCAGTATCAATGACAGTGAACTGTCATGTCTGGGACTGTTATTTACAGTAGGCCACCCCGCTAGGTGGACTACATTCATAAGGTACGAGAATCTGATTTGCAGGCACCAGAGAGTCTGGTCTCGCTGCAGCTTGAAGGGAGAACTGCCGTTTTAACAGGGACCACATAGAGAAGATCATTAACCAGAGAGATTCATTGAACACAGCAGACAGGAAGATGGGTGGGACTTAGTATTACAAGGGAGTGAGCCCAGAGCTCTTTCTGTTGAGAGAAGAGTTCCACCATTTTAGTTCTGGGGCACATCTTGTTCCTGTTTTCACCACTTTAGCTTTCCTGTTGCAAAGCACTCTGGTTATGACCTCACACATACAGGAGATTGTTGGTAGGGACCCCAGGATTGGTTCATTAAGGTAGGCTTAGCCTACACCAATCACTGTGGCTCATTCGACTTTGGCAGGTTATCTGAAGACTTTGCAAGAAGCATCAAGAAGAACTTAACCTTGGACCCTGGATGAAGGTACTGTCTGCCATACATCTTCCGCCAGTGAAGGAAGGCCAGGATATCCAAAGAGGGAAGCAAGTTCCCTCCCCTAAACATCTCCCACGGAACAGAGGGAAAAACAGAACTCAGAGGGCCTGCTAGCTGCTCCAGAACTGGTACCCAGCCAGCACGCAGCATGCCCTGCTAGGCTCTGCAGCAAGCTTCCTGGATAGGAAGTGTCTAAAGATCTCTGAACCTACAACCAAGGACAAGGACAAGGCAGCTGGCTGCAACACACTCCTCAGCTTTGGGCCGTCCACCTTAAAGGATGATACAAGCCCTTTGAAAAAGCTGGGAAAAGTACCTCGACAAGCATCTACCGACGTCCGCCTATAAGGACATTATCGAGCCAGTCGAGTTCCTCAATCTGCAACCGAAGGCAACGCTGACCAAGCTGCAGTCACATAAAGACATCAGAGATGTCTCAACTAGAGCTTTGGAACTGCGGATCAGCACTAAGACAACGATTTCTGGCCCTGATCTGGCTTGTAGGCCAGCCTGCAGCTGTTCATCCAGCTTCACTCACCAAACTGCCTTTCAGCCTGATACCCGCAGCTGACTTAAACTCTGTCACAGAAACCTGCAAAGCGCCCTGAAGCCGATTCAACCCTGGCGAGCACCAAGAACACCTACAGCACAAAGTACATTGTGGTTCTGTTCCCCTGGCCCTTACCAGACAGCCTCTAGAGACATATTAATACCCGTCGCTCCCTTTGTGGTGAATCCAAGAAACCTTAAACTGTTGTGGTTATTAACCATACTGCGTACCCTCCTGTCAGTATCTAGAGTGCATCCCTTTTCCTTCTTTGAAACTGTCCTTTGCATTCCTCAACAGTGTGGGTTGCCTTTCGTAGTGTTGTTAGACTATGTGTTGTGATATGAATAAAGAAGATATTTTTGATACAACCTTGACTGGACAGTCTCTTTTATCATTGGGTAATAATTGTATTTTCGCGGTGTTGCAACTAACGATCTACGACCATGAGGAGATAAGCCTGCCGCTTCATCCACGTTACCAAAATTGGACAAGGAGGTTTATAATTTACTTGTGTTTCCAATCTGTTCAGATCCCTTCTGGTGTATTAGAAGTGTGCGGCTGATTGATGGTTTAGAAACCGATATTCACTCCTGGACCACTGGTGCCCGGAAGTTGGTTCGTCACACACAGTGATTCCACACCCACTATCTACTCAATGCTTCTACACTACTGGTAACTTCTCTGCATGCAGTGTTTACTCAGTGCTTCTCCTCCACTCACTTTCAGAACACTGATTATTCACTGTCGCCATCATAGCACTGTTTCTAACCTTTCAATGTCTGCAAAGTGTTTCTCCTATCCTACTTTCAGCACACTGCTTCTGCTTTCTCACCATCAGCACACTGCTTCTCCCCTCTCACTGCCTGCCTAGTTCGTCTCTTCTCTCACTGCCTGCGTAGTTCTTCTCTTCTCGCACTGTCTGCATAGTGCTTCCCCCTCTCACTGCCAGCCTAGTTCTTCACTTCTCTCACTCTCAGCACTCTGCTTCTCCTCTCTCACTGCCAGCCTAGTTCTTCTCTTCGTTCACTCTCAGCACACTGCTTCTCCTCTCTCACTGCCAGTCTAGTTCTTCTCTTCTCTCACTGTCAGCACACTGCTTCTCCTCTCTCACTTTCAGCACACTTCTTCTCCCCTCTCACTGATGCACAGTGAATCTCCTCTCCCACTGTCAGCACACTGCTTCTCCTCCGCTACTGATCGGCTTTTGGCACTCATATGTTCAGTCTTTGCAGAGAGCCAATGGACCGATGAGATTCCTGGCATTGAATGGGCACGGGGTGTGTGTGCCAACTAACCCCAATGAGCTCCTCAAGTTCTGCTAAACGGGCAGACGTTGGAGGAGGAGACCGCAGTGTTTTTTAGGGTACTGTAAGGCTGGGAAGTTCAAATGATGACATCAGGCCAGCCCCCAGCAGCCAAAGCAGAAGTGCTGTGTGAGGAGCCCCTCATTTTACTGCCCCTCTTCCCACAACCAAACCTCAGGAGTAGGTCTGCACTGTGTGAGGTCCTTCATGCATCTGCACCATTCAAGTTATCCCACTGCACCCGACACGTGGACCCCAGCACACAAGTGGAAGGAATGCTGGGGTCAGCCCTCCACCCATGTGGTTGCTGCGTGCATATTGCCAGTGATAGGCCTTAAATGGACCGTCAAGGGTCATTCTGTTTTAGCATTTCCACGGCAAAGTAGGCAGGCTATCCTTTCTGTTTCACCTGGCATGATACATAGCAGAGCATGTGGGGGGAGTGGGGGCGGGTTGAGGGTGGAGGTGTGCGAGGGGGAGGGGGGTGCCACAAGGTCCACCACAGCCCAGAGCAAAACAAATAAGCAATTGATTCAGAAATGTGTCTGCCACTCCTGTCTCCTCCCCCAAGCCAGGGATCTTGCAGGTGTTCTCAAACTTCCATTGCAAGGTCTCCCCCCCCCCCCACCGACCCCTAGAATTTGGCAATTTCTTTTGCTTGCTTGTGCACCTGGCGCAAGCAAATTAAATACAGCATGCATGGTTTTGAGCTAAATTGATCAGGGTGTGTTTTTTAAGTACCCGCACACTTGCGAGGAAGTCACCTCCAAAATGAATTTTCCATCACTCCAGAGTGTGCACACATAGGGCGCGATTTCCAAAGTCGTTTTTACTGGGAAAATCCCATTGAAAAACGCTTTGTAAATCAGGCCCAACAGTGTAGTGATACATTGAAACAGACCGTGTTCCACCATGCCATTCTTTGACCTTGCATTTTTTAAATGCAGTAACAGTAGGCTGCAGGCCACCTGTGCTTCTGTGGGAAGTGTCAACATTTCAACGACTGACCAATCACTGCGGCTCACTATAGAGTATAGACACAACGGCGCAAACCACCTGCGTAGCCTCCCCCGGAAGATATCATCTTTTCTTCCGCCTAAGGACTTAAGAACCACAGCCCAGGCCCTGGTAATCTCTCCCATGTATAGGAGAAACTCCCTCCTCACCAGAATTCTGGCAACGCAGCCGGCCCCACTTATTGCCGCCGAACAAGTCACGGCACGACTCGCATCGCGAAACCAGAAATTCAATCACATTTCACCCATCCTATGGCCTTTCCACTGGCTTCCCATCACAGCCAGAACACTCTTTAAGACTGCGCACGTGACCTATAAGGCAGCAACAGATAGCAATCCCGCCGAACCACCTGCAAAACTCTGTAGCTCAAGTGGGCCGCGCTCCTCCAGGATCCAGGTCACCACTAAACTCGGGAGGAAATTTGCATTAAAGTAAAAAACAGAGGAAAGAGGCAATTTTTTGCTGTGCTACTGTTTACTAGAACACAATCCCGGTGGCACTCTGGAACACAATAAAACTCTTGCAGTTCAAGAAGGAACTAAGGACTTATGCTTCAGTCAATACCTAGATACCACCTAGACTCCTGCTGTTCCCGCATCACACGCCACCCCTATGGCCGAGCAACCCATGCCACATATTGCCACCTTAGCTCATATGTTATCCTCAATGATATGTCTCGGGAGGATAGCTCAGGGGCAAAGTGCTCGCCTTGTAAGCAAGACAACACGGGGCAACAGAGGTTCGATCCCGGGGTCAGCGCTTAGAAACCTCGGGGTATTAAGCACGTTATAAATAACCAATCATATCATATCATGTACAGAACTCTGTTGCTTCCTGGCTAGGTTCACCTTGTATAAAAACCCAATTATAAACAATACAAAATGATCAGAAAAGGTACAAAACAATCTCCCCCGGTTCCTGAAGGTCTGGTCACAGACACGTTGTAGGTTTGTTGCAAGGGACGGTATTCCACTGGTCACATTTTCTCGTACCAGATATACATCATATTTGAGGGCTGGGGCTGGAGTGTGAAAGTTGTGCGCAGCCCACCCCCTGATGCCTCACTAAAGAGGCTTCCCACACGCCAAAGATTGTTAACATGCTCCCCATGGGTTGGAAAGCCAAGCTTGCTTCTTCAGCCTCATGGGTTATGGGAATGCATCTCAGAGGGTTAGGCAGTAGTCGCACTGTGCTCGCCTTGGGAACAGGATGGTGCCCCTATCATAGGTTCAATACCCTGGTTGGGCCGACTGAGTCCTCAATCTTCATGAGGTCGATACCGAGTGCAACACGACTGTATGAACAATGACTTGAGGTATTGCATTGATTGAGCCTGGAAGAACCGGGCATGGATACATCAATTTGCTCTGAGCCTTGGAAGGCAAATCATGCAAAATATGTGTCTTACATTTCCGCCACATTGTTTTTCAATTGAAAACCATATAGCGACGCCCATGCCACACATATGTAATGTTGTACATGGACTGAATGACAGGCCTTGGTCAGAAATTATTTCTGTCTGCCTCAGGGCTTCACCTGCATGTATCCATCCTCGGGGCATACTTCACATAGGGGAAGGTGGGTCATGGGCAGCACAACTGTATGTGCCTCTGTTTTTGAGTGAGCAATGCACATGGGTTCAAGGGGTCTGCAACATGCAGCTTTCCAAATGTGTTGGACTACAACTCCCATGATCCCTCCTCATTGACTATGCTGGCTAGGGATGATGGGAATGCTAGGCTAAAACATCTGGAGAGCCAGTTTACAAACCGCTGGTGTATGTTGACCACCACACTTCCAGCTCAACCCCTTGCTCCAAGATGGTGTGTACATGACCCCCAGCAGTTGTGCCACAGATTCTGTGCACATGCATCACAAATTGTTAAAGTCCATTGCTCCATCCAGGAAAATGTGGTAAAGCGATAGACACAATTTGATATTTTCAAATTCTATGACAAAACCTTGAAGTGTTTTAAGTGGTTTTTGTACAAAGGCAAGGGTCGCCCTCACACAGGTCTAAAAATGGGCAAATACTCCCAAAAAATGAAGATATGGAGTAAACATACACCCGATAGGAAACAGACACTTAGGCCTTGTGACCCTCTTTCACCCAAACAGCTGCATGGATATGACGTTAATGTCCCATAGATATGCTCAGAAGTTTAAGAACACACCTGAAAACCCCTAATCGGACACACTAAAGTGCAGGGTGACATGACCTGAGCCCTGGTGACCTCAATAGTGGCAATTGGTGTATATGTCCAGCAAAACAATAAAAAGTGGATCTCGGTTCTCCTCCGAGTGTGAACAGAAGGGGTCGCCTCACTAGCCGGGGTTCTACTCATAGGGAGAGCAGCACATCAGAAGGGTGCAAGCCACCTACTGGCTCAGGCTTCTGGGAGCCACCCCAGATACCCCTCTGCGAGCCTGTATATATCCACAGTATAGTGCGATCCATGGTGTTTCTCCCCTAGATCACTATGTACCCTTATATCACAATCTCTCTTATTGAGCGCCACACGCATCCTTCCTCCATCGCTCCTAGCAATCGATGCTGGGTGTGGCACGAAACTGGAAAACTGCCCCAGCAACTGCCCCAGCAACGGAGTGCGTGGGGTATGAAGAAGCCCTGGAACTCTAGCAAAGAAACTCCTTGTTACAATGTCCTCTGGTTCCATCTAGGTAGTATTTATTTTACTTTATTGTTTTTTTTATAACGCGCCTAATACTGTACCTGAGTTCGGTTTCTAAACGCGGATCCGGGATTGGAACACTCTGTTGCTCTGCGTAGTCTTGCACCCTAGACCAGCGCATTGCCCCTGTGCTATACTCCATTGAGTACCACATGCAGATGAACCCAGAATGAGTGTCAAAAGGCAATGCTTGCAAAAAGAGCGGTAGAAGTAGGCAGACCTAGTAATCTCTTTTTTTTAAAAAACGCTCTCAAGATTTTGCATCTTTGCCTGTGGTTCATGTCTCCACATTTCTGAGCTATAGAAGCCAATAGCACTGGATCTAGCAAGGTGCCGTATGGGTATGATTGAGCATCTAACGAGGTACTTCATTGCACTGGATCTAGCAAGGCACAGTCTGGGTATGAATGGGTGTCTAACCAGGTACTTCATTGCACTGGATCTAGCAAGGCACAGTCTGGGTATGAATGGGTGTCTAACCAGGTACTTCATTGCACTGGATCTAGCGAGGTGCCGCATGGGTATGATTGAGCATCTAACCAGGTACTTCATTGCACTGGATCTAGCAAGGCACAGTCTGGGTATGAATGGGTGTCTAACCAGGTACTTCATTGCACTGGATCTAGCGAGGTGCCGCATGGGTATGATTGAGCATCTAACCAGGTACTTCATTGCACTGGATCTAGCAAGGCACAGTCTGGGTATGAATGGGTGTCTAACCAGGTACTTCATTGCACTGGATCTAGCGAGGTGCCGCATGGGTATGATTGAGCATCTAACGAGGTACTTCATTGCACTGGATCTAGCAAGGCACAGTCTGGGTATGAATGGGTGTCTAACCAGGTACTTCATTGCACTGGATCTAGCAAGGCACAGTCTGGGTATGAATGGGTGTCTAACCAGGTACTTCATTGCACTGGATCTAGCGAGGTGCCGCATGGGTATGATTGAGCATCTAACCAGGTACTTCATTGCACTGGATCTAGCAAGGCACAGTCTGGGTATGAATGGGTGTCTAACCAGGTACTTCATTGCACTGGATCTAGCGAGGTGCCGCATGGGTATGATTGAGCATCTAACCAGGTACTTCATTGCACTGGATCTAGCAAGGCACAGTCTGGGTATGAATGGGTGTCTGACCAGGTACTTCATTCCACTGGATCTAGCAAGGTGCCCTATGGGTATGATTGAGCGTCTAACCAGGTACTTCATTGCACTGGATCTAGCGAGGTGCCGCATGGGTATGATTGAGCATCTAACCAGGTACTTCATTGCACTGGATCTAGCAAGGTGCCGTATGGGTATGATTGAGAGTCTAACCAGGTACTTCATTGCACTGGATCTAGCGAGGTGCCGCATGGGTATGATTGAGCATCTAACCAGGTACTTCATTGCACTGGATCTAGCAAGGCACAGTCTGGGTATGATTGAGTGTCTAACCAGGTACTTCATTGCACTGGATCTAGCAAGGCGCTGCATGGGTATAATTGAGTGTCTGACCAGATACTTCATTGCACTGGATCTAGCAAGGCGCAGTCTGGGTATGATTGAGTGTCTAACCAGGTACTTCATTACACTGGATCTAGCAAGGCGCTGCATGGGTATGATTGAGCATCTAACCAGGTACTTCATTGCACTGGATCTAGCAAGGCGCTGCATGGGTATGATTGAGCGTCTAACCTGGTACTTCATTGCACTGGATCTAGCAAGGCGCTGCATGGGTATGATTGAGCGTCTAACCAGGTACTTCATTGCACTGGATCTAGCAAGGCGCTGCATGGGTATGATTGAGTGTCTAACCAGGTACTTCATTGCACTGGATCTAGCAAGGCGCTGCATGGGTATGATTGAGTGACTAACCAGTTACTTCATTGCAACGGATCTAGCAAGGCGCTGCATGGGTATGATTGAGTGTCTAACCAGGTACTTCATTGCACTGGATCTAGCAAGGTGCTGCCTGGGTATGATTGAGTGTCTAACATGGTACTTCATTGACTATTAGCCTCATTTGACTGTTCCATTGATACTATTGCTTGTTGATGTGGGTGGAGGCCTTCAGATTTTCCAAAAAGACATCCCACATCCATATGAACTGTTTAACCAACTGCACCCCAACTCCTTCCAAGCTGAAGGAGTGGAAGTATCCTCTCTTTCCTCCAATAAGGAGCTCATAACAAGTGTGGTAGTCCAGTAAAAATGCTGGTAATTCCGGCTCCAGCATTTATTTTTGATCCGGACTGAGACACTACTAGTTTGCTGGTGGGGGCCATGGATCTTCCGGCAGCCCTGACCTGCTGGTAGATCAGGCCTCTACCGGCAAAGAAATGCCACAATTACCAGCAGCAGTAATACTGGCGCTGGTAATTGCAGCAATCTCATACCATGGCAAAGGGAACTTACCAGCACTCCGCTGCCTCCAATATCCCAGTAATACTAAGATATCGGGTGGCAGGGACTGTAAGGGCAGTTCCCGATATCCCAACAGAATTGTCGGCGGGATACCAGGAAACTCTTAATGAGGCCCTATGTCAGCATTTTGATTGTCCAGTATTCATGGAAAGGTTTATATCCCTCATAAACAACCCACACGAATTAGCCCTGGAAGGGCCCTTGGGTAATGGCTAATCTACTCTGTGGTTGGTGTAACTAAGCAGAGGAGCCGGCACCACCTGGCGACGGAACCTCAAAATGCCCATCCACTAACACCTTTTCCAGTGAATTGGCATAAAGGTTGAACAGCAGGAGGGCCAGGACGTGCCCCTGTCATATGCCCCTCGTGACTAACCCTACATTCCCCACAGGACCAATACTGACACAAACCACAGTGTCTGCGTGCAGCAGCATGAGGATCCTCAGCAAGTGATTGGGAACATTAATGGCCCTCAGAATCTCCCACAGCCTCGCCCTATTACCCAATCGAAGGCCAAGCATATATCCATGAACGCCATGTACATAGGAGATTCATACAAGCAATAGTATTGCATCGCCAAGGTGTACAGATTGGTTACATAGTCCATAGTGGCAATGCCCTTCCTAAGTCCCACCTGGGTGCTAGCTAATCTATTGTTACTGTGCAACAATGCAGCTAGTCTTCGATGCACCAGTCGCCCAAAGATGTTTGCTGCTGCATTAGGAAGGGAGATGGGACGATAGGATGTAGGTGCATTTCTATCCCTCTTCTTGACAATTGGGGCAGTCAATGCCCTGCGCTAACTTGATGGACTAAAACCCCTTTCCCAGATATTATTAAAGGCACAACTGAGAAATGGTACCCATAATTGTAGATTGGCTTTCAATAAATCCATTGGCAAGGCACCTGCATCAGGGTTCTTGTGGGATGCCTCAGATTTAATCATGTGTGTCACTTAAGCCAATAGAAACTCTGCCCTGTAATTTATTTCGGGTTCCACGATTACTAATGTCCTGTTATGATGCACTGCAGGGAATGTTGCTCCAACCAGCTGAATTTCAGGGTTTGAAATTGAGATGCGATGAGCAGGAGCTAAAACCAGCACCATGGTGTCGGGCATGTAAGCAGGAGCAACGGCAGGTGACCCAGGTGCTACCAGAGATGCACCCTTAACTTTTTGACCATTTTGTATGAACCGTTGTGTTTAAGTGTATATTAGATGTGTTCTAATTTTTCTTTTTTAACATTCTCAAATACTCAAAGTTAATGTCGCCTTTCCATGTTTGGAGGAAACCAGTTGGACTTAAGGGTCAAAAGTAGCACCTGGTAGCTGTTGGTTTCAAGCTAACAAGGCTCTACTATGCTAGAAGCAGGAGCTAAATAGCTCCCAGCTCCCCTCAATTTCGTACCCAGTGGACTACTGCATATCTAGTTGTCTTTGGGTTGAAAACTCGGCTGCTAAATTCAAGAATTCTCTTCTATCACTTGGTTAAGCTACTTGCACAAGCGCGCTCCCACATCAATTCCACAGACCCGACAGGGGTCCATGGAGCACAGAAATTGGGCCATAAATCTTAACTGCACCCCATCCATTCAGGCATTTGCTAAGGCAGTTCCTATTGCCACCTTTATGTCTCAAGGAACCCCATGACCCATAATACAGCCGAAATGTAAGGCCAAGCCATAGATTATCTTCACCTTTGGTAGGTGTACATTACCAGAGCACAATATGAAATACCCATTGGATCACATTTTACCCTCATTGCCTACAGGTTAAACAGCACTCAAGAGCACCAACTGCTAATGGTTCCCCCACTGAAAAATTCTACTATGACATGATATGATAAGTCATTTATAACGCGCCTGTACATAAGTGTTTCTATGCGCGACAAGACAAGGGAGGGAAGACAGAGAGATGACGAGAACTAATGATGTTACTAGGCCTTGTGTCATTCAGATTGTGTAAGTGCTAAAACATGTAAAGTGCGGGGGGAGGAGAGGAGGGGAAGTGCAAGGGAGAGGGAAGTGCAATCAGGGCAGCATTGCTCTGAGTAAGTGCAGCCAGTACAGCGCAGCTCTGGGTAAGTGGAAGGAGGCAGGACTCTAGGTCCAAATTAGCCATTCGGTGGATCTGCCAAGTGCTTTGATCATTGTCATCTAGATTACTCTGATGTGATTTGCCCTGACCTTATCAACAAACTCAAGGACAGACACTGGAGAACCCAAAACCAGGCAGCCAGACTGTGATTCAACTGAAGAAATGTGATCTAATGACATCCGCCTTGAGTACTCTCTATTGGCTTGTAAACAATGATACAATCAAAGTTAAAGGTTTGTGTACCATGCACTGGGTGTAATGGGTTATCAGCAGAAACTGGAAACTCATTGAATTCTGGCCAGAGACCTCAAATCGACAACCAATCACACAAGTCTACAGCAGCCCTTAAATAATTACAACATGGATTCAAAACACTGATGGGGTCATTTTCAAAGAGGTGTAAATTCCACTTATGGGACCACCAAAGGGGGGCACCTATGTGCATTGTGGCCCCTCCATTCGATGTTTGTTGTTTTCACTACGAAGTCCACAAATGTGCGTTTAACCTGGTGGATCCAGGTTAACGTGCCTTTTTTGCACTTCATAGTGCAAAAGATTGTTATGTTATGTTATGTTGTTATGTTATCAGGACTTCTAGAGTGCACGTACACCCGAAGGCATCTTGGCGCTGAGGAGGCGGGCGGAAAGGAGCGCAGCTAGAAAAGCAAGGTTTTTAATCCTCGACAAAAGGCAAGATGATTAGTGGTGTCGCGTAGCGGGAGGGGAAGGTCATTCCACGTTCTTGCCGCAGCGACAGAGAAAGCAAGACCGCCCTTACGGGCCAGCTTGAACAAAGGTACAACTACCCGTCGGGTGCTAAGAGAGCGGAGGGTGTATGAGGGCTGATAGGGAGCGAATTTACTTTGCAGATATTCTGCTCCAGATCCATAAAACGCCCGATGAACTATACAGATGGACTTGAACAGAATGCGCTGAGCAACAGGGAGCCAGTGAAGTTGTCGCAATAATGGGGTCATGTGGGCTCCAAAAGGAGGGCGGATGATGGAGCGGGCTGCAGCATTTTGAAGCAGCTGCAGCTGACCAATCAGGTAGGCAGGTTGCGCCAGATAAAGTGAGTTGCAGTAGTCCAGGACGCTAGGGACCAGGGCTGCCACAACCATTGTTTGACTGGCAGGAGGGATGAAGGGGAGGACTTTTTGCAGAACCCTAAGTTTAAAATTACCTGATTTGCAAACTGCTCCGACTTGCTCGTCCATGGTCAGGGTAGCCGAGAAGCGGACTCCAAGGTTCCTAACTGATGTGGCGGGTATAGGAAGAGGGCCAGTGAAGGGGGCCAAAAGTCGTTCGTCCAGAACACAAGGGGGGTAGAAGTACCCACAACCAGGACTTCCGTTTTTGTGCCGTTTAGCTTGAGCCAATTCAGTGTCATCCATAGACCAAGTTCCTCCAGACACTTTTTTAATCTATAGGCTGTTTTGGGTTTTGTTAGGTCAAGACAGACCAGTAGCTGGGTATCGTCCGCATGTGAATAGAAGCGGAACCCATGGGACTCAATGAGGAACAGCAGATATCTTATATAGATGTTGAACAGAATAGGGCAATGCGCCGAGCCCTGAGGGACACCACAAGAGAGGAAAACGGGAGCAGAGCAGAAAGGGGGAAGCGAGACTGACTGCGAGCGATTAGTAAGAAAGGCTATGAACCATTTCAGGACTTCACCAGAGATTCCGGCCTCAGAGAGCCGTGAGATAAGAAGAGAGTGATCGACGGTGTCGAACTCAGCCGACAGATCTAAAAGCAGGACTGCTCCAACACCACCCTGATCGACAAGACGCAAAAGGTCGTCCAACACCGAGTTAAGAACATACTCGGTCCCTCTGCCAGGTCGAAAACCAGATTGAAAGGTGTCAAGAAACTGTGCGGATTCCAAAAATGTGGATAGTAGTGGCGATACAAGTGCCTCCATGACCTTCATCAGGAAAGGAAGGATTGAAATGGGATGATAACTGGCCATTATTTCGGGGTCGAGAGAGGGCTTTTTAAGCAAAGGGATCACTAAAGCATGTTTAAGTGAATCTGGATTCACTTCCGTAGTGAAAGAGTTGCTAACTGCTGACGTGATAAAATCAATCAGGTCCACAGACGTCTCCTGCAGAAGAGCGAGTGGTATAGCGTCAGTAGGGGATGAAGATTTGAGCTTTTGAATGGTAGAAAGAACCTCAGTATTGGAAAAGAGAGGGAAAGATAACCAGCAACCTCCCTTCAAGGGGGGTAGTGGAAAAAGTGGGGCGTCACCAATAGCTGCAGCCTCCACCATGATGTTATCTCGAATGGTGGTTATTTTAGAGAGAAAGAAAGTGGAAATAGTGTCGCAGAGCACTTGGGAGGGGGGGACTGCATCTTGTGCTAATTTTGGCGTGGAAAGAGATTGCACTAAGTCAAATAGGGCCTTAGGCTTGTTATTAGCCTCCTCAACAGTTTGGGCAAAGTAGGCTTTTTGGCATTTACCACTTCACCATGGTAGGCAGCTAGTGTGTTCCTGTACAGGATTTTGGAATTAGGAGAGCAGCTGCGGCGCCACTTTCTTTCCATCTGCCTACACAAGAGTTTGCTGTCCTTGAGCTTAGGTGAAAACCAGGGCTCAGGAGATCGACTGCGCTGTTTACATAGTTTGTACGGTGCCAGCGCATCTGCAGTAGCAGAAAAGGCAGCCTGTAATGTAGTGAGGGGACAGCTATCGGCAGAGTTTCAATGGAAATGGAGCAGGTTGATCATTTTATCTTTAGGGACCGCTCTCCAGCTAGGCCTGTGAATTGCAGGCTTGGCTGCCGCAGCAGCAGGAGCTGTAAGTGGAATAAGAAAGGGCACCAAAAAGTGGTCTGACCAGGTCAGTGGAATAGGAATGTCAATAACCGCGAAGGAGGGAGGAACAAAGATGAGGTCAAGAATACCCCCACCTTAATGGGTGGGAGAATGTACCCCCTGTTGGAGGCCAAGATCAGCCATCAACATGGTGACATTGGCAACCAGTTTTGCACTAGTAGAATTGATGGGCAGGTTACAATCTCCCATAGTAATCAGATCAGGGTATTTTATTTGAAGTTTCCTTTATAAATGCGGGAAATTCAGTGTAAAACATGGTATCAGCCCCAGGGGTTCGATAAACCAGCAGAACTGTGAGAGTATATGGGAACGAGATGGATATACGAGTCAGGATACACTCCATTTTAAGGGAGTGCTTTGGGACCGTACAGATGACTTTATACTTGGTATTGTAGATTAAAGCAACTTTTTCTATTGTAGAAAAAGAGTGTAAATGCCTCTTGCAATGTACGCTTGCAGGAGGCCTTTACAATGGATTTTTATGGCATCCGCAGGCTTTTAGCAGGTTCTAAAAACAGACAGACTCGGTAGGAATCAAATGTGTTGCCGCCAGCATGAAAATAAATAGAGGCTTGGAGGCAAGGGAGGCTGAAACGGCAATCCTGCTATGTGCCCTAAACCCGCCTTGCCACAATGACCCCAATCCCAGGTGTTCACAAATTGGTGTTGAACGAGTTGTAACACTTTTAAATCAAGGTTTTAAATTTTAAACATATTCTTCACCTTACTTGTCATGTACAAGCTTCCCCAGAAAACGAATAGACGATCAGTGCTTGGATATTTGTGGCAATAGACCCATGATATAGAAACTGTATACTGTGAAGGGCATTTCAATCATAGAAAGAAAAGAAAGCTTCCCTCTGGGAACATTAACATCCCCTGGAACCTGGATGTGCCAATCGCCAGCAGAGCCTCGACAAGCCTTATTTCAAAACTGCCCGATGGAAGGAGATAGCCACCAGCGCCCTCAATCTTCAAATCAGCCCCACGCAGCACAACACAAATCACCCATGGCTTGCAGTGAATACCTTCGCTTGATAGGGCGACTGAGGAGTTCTTTGGAGAGAAAAAAACCTCTGGGCGCCATTTATCGGCTCGAAACTTCAGTTGTTATTCTGCAGTTCAATAAACACCCGTAGCATCCAATCGTGCCTGGTTTATAGTTTCCACTGAATCAATTAAATTACGCAACGCTGCTGCAGAGCCGAGATCTGCAGAGGGAGACGGAGCAGCATGCCGCTGCCGCGCCGCGCGTTGGATGTCTGCAATCTGCCGCACAGACCCCGGGGATGAATGGCCAGGGAAGACCATGCCCTTCTCTCTTCTCTGTGAATATGTTATGAACATTGCAGGTGCCGCTCCACGCTTCACCAAATGTTTGGCATGCTGGCCAAGGTGGAAAAAAAGCTGAGAATGGCATGCTGAGGGGAGCTATGTTCCACTCTCGTGATAATCATTTATTTCTTATATAGCGCTGCACACCCATAGGTCTCAGAGCACTCAAATAACAGAATACATTATTATCCCACAGAGTGGTACTCATTTTACCGACCTCAGAAGGATTTAAGGCTGAGTTGACCAGCAGGGATTCAAA
The DNA here is from genome assembly GCF_040938575.1 of Ambystoma mexicanum. Lineage (NCBI taxonomy): Eukaryota > Metazoa > Chordata > Amphibia > Caudata > Ambystomatidae > Ambystoma > Ambystoma mexicanum. The sequence continues at coordinate 394,562,485 of NC_090928.1, read as the reverse complement.
CCTGCCACAGCAGGATGCACACAGATACCAGGGGCGAGCGCTTAGCCCGCTGTGCTATCTGACCAGCTATGATGAAGCACGCCTGTCCTTTAAGGGAGAAAGTATTTAATGGTTGTTGTTTTGTGAAGGGCCAACTGCAGGCACCCCTGCTTTGGGCACGCCCAATGGAAGAGACAGAAAGCATAGCTGCTAATTTGCCCTGTGTCGTGCATGAAACCATGAGCCAGTCTGGTTTTTCCCATTGCATGCTGGATCTTGCAAGCCCTTTCTTACAAAGGGAAAAACGAAACTACAAGCTTCCGCATGAAATGGAAAATACCAGCACTGCCACAAGGGCTTCAAGCCTGACACTGGGCAACTTAGCAGCTCTGGGAAATGAGAAGGGGAAGAAAATGAGGGGCTCTGTTAGAAGCCTTGAGCATTCAAGAAGAGGTTTGTGTAGTTCAGTAGCCTACGGAGAGGTTCAGATCAAGGTAAATACCAGCATTATAAAATAAAACAATCAAGACATCAGTGCAAAGGTGGGTCTGTGCAAGTAGAGCCAGCATGCAAGGCTGCAGCACGACTTCAGTCTCTTCACAGCATCATTGTGCCTGAGGCCAGCTTGAACAGGAGCGTCTCTAGTCGTCTCCTGGAAGGGATAGGATTGTCCAAGGACCAGGGCTCAAGTCGAGGGTACACGTGAGGGGACGGAGTCCACCCAATTTATTCAGAGGGTGGACTCAGTCCCCCACCCCAGCTAAAAGAGAAACATTGATGTCTTCTTTGAATTTATGAATTAAAGCCGACCTCAGGGATCAAATCGCAGTCGTCAGGTGTGCATTCTGGACACTGCACTATATAACCTGATGAAAAATAACAAACAACTAAAGGTGAAATATCCCATTTTGGTACTGCAAGTCCCAGGGAAAACATTTGTATTGGTTCTTTGAGTTTAAAACATGCAACCGTTTTTAAAAACTATACGAAGAAAATATCCTCTCTTGCTTTTGTGTGTGTGTGTGTTGATTTAATGAAGGGCAAATGTGATTTGTCCTGTGCAATTCGGGTGGCTATGCAAAGCCAGTGAAATGAAATGTGTATATTTCACCTTGATATGCTAATTGCTGGCGATGTCACACCCATTTGCATTTGTTGATGAGTCCCCCCACTTTAGAACTTGAACCCTCCCAAGCACCTTGAGGCACTAGCAAGACTACTCACTCACTCAAATACGTTATTTCAGCACAAGCCACAAAAGTCAAGACCTCAAAGAAAACAAGACAGCAACACTCAAGGACAATACTAGAATGAAAATGGATAACCGTCTCACATTAGCACATAAATTACAAAATCAGTAAAAGAAACTCGAAAGTTACAATTAAAAGTTATAAGTACATATAATGTGCATGCCAAACTTGTATCTGCAACAAGAGTGTCAAATAAAACTTAGCTAGAGCAGAGTGTTTAGGCTGCTATTTTCCAAATTCTCAAGGCAGCTGTTAAATACTTTTACAAAACCCAAGGTCCCTTCCACACATTGTGAACCCCCTGGAATTCAGAATCAGTATCAATGTAAACTTCCTAATGTTTCTGTATTTGGGGCAAAAGAAAACAACGTGTAGAGTTCATTCCGTCGATCCCAGAAAGACTACACAGCTGTGAGCTCCGCTACCATCCCAAGCTGCCAAGGTTCTGCCCACGTGAAGAAGATCGAACCTAAAACGGATTAAAATGAATCCATCTCTGACCTTTGGCATCCAACTCAGATACTGGTCAATTGTGCCGCAGGTTGATCCAGCCAATGATTTCAATTGTTCTCTTTTCAATTCACCATTTCTGCATAAGACCTTCAGAGAATGTAATAAAGTCAGTTTGCCATTTCTGTTTAAAGTGATGAGGTTATAAAAGCAAGAGCCCCGATTTATAGATATCAGTGTTTTTTTTAATATAGGATAACCAATGACTTCTCCTTGCGTGCTCCCGGGGCAATATATCCTTCAATATCTGCAGATCTGGTCATCCAAAGAGAATGCCACATAAGAAGTGGTCTTAGCCTGTATTCATCGGAAACATACGATTGATTTAGTGTTGCATGTACAAAAAAAGGATAGGGCTGAGGGGGGAAATGCTTAACAAACATTTACAAATGTATCTGCTCTCTTTTGCAATGTTATAACCGACTAATAACCCCATATAGCTGCACCATATGGTATTAGCATAATTGACCTAAAAACATTTGACCTAAAACATTTGATCAAATTTTTTTGACCTTTTTTTCAGTCAAATCTAAGTGAATATATATTTAGGGGTGTGTGAGGCTATAGATTAGGTTGAGGGTAAATGAGGGGAGGTTGTGGGGGGGTCTCCCCCCGAATTTTAGACTGAAAAACGGTCAAAAAAATTAAATCAAATGTGATTAGGTCAAATGCTTAAGGTCAAATAGACCCAAACCGCAACCTACAGTGCCGTGGCAAAAGGCTTTGCCTGGATATTCTTTTAACCCCTTCTAAAGACGGATGCCAGGCAGGAACCTAAAATACCAACACATGTCCGAGTCATGGATAAACCCGGTCTTGGAATATGTTCATTAGCATGCCAATTCTCTATAAATGGCATCCTCAAATATGAAAACCCTTTGACGCGCTCTGTTGGTGTACCATTGAGGTGCGACTTTGGGACTGGCTACCAGAAGTGTGCATTCGGTGCTGTTTGTCATCACATGTCTTGATTGCATGAACTCTGCGTAGATGTCGATGAATTTCCGAAGCGACCTGGGAGTGCCATCAATCAGGACGGCATCATCGGCGTAATTAAGAAGCCCTATGGACTCACCGCCTGCCTTTGGTACAGTCACCTGTTCTGGTTTTCATCTGCAGTCCTCAGCATTTCTATAGAGGTCAAACAAGGGGGGTGTAGAGCCTTGGGATAGCCCTCTCGTGACCTCAAGATTATTCCTACATTCGCCGGGCAATCCGCAGAGAGTAGAAAGTTATTCCATCCGGAGGAACCTGCAGAATTCGACATTTGCCCCCGAAAAGTGGACCCCTTCGTTTTTTTACAGCTCAATGAGAATTTTCACGTTGTAGCAAGGACAAAACGTTTTGGCCTAAATGTCAGAAAAGCAGGTTACAACAGGTCAGGTGTCTGAAGGAGGTGGCATTACAATGTAGACTACGGGACTCAATAAGGTAGGATGAGGTTTGCTTCAACACTTTTGGCCACTGGCCTTTGGTGAACATCGTTCGGAGCAGCAAGACATTTTACAGAACATAAACAGTAAAAATGCAGACTTTGGGCCCGATTCATGGAATTTTTTGCACTGTTCCAAGTGACTTTGCGCTGCTGCAAGGTGACTTTGCACTGCCGACACAAACCCTAATTCATGCAACTGGGCAAAGTGTATTTTTGCAGTGCAAAGTCAGTACAAAGTCATTTTTGCAGTACAAAAAGACCTTACACTGACTTTGCACTGCAAAAAGCACACTTTGCACAGGTCCCTGAATCAGGGTTTGTGTCGGCGGCGCAAAGTCACCTTTCAGCAGCGCAAAGTCACTTTGCACCCTGCAAGAAATTCCATGAATCGGGCCCTATGTCTATAGCTACTATCACTGTTATTCATGAAGCGCAAACAGCCCAGCAGGCAACTGAGCCCTATTGGACCTTCAAGTGGGGACAAGGCGGCCACGGCCAAGGACATTGAAGTGGCAGTAAGCTCAGAACTCGTAAAGGAGCTTCTTCTGACACACTTTTGTGGGAGTGCGCGCCAAGGTCTGGCCGCAGCTACCCAGAAGAGCCGCCCTGCTGCTCCATCGCATTTGAATCATGGGATGGAGGCGAGCTAGTTCTTCCGAGGACGCCGTTTGTCTGTCAAGTGGATCCTCTCCATCCATCATGAAGCTGATCTGTGGAGGGCCCCAGGACTGGGAGAAGACATATTAGCAGAGGGTAATGAGGGCATCAGCACAATGGCCAGATACAATGGGGCAAAGACACCCTGAAGAGAGCCAGACAGACCAGGGGCAAATAGAAGGGCCTCCAAATCAGGAGATATGTGGCCAAGAGGTCTTCTCGTTATTCAAGCGCCAGGACACAGCACGGTCACGTTCCAGTAACTGGAAATAGAGCAAAGTGTCCAGAAATTAGGGACTCTCTTGGCATGGTTCAACCATGTGCTTACACATGAACACCGAGCACAGCGGGGCAAAAAGGGCAACTTCCCACTCTGTTCTGCAGCAATGGGGAGGACAGGAACATCACATTACTCCCTTTTGCTTCACCCAATCTCTTGGTGGTAGCATTGCCACTTGCCGCTCCGCTGGATAGCATTGCCACTTGCCGCTCTGCTGGATAGCATTGCCACCTGCTGCTCTGCTGCATAGCATTGCCACCTGCCGCTCTGCTGGACAGCATTGCCACCTTCCACTCTGCTGCATAGCATTGCCACCTGCCGCTCTGCTGGATAGCATTGCCACCTGCCGCTCTGCTGCATAGCATTGCCACTTGCCGCTCTGCTGGATACCATTGCCACCTGCCGCTCTGCTGAATAGCATTGCCACCTGCCGTTCTGCTGCATAGCATTGCCACCTGCCGCTCTGCTAGATAGCATTGCCACCTGCTGTTATGCTGGATTGCATTGCCACCTGCCGCTCTGATGGATTGCATTTATTTATTTATTTTTAAATTTGTATAGGTCACAGACAGCCCTTAGGCATCGAGGCACTGTTACTTGTGAGGAACTTAGTTACAAGGAAATGGTAGTAGAGATTAGTCATATACATGTATACATGTATACATTCGTATCTTGCAGGCATAAGTCCAAGGCTTGCAGGAGTGTGGTAGAAGGTGGTGCTTAGGTGAAGAGCAGCGTTTTCACCGCTTTACGGAATGCCAAGTGAGAGTTTACTGGTTGTTGGGGTGGTGGCAAAGCATTCCATTGTAAGGTAGTGGAAGCTGGTGCCTCCTGCTCTAACTCTGTTGATTTTGGGCACTGTGAGCATGTTTGTGTAGGACGTTCTGGTCGGTCATGTGGATGCAGTGAGGTGTATTCTTTGCGAGAGGTGGGGGGAAGTTTGGTGGATACACTTATTGGTCAGGGCAAGGTTTTTAAAGAGTGCTCGCTCTTTGATTGGGAGCCAGTGTGCCTGTTTCCTGGAGGCAGTGATATGCTCCCTTTTGGGAATGCCGATAGCTGCGCGCAGAGCACTGTTTTGGATGACTTGCAATTTTTCCATGTTTTTTGCAGATGTACCCAGGAAGAGGGCATTACAGTAATCTAATTTATACTCTGTAATAGCTCTTGCAATAGTGATGCAATTATCCTTGGAGAGGAACTGTCTGGCTGCGTTCAAGAGTTTGGCGTGCTATGCCGCCGAAGAGGCGACAGCGTTGACTTGCCTGGTGATTGATAGGTTGGAGTCAAGATAGACTCCCAGTGTTTTCACTGAGTCGGTACCTGGTATTCTGATGCAGTCAATGGTGACGTGGCTGCATTGTGAGTCGAGGTTCTTGAGTGTTTCAGTATATCCTATCAGGAGTACTTCAATCTTGTCAGAGTTCAAAGAGAGTCCGTTTGCCACCATCCATTCCTGGATGGTAGTGTAGATATTGTTGAGGGTCCTGGAGTCAGTGTCGTAGCCGCCTGTTAGTGTGAGTAGGATTTGAGTATCTGCTGGATTGCATTGCCACCTGCCGCTCTGCTGGATTGCATTGCCACCTGCCGCTCTTCTGGATTGTATTGCCACCTACCGCTCTGCTGGATTGCATTTCTACCTGCCGCTCTTCTGGATTGCATTGCCACCTGCCGCTCTGCTGGATTGCATTGCCACCTGCCTCTCTTCTGGAAAACATTGCCACCTGCCTCTCTGCTGGATAGCATTGCCACCTGCCGCTCTGCTGAATCGCATTGCCACCTGCCTCTCTTCTGGATAGCATTGGCACCTGCCGCTTTGCTGGATAGCATTGCCACCTGCCGCTCTGCTGGACTGCATTGCCACCTGCCTCTCTTCTGGATAGCATTACCACCTGCCGCTTTTCTGGATTGCATTGCCACCTGCCGCTCTGCTGGATAGCATTGCCGCTTGCCGCTCTGCTGGATTGCATTGCCGTCATATGCTCTGCTGGATAGCATTGCCACCTGCCGCTCTGCTGGACTGCATTGCCACCTGCCTCTCTTCTGGATAGCATTGCTACCTGCCGCTCTTCTGGATTGCATTGCCACCCGCCGCTCTGCTGGATTTCATTGCCACCTGCCGCTCTGCTGGATAGCATTGCCACCTGCCGCTCTGCTGGATTGCATTGCCGTCATACGCTCTGCTGGATAGCATTGCCAACGGCCACTCTGCTGGATAGCATTGCCACCTGCCGCTCTGCTGTTAACTCCTGACTACCCGCTCACTCTTTAACTCAATGCAACTAAGACCGAGAACTGAGCTTCTGTTTCTCCTGGTTCTCGTTCTCAGCCTTTCCTTTTTTTATGTTTCTCCTGTGTCTTTATCTTTTTTCCTATCCCATGTGTAGCTTTGGCATGATCTTTGTGCCCTTATTTTCGTTCTCCTTCCACGTCTATGGTCATGCCCGTTTCTATAGCAACCAGCGGTACATTGTTAGTAGCATTGTCCATTTTCTGGCCTTTCAAGCGACAGTCATTAGTATTCTTACCCTCATGGTTTCCAGACTTGACCACCGTCCTTCTCTCTTGATTGGTCTGCCAGCTTACTCCCTTTTCCCAGTCCAATTTATTTCATTTTCTCTAGAACATTCTCGCCCCCACAACATCTCTTCACTGGAAGCTGGAGCCTCAGTTCCGTTCTCTCTGAATTTCTTTGAAATGCTTCAATAGTTTTGGCCCACCCTATTATTTTCCTCTTATTTCTATCAAGGCTCCTACATTTTGTTGCTTTTACTACTCATCCTTGTGGTCAGTCATGCTGTTAATTTTTTTGTACTTAATTCCTCTAAAATCTGTAATGTCCTGTCTCTCTTGAGTGCATACTGTCCCCTCTCTCACAATCTTTCTATCTTTTTTGAGGCTCATTTAAATCACAGGGATTTTTCAAATGGCATTACGTCAATTATACAAGGGGTCTGCAACCTGGACTTTCCAGATGTTTAGGAATACGACTTCCATGATCCCTCCCCACTGAATGTCCAGGCTAAGGCTGATTGGAGCTGTAGTCCAAAACATCTGCAGAGGCAATAGTTGCAGATCCCTTGGAAATCTTTCAACTTTGACCTACTGCTGTTTTGAAGTTATTTGCCACACTTTGATTTAAAAAAATCCTCCATAAATCAACACAAGCAAGACCACGCAGAACAACAGAGGCTCGAATTCCGGATCCGTGCTTAGAAACCGAACTCAGGTATTAAGCACTTTATAAAAAAACAATAAAATAAAAATAAATCAAATGAATTGATAGGTTCCAAAATTAAATGAAATTGGCAGAGGAGAGAATTGCAATCTGGACCAGCATGGAATGCTCAAGGAGGCGTCTGTTGTGATACAGGGAGCAGAAGGTGTGTTGGCTTTTTCATGTGGGTGCCGAAGTAGGGAGACCAGAAGTCCCGGTTTTAGCGGGACAGTGCGGGGAAATCACCCTCCGTCCCGGGGTCCCGGGAGTTTTTTCATTTTCCAAACTCTGTCAGGTCGAAATCGGTCCTGGCGCGACTTTTCCTGCACGTTATTGGGGGCGTGAATGATTTTCACGCCTCATTTCCTCCCCCTTCCCGGCACTCTCCTCCAATGAGAGGAGTGTGCGCCGGTGAGCACACCCACTCCGAGCCCCCACAGCAACAGCCCAGCGACGTAGAAGTAGGACTACAGTTTTATTGTAGTCCGACTTCTATGCGTATGGCCTGTCCCGTTTTTTGTTTTTTTTTTATCTGGTCACCCTATGCAGAAGGCATACCCGGCCCCACTACAGCATGGGAGGTTTGAATATTGCCAACAGTGAATGCGAATTACTGCTTGCTTCAGTGACATTCTCAGAACACAAGGAGAAACATATTGTATGCCAGTAAAACCCACTCTGCCGTGTTACCGCCATCTGCAAATGCTACCGCCTGCAAATATCTACTACTGCCAGCAGACCCCATTCTGAGTGAAAATACAGCAAGTGACCTGCTGGAATGACAGGTCAAAACAAGGCCAGCTTTTAGCGTGTCTTAAAAAGGATCCCGTCTATAAGTCGCTGCTGCCACATGAAGAATGTGTCTTTCCTGAACAGTAGACACCCATGTGATGATGGTGAAGGGCTTTATTTCATTGATCTCATTGGTTTTGGTAAAGCGCCAACCACGAGCAGTGTCGCTTCGTAGCACCCACGGAGCATTAGGGAACGGGGGGTGGACATCCAATCATTCACAGGCTCAAGGAACATTCAGATTCATAACGTGCATCGCGTGTGGTAGCGAGGGCGGAGTTTAGTGCCCTGGGGTGCAAGCAACGAATGGCACATGCATTCAAGAGCAGCATCATGGCAGCTGCCATGGCTCATTATCACCACACATGACATCATTTGATGTTAAGGTTCTACACCCTTGCCCAGTAACAAAGTCGAGTTAAGATCCTGCAAAGCACCGGCACGCTTCTTGGCGCTTAGTTCCTCTGGGTGTCGCCCAGCTGTGATTGCACTATACAGTGCACCAAAGAATCAGGTACATTTAGCAGCCGCTAAAAAAGCGTTTTTCTCTTCGCTTCTTATATTCCTTCAATGTGTGCAGGCTTGGACTGGCCTATAGGGCAACAGGCCCATTGCCGAACCAAAAACGTAAAATGCGGGTGTGGGACAGTTTTCTGGGTCAAAGTGGGCAGTTTTTTTGGCCAATGTGGGCCAGTTTCATGAGTTACTTCAATCTGCGGCTAGTAGTTTCGACCAGTGCTGCTGAATAAATTAAAATACACAATTTGCATCACATTTTATCGAAAAACTCTCCCTTGGGTACTACTCAAACAGTCCGTCACAAAAGGAATGAATCGCCATTTGCAACTGTGGGGCACTTTTGTATAGGTGCCTGAGACAATTGTAAGGCCCAGTCCGACCCTGACGGCGCATGCAGGTGTTACCCAGAGGTCTTGAATGAGAGGTCTCTGGGAAGCGTCATGGGCGACACAGTGGGCGATTGCTTCTCTGAGCAGGTGATGCTTGGGCATACTCTCCCTGCAGTGCAGCGAAAGGACTGGCCTGTCCGCCTAGGGCCGGTGTCCCGCTCATGATGTACTGAACGCACAAACTTAACAATTCCTCATTCACACTCTGCATCAGTAAAACAGGGCTGCAAACTTCACGTCTCTCGGGGAGGGCTCCCTTAGTGTACCCCACATCGAAGTCATGCGGAAGATGGCAGGGTTGGGGAGACCAATTATTTATTTATTTACTTATTTATTTAAATTTGTATAAAGCAGCACACGCCCGTGGGCCTCAGAGCGCCCACACAGGTTGTCTGCACATTGGCAACTACATTGATTTACTATGAAGTTGGATTCATTTCTGGTGTGTTTGCTTTGTCCCAGAGCTTTTTCTAAGGCCGCTGTCTCAATTCTGGTCCTGCAGAGTCCCCCCCCACCCATGTCCCCACAAACAGGTGTTTGGGGTGAGCCCTGATTATGTAATTAACATACATTCAGAGTCACTGTATTCCAAAGAACGTGGTGTGGACATCTGGAAACCATGTGGCAGATCTGGCCCTAGAAGGCGGGATCTGGAGAGCCATGGCCTAAGGCATGTGGCGGATCTGGCACTAGAAGGTGGGATCTGGAGAGCCATGGCCTAAGGCATGTGGCGGATCTGGCACTAGAAGGCTGGCTCTGGAGAGCCATGGCCTAAGGCAGGGAGCGGATCTGGCACTAGAAGGCTGGCACTGGAGAGCCATGACCTAAGGCAGGGAGCGGATCTGGCACTAGAAGGCCGGCTCTGGAGAGCCATGGCTTAAGGCATGTGGCGGATCTGGCACTAGAAGGCTGGCACTGGAGAGCCATGACCTAAGGCAGGGAGCAGATCAGGCACTAGAAGGCCGGCTCTGGAGAGACATGGCCTAAGGCATGTGGCGGATCTGGCACTAGAAGGCTGGCACTGGAGAGCCATGACCTAAGGCAGGGAGCGGATCTGGCACTAGAAGGCTGGCACTGGAGAGCCATGACCTAAGGCAGGGAGCGGATCTGGCACTAGAAGGCTGGCACTGGAGAGCATGGCCTACGGCAGGGAGCGGATCTGGCACTAGAAGGCCGGCTCTGGAGAGCCATGGCCTAAGGCATGTGGCAGATCTGGCACTAGAAGGCTGGCTCTGGAGAGCCATGGCCTAAGGCAGGGAGCGGATCTGGCACTAGAAGGCTGGCACTGGAGAGCCATGACCTAAGGCAGGGAGCGGATCTGGCACTAGAAGGCCGGCTCTAGAGAGTCATGGCCTAAGGCATGTGGCGGATCTGGCACTAGAAGGCTGGCACTGGAGAGCCATGACCTAAGGCAGGGAGCGGATCTGGCACTAGAAGGCCGGCTCTGGAGAGCCATGGCCTACGGCAGGGAGCGGATCTGGCACTAGAAGGCCGGCTCTGGAGAGCCATGGCCTAAGGCATGTGGCGGATCTGGCACTAGAAGGCTGGCTCTGGAGAGCCATGGCCTAAGGCAGGGAGCGGATCTGGCACTAGAAGGCTGGCACTGGAGAGCCATGACCTAAGGCAGGGAGCGGATCTGGCACTAGAAGGCCGGCTCTGGAGAGCCATGGCTTAAGGCATGTGGCGGATCTGGCACTAGAAGGCTGGCACTGGAGAGCCATGACCTAAGGCAGGGAGCAGATCTGGCACTAGAAGGCCGGCTCTGGAGAGACATGGCCTAAGACATGTGGCGGATCTGGCACTAGAAGGCTGGCACTGGAGAGCCATGACCTAAGGCAGGGAGCGGATCTGGCACTAGAAGGCTGGCACTGGAGAGCCATGACCTAAGGCAGGGAGCGGATCTGGCACTAGAAGGCTGGCACTGGAGAGCATGGCCTACGGCAGGGAGCGGATCTGGCACTAGAAGGCCGGCTCTGGAGAGCCATGGCCTAAGGCATGTGGCAGATCTGGCACTAGAAGGCTGGCTCTGGAGAGCCATGGCCTAAGGCAGGGAGCGGATCTGGCACTAGAAGGCTGGCACTGGAGAGCCATGACCTAAGGCAGGGAGCGGATCTGGCACTAGAAGGCCGGCTCTAGAGAGTCATGGCCTAAGGCATGTGGCGGATCTGGCACTAGAAGGCTGGCACTGGAGAGCCATGACCTAAGGCAGGGAGCGGATCTGGCACTAGAAGGCCGGCTCTGGAGAGCCATGGCCTACGGCAGGGAGCGGATCTGGCACTAGAAGGCCGGCTCTGGAGAGCCATGGCCTAAGGCATGTGGCGGATCTGGCACTAGAAGGCTGGCACTGGAGAGCCATGACCTAAGGCAGGGAGCGGATCTGGTACTAGAAGGCCGGCTCTGGAGAGCCATGGCCTAAGGCAGGGAGCGGATCTGGCACTAGAAGGCCGGCTCTGGAGAGCCATGGCCTAAGGCAGGGAGCGGATCTGGCACTAGAAGGCTGGCTCTGGAGAGCCATGGCCTAAGGCATTTGTCAGATCTGGCCCTAGAAGGCCGGCTCTGGAGAGCCATGGCCTAAGGCATGCGGCCGGATCTGGAGAGCCATGGCCTAAGGCATGTGGCGTATCTGGCACTAGAAGGCCGGCTCTGGAGAGCCATGGCCTAAGGCATGCGGCCGGATCTGGCACTAGAAGGCCGGATCTGGAGAGCCATGGCCTAAGGCATCTGGCGGATCTGGCACTAGTAGGCCGGATCTGGAGAGCCATGGCCTAAGGCATCTGACAGATCTGGCAATAGAAGGCCGGATCTGGAGAGGCATGGCCTAAGGCATGTGGCGGATCTGGCACTAGAAGGCCGGCTCTGGAGAGCCATGGCCTAAGGTGGCGATCGTGGTACATCATCAGGGCTGATAACTTGGAAAATCTAAAGTAATTGCTGGCATCTACAGGACCCGACTTGACTTGAGCAAATGTGCAATGGAGATTTGTGTTGACTTCTGATGTTATGATTTCATGCGAGTAGAACCAGTCAATGAATCAGACTAAAAAAGGAGCTAAAGACGAGCATCAGTGATGTAGAGCATTATCCTCAAACTGAATATTTAAATAATAACCACCATATTGAGGGCCCAATTCATGGAATGTTTTGCACGGTTCAAATGACTTTGCACTGCGACACAAACCCTGATTCATGGAATTGTGCAAAGTCATTTTGTACTGCAAAAATGGCTATGCCCTGACTTTGCGCAAACTTTGCATTGCAAAAATACACTTTGCTCAGTTCATTGAATCAGGGATTGTGTCGGCAGTGCAAAGTCACTTTTCAGCAGTGCAAAGTCACTTTGAACCGTGCAAAACATGTCATGAATCAGGCCCTAAGAGTCATTGGACCTCGTTACAAGTTTGCTGGTCCGGAAACAACGGTGCCGGTAAGTTTACTGACACTGTAGTTTCTGGACTGGCAAACTACGAGTCTGCTGGCGACTATCGTACTAGGCCTGACGTCATTTCTGGTAGTGCTGGAGATTGACAAAATTTGATGGAGAGAGGGTGCAGGGGAGGAGGGAGAGGAACATATGATATATGATATGATATTTTATTTGTATCGCGCTCATACACAAGTGTTTCATAACAAGCAACTATCATAACAGACATTTCTGAAAGTGCAAGGGGGGGGGGAGCATAACAAGCAGCTATCGTACTAAGCCTGACGACATTTCTGGTAGTGCAGGGAAATGACAAAAGGTGAGGGAAGGGGGGGAGGAGAGGAACAAAACAAGCGACTATCGTACTAGGCCTGACAACATTTCTGGTAGTGTTGGAGATTGACAAACGGTGAGGGGGTGCGGGAGGAACAAACAAGCGACTATTGTACTAGGTCTGACGACATTTCTGATAGAGTAAGTGCATAGAATATAGTGAGGGTAGGGGAGAGAGGAGAGAGGGAAAAGACGGGGAGCGGAAGAGAAGAATGGGAAGCAGTGAGTCTGGTGAAAGAGAAGGAGAAGCAAAGCCGGCGATGTACAGTGTTATAGAGCACATAAGCAAGTGGAGAGAGCACATCAAGTTGCAGAGGTCAATACTGAACGCATAATGTTGCAAGAGATCAGCAAGTGCAAGCCAGGATTCAAGTCGTAGATGGTCAGAGCATAATACAAGGCCACCATGATTACGTGATGCTTAAGGAAGTCCAGCATGAGAACAACGAGATTCGAGATGGGGGAACCAACATGAGTCCAAGAAGTTAAATCAAAGCATTAGCATCAAGGTGGTGATGGCGTCTCCATAATGAGTCAATACAAACTCCACAATGAGCAGGGATGGATTGTTGATGCCGGGGGGATAGCAGAAGAGGGCTGCCATGGGGTGGGGGGACAGCAAGATGAAGGATTCAAGCATACAGGCACCACATGCATACAAAAGGAGAGGGGTGGGACAGCGAAAAACAACAGACAGGCATACAGGCATCACATGCATACATCAGGACGGGGGACAGCGAAATACAAGAAGTAGGCATACAGGCAACACATGCATACAACAGGTGGCCAGCAAAATACAAGAGGCAGTCATACAGGTATCACATGCATACAACAGGGGGGGTGGGACAGTGAAAAACAAGAGGCAGGCATACAGGCATCACATGCATACAACAGCAGGGCAGTGAAATACAAGAGGCAGGCATCACATGCATACAACAGGGGGGGCAGAGAAATACAAGAGGCAGACATACAGGCATCTCATGCCTACAACAGGGGGGCAGCGAAATACAAGAGGCCGGCATACAGGCCTCAATCACATGCACACAACAGCAGGGCAGTGAAATACAAGAGGCAGGCATACAGACGTCACATGCATACAACAGGGGGAAAGCGAAATACAAGATGCAGGCATACAGGAATCACATGCATACAACTGGGGGGACAGCGAAATACAAGAGGCAGGCATACAGGCATCCCATGCATACAACAGGGGGGACAGTGAAATACAAGAGGCACGCATACAGGTGTCACGTGCATACAACAGTGGGGGACAGCAAAATACAAGAGGCAGGCATACAGGCGTCACATGCATACAACAGGGGGGTACAACATGCACCCCCCTCAACATTCCTGCCAAGCCTCGGTTCTAGGTAGGGACAAGGCAAGATGGAATTGAAAACTTTTTGAGTGCAGGGTCTCTGATGACAAGAATAGACTCTAAATAACTCCTTGCACAAACCCATTCATGCAGGTGCAGGTGCGGGATCGCACGCATACACACACACACAAACATACACACGTGTGTGTGCCTCTTGGCACCTTCACACAAAAAGAGGAACTTTTTGTAAACGCCTACCCAACGAAGATAGGCCTGTTTCAGTTGGCTTGCAACTAGCCTCCGAGAACACGTTCCAAAAGAATTAGGACTCCCAACCAGCATTCTAAAAGGTAGGGCAGTCCCCACTTAAACCATACACATATTGTAATAAAGAAAAAGGGTGTTCCTACCAGGAGTGAGTTCAAAATCATGTCCTCATATGAAATGAATACAACTTGAACAGTTTAATTAATTTCACATGCAGAAATTGCTGAATAGATTTGGAATTCACTCTTAGTAGGAACACCCTTTTTGTGTATTAGTTAACTTTCCAAGTTCCTACCAACTTAGGGGACCTCCCTTCTGTACTTTATACACATACTGTAAAAAATGTAAAGGTTTGGGGCAAGTTGCACGAGCAGATGTACCTTTCAGAAACCTGAACCTCAGAATCAGTCAGCAAGGAGGACTGCAGTATGAGTCACAAAGAGTGACTGTCTTAATCAAGCCGCTCGTGACTTAGTCATTAAGTAAGGCACAGAAAATGGCAAGTCAATTAGGCACAGTCTTACTGATCATGTCTTTTCATCACATGGGCACGCAATGCGTCCGGGGTATGCACCAATCCCCTCGTCATTTCTCAAGCTGAAGACTTTTCACATTGAAACGAAAGACCAATGTTAAGACTAAACAGCTGCCATGTAGCGTCAAACGCCGCTTTCGAGTTAGCAGGGAGAACTCAAAAAAACTCAAAACGAAACACGGCGCCCCAGCAGAGCTGAGTCACAAGATAATCGGAGCAAAAACTCTTAATTAATATTATTTCCTCCTCCAGAGGGTTGTGCTTCTCGCGAGGCCTCATTATGGTGTCAAGTAATGAAGCTGTGCAGACTTAGCTAACGTTTCAAAAATGGCCTGCATTGGTCTTGTGTAATTGCTGCGTGAAGAGAAAATGCTTCTATGGTACAATGTAACTGTACAGGCCAGGCATATTAACAGCCTTATACTGCACTCCTTAGATGTAGTTGTACAGGCCTGGCATATTAAAAGCCTTGATCTGCACCACTTAGATGTAACTGTACAGGCCAGACATATTAAAAACCTTGATCTGCACAACTAGATGTAAATGTACAGGCCAGACATATTAAAAACCTTCATCTGCACAATTTAGATGTAACTGTACAGGCCAGCCTTGAACTGCACAACTTAGATGTAACTGTACAGGCCAGGCATATTAAAAACCTTGATCTGCACAACTAGATGTAACTGTACAGGCCAGACATATTAAAACCCTTGATCTGCACAATTTAGATGTAACTGTACAGGCCAGGCATATTAAAAACCTTGATCTGCACAATTTAGATGTAACTGTACAGGCCAGACATATTAACAACCTTGATCTGCACAACTAGATGTAACTGTACAGGCCAGACATATTAAAAACCTTGATCTGCACAACTTAGATGTAACTGTACAGGCCGGACATATTAAAAACCTTGATCTGCACAACTTAGATGTAACTGTACAGGCCAGACATATTAAAAACCTTGATCTGCACAACTTAGATGTAACGTTACAGGCCAGGCATATTAAAAACCTTGATCTACACAACTAGATGTAACTGTACAGGCCAGACATATTAAAAGCCTTGATCTGCACAACTTAGATGTAACTGTACAGGCGAGACATATTAAAAACCTTAATCTGCACAACTTAGATGTAACTGTACAGGCCAGGTATATTAAACACCTTGATCTGCACAACTAGATGTAACTGTACAGGCCAGACATATTCAAAACCTTAGTCTGCACAATTTAGATGTAACTGTACAGGCCAGACATATTAAAAACCTTCATCTGCACAATTTAGATGTAACTGTACACGCCAGACATACCGGCCTGGGATACCACAACATAATTCGGCACAAACTGCATAACTTTACAGACCCAGCATCTGAAAATCCTTGCACTGCACACATTGAATGTACCTGTACAGATTGGGCATAAGCAAAATAATGATCTGTACACATTGAATGCACCTGTGCCGTCCTGCCATATTACAAACCTTGATCTGCACACATTGAAGTAAACTGTACAGTCCTGGCATATACACAAAACATTGACCTGCACGCACTGCATGTAACTGCACAGACTTGGCGTGTCAAAAACCTTGCACTGAGCACATGTAAGCTGACAACACAGGCCTTGCATATTAAAAGCCTTGATCTGCACATATTGAATGCTACTATACAGTCCTTGCGTATACAAAAAACCTTGATTTGCACACGCTGAATGTAACTGTACAGACCTTGTATATTAAAACCTTGATCTGCAGACATTGACTGGACACACCGTAGTAAACTGAGCAGCCCTGGCATATTGAAAGCCTTAATCTGCATACTTTGAATGTACCTGCACATATCTGGCATATGAAACACATTGATCTGTACACATTGACCTTGACTGCAAAGGTCAGACATATTCACACATCAATCTACAGGCCTGGCTTAGTAGTATCCTTGATCTGCACACACTTAATGTAGCTGAACAGGCCTGGCGTATCAAAACACACTGAGCATCACACAACGAATTTCCCTGAACAGGCCTGGCGTATCAAAACACACTGAGCATCACACACTGAATGTCCCTGAACAGGCCTGGCGTATCAAAACACACTGAGAATCACACACTGAATGAGGCAGAACAGGTCTGGCGTGTTAAAACCTTGACTGCACCCGTTAACGTTGCCTGCGCAGGCCTGACATGTTGAAAACCTCGATCTGCATACATTGAATGTAACTGTAGAGACCTGGTCTGAATGCACATTGTATTCTCATTTGATCGGACCAATCACGTGATCGTGTTTATATTATTTGTGCCGCTCTTTCAGGCACTAGTAGCACAAGCGCTATAATGTTTTCTTTCTTAATGTCTTCATCTGAAATAAGTGCGTTATTTATTAGAGACATTAAAAGCTGCCGGGACAGTGATTCTGTGCGGGGCATCGGAAGTGTCGCCCGGTGCGGACAGTGCAGGGCAAGGGCTTGGCTAGGTGAGACTAGCACATTACAGCAGCGTGTGTCGTGGAAGACGGCGCACGCGCACAGGCAATTCCCACCTTCCCGAGCAGTCATAAGGCGCAAGCAGAAGCAGTTACCTGACATTTGCTTTGACTTAAGAAAGCGGAATTATACGAACTATTCCGGTCTGGGCAAATTTGGAAGATGGCAATTCTATTCTTCTCCTTGGCGGGCGTTTTCCAGAAGGATTGAGTTATGGGATCGTGGTAAAGAAGACGTCTATGTCGCTGATGGACTCATGAGAGGCTCTTTAGCCCGAACTCAACAGCGGAGGGAGGCTCGCCTCTTAGATATTGGACGTTGTGTTTCGATTCTTGAAAGATCTTTGTTTCATGTTGGTGAAGGGGTTGTGAGCTATGGAGATGGAGTCGGATAGGTGGGACAGGCTGGTATGAAAGTGTTCTGTTAGTGTCAACATGTAGGTCTGTTTACTTGAGTCATGCGCACTGATGTAGCGGGGGGGCTGCTCTGCAGTGCTGGGGGCCCCCCTTGGACTTCAAAAAGTAATCGTTTCTTTTTGAAGTCACTTTGCCTTCATGAAGAAATTATTTCTGTTACAGGCTGGAGGCCTCCATGTCATGGGGTGGGAGGAGGAGCCTTATGACTTCAAAAAGAAATAGTCACTCTGCCTTCATGAAGAAATGGTTTCCGTTACCGTTCAGTTCTTTAACGGAACTCATTTCTTTATAAAGTCAGAGTAACAGGGCTCCCCTCACTCCATTATACGGAAGCCTCCAGATCCTCTGCAGATGACAGGAGCAAGTGTTCCTGGCTGCTGCAGGGAGCTGAAGGCCTTGTTCCCTGGACCAACGGATTAAAGGTAAGAAAAAGTATTTTCTTTAAATGTGTGTGCATGCATGTAAGTGTGTGTGTTTTGATGCATATAATATAATGTGCATGAATGAGTGAGTACATGATGTATGGAGTGGCTGCCTGTGTGATTGTATGGTGAAAGAGAGCACACTTAAATGTATGGGTGGCTGGGTGTGCGTGAGTGTGTATGGTGAATGGTGTATGTCCTTGTGTTCAGGGGCACAATGAAACCTACATTTTGGGGGCTAACCCTTCAAATGTTGGGAGAGGTGCTAACTTCAGGAGCAGTGGGGGAGGGGTAAACTTTTTGTGTGGCAGCATCTAACGTCTTTACACATTCTAATGAGACTTTTCTAGTGCAGCTTCAATGTTACAAGCAGTTAACTCTCTCATTTAAGTCTGAAAGCGCCCACTTAAGGACTGCTTTGATAATGAGCGTTCTCCTGTCCCCTCTCTACCCTTCCAATCACTCCTCAAGCATGCAAGTAAAAAACCCACATCATGATTTCAATAGCCTAAAAAATTATGCATTTGAATGCAGGTACTAACAGTGAAATGCATTACATTAGTAATTCCTGGGTCCTTGCTGACAGCAAAACCCAGGCGCCGTTTAACATCTGTGTCATGTTCTGTCCAGCAACTGCTCCATAGGTCAGCAAGGTGGAGTCAACATAGCCCAAAATTTCAGGGGCAGAAGCCCAGTCAGCTCAATGGTGTTGTGCCACTGCTTGTGTCTAATGCCTTGATTACTTATTGGTAATCTTCATTACTCCAAGCCCTATTCTTTCTTGCCCCATCACTTGTCTATGAAGCATTTTGTCTCATACATAAGTACTGGGATGAGGTAGAGGGACATGGAGATAATGCCTAGCTTAGTAACCTGTAATCTTCATTACTCCTAGTCACACTCTTCCTCATCTAAGTACTTACCTATGAGGCAAGGCGCCTCATGCGTAAGCACTTGGACAAGAAAGAGGAACGTGGAGGTAATTCTGGGCCTTGGAGCTGATGTTGGGGCTGGGGCACAGGGTAGGAGGGAGAGGGGATGTGTGGCGGTGGGGCAGGAATTGTGCAATAAATGGTAATTGTCATCCATGTCCAGGCTAAGCAGGCATGATCAATGGTAATAGTGGCTAGAAACGCATTTTGGTGCAGCCAGTCTAGTCATTCCTTAGTTTGGCTTAACATTTTTTAACTGGGCATCTCTGATAATGCAGTCCCACTAAGTGTATTTACCTGGCTAGACTGGCATTTTGGTGCTGCCAGTCTAGACATTTCTTACTGTGGCATTGTATATTTTTCTGGGCATCTGTGATAAAATAACCATGATAAGTGTTATTGCTTCAACTGGCATTTTGGTGCAACCAGTCTAGGTATGTCTAAATGTGGCCTGTCATGATTTACTGTAGTATGTTATTACATGTCTAGACTGGTCTACATTGTTCAGCCAGTTGGACATGTTTTCAATGGGGCATGGCATTTTTAATAGCAAAGCATTAATGTTCATGTGCACTGTTGGTGACTTGCATGTACTGGATTTTTGGATTGGTGTTGGGAAGGAGAGAGGGTGCCCCCTACCCCAGGTGATACTGAATGAGAAATAAATGCACATTCACGGTGCCGTGGGGTGCCCCCACGAAGGAGGGTACATGGTCACCTTAGTGCATGCATAAGACGTTATATAGTAAGATGCAGGGTGAACGCCATTTTAGCTAGCGGCAGCCATCTTAGAAGTCAGGCCCAGGTGTGGCAAACAGCATTATATGTGTTAGTGACCCCTTGCATGAGCGCGGACATCACCCCCACCCTCTGCAGGTTTCAGAGATCCATAAAATCCTCAATTTTCCAAGAAGTTACAGGCCCTTGTGCCCTGTGAAGAATGCACCCTGCAAGGCCATGAGAAGGGAGCAGAGCAGTACCAGCCCACGGGAAAGATAGCAAGGCCCTCTTGGCTCCAACAATCCCCAAATGAGAAATACAGCCTTGCAATGCTTTCATCCTAAGACCCCCACATGCCACAGTATCATCCAAACCCAGACCACTGACCAAAAAACGTTTACACCCTCGATCGATCAGTAAGAACAGAAGGCAAGACAATCGCGCCTTCAAAAATGAGTCACATGATTTGTGCAGCGAGGTGCAGGATGGTGTCAAATTATAGGCCAAAACAAAGGTGGAGGACCTTTGGAGTTGCTGCTCTGTCTGGGAGCGAGTGGAGTATGCGAGTTAGTGTGACCTCAGCACTCCCCCTGGGCTCATCCCTGTATCTGACAGGTGCATTGTTACTATAATAAAATAACATTGTTTTTTTAAGTAGCTAATTCATTGTTAGGCCAGCTTCACCACGGATGACAAGCCCAGCAGCTCCCACGAGGATGAAGATGGACAGATGAAGATGAGCCAATGGCCGGCATCCGATACGCAGCAGGCACTACACGTATAGGACTCCTCCATTTAATATTGTAGAATTGTTCTGTATGTAGTTACGCCATCAGTGATGTCGTTTGTGCTTATAATGTGCTGCACATGCCTACGCTGAGCTGAACGTTCGACAGCAGCAGAGTTCTTTGCTAATGAACATCTATTTTGTATGAATAAATACTTGTTATCCTTGCAAGCTGTGTTTTGGGCCTTCTTCCCTAGCATGTTGTATTTTTTCTGGTGTGCGGGTGCAGGGGCGTGCCTTCAGTGTTACCCTACAAAACAATTGCAAACACTCTGGCTTTTTAGCCAATTTGTCTCTGAAAGTGTGCTGTACAATGCATTAAAACACATATTTATATCTGTCTCCAAGTGCAGTGTGCGGCGTATCCCTGCAGCAGTACATTTGTGCGCATTGTGCAAACGTGGTAATCTTGGCCAGCCCAGAGTGTGGCGCGACCCATTATTTGTTGCCGAGCTGGGGGGCCCTCAGCATGGCTCACAAGGGGACCCCACATTTTGTGCCATGCCACTGGTTGTGTGACAATACAGCTGCCTCTGTCTTTGCTACTACCCGCAAATGATGGTTTTATCCTCGTTTCGTCAAGACTGGCATATTAAAAACATTGATCTAAACACAGTCACACTAAGGAACACTGGTCTGACATGTTAAAAGCTTCCTTCTGCATACAATGAAAGCAACCATACAGGTTCGGCATATTAAAAACCTTGATTTCCCCCATTTGTATGATACAAAGATGGAGTTTCAGACCTACAGTTTTTAAAGCGCTGCACAAAGAACACCACTACGAGGAGGCAGACAGTGGCCCATGGTTGACTTGACTTTTGATCCAGCTAAGCTGACTTTAAGTGCACAATTCCCCTCCTTTAGCAACTCCCAGCTTACAATAGGTGGAGGTTTGTGGACTTGGGTCCACAGCAAAGAGCAGTTCATGGTGAAAGCAAGAGCATTTTAGCATGTCAGCACTCAATATCCATGTGGTATTGAAATCTGTGGTTGAAGTGTACGATATTCCCTGCTGGCCTGCCCGAGCTCTCAACAAACCACATCCCCACGCCAACCTCCCACGCGCAAACCAGACCCCCCAAAAATGCACCTGCTGTTTTAGGGAGCGTTCAGTGCATCGCACTGAAGTGCAAGTTTCAACTTCTTCCTACACTTTTGTTTGAAATCTAATCCCTTTGGGAGCAGTTTCTTTTTCAGATGAAAGTATAGGACTGGTAAAACGTAATTAAAAAAAGTAGAGGGGCACCGCGACTGCTCACATTGACCACTGATTGAAATATAATTTTGCCCACAGTAAAATGGCACCTCGGTTATGACTATTATCAGAGGAAACGTCGGGATTATTCCAGAACAATGTGTGCCATGCAGAACTGCCACCCTGGGGCATGTGCAATATGGTTTAGAGAACACAAGTCCATCGAGTTGCACACAGGTGTCTCAAATGCAGAGTAACACATTTGTGTTGGGTGAGTAGTAGCATCTAGGTGTGAGAAAAGAGTCATGGATAGCAGCACTAAAATAACACTTTTACCAGACTAGCGCCTGGAAGAGCCATTTTACTGGAGGCAATCTGGCTCTGCTTGCGCCGGCGGTGAAATTAGGACGCTTTACTCTGTTACCAGGAGAGTGCCGGCATTATTATACGAGCACCAGCCTTGGGGTGACCTCACAGTAAGGTTGCCCTTGTTCCACAGGGTCAGAGCATCACTATCCACGGCCTTGAGGGGAGAAGTAGTATGTGGGGGAAGGGGGGAGGAGCCTCAGACATTGTTGCTTGGGAATTCTCCAATGTGCATGGTGCATGAGCCATGCAGATTTGAAAATTAGCATTCATACCGCCTTGTTGGTAGTATTGCAAAATACAGTATGATCATACAAGCAATAAGCAACATTCATGTTATCGGGCACCTAAAGCATACATATTACTAGAAACTGGCAATCCAATGAGGCAATCCAAAAATGGACTAGGCCCATTTGCAATGTGAAGAGGCACATGTTAACGTTTTCCTACTCAGCTGTTCATATTGCATCTGACAGATTATCCATCAGGAGGCGTGCCTGTGACTAATCAACTTCCAGGGCAATAGTGGTGCAGGGATGAATGTCGGTTTCCAAACCATGAATCGGCCCCAAACCTCTAGTACACCAGAAGGGATCAGAACAGATTGGACGCTCAAGTCAAATATAAACCTCCTTGTCCAATTTTGGTAATGTGGATGGAACGGCAGGCTTGTCTCCGCAAGGTCGTGGATCGTTGGTTAGTTAAACACAGTCAAAATAGAATTATTATCCAATGATAAAAGGGACTGTCCAGTCAAGGTTGTATAAAAATAGCTACTTTATTATTATGACAACAGACAGTTCTAGCACACTACAAAATACAACCCACCCTGTAAAGGAATGCAGAGGACAGACAGTTTCAAAGAAGGAAAAGGGATGCACTCTCGATATTGACAGGAGTGTAGTCGGTAAAATAATTCATCTCAATAGTTCAAGGATAATTGGTTTGGACAAAAATGGAGCAATGGGTCGTAAAATGTCACTAGGGACCTTTAGAGAAGAACCAGGGGGCCAGAACCACAAAGTATCTTATACTTGGAGAAGTTATTGGTGCTCTACAGCTTCTGAAACAGAGTTCAAGGGGGGAGACAGCTGTGGGTATCAGGTGGCAGGCAGTTTGGCGAGCAAGGCTGGACGGATGGCGGCAGGCTGGCCTACATGGCGGCTCAGTGTCAGGAATTGCTGTGTTAGTAATGGTTGGTGGGTCTGAAGCACTGGTCTAGGCATTTCGGATGGCGTTAGCAACTGCAGAGTAACAACAATCAGCAGTGCAGTCGGTTGCAGCTCGAAGGGCTCGGCCTGCTCGAAAAATGTCCCTTAAGGCAGAAGCTAGTAAATGCTTTTCAATGCACTCCTCCTAGCTTCTTCATTGGGCTTGTTTCGTCCTTTAAAATGGACGGGCCAAAGCTGAGCAGAGTGTTGCAGGCAGCTGCCTTGTCCTTAGTTTGGTTCAGAGACTCTCTGGCACTTCAAAATTAGGAAGCACACTGCAGAGCCTAGCAGGACACACCGTGTGCTGGCTAGGTACCGGTTCTGGAGCTGCTGGAGGGCCCTGAGGATTCAGTATCTCCCTCTGTTCCCTGGGAGGTGTTTAGGGGAGGGATCTTGCTTCCCACTTTGATGTCCTGGCCTTCCTTCACTGGCAGAAGGTGTAAGTCAGACTGTACCTTCAGCTAGGGTCCAAGGATGAGTTCTTCTTGCTACTCCTTGCAAAGTCTTCAGATGATTTTCCCAAAAGAGGGGCTCAACATTCTTTTAAAGCCAAATGAGCCACAATGATTTGTGTAGGCTACCTTAATGAACCAATCCAGGGTCAACACCAACAAGCTACTGTATGCATGAGGTCATAACCAAGGTGCTTTGCAACAGAAAAGGTAAAGAGGTGAAAACGTAATACTAAGTTCCACCTTTCTTCCTGTCTGATGTGGATTAAAGGGTCTCTCTAGTTAATGGAGCTCTCGGTGGTTCCTGATTAAAGTAGCAGGTCTCCCTTGAAGCTGCACCAAGAACAGGCCTTCTGTCTCCTGCAAACCACATTCTCGTACCTTCTGAATGGGGTTCCCCTGCGGGGGTTGCCTGCTGTAAACAAATTGGGTCTCATTACGAGGTCAGCAGTAAACTGCCGGTACCATAAGCAGGTTTCTGCTGACCCCAAAACATTACAAGTCCTGGTGGAGCGGGAAGTCAGGCGGCAGATTCGGTAACTCCCCATTCCCGTGGAGTCCCATAGAACATGGGAGTGGTGAGACAGAAGCACCACTGCTAATGGTGCCAGTGCTTCCGTGACATCTCTACCTACCGGGCCCGATGCGCCCCTGCAGGCAGACTCATTTGTTTGTTTGTTTGTTTTATATAGTGCTCCTCATCCAAAGGTTTCTGGGCGCAAGTTTACATGTTCCAATTAAAGTGCCGGTAGTTTCCATTACAATTAACAAATCCATACAAAGGTGGGGGAATAAATACAGTAGTACAATTACATTACAAGGAGATACAGTAAATAGTAAATAGTACGTAGTGTGGCATTCTGGAAACAAGGGTGCTGGTAAGCTTACCAGCACCCTTGTTTCCAGACCGCCACACTCAGAATGAGGCCCATAGTCCCAGACATGACAGCTCACTGTCATTGATGCTTTAGGGTGGGAGCTGGCTACAGGTGGACACAGTGCATATGAAAGGGGTTTTGGGGTTTCCTCTCTCCTTGTGTAGCCTCTGCAGGCAGACCCCATGTGGACCTGTTTGAATGAAACTTTCATTAGTATGTGAAGCTGCCACCTTCAGCAGAGCTTGAACAAAGGGAAAGGGTGGATCCACTGAGCCTTTGTTAGTTAATTAGACTGGCCATGGAAGGGAAAGGCTATGCCCTCCCCCTTCTGAGATGCCTTGATGTACTCTTGGCTGTCATATCCCAACTAAGTATGACAGGGGGGACGGCACTTGTAGGCTGTGTCCATTCAAAGTACACAGGTCTATATGTATGTCATGCTGTGAGCATAGGACAATGTGTGCGGATTAGCCCCACACATTTTCCAGAGTGTCATTTACCATCATTCTATTTCTTTTAAAATTTGAAAAAGCCCAGGCAAGCGAACGCCCAACAAATTCCTCACAGTGTCACCACTGGTGCTTCTTGGTATGGGTGCCCTCTGTCAGGTAATCATCATTCACTGCATGAAGCTGTGTCAAGAATGAAAATCCATGCATGTTCCAGGTTTCCATGTCTAAAACCAGACCGGATTGCGAAGGTACTCAGACAACTACCATGCCATGCACGTGGTGGTGACTGGTAATGACACCTGCCACGTAAATTGTGGCCTCCACCTTTACTGTGGATCCCTATAGACTCTGCCTAATCTTTTCAAATTCAAAAGAGTGAGCCGAATCTGCAGTGATCCATGCCTCTCTGCCTGCTTCACTGCTGTGTTGCAGGCAGAGATGCATGTGGATTGTCTCCATGAAGCATGGAAATGCATAGAGCAGGTTTCCTGCTCCAGGTCAATCTCTGTGCAGTGAATCAGTTTCAAAATGGCGATGTGTGTCTCTGCATTTTACTTCCATATCCATGGCCTTTTGCAAATGAAGCAAAATGAGCCCCTTGAGTGGCATCAACAATCATGTTCCAGAAAAGTGCAAGCACCCGTTAAATTGGCAACATTTTGTGGATTCTAAAGCAATCCGTCTGCAGAATGATACTGTAGGCCACAAAAACACAAATATCTTCATTCTGAGGTTGGCAATTGTAGAGATTTAATATACAAAATGGCTTTACCTGAATAATGACAGCTGCTGCCTATTTCATCCTCTGCGGCATGAAAGACGGTATCAGTTCATTACTGCGCCGAAATCCCAGCGAATGCGAAATTGGTGCACCGCTCAATACGAATTTAGGTGAAATTGTAGATGGGGTGGGATATACAATAAAGTGGGTGGATGTGGGGGGGCTACAGGGATCTTCCCCCCATATTCAACTTTGCTTAAATATGTGTTGAACGGTACAACATTTTCGCATTTGCAGTAATTGCAGCGCAGTAATCACACAGATCCATGAAAAACGACTGCACTCATGCATTAATTGAACACACATTTGGTATCATCCATATTGTGAGGTACAGGTATATGCAGCATTGCAATGTGTCTCAGCATTATTTGAGATTGTACACAATTTTGCTGCCTCACCAAAAACCTGGCCTGGTTTGGAAAAATGTAGAGGATTAGTCATGGTGGAGGTGTTGCGATGGTAGCCACCATCGCAGATCTCCACCGTGCAGATTCACCACAGGCATGCAGTGACCAGCTTGGTAAGCCAGGTGTTTGCATGCGCATTCACTGAAGCTCTAAACCACCGCTGACGAGTGCAGTGAGTGACCATCTCAATGGCCGGAGAAAAGCCAGAGTGTTAGAGGCAGTATAAGTCATGCTCTTCCCTGTGGGCGAACCGAGGGTCTAAGACTGGACTCTGAAGTGGATAAATACTAAACTTGGTCAGCATAAATATGAAAATAATTTAAAGTTAAAAATAGCTGTAAAGCAGGTCCCAGACACGACCTGCACCCCTGCACCTCATTTCGAGCTACCAGGAAGGTACTCGCCAAGGTACGTGACGTATGAGGAGCAAATGAACCAGCAGAGAACCGCACTGGGACTCTGCCCAGTGTACATAAGAAGATCCGTACCTGTTGAAGCACCCATAACCAGACAACCCCGGGCAGCACAGTACCCTATCAGACAGCCATACCAGCCGCTGATACGAAATGAGGAATACCTACATACGGTCCATGAAAAGACCCCAAGAGCTTTGATGGAAGACCAGTAGAAATGACATAAGTGCATGATCAGATTTGCAAATGAACTAAAACGGTAACCTAAGATAACACGTCAGCGCGAGGAGCTATGAAAATAGATGTAATGGACACAGGGGAGAGGCGATCCTAAAATGTAAGGAAACGTGTTACAAGACAGGATGACAGTAACCAACAAGTCAAACTCGTGTAACAAGCCTTGGAACGCAAGAAGCTAAGGAAACAATACTGCTTGCTATGCTTAGTAGAATAATAGAAGCGGCATGTGCCATCCATATAACTACCTCAAAAGCACATTATACAAGTGTGACTCCATTTTGTAAAGCAGAAATGTGCCCAGGCAGCCCGAGGCCTAACGGGCCAAGTTTCACAACCCAGCCAGAACAGAGAGGAAGAGCGGAATCGAAACTCAACAGAGAGCGGCTCATGCCTGGGAAATCGAGGTCACCCACAGAAAGGGAGGAGAGCGTCAACTCGCAAGAATCAAACTCCAGAGCATACCAGCTCGCCCGTGAAGGTTAAGATAAGAGAGGCCCAGGCAGGTGGCAGAGCCGAAGCAGAATTAAATACAATAAAAGCTGGAAATTGAAGCAGATTCACGGTGAACAGACACGTGACCGCCCAGGCGTGAAGAAGTATCACCGCCTGATGTCATCCAGAACCCGAGGATGCCATAACTTCTCCTGATAAGAGGCTAAAGTTCTGAGGCCATACCCAGCCAGCTAATTGACACATAGCCCTAAAATACTGATTGATGGAAGGGAGGCAGGGTGAAACCTGGGACACCAGGCACCTGGGTGCCCATTCTGCATGCTGCTAATTAAAGTAGAGATTTATGTCTAGGGGTGTAACCGACCCAATCACAATGGACCAAGTTATCTCGGGTCCTATAAATCATAGAACCAATGGGACATCGTAATTATAGTGATGTCTATTATGCGTGATGTAGAGGGCGGGGCGTAGACGCCCACCCGATAAGAGTTATCCAATCCGCATGCTCTATTACCGGTGTACAGTCAAAATATCGAGGAAAAAAATGTCGAAAGACAAAAAAATCAAATAAAAGTAAAAAAAAAAGTCAAATAACTAATTTTTTTATTTATATTTATTTTTTGGCTCTCATATGCAAAAAAAAGATAAAAACAAAAAAAACAAAAAAGGGGGGTTAGGGGGTGAACCCCCCATTTAGAATAAAAAACGTTATAAAAAAGAAATTCGATTTTTTTTTGACGTTTTTTCCGATATTTTCACTTTCGACTTTTTGTTTTTCGATTTTTTAACTATGAACCTCTATTACCATATACAGATATAGCACATATACTTAAGTTACCTTTCCTAACCAATTATATTGCATGAGTTTCTTAGAGTTAGACGTCAATGATGACGAGAATCAACTATAAATGTTACTGTTTGCATGGAGAAATTGGAATTTGGAGCGAGACAGGTGATCGCAACGATGCTGATTCCCATTTGTTTCCCTGTTTAATGTACATGTCATTAAACAGACTTCCCTTTGCCAAATTACTGAGTCTTCGTTATTGGGTCGTGTTGGAGTAAGTGAATCCTGCACCCCCAATCCTCGCATGGTGCAGCTATCTTGTCTTACAAGTTCTAGAGGGTGAGCGCTGACCTATGGGCCTTCAGTGAATTCCTCTCCTCCTGAACACTTGGTAGCATGAGAATGGTTACGTCCATCGATTATTAATTATCGATTGATATAATTATAAGACACCTTTAGACTGACAGCACAAATTAACTCTAGGCCTTTGGTAAGATCACAAACCTTTTTGAGTAGACTGAGAAGCTCCCCTGCAGTGGGTCTGAAGGAACCCGCCTTTCCAAGCATAACCCTTCTCATTCCCACGGGCAGCAAATCGGATGAAAACCTTAAAAGCAGGAAGAGGAAGGGGCGGTGATCCCGAAGCTCCAGAGACGAAACGATGCGATCGGTGAGTGAAGCAATAAACTTGTTACTTTGGCAAATGTCGTGTAGGCATTAGAGCCAGTAAGAGAAAAGTAACGGAGGGTGGCGGAGAAAAAATAAAGTAGTTAGAAGTAGAGAAGACCTTATATATATAGGGGGTTAATGACTCGAGTATAAGAGATAAAGAGTGGATGCCCGGGGGACACCCGAGACAAAACATAAGGATTACCAGGGGGCACCTAAGACAAAACGTGAGGATTACCAGGGGGGCACCTGAGACAAAACGTAAGGATTACCAGGGGGGCACCTGAGACAAAAACGTAAGGATTCACCTTGTTCCTGCGCTTTAAAGAGTGGTCAGAAGGAATAGCCCACAGTGGGGGGACAGTTAGGCTACGGTGACGTTTAAAGACGTCATTAAGGGGGTTTGTTCACATCCCATGACGGGGTATTGATTAGAAGGCAAGTATACATATGACCAGCTGGTGTCTGTCTAGTCTGTCAACTGTCTGTCACATGTGTCCTGTTTATGTCAAATGTAAAATAATTGTATTGATGATTGTTTGAAATGCATTTTTTGGTTTTACGCGATTCCGTAACTAAGAGGGAATCGCCACCGAATTGATGGGTTTTGAATAACTTGTTGAAATACAATTTTTTGCGGGAAAAGATTGGATTGGAGCTTGCGTATGTGGTGCTCGCTCATAATAGTGGAAGATTAAAGAACTGTATAGACACTATTGGCGACGAAATAAAAAATGGAGGAAGTTACCCCGCTGGCGCATTTGTGCAAGCAGCTGCCCAAGCATGCACCAAAGCTGAAAAAATATAGCCCGGAGTGGGTTAAGGGTAGTGCCAATAAGATGTTTATTCCGTGGCCCCAGAATTGGTCACTCTCTATGGCTGTTTTACAGCACATGACTGCCTTCCTACACGCCACATATACAGGCAAGAAGCTAGAAAAATGTCTTGCTGTTCTAGAACTATGGAAAATGTTTGAAGAAACGAAGGTGGAAGAACCACCCGCAGTTTGGATATTAAATGTATGTATGGAGGGGGGTGAGACGCCTACCGCGCCACCAGCCCCGCCTGAACTAATGATCGAAGGGAGTAAGTCAGAGGGTCTTTACTCACTGAGAGAACTTAAGGCAACCGCGGGGTACAGCAACCCGGCATATGAGTGACCCACATACAGTAGTGACGAAATCAAAGAAAAGGAGCAGGCAACTAATCTTGCCACCGAAGTCCCGAGGGACATGGAGAGACGCAATGATGAAGGAAAGGATCAGGCACAGAACAGGACAGCTGTCGAGAAAGAGAGAGAGGGAAAGAAGCAGAAAGGGGGTGATGAGTTAACATTCGCAAAAGACGAATGCATGGGAGGACAGATACTATTGAAATTAGATGGAAAAAGAAGTGATGACGTAAGGCCGAGTGAATGGTCTGATGAGGCGCAGAGAAAAGAAAAAGAGAAAGAAAAGGACATGAAGGATGAGAGGGTAAGAAAGAAGGATAGGCTAAGGCGAGAGCAACTGTATCGCGAAGAGCAAGGAATACCGCTCAGTCGCACACAATACGTAGCCTATGAAAAGTACAGGCAGAACATGCTAAAGCTAGAGGAAGAAAGGAGAGTGTATGAAAGGAAGGTAAAAAAGCGAGAAGACGAGGAAAGTAGAAGGGCAAAGGAACGTAGAAATGAACAGATGAGGGAAGTAGATAAGGCTAGAGAAGAGGCGCAGAAGCGAAGGGAAATAGATGAGGAAGCTGAACACAAGCGTAGACAGAGGGCACGAGATCTAGAACATTTGCAACGGGAAGTTAAAAAAAACAATCCTGTTGTAGAATGGGAAGATATAGAAGAGTTCTTTCCTGAAAGCGACGCGGTACCGGGTACAAGCGGGACAAATATAGAAGATGACTTTGATACCAGAAGCATCGAGGAAACAATTGATAAAATCTATGACGAGATGGGGCTGGAACTAATTTCCCAAGGGGGAAGGGAGGATGAGCGCTTGGAAAGCACTCAGCTATATGACACTGAAGATGTCACTCGGAGTAGTGGGAGCAGGGGGCTGTCACTAGACAGGCTAGAGATAAGGCAGAATGAAGAAGATACAAGGAGTTGTGTAAATTGTGTAAATCCCCACTCAGATTATGACTCTGGTGGGGAAATGGAGGATGAGACATATGAAGAAGGGAGACAGGGCAAAAAGCGGCTCCCAAGGGACCAGGGGGTACGATGGTCAGATGCAAGTGGTTCCATAACAAGGACACCAAAGTCTGCTGTACAATCCAGCCGACATGAAGAAGCACCCCACGGTCAGAGGGGGGTGTCAGCACCTGCTTATGCAGACAGATTAAGGGCATTGCCAGGTAGACGGCAAGGTGGGAATGCCACCCCGGTGAAAGACCAAAGAGCTATGGGAAAAGGGAAGGAGGACTGTGCATTCCAGTTCCCGTGGTTAGAGAAAGGGGGAGCTAGACCACAATATATTCCATGGCCACACATGGATCGAGAGAACCTGAAAAATAAGCATCCAATGCTGACATCGGGGGCCAGGAAGTGGATACATGAGTTAGAGAAAATGACAGGGGGTGTCACCCTAGCCATAGGTGACATTAAGGGTCTCCTATACAGACGATGTGTGGAAAAGAGCAGGCTACCATAGGGTAACCATAACTAACACCTCCCATGACGGAGCGTCATTCAATAACTGTAGGGCAGCAGTGTGGAAAGCACTGCAAACGCTATATCCAGACACTTCTGATATGGGAGCTATAATGACTCGAAAAATGAAAGAGTCAGAAGATCTGTTGATTTATATCCAGAATTTTCAAGACACGTGGGTGCTCGAAACGCATGAGTCTTGGACGAAATCTATCCCTGTATTCTACCATATATTGTGCCAAGGGTTACCAGAACCGGTGCAAAAACAGCTCAAGAAATTGATAGGAATAGAAGCTAAACCATGGGCCGAAATACAGTTGACAATTACACACTATTGTAGCTTGTTACAAGAAAAGAACCGGAAGAAGGAGGCAACTCGTAAGGGTGAGGAAGCGAAGCTGGTGCAAAAGAAACTCTCAAAGTATGCTCTCGAGGGAGCCATGCTAACAAGCCGAGCCAAGTCAAGCACACAACAAGCAACTAACCCATCGCAGAATACCCAGGGTAATGCAGGATTTTACCCGAGGGGAAAGGGTTTTGGAGGAAGAGGATGGCAGAGTAATCAGGGAGGGTTTCGAGGTAACCAAGGAGGCTTTCAAAATGTTCAAAGTGGTATCCAGAACACACAGATGGGCAGTCCAACTATGCCAGATGGACAGATAGCTCGACCACCACCAGTGTGTTGGCTGTGTGGAGTGACAGGACACGTGGCGTGCATGTGCAGAAGCCAGAGCATGCAGCAAAATAGCCAAGGGATAGGGGAAGGCATGGTGAATCAACCTGCTATCCCACAACAGGACGGTGCACAAAATTATACCATGCAGCAACAGGCGGCAGGCTTGCAGCAAGGTGCACAGCAAGTGGTTCAACCTCCGAATATGGGGAATCTGCCACAGGGACAACCCCAGCAAGCACCGCCACAAATGGCTCAGGGCACTAATCCCGGAAGGGGAATTAACCCTGGAAGTGGGAGAAACCCACAAGTATACAGTGGACCGAACCTGTATATGAAATAGGACAGCTCGCAGGGAACTCTGATGTGCTCTATCCTATCATTGACACCAGACCCTAATAGGGAACCTAGGGTAAATGTCACCATAGGAGGTAAAGAATATTCCTTCTTAGTTGACATGGGTGCAACGCGTTCGTGCATACGAGAGGGCAAATTTTCCGGCGAGGCTATAGATACTCAGAGTTTCACTGGAGCTCATTGTAGAGTTCCCTTTATAGACGCACTCACAGTCACAGTGGGAGAGCGCGAAATAATTGTGCCCCTATTATATTCACGCCAGACCCAGTAAATATCCTGGGTCGGGAACTGATGACTAAATTGAACATGACCATCTCCTTTACCGAGAATGGTATAGTGTGCTCCATTCCAGGAATGCATTATTCAAACGTGTGCGAAATAATCAGAGCATACTCAGCACGTATAGCTATGAGGGCTATACCGTTGGAACCAGAAGTCTTTGCGTATGGCGTGCGGGTGCCTATGGCGGGATTGCCAGGCCTTGCAGACAAAACTATGAGAACCCCTGATGAGTTTCTATTCAGACCAAGAGTACCCATGCATGAAGAGGAGTGACAAGTATTTCCCTTAATGATACAATCTGCTGCAGTGTGGGGGAAAGTGGTATTGATCAAAGGACATGACGGTGAAGGAAGACCATGGTGTGTGATTATCGCCATCAGAGAAGGGTATCGAGTGACTGACGTCACTGATGACGATCTGTTCGAAGAACAAACTGACCTAGAAGAGTCAAGGGTGGAAGTGAGTCTCATATTTTGGGTCAAAATTATCAAACGGGAGTTGCCACAGAGAATGTTGTTGGCACTGGTACGCCCAGAATACTTCGATGACGACATGGCCCAAGTGCCTGCCACAGTATGGACTACAGGGCCCTATGACGTAGGTCTCCTGAAGGGGGCAGGCGAAGTAAAAATTAAACTGAAACCAGGAGCAATTTTACCACAAGCGCGACAATATCCCATGTCCAGAGAGGCAGATGAAGGGATCGCGAAGACAATATCCGCCATGATGGAGCAGGGTATCCTAGTGACGCCCAAATCACCCTGCAACACAGTGATTTACCCTGTCAAAAAATCAAAGGGAGAGTCTTGGTGTTTAATCCAAGATCTAAGAGCATTAAACCATATTGTTGAAGCCTAGTTCCCTCTAGTCCCAAACCCCTCTACAATTCTATGCAATATACCCACTGAGGCAAAATATTTCACGGTGATCGATTTGAAAAATGTGTTTTTCTCGATTCCATTGCACCGTGACTCACAAGATCTGATGTCATTCACCTTCAGACAAATGCGCCTGAAAAGCACGAGATTGCCACAGGGATATTGCGAGTCCCCTTCTATTTTTAACAGAGTCCTGCAAATAGATCTAAGCAATATTCTGGTGGACAGTGTTGTGTTGCAGTATGTGGATGACATTTTGATCTGCAGCACCACTGAAGAGCAATGCAGGCGCGATTCTGTCCAGCTATTGACTAAACAGGCTGATAAGGGATACAAAGTGGAAAGGATAAGTTGCAGTACTGTCAACAGGAGGTGTTGTATATTGGGCAACTAATCTCTCCTGAGGGGAAAAAAGGTAACCCCCAAGCTGAAGCTATCTTGAACACTGCCAAGCCACGCACGATAAAGCAAATGCAAAGCTTCTTAGGTCTGTGCAACTATGTCAGAGCATGGGTCTTTGACCACAGCTCGTATACCAAGCCCTTACTACAGGCCCTGAAAAAGGCCCAAGTGACAAGGGAAGATATCGAATGGACAGAGGCAATGGAAAAGGGGTTCACAGAACTCAAGGGGGAATTTGTAAGGCCCCAGTTCTCGGGATTCCTAATTATGCAGAGGAATTCTATCTGTTCTCACATACCGATGGTAATTTTATGACGGCAGTGCTCGCGCAGGGAACCTCGCTGGGGTACAAGCCCCTAGCATATTACAGTGGGAGTCTGGACCCGGTCATGAAAGGCCACTTCCCATGCGAACAAAACCTAGCTGCTGCCGCATTCGCTATCGAAAAGGCGTCATCCATTGTGATGGGGTGCTCCATGACATTGTATGTTGAGCACTCACTATTCGCCATACTAGAAAAGCCAAAGGGCACACTTATGTCTCAGAGAGCATACGCCTATGAGACGATTATTTCTAATCCATCGATCAAAATAGTGCGATGTAAGACTATAAACCCTGCTACGTTCATTGCTGAGCCGATTACAGAAGGAGAACCTATGCACGACTGTGCAAACTATGAGGAATTCTATGACGAAATTCCCAGGGTAAAGGAAAATGCCCTGGCAAGTGGAGAGATCGTCTTTATTGACAGGTCTTCAAGAATCGACCAAGAAGACGGACAAAGGTATACAGGCGTTGCTGTAGTAAAACACATAGCAAATGGGGAGTTTTGAGTACTCGCTAGTGCACAAATTATTAACACTCTGTAGTACACAGATAATTAAAGCTGCTGTAGCACAGATTATACAACACATGTCTACAACCAGCTCATCTTGACAGATCGATGGCTCCAAATGGGTGGACCAATGCAGCTGGGAAGGCTCCCCTGTGAGAGCCCTGGCCCCTCCATCCAGGGTAAAGTGACCCAGGGGAGAGGGCAGGACTCCCAGGGAAACACTCTAAGGGAAGGAAACCCTGGACGAGTTCCACTCGTGCGGATCGGGAAGAAGTTTGAAGAGTAAGCATCTCCGAAGGCAGAACCAGGATGTCACTCGGGAGGCTTCTTCTAGGTACATGGGAGAGGAAGAAAATAGAAGAAGGTTAGAGGACAGATCAAGGGGAAAGAAGAGAATGGGAAACAGAAAGTAATCCTCTCACCAACGAAGGAACGAATTTAGAGGAATAATGTTCAGTACTGGAGATCGGAGGAGTTGTGAAGCTTCGGGAGACTCTGGAAGGAAAGCAGCAAGTAAGAATCCTAATCGAAAGGAAGGGGGATCCCTCACGGATCTGAACTTATTCTAATGGAAGTCTGGCAGGAACGGGAATCAAATTGGTCTGCCAGAGATGGCAGACTGAGAAAGAGGCGGGAGAATGCTGCAGGGTGAATCTGAATAGGGGATGCAAAACAGGGTTAGAAGGAACAGTAAGCACAAGAGGAATTAACCAGCAGAAGTGAGAAAGAGGTCTCAGAAGTGAACTCACGGAGCGCCAAAGGCAGAAACGACGCAAAGCACTGTCCGCTTTGATTCCAGATAAAGGATCACGTGAGCAGTTGGCCATACGTCAAATGAACGTGCAACAAC
The DNA here is from genome assembly GCF_040938575.1 of Ambystoma mexicanum. Lineage (NCBI taxonomy): Eukaryota > Metazoa > Chordata > Amphibia > Caudata > Ambystomatidae > Ambystoma > Ambystoma mexicanum. The sequence goes on along the minus strand of NC_090928.1, from coordinate 394,526,600 downwards.
TGGACCGCTACAAGCAGAATGGGGAGAATCACGGGCATCCATCTTGGAACTGTTCGTAAGTAGAGTGCCGCACAAGCGGGTCCGTGCCCACAAAGACCACTTGCGGCGATGTGTAACAGTATGCCCCCTCCTCCGGGAGGGTGCCCCGGGTTTACCCGGATGAAGTAAAAAGAAACGCTGCACCAGACGAGGTGTGTGAACCCCAGAAGCCGGCTCCCAAGTTCTTTCCGCAGGCGAATAACCCTTCCAGTCGATCAGAAACTGCAACCGACCACGTCAGAACCGTGAGTCACAGATAGCCGCCACTTCAAACTCGGGACCACTGTCCGTGAGCACCGGAGGTGGTAGAGAACCCCCATTTCGGTGAAAGCGATCCCACACCACCGGTTTGATCTGAGACAGGTGGAAAACCGGGTGGATCCGAGACCAGGAAGCTGGTAAAAAAAGTTTGACAGCAGCCGAACCTATCTTTGATAGAACTTGAAATGGTCCAAAGTACCTGGGAGACAGTTTAGATGGAACCAAATGACGAGGAAGGAATTTGGAAGCCAACCAAACCGAATCACTGACGGTAAGTTCCATAATAATCCATAACGTCACGACGGTGCAGATCAGCATTCCTTTTTGCTCGATCCTGAGCCTTCTGTAAAGACTGCTTAGCCAGTTTCTGTCCTTCTTGGATGTCAGCAATTAGTGAATCAACACCCGGGCAGCCAGAATCAGAAGGTGACACATTTGGAGCAAAGGACGGATGATAGCCATAGGAACAATAAAAAAGGCTGGTCTGGAGTGCCGAATGCTTGGCATTATTGTATGCAAATTCTGCAAACGGAAGCACTTCTACCCAGTTATCCTGTGCTTCTGAAATAAAGCATCGTAAGTATCCTTCGAGGGTTTGGTTTAACCGCTCGGTTTGACCGTTAGTTTGAGGATGGTATCCGGAAGAGAGGGCACGTTTGATGCCCAGAATGCGACAAACATGTTGCCAAAAGAGAGAGGTGTACTGGGGTCCTCTACCCGATACTATGGTATCTGGTAAACCATGGCGAGAAAAGATATCAGAGAGGAAGACCTTTGCCATGAAAGGTGCACTGGGTAGTTTTCGTAAAGGAGTAAAGTGCGCCAACTTGGTGAAGTAATCAATAGTTACCATGATCGTAGTCTTGTTTTCAGATAGTGGTAGATCCGATACAAAATCGGTTTAAATGATTTGCCAAGGCCGGTCTGGAATGGCATTCTTGCTAATAATCCCAACAGTGGTGATCGAGGAATATTGGCATGAGCACATATTTTGCATGCTGCAACGTAGTCCCGGATGTCAGATCTTATGGATGGCCACCAGAAATGTCGTTGGATGAGTTCTAAGGTGGAGAGGACGCCCCGATGTCCTGCAGCTCGTGAGTCATGGCAGGTCTTTAACACCTCCAGTTGTAAGGAAGGGATGGGAATCAGTAGTTGAGTAACATGAAAATAATATTCGGTTTCCTTGGTTGAATGATGGGTAGTTGCAAGTCCTTCACAAAACGCTCTGTTAGGGTTGGTGGCTGTTCGTACTTCTTGAAGGAAATCGGTCAAAACTGCAATGAATCGAGCATTGGAAAACATCTTTTCAGAGCAGAAAGAGGAAGTTGGAGAATCCTTAAGGGATAAGGCATCCGCTCTCAAATTGTGTTTGCCAGGCCAGTAAATAAACTCAATCCGAAAGGGCAAAAAGAAATAAGCCCAGCGGGCCTGCCTACTATTTGTGGTATAAGCGTTCTGAAGGACTTTGAGGTTTTGGTGATCCGTGCGCACCCTAACTGGCAAAGGAGATCCCAAAAGTAAATGTCTCCATTCCTCGAAGGTGCGTTTGATAGCCATCAGTTCCGTCTCAAGAACAGAATAGTTTAACTCGGCAGAATTGAAAGTCTTGGATAAGTATGCTACAGGTCTTTCATCCCCCTGTTCTGATAGCTGTAATAGAACGGCCCCCAAAGCATTCTGAGAGGCATCCGTTTCCACAATGCATTGTTTGGATTGGTCAGAGGTGAGCAAAACGGTTTCGGAAGTAAACATTTTCTTCAACCTGTCAAATGCCTTCTCAGCCGATTCATTCCAGGAAAATGAGACACCTTTCTTGAGAAGTCGAGTCAAGGGAAGTATGATTTCTGAGAAGCAAGGAATACATTTCCGATAGAAATTAGCGAATCCTAAAAACCTCTGGATGTCGTTTACCCCAGCAGGAACGGGCCAGTCCACTACAGTTGAAACCTTTTTTGGATCCATGGAAATTCCCTGGGAGGATAACACAAACCCTAGATAGGTTACTTGTTTCTGGTGAAATTCACACTTGGAGGCTTTACAGTAAAGACGGTTTGATTTCAAGCGTTCTAGTACAGTATTCACATTATGAATGTGATCTTCCTGGTTGTTGGAATAAACAAGGATATCATCAAGATAGATGATAACAAACTGGAACAGTATGTCAGCAAATAGATGGTCCATGAACCTCTGGAAGATCGCTGGAGCATTTACCAAGCCAAATGGCATGACATGGTATTCAAAATGACCAAAAGGAGTATGAAAGGCAGTCTTCCATTCATCTCCGGGCACGATACGTATGAGATGGTAAGCACCACAAAGATCCAACTTTGTATACCAAGAAGCCCCTCGAACTGCTTCCATGATGTCTGTAATGAGTGGCATGGGATACTTGTCGGCTGTGGTTATTTTGTTGAGTCCTCTATGATCAATACATGGACGGAGCTCATCCGAGTCTTTCATGGGAATAAAGAATAACGATGCTCCCGCTGGTGACACAGATTCAGTAATTAGACCCTTCCGTAAATGGGTTTGTAGATATTCTTTCAGTACTAACTTTTCACGTTGAGAAAGAACGTACATACGACCAAAAGGGATGGGTTGATCAGGAAGTAAATCAATGTGACAATCATCCCTTCTATGAGGAGGCAGAATAGGAAATTTGGGGTTTTCAAATACCGATCGCTATAGCATGTGACAGTCAGGAATCTCGAGTTGGCTTATGGAGGATACAGCGGATTTGAGTGTCTCTTCGGAAGGTATGCGGATCCCCACTGACTCTTGAGAAAGACAATGATGGACACAATACTCCGACCCTAGAAAAAGCGTTCCAGCTGACCAATTTATGAACGGGTTGTGGAGTCTCAACCAGGGGAGCCCTAGAATGATAGGGTAGTGGTCCGTCCTAATGACATCAAAGACTAGGGTTTCCTTATGACTTGCCAGGATTCAAGTGAGCGGAATGGTCTGTTCTTTAATGGGACCAGAACTTAGAGGACTACCATCCACTCCCTGAATGGGAGTGACAATAGTTTTTGGCACCTGAGCCATTCTGTGTTTCTTTGCCCACTCCACATCCACAAAATTTGCAGCCGCTCCGCAGTCAATCTATGCAGGGATTCCTGGTATGATGTTTTCTGATAATATAACAAAGAGACTACCACCATGGACTGGTGTGTTGGAGAATTATCAAGAGACATACTTGTCTGACATGGGGAAGAATACTTCTGTACACTTACCGGTCTTCCCCTAACGGTAAGGCTTTGAAGTTTCCCGACTTCGGTTTCGGAGAGCGGCGTGGAGGAACCAAGTGGCAATCTTTCAAAACATGAGAGGATGATCCGCAGTACATGCACAGCTTTAAAGTCCTTCTCCTCTCCCTTTCAGTAGCCGAAATGGGTCATCGAACGGTCCCGATTTGCATGGGTTCTTCGGTCTGAGTCAGATTGTTTTGGTTTGTAGGTGTAAACTCTAACTGAGGTCGTGTTCCTTTGCTCTTCTTCCTCTCGTATATCCGTTCATGCATACGGTAATCAATTTGCATGGTTAAAGTGATCATATCTGCCAAATTAGCGGGGCGAGGGACCTTAGAGACCTCATCCTTGAGTTCATCCGTTAGGCCTCTCCGAAAAAGCGTGAGAAGGCCTTCATCTGGCCAGCCCAGTTCGGAGAACAGTTGTTTGAATTGAGTAATGTACCAAAGTAATTCTCTGCTTCCTTGTTTTAGATCGAGGAGCCGTTCTTGCGTGGCAACCGAAATTTCCTTCCTACCGAACATGGTTTTGAGGCTGTTGGTGAAGGCAGAGTAGGAGTCAAGGATTACGTTGTTGGAGGTAACTAACGGGGTAGCCCATGCTAAAGCAGGCCCACAAAGATGTGAAATAACATAGCCCACCTTATCTTTATCGGTAGGAAAAAAGCGAGATTTGAAAGTGAATTGGATAGTGCAGCTGTCGAGGAATTCTTTTAATTTGTATGGATCACCATCGTACTTAACAGAATGTAACGACGACGGGGGAGTGTCAGAAAAGGCTCTAGCTACTTGTTGCCGTAGTTGCGCATTGTCCTGTTTTAGGGATTGCATCTCTAAGGACATGGCTGCATAGCCGCCATTAGCTGCTGCATTTGTTGTTCCATTTGGGACATTGGCTGTCAATATCTTTGTCGTCGCTTACTATTAACACTCTGTAGTACACAGATAAGTAAAGCTGCTGTAGCACAGATTATACAACAAATGTCTACAACCAGCTAACCATGACAGATTGATGGCTCCAAATGGGAGGACCAATGCAGCTGGGAAGGCTCCCCTGCGAGAGCCCTGGCCCCTCCATCCAGGGTAAAGTGACCCAGGGGAGAGGGCAGGACTCCCAGGGAAACCCTCTAAGGGAAGAAAACCCTGGACGAGTTCCACTCGTGCGGATCGGGAAGAAGTTTGAAGAGTAAGCGTCTCCGAAAGCAGAACCAAGATGTCACTCGGGAGGCTTCTTCTAGGTACACAGGAGAGGAAGAAAATAGAAGAAGGTTAGAGGAGAGATCAAGGGGAAAGAAGAGAATGGGAAACAGAAAGTAATCCTCTCACCAACGAAGGAATGAAGTTAGAGGAATAATGTTCAGTACTGGAGATCGGAGGAGTTGTGAAGCTTCGGGAGACTCTGGAAGGAAAGCAGCAAGTAAGAATCCTAATCGAAAGGAAGGGGGAGCCCTCACGGATCTGAACTTACTCTAATGGAAGTCTGGCAGGAACGGGAATCAAATTGGTCTGCCAGAGATGGCAGACTGAGAAAGAGGCGGGAGAATGCTGCAGGGTGAATCTGAATAGGGGATGCAAAACAGGGTTAGAAGGAACAGTAAGCACAAGAGGAATTAACCAGCAGAAGTGAGAAGGAGGTCTCAGAAGCGAACTCACGGAGCGCCAAAGGCAGAAGCGACGCAAAGCACTGTCCGCTTCGATTCCGGATAAAGGATCACGTGAGCAGTTGGCCGTACATCAAATGAACGTGCAACAACTGGACCGCTACAAGCAGAATGGGGAGAATCACGGGCATCCATCTTGGAACTGTTCGTAAGTAGAGTGCCGCACAAGCGGGTCCGTGCCCACAAAGACCACTTGCGGCGATGGGTAACACAAATACCATCTCATTATTCGGCACAGGCTGCGAACTATTGGCATTAATACTCGCCATTGAGAATCATGCAGACCAGGAAGTAGCGGTGTATAGTGACTCTGCCTATGTGACATCCACAGTGCACGCAGAGCCAGCGCGCTGGAAAAGGAGGGGCTACCTCCGAGCAGACGGCACACCGGTGCAGCACGGAGTCTTATTGGACAGGCTGATAAAAGCACTACAGCTCCCAGTGGGCATAGCGGTCATGAAATGCGCCGCCCACACCAAGGGGACAGATTTCGTGTCACATGGAAACCATGAAGCGGACACGGAAGCCAAACGTATGGTATCCAAAACTGAAACAATAATGGACATGGAGGTGGCACGTACCCATGAGCGGATGATGGTGGCGCGAGCCACACCAGAAGCTTATAGCAATATGGGGCAGACTCAACTAATGGAGCCCCAGGGGGAGGCACCTCAAGAGGAGAAGAATTTATGGAAGCATCAAGGGTGTTCTTTAAACCCCTCTGACGGGTTGTGGAGGCAAGACAGCACTGGTAAACCAGTAATGCCTGTTGCCCTTCTAAATGTAGCGCTAGAACAACTTCACTACCCCATTCACATGTCAAAAGGAAACTTAGCTGCAACGCTCGCAGAAGACTGGTTCACACCGAATTTAGCAGAGCATGTTGCATTTTTTATGGTGAACTGCATTATCTGCCAGCAATTCACCACTGGGCACACATTAAAAGTAGTGAGAGGAATCATTTCCAAATGGACTGTTCCAGCACTTACATATCGATTATGTCGATATGATTCAAGTATGCAATGGGTACAGGTATTTAATTGTGGTGGTGTGTCCATTCTCTAGATGGATAGAAGCAGGTCCCTGTACACACCCAGATTCTATCTGTGCAGCCACGTTCTTAGTAATGGAAGTATTTCCTAAATGGGGGTTACTGAGGTAATGAGATCAGATAACGGGGCTCACTTTGTTAACACAGTTTTCGAACAGATTAGCTTGTTGCTTGGTATAAAGCACAAGTTCTCGTCGGCGTATCATCCTGAGGGGAATGGGATATGTGAACGGATCAACGGCTTGCTTAAGGAAAGGATAGCCAAGTTGAAGCTCACATTAAAGAAGGGATGGCTGCACTGTCTACCGTTGGCATTGTATGCACTTCGGAACCAACCAGGCTCCGACCATCAACTTACGCCGCACAAGATAGTTACAGACAGAAGGATGAGAACCCCTCTTTCCCCCAGAGACAGAGCTAGTTGTGATGCCCAGCCGACTAGAGAGGTCTTGGCAACAGAGATGCAAAAGTACCTTAACTGTATGACATCCAGTGCCTCTGTCATTACAGACCAGCTGCAGCGACGGCAAAAAGGGAATGGCACAGCACAAAACACAACAGGAAGTACTGAAGCAGACCACGGGCAAGATGTTCATGCGCCCCTCGTTTTCCCTGGTGACAGCGTGCTTGTAAAGAACTTTACCAGGAAGGGGTGGGACGAGCCAAGATTTAATGACCCATTCATAGTAGAGGACTGTACCCCCTACGCCATCAAGCTCCAGGGCAGAAGGGTATGGATCTTCATAAATGACATTAAACTCTACGTAGGAGTGAGCCCTCCTGCTGCATCCAACTGCAAAAAAACCACAGACAACGGGGAAGAACCTCAGCACATGCAGACAAGATCCATGGCGAGGGAAAAGGACGCGTGAGCAGCAAAACAATGAAAAAATCCAGTAAATTGTGACTTTCAAAACAAGACATTTCCTCAAACCAAGTGAAAGGTGATAAAAGGACAATAATATGGAAATTCAGTACAGCCAAAATTGCAGAATAAAGAAGAGAGTTGCACATCCAAGCTACAGTGACGCTACTTATATGAACATTTAAACCCTCACAAATCATTGTGAAGGCCCCAGGACTCAGATAGACTGCAAATGAGACATTTCTGAGAACAAAAAACGATATCCTGAAGCTACCAGTTCCAAGACTTTATTCCCAAAAAAAACTTATGGTATCCCCCAGTAGAAATATTACAAAGGATGTGCTTTCATGTTTTCGGTTGGTATTAGAGACATATCCATCACTTGTAGGGAGAGACACCAGCATCCCAGAGTTCATTCAAAATCCAGCTAACAGAAAGATAATACAGCAACTACTGATTGTCCTCGCAGAAGCTTTTGCCAAAGTGCCAGAGTACTGGGAATAAGGACAAATGCTCCCACCTCAAGTGATCATCGATGAACTGACATACACCATATTTTTCCGAATCATAGAGGAGTGCCCAGGTCTTGTCGGGAGAACCATAGATACACTAACCTTCATCAGAGATCCAAGAAACAAAGAATTCCTAAACCAAGTGTGGTACAAACTAAACTATGTGGTCGCAATCCACGCAGCAGGAAAGTGTAAAGACTGTTCACGTCATAAGAAAGGCCTGTGATCTAGAGACCTAAAGAACAGGTCAAATGTCATTGTCACCAGAAGACAGCCAATATGCATACTGTGTTTGCTTTCACCTCATTTAGAACTTTCCAGAACTAGTGGGTAGACCCCACAATGTTGACGTACCCACATTCCTCAGAGACCCAGTAAAGAACGCACAATTAAACAAGATCCTGAGAGCCATCATAGCGCAACTGAGAAGCAATTATGGTCATCCACTGCTGAGGAGAGTCTTAGAAGGAGAAATCCACAACAAAACTTTCCGCCGAAGAACAGATCGGGAAGAGCAGAAACAAGGATTACGACATCTTGTTCCTAGTCTATTTTAATTTACTTTTTGTTTTTATTTTTGTAATTTTTTTTCCATCCTTTTTCGTCATCTTTCCACCGTGAAGCAGATCAAGGAGAGAGACACTGTTCATCAACTTGTCGCCGAGCGAACGAGCGAAAGGAGTGGACACAAGAACTTCATCATAGTATTTTCCTTTTTCGTCATTTTTCTCTTTTTTCCTATTTTTTTCATATGTTCACTTTTATTTTTATTTTTTTATTTTTATTTTTATTTTTTACAGCATTCTATTTTTGTGATTTTTAGCAGTTCCATTACTTCATTGAACTATTTCCAGCATGTCCTCAGGACCAAAGCAAATTCGAGGCGTGCATTGGGACCTCACCTATTATCAATATGCTTAAATGAATGTGATGTATCAAAGTTGCTAGCCTAACCTTTTTCCATAGCCTAGCAAAGGAAACCGTGCTGCATACCCAGAGACTATCATCATCACCCGCAAGAGGGGGGGACACTTGAAAAGCACTCGACACTTTAGTAGTAACAAACTTTTGAACTGTGAGATAGAGCAAGAAAAGAATAAATAATTGACTATGGACTCGATCGAAATGGGGGCCCAGAACAGTAACATAGTTTTACCCCCAGCAGAAGGGCGCCCCCCATCCCTGGAAGAAAATGCTGCAAGCCATCGTTCCGAACGATAATGTGCATATGTACAGTGATCATTATTGTTTTTCTATTATTAACAATCAGAACTGCTTTCTTTATTGGTGCACAAAGTGTCCCCCTATCAGTGCGCCCACTGGATAATGAACGTCAGGGACCCACAAAAGCACCCAGACCCTATATAGTGATTCCAGTTCCAAGAAAAGCTAATGGTGAAGCAAATGATTTAAGATTAAATGTAATTAGCAGTGATACATACACACTTGAGGTGATGAATGGAGAGAAAAGCTGGAGACAGGGTCAGCACGGAATGAATGATAATGTAGCACTGACCACGGCACGCACCCACACACGGAATGCACACAAACCAGGGCAAGTGTTAATGGCTATAGGGCCCCCAACGATGGCAGCAGAAAAGAAGAGACTGCCTGCCGAACAATTAATTTCAGAGAATAGTGGAAATGACCAAGAAAAACCAAGTGAAATACCAAAGATGGAAGGAATAGCAAAATTACTCAAAAGAACAGAAGTGGCCACGAAAGAAATCACAGAGAAGACACAAATGCTGATAGATTATTTGTTCCCGTTTATAGTCCAAGCAAAGAAACTGCACGTGGAGCTGAAAAACAGGACTATAGAAACTATGACAGCAAGAACACCTACTCCAACGCAAGGAACGAGCCGCAGGCCTACAACAGAGCCGCGCGTGGGAAAGTTGGAAGACAGAAGGTGGTCAGGGGAAGCTTATGACAGACTACAAGATGAAAGGAAGGGAAGCACAAAACCTTCTCCTACCACAGCGATGCAGTCGAGGCAGCCTGCTCCACCAAGATACCCGAAGTGGAAAAGCAGCACAGACGCATTCAGAGACGTAGTAATAGCAAACTACAGAAAAACACTAAGGATCAAGAGGAGCCCTCATGAAGATAACAATGAACTTAATGACTACCTGGACAGCACAGCCCATCTCGGAAACAACATATGGTACCAGCACATGAAGGAAGTAGGACGAAGGCAGTCAGAAGGAGAATGCTTCGTCTGTGCACTCCTGCCATACAGTATGGGAAAATACAAGATCTTTGTGGCTGTAGAAATTGATGTCCAGACAGCACACTATATGTCACACGTAGCAATGTGCAAGACCAGAGGCCAGTTCATGGGCAGTGATGCCTCCCTGAAATGGGCAACTTAAGCAACTGACCCCGATGAGGATGATTATGTTCAAGACATAAAAACAAGAAACAGAGCCCATACTAAGAACCATGTAATCAGGTACGAGAACACTGGAGTAAAAGGGGCAGGAATTAGATGGGAAGTGAATCAAAAGCTAAACGTTCAAGGAAAAACTCCAGAGGAGGCTCGAAGTTGGAAGAACAGAGGCCAAATGCAGATTTGGGGGACAGTGCTGTCACCAGATGAATGGGAGAAAGGAGTGGTGATCAGCAGAGCCTGGATGGTCATTGGTCAATACGAACCTACCATCAACATAGTGCGGAATGGATGTAAGCCATTATGGCCAAAACTTGCAAAATTACTCACATGGGTCGAAGACAGAGGGGGACCCCTGCAGATAGTACTACTGGAGAACTCAAAATTCTTCTTCAGAAACAATGGTGCGAGGAAGATGGGAGAGAATCAGAACTGTGGACTAGTCTTTAACGCCCCAGGAATGGTACATGGAACCGCAGTGATTATGGACCATTATTGGGCGTGTGGATCCAAAGCATATATAAAACTACCAAAGAATTTGGGAGGTACATGCACAATAGTGAATGTTCATGTTCCTGCATTAGTAATCCCCAAGAATGACCTAAATTTGGACAGCTTCCTGAAAACAGATGCTCACCTAAGCAGAAACAGATCTGCGGAACTAATATCCAGGATGAAAAGGGAAAATTACTTCTCTGCCAAATCAGAAGAGGCCAAGTTTCACAACCCAGCCAGAACAGAGAGGAAGAGAGGAATCGAAACTCAACAGAGAGCGGCTCATGCCTGGGAAATCGGGGTCACCCAGAGAAAGGGAGGAGGGCGTCAACTCGCAAGAATCAAACTCCAGAGCATACCAGCTCGCCCGTGAAGGTTAAGATAAGAGAGGCCCAGGCAGGTGGCAGAGCCGAAGCAGAATTAAATACAATAAAAGCTGGAAATTGAAGCATATTCACGGTGAACAGGCACGTGACCTGACGCGAAGAAGTACCACCGCCTGATGTCATCCTGAACCCGAGGATGCCATAACTTCTCCTGATAAGAGGCTACAGTTCCGAGGCCATACCCAGCCAGCTAATTGACACATAGCCCTAAGATACTGATTGATGGAAGGGAGGCAGGGTGAAACCTGGGACACCAGGCATCTGGGTGCCCATTCTGCATGCTGCTAATTAAAGTAGAGATTTATGTCTAGGAGTGTAACCCACCCAATCACAATGGACCAAGTTATCTAGGGTCCTATAGATCGTAGAAACAATGGGACGTCGTAGTTATAGTGATGTCTATTACGCGTGATGTAGAGGGCGGGGCGTAGACTCCCACCCGATAAGAGTTATCCAAGCCGCATGCTCTATTACCATATACAGATATAGCACCTATACTTAAGTTACCTTTTCTAACCAATTGCATTGCATGATGAGTTTCTTAGAGTTAGACGTCAATAATGACGAGAATCAACTATAAATGTTACTGTTTGCATGGAGAAATTGGAAGTTGGAGCGAGACAGGTGATCGCAACGATGATGATTCCCATTTGTTTCCCTGTTTAATGTACATGTCATTAAACGGACTTCCCTTTGCCAAATTACTGAGTCTTCATTATTGAGTCGTGTTGGAGTAAGTGAATCCTGCACCCCCAATCCTCGCATGGTGCAGCTATCTTGTCTTATAAGCTCTAGAGGGTGAGCGCTGACCTATGGGCCCGTCAGTGAATTCCTCTCCTCCTGAACATAGCAACAAGTACCAACGATCATGCTGAGCACCATAATCAACTACGAAATGGCAGGAAACGGTCTATTACCAGTAAAGTTTTGGATAAAATTCTTGTCCTTTAGGTGGGCTTCCTAATATCCTGGAAGTCACCTTGAGTGCTCAAGATACTTACTGGGACCTACCCTGTTTCCTCCGTTCCATATTCCCTAAGTAACAAAACTGGTGCTAAATGCACTGGCTCAATGTTTAGCATCAGTGCAAATGTTAGGCAATCTGGCATCTGTTGATCTTCTGATCCGATGAGAGCACGATTTATCCCCTACAGCGATCAATGCAGTCATCAAGAGGGGGCCACTTGCCAATGATGGGCAGCATTCTCGAGTTACTGAAAAGTGTGATTCATCCTAAACGCAACAGTGTCATGGCCTACGCAAGCACTTGTCTTTAGTGGGCCACCACTTTTGGTTGAGTTGGTGCCAAATGTCTGGCCACTCCAGTCCAAGGTGACCTGTGAATGGCTAAAATACCCTAGCAGCCACACCAGAAGTGATGCACAGGGGCAACAGAGTTGGCTTTGGGGCTCCATTCAAAAGGGCCTGCAGTGCAACCTGGCACCATATGACAGAAACGTGTGCAAATGTGCATGGGCATATGCACTATGGCACAAACTGCCCTAGAAAAAACAGGTATTGTTTGAATGAATTTTATGCATCAGGGCAATGTTTGCCTCAGTCCAAATACTGAGGCCATAATAACTGGGTGACCAGATACAAAAAAAACGGGACTGGCCATGGACATAGAAGTAGGACCACAGTTAACACAAACAGGACACTGATGAAACTGTAGTCTTACCACTATTTCACTGGCCTCTTGAGGGGTGTGTTCACAGGCACACTCCTCTCACTGGAAGAGAGCAGCCATGGATGGGAAGGGGGATGAAACGGGGGCATGAAAAGCATTCACAATTGCATTCAGGCGCAGGAAGAGTCACGCCGGGTCCGATTTTGGGATTTCTGAATCGGTTCCCGGTAAAAAGCGGGACCGTAGCCACCCACCCATAGAATCCCAGGACGGAGTTTATTAAAATAAAAAAACACTCGATATCCCGGGACGGAGGGTGATTTCCCGGGACTGTCCTGGAAAAAATGTGATTAACTGAGGCAGCAGGCCGACCCTGTCGGTAACGGCCCACCGGCCAAGATACGGGCTGAGTGAAGTGAGTGCACAGTGCTGTTACTAACAGGGTCGGCCCGCCACCGAGGATAATATCGCCATTAGCACCCGTGTATTTTCCCTACAAGGGTGCTAATGGTGTTTTTTTTTTAAAAAAAACAATTTAAAAAGAAGAAAATGACCTTTGTTATGCAGCTCGGAACCGGCAGTGTCAGGGAAGTCAATTTTCCATGTTGAAGATTGTGACATCATCATCATGGACAACAGACTTCCCAAAGAGGAGCACTGACAGAGCCAAGTCGCACCACAAAGGTTTCATTTTTTTTTTTCATTTTTCAAAAAAGGACGCCGTTAGCACCCGTGTAGAAAACTACATGTGTACTAAATGGTGATGGGGGTGCAGGGACGGGAAGCGCCCATCACCAATGGGAATGCTTGGAACGGGGGCTTTCTGTGGTAAATACAGCCCACGTTGCGAGCATTTTTGGTCGATGGTGCCTCCCAGGGTTCAAACGTGTAATAAGCACTGCACCAATGGAAAGAATCTGTAATGTGAGACTATAAACGTTGCACCTGTTCAGCCCACTTTCACCCGAACGAAAATTCCTACCAAAACCAAGGGATTCCTGGTCAGCCAAAGTGGGCTTAACGGAGACGGGTCTCGGTGCGGCAGTAGCGACGGGCTGAGGCGGGAAGGAACGGTCGGGTGAAGGTTGAGGTTGGGGTGGGTATAGGCTGGTTAGAGAGTGGATAGGGGGTGCAGTAGGAGGGAGCCCAGCAGAGACGTGGGTTGCGTGGGGTAAGGCGTGCGGCGAGACCCGGAGGCTTGCAGGGGTGTCTCTTGCATGAGAGAAGGGGTAAGGGGAGAGAAGGCACATCTATGTGTATTCCCCACAGCCCTAAGGCGGGAAAATTGAGTTTTGGCCAAAGTTGGCTGTGGGAAAAACACATATATCCATTGCATCCACTTATATCATACCCTGCAATGTCCATTTCGTCAGACAATGTGTCATGTGGAGGAAAAGAGATCCTTTTGACCCTGCATAGCCCAGAAAAATCAAAACCAATCAGTGCTTGAATGTCTTTGCTATGGCTCATGCCTGGAGTGTCAACATCTTTTTAAAAAGGAGGAAATAAAATCAAAGTGCTACTGCCGGAAGTGCACCCTAAGTGGAAAAGAAGTCCCCTAAAGAAAATGACCTTATACATTCTCCTTCCAAATGGATTGGAGCTGAAAAGGCACGTGGATAGTGCACTTCCCAAACTACCCACTTCAAATTTGGTGGGTCTATAAAACACAAATTATTTACCCTTAGAGTGAGTACACTGATGACTACAGCAGTACTCCACACCGAGGACGACGCGCCAACCAGCGGCGTGACGCGCAATCGCCGCCACATTTGACCGCCCGGACTGCACCTGCAGGGAAAATCTATTCCCACGCTCACTGCATTGTTCAAATTATTAGTATTATAATGATGAGGAAAGTGATTATTAGGAGTGCTAGAAAAGCATTGAACCTAGAGGTGCCTACCGCCACGGAATATAGATTGCGGGAACCCAACCAAACGCCATTTAACCGAGAGCCGACGCGCGGAGGCAGCAGCGGAGAATCTATATTCCAGAAAATGTGACCCTCAGTCTGCAAATGGACTCTGAAGATCTGGAAGTGAGCAGTGAAGGCAAGCGTCCCCAACCAGCACGATCCTCCCCGCAATGAGAGACAATGAAGGACTCTCCCAGAATGGGAATAAGGCCAAGACAGAGTGCTGCTGTATGTTGCCACAGTATTGGGTGTCCTAATTGTACAGGGGCCATAAGTCTAAGGTGAGCCAGTGGGTTGTGGGGTTTAAGAGGGGGCGCCTTTGGATTTGTGTATTCAGGCGGAGGTTTACTGTTGGGCTGTAAATAATGCAGGTGGCGGGCCATGGCCTTGGGTGCTGCAGAGGGGACTACAAATCTTTGAAGCGGCTCCAGCCTAGTTGGGGGAGGTGGAGCAGCGCGGCGCGGGCCTCTGCTCTCTTGTTTGGCAGTCTTCGCAGGGAGGGAGGGGGAATGGCCTTGCGCATATTCATAAAGGTATCTTCCTTGTGTGTTGCCGATTTTGGAGAAAACATCATACAACATTCGAAGACTATACAATACTCATTTGGATCATTTGAAAACATACATTTTTAACTTTGCTAAATGTCTCTCAAATATAGCCAGTCTGAGCACATTATTTGTACACTATGTTTTAACAACTACAACATTTAGTTATATGCATATACATTTGCAGTAAGTGAGGTAGTAGTGAGGTTGGTGGAGCACATAGGAAATGACTCGCCACCGTACGTGACGGTAGTGGCACATAAGGGGCTTAAACATACACGCATGACAGGTGCATTCTCGCACGTCCTTCACATGAGCCCTTTGTATGGTTACATTCGTCTTCCCTTGCACTCTAGCAGCATTAGTTCGGTTATGGCGCGGGACAGTGGGGTGTACGCTTTTCAATGATATACATAATGAATAGTCCCCCGGAACGCTTTTTATTATTTGCACACAACTGCAGTGGTGTGGGTTCTTCATTGCTAATGTCATGTGAACATGCATTCTATCATGTTTATACATTTTACAGGTTTCCTTAATAGAAGACGTTTTGTGGAGAGAATGCACGCTTTGCAAGTAGTCTTGGCATTAATATTTGGGAACTTTTGCTTTTATCTGAGGATCATTTTACAGTTCTCTTTTTCACCAAGGCCTCGCTGGCCGGGTCATGCCGATTAGCCATGGCCCTCACCTGGGGACGGGATGTAGGCGAGGGGGGTCTTTTGGACCAATCCTCCCCTTCAGCAGCCATCCTTTCCCATTCTCAACATCATGCACTCCAGCTCACCGGGACTTGAAGACATTATGGCTTTTGTAAACAGAGCGGAGTGTTGCCTGAAATATGCCCTATAAGGAGCCATGAAGAAAAGGGCACTACTGTCTGATTCATTGCCTACTGTGCCAGATTCAAATGTGTCACCTGCTGCCAACATCAATCCAACTTGAATTGTTTAACTTTAAAGTGTTATAGAGACATTCATTGCACCTATCCATTGTAAGGGTCACCTTGATTCAATTCATATGGGACTCTACGCACCATGTTGGCCATTATTTATTTTCCTTTTGTAATTGCTGTCCCATAGTTCCCCAACTCACTCCCAAACGTGCCCAACTGTACGGGCACATCGCCAGAACAGGGCGGTCTCCGACAAGCTAGCGGGGCTGTGGTCAACAGCGCTGAGTGCGTTAGCGCTCTTCGAACACCAACATGGCCTTCACCAATTTGCCCGAATCTGGAAACAGCCTGAACGTAGACAGTCTGGTTCCAGAGAAATCCCTGAACCCCAAAAAGCCAGCACAGTCGAAATGAATTGAATGAAGCGCTATGCTGGCCAAATTGTGGAAAAACACAGACCTATCAGAACAGTTATTTAACTTGCCCTTGTAGGGCGTCGCGTTCCGTTGGTCATCATCTTCTTTCCGGACAACGGACCAAGAAAGCACGGTTGGGGATCGGTCGTTCTCTGTGGCAGGGCCTCTGCTCTGGAACTCCCTGCACCTGGCTCTGAGGCTTACTGATGACTACTCTACATTCCGTAAGGCTTTAAAAAGTTTCTTTACCCGCATTGGTTGGTATGGTTCTCTCCTACTCACTCTCTGACACTCTTTCTGATTAACTGGTGTGATATTCGGTGACAGCGCCAAGATACCTTCGGGTAATAGATGCGCTATACTAAGCCCAGCTAACATAACATAACTTCATCACTGCAAATAATACACCCTTGATAAGTGAAACAAACGTATGGTTCTACAATCTTTAATGCAGTCAGCATCACTGGAGACGTATTTGACGTTTTTCAGACGCTTGGCAAAGTGCAACATTCCAATGGACAACCAATAGCCTTCCGCAGTAATATCGAAACGCTCTTCCCCCTACTTTCCGCTTCCTAGGACACACTCACCTTTAATCACTCTCACCTTAAGCACACTTAATACGTTCCGCACTACGCGCTAGCGGCAGTGGCATGACTTATTAAACCCCTTGGTTTCCCTGTTCATGCTTGTCAAACAACAGACCATTGCCTCTACCATCCTTCTGGGGCCAGATTACAGAAACTTTGCACTGGTGCAAGTGCAAAATTTGCACGGTATTAGCACTAGGGCAAAGTTGGCCCTATTTTTTAAAAACAATGGGACATATTAGAAAACTATTACACCATGACAAGTGCAGTTTGGCATGGTATAAGAAACAGGGCCAAAATTGCTAATGGGGCAAAAAAAATACATTTTCGCTGCATTATTGCAACAGGGCAGAGTTTGCCCTAGTGCTAACACGGAATGGTATTAGCACCAAGGCAAAGGTTGCCCTGGTGAAAAATCTCATTGAAAATGTATCTTTATTGCACTATGGCAATGTTTGTCCTCATGCTTATACCATGCCAAGCTGCACTTGTCATGGTGTAATAGTTTTCTAATATGTCCCAGTGTTTTCAAAAATAGGGCAAACTATTTCTGCACTTGACCCGTGCAAAGTTGCTGTAATCTGGCCTCTGGGCCTTTAAAATGTCACGTTTGACTCATTTGCCCCAGTCATGTACCCTCCGATGCTACCTCGCCACTCTTTTAAGTCACCTGGTATTTGCCTAAACACATAAAAATAAATCGTTGGCACACCACAACTTTAATCCCTTTCCTAGCCAGCACTTTGTGGCCAATCTCCGTAAATGAGCCGTCCCTGGGCAGCTCCAATTCTAGATGGGCCCAGGATCCCTTCCAACCTCTATCCTCACAGATGGCCACTTCAAAGCTGAGGTTGCCATGTCCGTAGCATGGTCCTTCTGTGTTGCAAAGACTAGGGAACCCACCCCCCTTCCCCCGGCTTCAGTGCACTCGCCCTTGACTGAGTGGCCTCATTGCTGTCCCGTTTCACCCAGATCATATGTTTGCCACATTATCCACTGACCAAAGAAATGATCTCACCCTGGATGCCAGATAGTGCTTATATTGCTTGATGTGCCTGCACCCCTTTCTAACATCATTCATTAGATCTGTTCATTGGACATGTGGGTGACTGATTCTGACTTTTTCTGCCGAGCCTCTCCTTAAATGTATACATTCTAACTCCTTATGTTTTTAAAAAAATATGTTATGTTATGTTGATGTATACTGTGCACCGCTACCACCGAGGGTCAGTCTCCAGGCGCTTGCATGGCTCTGCTAGAGAGTGGCGTGGGGAGGTTAGTGGGGATAGGGTGAGAGGATAGGTTCAGAACTAGGAGGAACTGGCGTCTGTGAGCGTTGTTTTGCATTTTGGTTGTTTGTGCCCAAGGCCTCGTGCATTGTAACCGTGTGGGAAAGATTCAGAGCCTCGGTTGTGTGGAAGTGTTTTGTGTTGGTGTTAATGTGTTATGTGGGTTATAGTGAGTTTGGTCGTGGGCGCTGGTTTGATAGTGTCCTTAGGGGATCCAGCGTCACGGGTAGCAGTGGGTTGATCCGGTATCTTGGTGTGTAGTTGCATATGTTCAATTGCAGTTGTTTAGTATTGCAAGCTTCTTAAGCGGTTGTTTGTTTGTGTTCAAATTCAACTAAAGGAAATCGGAGAACATACTCAGACGGTGCTGAGCTGAGACACACGGGCCCTACATTGCCCATGTGGGCATTGACATCAAGAAGGTGGGCCAATGGTTGAGACTCAAGCGAACCGCGTTCAATATTTCCAAAGTAGTCATTTTCAGTAATGACCATCACCTGTGGAACAACTCAATACTGCCTCCAGCAACTGGATGTTCTCCCTCACCATATTCCTGTTTGTAGGGTCATGGATTTTCAAGATTGCTAGGGTTCAACCCCAAATTAGAGGTGTCTTTCAGAATTAATCGTTTTCATGAAACAAGTGCCTTAGAACAGGAAACAGCAGCTGTTCCCCCCTTCCCAACTCTGAGGTTCTATCGTGAATGCTGTCCGACCCAGCCTCCACAATTCCCATAAATTGGCCATCCTCAAAGTAGTCAGAAAATGGCAGTCTCCCTCCACGTTCAATTAAAAAGTGCAGGGACCTCCGACCTGACCCCCACCACCTTACAGTAGTCGCTGACACATTGCGGCCCTGTCTTGCGCAGCACTCCACTGCTTTCTAGCTAGGTTTGGGCTATTTAAATCCCTATACGTACATATATACACACACACACACCTAGCTCTTCTCTCCCAGTGATCCAATCAGGCTGTGCTGTGTGGCTACACACTATCAGGCAGGTACTAGTATGTCTTGGGTATATTTTGGGGCCAGTACAGTACAGGATTCATAATTCCTCAGCTGACTGGCATTTCCAAACCAGAACAGCTTAAATTTGATTATTTGGGATAAGGTGAAAACCAATTTTCAGGCTTTCTTGCATGATTCTGGAGTGAGACCTAAACATGGAGGAGGGAGAGCAATGGAATATGATGGCAGCGCGCCATCACGTATGATGATACTTGTTATTATTTTCATGATCAGCATTGCATACTTGACACACACTCACAATGACAGTTGAGGGGCACCAAAGCCGTTCCGCAAGAACACGTAGAAATGGAAAAAAACATTCTGCGATCGATCGACTGCGTTTTTTGCTACTGTTGGGATTCCAGCTATGAACTAAGAAACCAGTCCAGCGTGTGGCTGCTGTCAACTCTGCCTTCGTCTGCGGCATGTTGCCAGCGATGACAACCGTTCCCCTGCCCTGCTTTCCCAAAAGGCAGAGCTTTCCTCTGAAATGCGCACTGTCAGCCTGGTTGATTTTCTAGTTGTTGTGTGCAAATGACGCTATTTCCCAATGTACAAGAGACAAGATGCGACTCCATGGGATGTTTGTAACAAGGCGATGGGGGACTAGGGTATCCGGGAGATAAACAACATTAAGTGGGACTACTGTTCTTAAGAGCCCCCCTTATTCTTGCATCTGCTCTTTACAGTAGAAGATCGCATGCCCATAATTGGTCACAGATGATGTTCCACGCAGGTGTTGAGCATTAGAAATGACAGCTAAGCTGGAACTCCCCAAGCAGATAAGGGTTTAGACTAGAGAATATGCACATGAATGAAACATTGTTGTCATTATAGTGTGTATCCACATTTGCACAAAATCTCTCTTGTTGCTCGGTTGCATTAATGCATATCTTCTGAAATTGAAATACTAAAAGGCAGCATAGTATTGGCCTATGAAAAAGCAATGTAAAATTTGCGTTCATTGCAATGTTAATATATTTTCATTTAATCGCTGTCTTGATATAGTCTATATTCTGCAACGAAGATGAATACAAATTCATTGTGAGAACATGGACAAAGCAGGTCACGGTGAGAGGGATGTCACGCATCAATCTTGGAATCTCTATCAGACATCGGCCCATCTGCATCCCGCCATCCTGTGGTGGATCTCTCTCCCACATTCCACGAAAGACTTGAAACCAGCAAGAAGATTGCGTACAAGCCTACGCAACTGCCCGCCTGGCCCCCCTGTCGGCTCCATTGCCCTACTCCATTTAGAGCAGGGTGCATCCATCCTGCTGGCTGAGTAGGCTGTTAGGGTTCTGGTTGGTGACACATGGCACATGTTCACAAGTAAAGTAGGTCCTAGATCCCTACAGCATAGTCTATTAATGTGCTATTTTCCAACCATGGTGCAGAGCAACCCGTAGAGTAAAGGTTTGCAACTATGGATACACAATACATGACATACCAGTATAAAAGCGCCACTGCAAAGTGCTGAGAAGAGTTTAAAAAAAGCTCTGATGCAAAGGAATTCTTTTGATGTATTCCCAATGCAAATTCATTCTAATAATTTGCAGGAGCCATCACCAATAACCAACATACTTCGCAAAGCCTTCATAAATCGGAAGAGCCTTAGTACTTCTCACATACCATCTCTCCTCATTTCATAATCTTGGACAGGTCTTCTTACATTCCCTTATTCACATTCCTCTTTTAATACCATCTCTCCTTATTTCATAATCTTGGACAGGTTTTCTTACATCCCCTTATTCAAATTCCTCTTTTAATACCATATCTCCTCATAATCTTGGACAGGTTTTCTTACATTCCCTTATTCAAATTCCTCTTTTAATACCATGTCTCCTCATTTCATAATCCTGGACAGGTTTTCTTACATTCCCTTATTCACATTCCTCTTTAAATACCATCTCTCCTCATTTCATAATCTCGGACAGGTTTTCTTACATTCCATTATTCACATTCCTCTTTTAATACCATCTCTCCTCATTTCATAATCTTGGATAGGTTTTCTTACATTCCCGTACTGTGGGAATTCGTGATGGTTGCGAAGAGGTGATAATCAAGATTTGAGCAGTTAAAGTGCATCCAAATATTAAAAACTTGGCAGCTGTAACCAGCTGATCACCTTTGATTTATGAGTCCCAGTAAAGCCTTGTGCGGGCCAGGGTCAATGCAACCGAGGCCTCTGCCTCGATAACAGTATTACCACACTGAAGGCATTATTGCTTGGCGAGGTCGCAATACGTGACCTCTCGGACAAGGATTGGGCATTGTGAGACCACTACAGTGGTGCAATATGAATATTCAACAACATAACGTTGACCTCCTCTCAGCCAGTCAGACGGCCCTAAATGCGATCAATAACCTCTGCTACTGACTACATTCCAGACATACTGACGTGACAAGCAGCCAGGGAAACAACAGAAATAATGGGCCTCATTACAAGTTTGCCGGTCCGGTAGTAATGTGTGCTCACGGGTGCCTGTGTGCCTGCCAGGTCTGACATGGCGGGTGGACCGGCACCCGCGAGCACATCATGTCGGATGCACATGCACCATTCACGAAAGGTGCCGGTGCATCCGACTTCCCCATTCCCATTGAGCCCTATAGGCTCCCCATTCCCATTGAGCCCCACGGGGCTCAATGGGAATGGGGAAGAATATTTTCCGGCGCCCAGGAATGGGCGATTACCGGGTCCGGCAAGGCCGTAATGCCCCGGTAATTGCCCATTCCTGGGCACCAGAAAGATTAGCAAGTTTGGCAGCATCCTGCCGGTTTTACCTGCAAAGCTACCACCAAACTTGGAATGAGGCCCAGTGTCTCTGTGTTCAAGAAACAGCAATGCATTTTCTCAGCAAAATGTCTTTCAACAAGACACTCCAACCTAATTTAACACAACAAGGTACCATTGCACCTGAAGCAAGCTCATGCCAAAACTGTTCCAGTTCAAACAAGTTTACAATTAAAATGCTTACCCTATAACGACAACATAGTAATTTAAATAACACAAAATTAAAACATATGTAATTTGCTGTTTTGTACACTTTAATCACTATTAGGCTAGCAGATATACTCCAGCACCAAATCTACAAAACCTGTATTGTGACTGGCCCTATGTGACAATAGCCATGAAGACCACAGGAGGGGTCATTACCATTTAGGATAATGACCCTGTCCCAACATATGGCCCTTTGGGTTTGCATCTGGCCGTAACTTATGTGCAGGTCAGTATCTTACGATAATGACCCCTCCCCCCACCCATAAGGCTATATTAATCTATTGAGGAATCAGATACACCCTGTTGCCATTAACACAATTGCACTCGCTGCTGAAAGAAGCCAGTTGGGACTGAATGAGCCCATTTCGTGTCCTCTGCTATCCTTTCTGCATCCCAATCATGGAGTCTGTTCTGTTTACTGTAAACGTAGTCAATGCTGTCCAAATCCATTAGGTAGTTGCATCCAACACCAAAGGTGCCTTTCCATAATAGGCGGGAGCACACAAATTACCACATGTTCTCTTCCGGGAATTAATTTGTTCATATATTTTTTGCCACAAAAATCTCAAAGCTACATCTCTATATTTTTTGTTAAAAGGGACATTTTAAATGTAGGATTCAGAAAATGTGAAGAATACATGTGCAATTTGTGGAGAAGAATAATTTTCAATGTAAAACTACTGTATATTTTTGCACTGAATTTTGGCTCTGTTGGAACCCACATGGACTCAATAACTACCACTCAGTAACAGCTTACGGAATCTGGCAGCAGACCCCGCGTTCCATCAGCGATCTATGCAGTTTCCTTCTTATGCCGCTCAGTCCTCCAATGGATCTGCATTTTATTATTTTCATTTAATTTAATGTGATATAGTTTTTTAAAATATAAACTTTACACATACAAGTAATCAGAACTAAAAAAAAAGAAAAATACCAACAACTGAATACATCCAAATTTTTAAATAAGTAAAATAAAAATGACCACATTGATCATATTACACACCCTGCTATCCATATCCACTATCACCATTTCACTTCATTAAGTTCCATTTAATTTCCTTTCAATTTCATACAAACGTTATTTATCAATGTTATTCTCGCACCAGTTTATCAGCTCTCTCAATTTCTCGATTTCTCAATTTCTTCCAGGTATGTGCACCACCTATTAAATACATTATACAGGGCAATTTGAAGGCTGGGATTCAAAGTATTAATACTCTGGTACCAGAATTCCAGATATTTGATGTAATTCAGATTGTGTACATAGTTCCCATAATGTTTTATATATACTGTTGCCATTTTAGGACATAATGTTAATATGTGTTTGGCACTTTCCAATTGGTTCCGGTTTTGCACAATCTACAAATCCGTTGGGCACGGGCAATTTTTTCTTGCAATAATCTTCCTTATTTCCATAACTGGAAGATTATTGAGTCTTAATAATAACATAAATCTCCTAAACTTGACTCCGGGGCATAGAATAAGATATTTCTGTGCTCGTTTAAACGTATATAGCATACAGCTTACATGACTATAGCTCTTAAACTTCTCCAAATGCCTGAAATGTTGTTGCCAGTCCCACAGCTCAATATATTTACCTAGGAAGACTCTATTCATCTCATAATTGTCACATTCTTTCGGAGCCCAGCTTAGCTCTTCAAAGAGTTGGTTCATGTTTTTAATAAGCCCATCCAGCTTATTTGTACCCCACTCTTCCCCCAGTCTAGCCAGCAGTTGGTTTGGTTGGCTATCCTGGGTGGTAGTGCTACTATAGATCTTAATATGAATCTCAGCTCTCTTCCTTAATGCCCTAGTCTTTAAGGATATTAAACACAATTCCAGTCTTAAAATAGCCATTGGGATTGATTGTGGTAACCCCAATAATTTCTTTCAGAATTTACCTTCAAGCACTCCCAACCATTCGAAATCCATATTCAACAAGGATTCAAGCCCATATGTGACCATGGGGATCATACATTGCACATATAATTGTCTCGCTACCCAGATTGAGAACCCGCTCTGAGTGCGAGTGAATTGATATATCATAGCGGTTAACTGGGCCGCTTTCACTTTACGGGCTTTAATACAATGGGAATGCCCCCTTTTAACATCAAACTCAACTCCAAGATATTTATAAGTATCCACATATTGAATTTCATGGATCCTGATGTACATGCGCAGTCTAGCAATCTTTTTGTTGGAATAAGCCATAATATTGGTCTTATCATGATTAATCATCAGACTATTAATGTCTGCAAATTGCCATAGGCGTTCCGCCGTTCTCTTAAGACCACTAAAGTTGTGGTAAAAAATGACAAGATCATCGGCATATGCCATGACAACGCAATGACTTCTTCCTATCTTTGGAGGAGTATTTAGGGCGTTTGATATAAACTGAGGTGCATCAGATACATATAGGTTGTAGAGTAGTGGTGCAGTAACACAACCCTATTTTACCCCCCTATTTTGGGTCACCATCTTAGTCATAGTACCCCCGCTGTCAAGTTTCAATCTTACTGTGGTGTTTTTTTGCAGTAGTTTGAGGTAGGAAAGCAGACCCTCTGGACAACCCAGGTTATACAGCTTTAGCCAGAGTCTATTTCTATCGACCATGTCAAAAGCAGCCTTAAAATCTATATACATTGCATATAGAGGTGGACTATATGGGCGCAATGCTCGGCTTTTCAATAGGTTCATGACTAATAAGTTATGTGATGTAGAGTACCCCGCCCGGAAACCACATTGAAAGCTATATAATACTCCAGTTTTGTCTGCCCAAGCTTGTAGCTCACCTAATAAGAGAGAAGCAAATAGTTTGCCAGATACATCGAGCATAGAAAGTAAACGGCAATTGCCCAGTACAGTCCTCACCCCTTTTTTAAACACTGGAATCAAAATAGCAGTTTTCCAACTATTAGGGATTTTCCCCTCTCTTAACACTTTCTCAAATAGAATTTTAAGTATTTTGGCCCAAAATCTTGGATTATTCTTTAGAACTGCATTGGATAATCCATCGGGGGTGGGGGCCCTAGAGGATTTCTAATTTTTGATCTTATTTTCCAGATCAGATTCTACTACCTCCATAGGTCCAGTGAGTGGTCTCTCGGGAGCAAATCCATCACTTATTTCAGTTCCCGTCTGGTTGCGTTGTTCTAGATAATCCTCCGATTCCTTTGCACTAATGGGATTGATCATCTTTTGTCTAGTGTTACCCCTTACAGTGCCCAATAGAGCCCAGATAGAACGAGAGTTTCGAGAGCACATAACTTTTACAGTATGCTGCCATGCAGTCCTGATTTTGGAGCTTTTCCTTATTTTTAGCCATTGCCTATATTTATTTTTCAATGTTCTAATACTTTCGCTGATAGTAGTCAGAGTATGGTGTGAATTTTTGGCTCTACAGATGTTCTTTCGTAATAGTCTTTTCGCATCCCTGATTTCCCTATCAAATGGTTTCTCAACTATTTCTCCTTTGAGGGCAATATGAGTTTTTAATGTAGCATGCACCCCTGAAAAATCACTGATCCAGCTTTCAATTCCTTCAGCTGTCATGGTCTTGCATTTAATCAGGAAATCTTGATTATCTATTGATATATGTTTTCGTGCCTTTGCAATATTAATGTCAGACCATATTATTCTAGTAGCTGTTTGATTGGTTGTCATATTGCCTAATAATTTACATGGGGTTAACTTCTTCATATGGTTAAGATGCATGTGTAGCATTGCATGGTCACTCCAATCATTATCTATTATAAGCATATCTTCCACCAGTGCTGCCACACCCAAACTTACAAATATATAATCTAAAGTATTTTTAGTAGAGCTTGAAGTGCATGTGGCTTTCCCTGGACGATCGCTTCAGGTACGCCCATTAATAATTTCAAGTTCCCAATCGTAAAAGAAACTCAACCAACAATCTCTTCAATATCTGGTCTCGTATGAGTCATCAGGCTAGTTTGTTGCAGCTTTGTATTAATTGCACAGCCCATTGCTCCAGTTATATGACAATTAAAGTCTCCTGCCACGATGATATAATTACTGCTGTTTGCATAGCTCCAACCACTTAGTAGCTCATGAAGTGCATCCTGAATTTTCTCTGTAAGGTGTCCTCCCGGAGGATTATAAATGTTGATAAAACATTTTATTGTTTTACAACATAGTCACGACAACCACAAAAAAGAAAAACCAATCAATCAAGGACCAGCATGTCCAATCTTAACAGATATCAATACATGAATCACCAGTCACCCGGGCATTCCACGTTGCATGTCCTGCCACTGTTCAGACTATGCCACCATTATCCATGGGTGCTAAGGCCCTCCCTCTTCCGAGGATTATAAATGTTGACTAATATTAGCTTAACCATCTTCTCACCCCTACTCCCCATATCAACCTCTACTGCACAATTGTTATCGGTATATATAGCAGGAAGAACATTTGATGGGAATACTGTAGATACCCCAATTATAAGGCCCCCAAAGGGCCGTCCTCTCGGCCCTTGC
Organism: Ambystoma mexicanum; assembly: GCF_040938575.1. Classification (NCBI taxonomy): domain Eukaryota; kingdom Metazoa; phylum Chordata; class Amphibia; order Caudata; family Ambystomatidae; genus Ambystoma; species Ambystoma mexicanum. The sequence goes on along the minus strand of NC_090928.1, from coordinate 394,499,885 downwards.
CTAGCCACAGTGTGGTATCGACAGTATCCATCAATTACCAAGGGGGAGACTAACCATGTTTCCTGGAGAAAAAAAACAGGAGGAAAGAGTTACTTCTAGTAGGGACCCAGATTACAATAAGAGATGAGAAAACCCCTGGGTATTCCATGAAATAAGAGAGAAGGGTACTACCCCGACTCAATGATTCTGGTTTGCCAAAGGTAAAGATTCCGCTAACCATTTTAGCATAGTCTGAATGTCACTCATCTCTACTTTTTTTCCTTCAGCTAAATTAACATTTGGTAATTTATTTTGAGGTAAACTTTCATTCTTAGCACTCAAAGTAGGGTCAATTTCTTCCGGATTAGTATCTATTTCAATACCAATTTGTACAAGATTCCTCTTATGTTTCTGCATCAGATCTCCTGTGGCGAGGACTTTGCAATGTAATGCTGTAACATTTGGATAAGTACAGTGGAGTGGCTCTACAAGTCAAAATCCTCGGATCTTATCACACGTAGCTGCGGAATAAGATGAAGTTTAGTTAGAAGTGCCGTTCTGGACAACCAGCTGTTCTTTGACTTCTGATTTTGATTTTTAATGAGACATTTCTTATCTTCAATGTAAATGGTATTGTTTGTACTCTCCCAATCCTCTTCTGTAGATTGCGTATTATTATCTTCTGTTATCTCAACCCTCCTATGTGCGGTTGATGCTTGGCCTCCATTAGGACCAAGTGGTTGTGGTAACTCCAAATCTGGTTCATCATCATTCATTGACATTGTTGTGTCAGATTTCTCTGGAATAATCCAACTTGTAAGGGTGCCAGGGCCCTTAAGGTTCCGTGTTTTTGCCCTATTAGCCTTTTTTCTGGCTCTTCTTGATTTCTTTACTGGGGGTAGGGCTGTAGCGGGTAGCGGAGAGGCTACCACACATGGCACTAGTCGCATTGCAGCTCTCTTAGCCAAGCGTCTCTGTTCTCGAAATAAAAGGTCACTGAATCATCACTAATCTCCTTTACTCCTTCTGCATTCGATTTTTGTTCATCTTGTATTCTTTCATTCTCATGTGGGGCTGTTTCGATCTCTTGTGGAGCAATATTGCAACTAGACTTGGAAGCATTCAAGTGCAACACCGTATTCACATGATTTCTCCCACATAATTTTAACATTATTTTCATTGCAAACTGCATTGAGTTCATTGAGGCCTGTAAGTCAGCAATTGCAGTCGAGTTTTCTTGTATTCCAGTATTAGCACTGGCTTCAGCTGAAATGTTTTGTTGTTTCAATATCTATTTCCAAATTAGGGGATACTGACAATCTGCGAGAAAGATTAATAGGGATATGACTTCCCATAGGTTGCAATACCTGTGCTTCAACTGACATTTCTGACTCTTTGTGGGTAGGGACCATATTAGATGTCGCTGCCATAGATCTCTGTATTGATAGACATACATCAAGCAGTGAATTATTATCAATATCTTCATAGCTTGTTATATCTTGAGATTGGGCTTGATTTTGTGGTGAGACAGGTTCTTCCGTCATAATAGTTGCCTCTTTCTCCTTAGGCTTGGTTTGTTTAAATAATGCTGGGATAGTGCCTTTCCCCTTATCTGCGTTATCAGCATGTATTTCTTTAGCTATTCTATTAGGTGGGAGTGTTGCTTTCTGTGTCTCTCCTCCCCTCCTAAGATTGTACCATTGTCAGCCTGCTTTCCCCTGGGCTGGCATTACAAGACTCTTGATTTCTTATACGCAGAACGTTCTCTAGTTCTTCAGTTCTCTAGTGACGTTACGTGTAGTAATACCACCAATAGCTCACAGTGATAAATGATGTAAATAAGAGCTCTCGAGATCAAAGGAAACCTTTTTCCCGCAGTCTCTCGTGAGTCCGTAACCAATATATATGATGAGTAGATAGAGCACAGCTTCTTACCGTGGTCAGTCGCAGTCAAATGTTGGCATTAGGATGTTAAAGGTTGGGCTCCTGCTCCGCACAACAGCAAAACAGCAGCTATGAAAGGCGTTCGCCCTTTTGCGTTCGGGCTTTCGCCACAAAGGCTGGGTGCTGGCGTTTTGTAGCGAGGCTCTCAGGTGTTGTGGGTGTGTCCTCACACTTAGGTTTTTCCTTAAAGGAACATGAGCAGGAATAAGTCCTTGTTGGCACGGGGGGCGTGCTTGTAGCATTCACTTGCAAGGCTTGTAAACACAATATCCTGGCAGCAAAACAGCACCTATCAAAGGCGTTCGCCCTTCTGCATTTTAAAATAACCCCATTCAAATCCTTTGAAAATAATTTTTTAAGAGACAATTTGAATGAAAAATAGAACATTTGTAGGGTATCCAGTGATTGTAATGAAAAACAAATAACGAATGAAATAGTAACCAAAAAATACAGAAACATAAATATATGGGTGTGTGGGGGTAAGGGGTTAAAAGGTGTGGGGGTGCTTAGGGTGAGGTTAGAAACATTGGGAAATGGTGGTTGGGGGGGCGCCCAATTTAAAATAAAATAAATCAGTATTTTTGTTTTCGTCACTATTGAATTCGCTATTTTTGGATTCGCTGTAATCGCATAGAGCCATTGTTGCCTTATGCAAGAGTAGAGCATCATTTACCTTATGCAAATCCTAAATATTCTGACTGTGCTTAATCCCTAAAGATCCCTTCTTAATTTTAATATCTGTGACTTGGGAGGCCTTTGGCAACACTCTTTCCCACGTATTGATAAATAAAATGTCATTTTCGACACATGCAATCAGTACCTAGGCCACTTAGGAAATGAATTTAGAATATCCAGCAATCTCTCAAAGTGTTATGTTCTGGTTCTAAATGTAATCAGACTGTAGTTTTATTTTTTCATTATCTGGCACCTCTTAAAGCCAATTTCTTTATGGAAATGATTTGCCAATGGTTCAAGATACATCGAGAACAACAAAAGTGAGGGGAGCTCCGCCGGTTTATACGTTCTATAAATATCCCTGTAGAGTCTTCCTTGATTATTTGCTTTTTGGTCAACGCCACTTTATATAATTCTTTGAATGGTCCAGATGAACTGGCAAAGTACACCTATCGCCATCAAAACATGTTTTGGAAGCTCCCAGTTCACACGGTCAAGTGTTTTTTTTGGTGTGTAATAAAAAAAGAGGTAATGGTAGTGTTGTAAAATCTACTTGGCCAGCTAAAAGGTTACTGGGCACTGTCACTCTGCTGGACATATTGCTCTGCCGTGATATTTATATCAGTCTAATTCTACTTGCCCCATAGTGCAGCAATTGTGGTGGGAAATGGAAAAGTGCATTTTCCAGTGCATGCACATTTCCAATGTGCGCATTCAGTGGACAAATGACGGAATGGGCATCTTCATTGCTGCAGTGATTCTAACGGATCTATCTGATCACTGCGCCGCCGGTAATTCCGCCAAAGAAAATGCCGACTGCAATTACGGCGCACCGCAGTGATCAGATAGATCACTTCTGGCCGCCTGCCCCGGGCCGCAATCCCTAAAACCACAACACCCCTGCCCCCTCACCACTTACCTTTGCTGCGGCGCACTCCTGTGTGCGCCACTGGCATCCTTGGCATCCTTGTACCCCTGCAGCGTCAGCTCCTCTCACTTACGCGGGGCGGTGCTGACGCCGCTGGGTCCTTATTTATATATTTTATATGTGATTTGCTGTTGATGTATTTATAACCAACTATGATGGATGTGATATTTTATAACATTGTGAATGAATTAAAGAGTACTGTTATTTTTGCACACTGTGGCCTGACACATTGATAACATGAGGCATGTGCTTCCCAGTAGGGAGTCGTACTGAGCGGGTGGCAGCATATTTTGCCAATCTATGAAGAATGAGTGTTGAAGACAGGGGTTGTTGCTGATCTCTGCATCCTTTCCCAAGTCTCTTCTTTGTGTTTCCTCCCTCCTCCCCCAATCGTGCGGTGCCCAGCTATGACTATAGTCAATGCTATGGTTGGTACTGTGCAATCACCAACATGTGGGTAAATATATTCACGTAGAAACGTGTACTTGATTGGGTATCAGGTAATAATGTCCCCATACATAATGTCCCCATTCATAATGTCCCCATACATAATGTCGCTGGGAAAAGCCATTGGCGACTTTATATATGGTGACATTATGTATTGGGATGGGTAGCGGGGATGTTGCCTGTTCCCCTTGTAAAAAAACCTTTTAAAAATCAGTGGTTGCGGGGGTGTCCACCGCACGTTCAATGTAATAATGTCTCTGCAAACAACCGCGAATATTTTGTCAGGAGACATTTTTGCGGGGACATTATTACATGGAACCGTTGATTGTGGTCTCTCAAACAGTCCAATGTGATATATTGGACCCCCTTGGTAGACAGCATAACGTGTTGCCATGAGGGTTTACCCACGAAAAACACACACATCGTATTTCAGAGCCACACATTCACACCAACACACCTCTTCCAGTCTCTCGCTCACATGCATGTGGTTTACTGCATGTAAGCAGTAGCGGGACTTGTACAAATGTGCAAACGGAAACTGACTGCCTCTTGGCTTTATTCTCCTTTGCTATTAGTCTGACCCTCTTTATAATGTTTCTTTTCAAACCCAATGTTATGTGTCCACATTCTGATGAAAGCCCAGGCAGCTCTTGCTTCTATCAGCAAAGCCCTGGCAGGCTCGGGTGGAAGTGACTGCAGGATAATGAGACTCAGTGGACTTCTGGTGAGGGCAGCTTTCCCTCTGGAGAATGACCTGGAAACCGTGGGCGGAACTGGGACCTGTAACAATGAGACTTGCTTGAGTGGAAGTGCTTCGAGTTTCTAATAATATCCATGAGTCCTCAGGGGTGCGACAGGGCGCCAGAAAGCAAAGGTTTGCTTCAACGCTTGATAAGGTCACGCTACCAGCTGTTTTGAGAAATGTGAGGTAGGAAACAAGCTCATGCAATCCTGCCGAGATGCCCTGCGGAATCAGAAACGCGAATTGCCATGTTTAAGTGTTTAACACCACCTGGAACACTGATGAATGCTGATTTGTCTTCTGAATACAGTGAACCCTGACATTACAAGAACTCTACCAATGCCAGCTGGAACATGATTGATGTCACTGTCCTTAAAGGAAGCTCTTTCCCCAACACAAGTTGCTCAACATGGATATCTTTAATATACGCACACAGTAACATGGCCAGCCCTAGCCACAATTGCTCTGGGGAAGACGATGCAGCCACATCGGCCACATCCTGCTTTGCCTCCTGCCTGCAAAACGAAGCTCCCTGGGCTTACCACACCCAGGATTCTGACTGCAAGTGTGAAAGCCATCTGGAACGCTGGGCTTGGCTCCCAGAGCGACGTGTAAAACGCTGCTTCCCTTATTCAATCTCCCCTGGGCCGCCGGCATTTGCAGCCCATGGCCAAAAGCAGCAAAGAGCAGCTCGCTGTTTGGACCGGTTGGTACTAGCGTGGGCCAGGACCCAGAACCACTGCTCAAGCCTGGGCTTTGCCAAGCTCACCCTTAAAGCTAAAAGCTCAAACAATAAGGTATACGTACTGTAGATAAAGGGCACACATCACAGAAAGCTGGATCCCCCCTCATAACTCTTCTACCCTAGCAGGTCTCCACACTGACTCTGCTGCCTTCTCCCACTCTCACTGGCCTGTTCAAAGGGGTGGCAGTGTGGGGGGCATTATCAATAAGGCCCTTAACAATGATCCTCTACCCCCGTCTGACATCAACTCTTCTTCTTTTGAATATGGCACTATTCTACTCCTCTCACTGTGCGGGTTATCTATTGACCCCTTGGTCCTCTCAACTCCCTCTTCCCTGATCTGACCCTTCACCTTGAGTCACTCCCTACCGACATCCACATTGGGTTGCTGGGGAACTTTCACCCTCTCACGACCTCTGCAGCCACCTGCCTTGAACTTAACTCCCTCCTGTCTGACAACTCCCTTTATTCCCTCCATGACCAGCCTACCCACTCTCTTGACCTTGTCTTTCTCTCTAACTCACTCTTCTACTCTGGCCTCTCCATTGACGACTCTCCCGCTGATTACTCCATTTCCATTGCTCACTCAAACATCTTGGTCCCTCCAGCTTCTGCTCCTCATCTACCCTCCGTAATGACTCTCACCCCTTACCTTGATGATATGAGGACTTCTCTCTTGTCTCTTTCCCCTAATCATGACTCTTCCATTGACCGTGCTTTCTCTGACTTTCACTTCGCCCTTATGTCTTGATTTGACCAACAATATCATACTCGCTTTCACACTTTTCTGCCCCGTTCTTAGCCTTGGATCACCTCTGAAATTCAAAACATGTGCCATGACTTACGACAGTGGTGCAAATTATGGATACTTACTCTACTCCTAACCCAAAAAAGGTCCCTTGCTGCCCTAACCCCTCCACTGAACTCTAGGTTAATAGATCCAGGTTATCCCTGGAGATGAGCAGGTGAGCTGAAACCCTAAATGAGCATTTAAGGGGAGTTATTAATCACACTGGGCCTGGGTCACCTATTTGCAGAAGGAAGGCAGTTTGCTCAGTAATTGAACTACTGATATTCAGTCAGAAAGGGATTGATTTACAAAGAGCGGTTTATTTTGAAACTGAACCAGAGGTAGTTGTATTTCCAGCATGCAGACTGAATGCAAATGCCCCAGCGTACATCCATGCAGGGCCTCATGAGGCATTGTTTGTGGCTTTCCAAAGCCATGCGCAGCTATTTTAGTCCAGCCCCACCACAATTCAGCCATGGCTTCTTTCCAGAGGTCCCAATTTAAACCACAGTTGGAAACCATGGGCCATCCCCTCTAGCTCGGCAAATCCCTACCGTAGGAGGTAGTGTAGATGATGGACACGCCTGGTGACTCTCTAAGAGCTGTACCGTTCCACCTCACCCTTTTGTGAGGTAACAATATGGGCCCTCATATTAGTATCCATGTGCGTGAGGGGGAGAGTGTCATTGGCTAAACTCCAACCTCTACTCCCTGAATGAGTCAGAGGTTTCTGCCATGTCACATTCCTCCCTTAGGCCGACCTTTCTCCGCCGCCAGTTACTCTGCTCTCCACCATCTCCACCTCCACGCTTCTCTACCCCTGGCCTCTCTGCTCCATTCTCTTTGTAGCCCGCCCCCTGCTCAAGCTACTACCTTGCTTCCTTGCTCTTCCGGCAAGATGGCATGCCGAATGTTGTGCATGCTGCCAGCTCCATTAATGCTACTTCAACCACTGTTAGTCCCCCTTAGCCTGCTGAAGAACATAGAGCCTGCTGTGGCGCTACTAATCGCTGTATAGGCCTCCCCATTGGGTTACACTGCATTGCAATGGCACTGAGTCCTTGTTAACACTCTTGCTTTGCTCAGGCGTTAACTTGGCCTTTACCGACATTCCGACCTGGTGCTGCTGCCTGTGGGGGAGGGCTATAGAGCTTCATTAAGTCCCACTGCACTTTTCTACCAAGGAAGACTGGTAAAGGAAAACGGAATAAGCTGGGTATGAATGTCAATTAGCACCCGGGGAAGGGTGCTCAGCCAATCAAGTGGCTGGGAACATGGGCGGAATCTGTCAGTGACTGCCTGTGTTCCTTCGACTCGGCCTCCCAAGAAACTCTCGAGGGTCGCAGCCATTTTTTCTTTGCCCCAACATCCCCCGCCCCTGCCGCCACAGTGTCCCGGACTCCCATGGCATCCTGCACGCCCCTGGCCTCCATCAAACACTGCTGCGTCCCACTTACCTTGGCATCCTCGGCCCCTCTTCTTCCCAGCTGCCTGCACTGCCGCGCCATCATCATCGGCATGAATATAGAAAGGTGGGCAGCTTTGTTTTTCGTCGTTTTTCAACAGAGATTGGGCACATACAATACGTGTGGAGCCCATCCCCCACTAAGAAAAAAACACGTTTAAAATATGTGCACCCTGCAGGGAGCCCCAGGGTATCATTATCGATCTTGCCTGTGCTTGGGGACATACAGGGCTGGTCATGACCCTGAGTCCTCACTGAGGCCCTCAATTCGCATGGGCCTACTTTAGGCTTGGGCTGGCAGGCTGTTACCAGCTGTTACCAGCCTTGCAGACCTCCACACGCAGCGGAGTATCTTGATAAGCATAACCTGAGATAGCCCCAGTCACAGCAACACGAGAAACGAAAATGGGAGGCTCCACAATGCAACAAGATGGCATTGTATTCATACACTCACCATCCTCTCCTGCTTCATTAAGGGCCCTGGGGATCCCTTGCCAGGTAGCAGCGCCAAGGCCAGCAGCCAGGCGCTCCTCTGGGAGCACAAGAATCCCCTGAAAGGCACTGCCAGTCCTGTCCTGGCGCTAGGTCCTACCGAGACACGCCACACGCCACACGCTCCTTCTTCTGGGAGGATTGGGCCCCTGAACCTTAGATGAATTCTTCAGGAAGCACAAGTAACCATTATTTAGCAGCATCATTGTTTTCAAGATAGGTATTCTACTCTTCCAGAAGCTGGTTTTCCTTCCCTATGCACACACTGGAATATGCATTAGAAGCACCAGCACATGCATGCCAATAACTCCTCAAACAGTAGAACACTCAGTATGGGCCTGGGACCATCTGTACATACTGTTAGCTAATAGCGTGTCACTATGTTTAGTGATGGAACGTTTCTAGAGTCATCGTTCCACCAAATGGCCACATGGTGCTGAAACTGCAAGGCGGGCTACATCTGACCGAGTATAGGAACAGTAAGGTCTTCTGAGTTTGTTTAAAGGAAAGGCGGTGGTCTTTGGCCTTATCAACGAGGAGCTGGTCATTCCAAAATCTTTCAGTCTGTGCGAAAAGAGCATAGCTCTAGTTCTCCTTCACTAACATGGCGATTGTGAAATGCCGCCTGCTAGCTGATAACACTTTTTTTTTTTATTGGCAAAACGTTTTATGTTACTGATCGGGAATGGTGGTTACCATTGGTCGAAGACTTGCTGTGCAACGCATATTAGCACCCTCGCAGGGGGAACCAGCCAATCAGGTGGCTGGGAACTTGGGCTTGAATTGCTGATGAAAGCCCACGTTCCATGCTGCCTGATGGCCGGCTCCCCCCGCCGCCATCTTCCCTCACCCTCAGTCCTCTTTATTTATTTTTCATTTCCAAGCCCCTACTTACCTGATTTTGGCGGCCGCAGTTGCGGCCGCATCTGCTCCTTCCCCTTGGCTACCACAGGCCGCCATGGAACGGGAAAAAGGGGTTTCACACGGAGCTGTGCCCTCCCTTTCCATGGTGGCCATCTTGGAAAAGTATTTTACTTCATTCATCGGGACACACACGGTGTCCCGTTGAACGTAGGAAAATACTTTTTTTTAAGCAACCCGGGGGCTAATAGCCTTAATCCCCCGTTCCATGTGCTGGAACAAGGGGTAACAGCCCAGAGCCCTCGTTATCCGCCCACACTTCGCTCGTGCCTGCCGGCCCGTTAACCCCGTTCCAGCCCTTGGAACAGGGGACTACAGCCACAGTGATTTCTCCGTAATGCCCTATGGAAATGGCAGACAGTGTAGCTCCCAAAGCATCAGTGAGATATGATTAGCGTGTTTCAAGGGCAGTAGGAGTCACCCTGCAGCCTTCTGTGGTTTCTGAAGAGAAGGTAATAGAAAATATGTAACATACCAAATCCAATTGTTTCATTGCTAAAAAGTCTGTAGCTCATCACTAATCGCACAATAGAAAATGTCCCACTTTTCTCTTCCACCAGAAATATTGATAAAGAAAAGGAAACACAAGTTGAAACAAATCAATTAAGATAAACTATGCCCTCTTGTTTGCAATGAACACTAGATATTTTTAGAAACCAAGTTATGTTTGTGTAACAGTAATAATAATAATCATAATCATTTAATCTATAAGTGTAATTTGATGACGTTAAAAATTCACGTTAAAAGCTGCGTAACCTAAAGTACCAGAACATCATTAGGCCATAACATTCCATAGGAAGGCATTTTGGTGGCCCAAAAGAAGCCCCTCAATGTAACCCAACAACGCCTATGACAAGGGGGCACCATAAAAAGTGGGATTGTATGAAGTTCAAAGGTCACATTAAAATCTGAGTGGCATAACACACCATGATATAGACGGTGCATACAACTCTACAATGTGGCATTTTAGGGGTGCAAAAGTAGCTCCTCGCCATGAGTTGTATAGCCCGGGCAGAAATGATACCTTACAGTGAAGTTGGTGAAGAGAGGAAATTGCATAATTAACAAGGAGGCGGAGTTAACTAAAAAACATGAACTTCCTCTAAACGGTTCAAACTATATTCTCAAAGGGATCTGAGCCCGAGAATGCAAAAAATATCTGCATGGCATGTCATATGAGCCTGTAGGTTTACTCATCAGTTACCAAGTTCTCAATGCACCATCTTCTGTGGGCCTTTTGTGTTTACTATTGCACAGTTATATAGGCCCTAACGCCTATAACTTTAGGAGTGAACATATGACTTAATGAGTACATTACACGTTCCTGGGATAAATGAGTGTCACGGCAGCTCTTATGTTTGCCTGAACGGAGGATAGCACAGGGGCAACATGCTGGTCTTGGAAGTAAGACCACGCAGAACAACTAACGTTTAAATCCTGGATCTGCGCTTAGGAACTGAACTCAAGTATTAAGTGCGTTATAAAAAAACAATCAAATAAAATAAATGGCTACAGGTGATTTCTTTATATTGCATAACCACTGTCTTTGCGGTGGATATCTGTTCGCATAGCATCCTTGATATGTGTCATTGGTGCTTACATCAGGCATTCAGCCCACGGTAGTGGAGCTGAGTTCAGACAGCAGTCAAATGACGCCAATACATCAGTTCCACATCTATCCCGCCTCGCGTCAGGGAATGCAGACCGTCAGCGATCGGGCGTGCATGCGTGACTCCTCTAGGATGGATTCTGCCTCCTTCTTCCCTTTCTCCCGTTGAGGAATCCCGCGTTCCCCTTTTCCATGGCTTCATCGCTAATCTTAGCATTTCTAGATTATATACCTGGGATTTTCAGCAGGCCCCTACAAATCATACCTGGAATTTCTGACCTCCACACTTCAAGTCGTTCCGTGCACAGTCATCGCGCAACCATGATTCCACTATTAGTAGTACTTCTTCCAGGGTATCATAAAATGGCATCGCTGGAAAATGCCTGTTACAATCAGTTTTTACTTATTTTCCCCCTTTCTAGATCAGCATTCCATCTGATTTGCTGCCTACCATTACACACGCAGCCGTTTATACAATCATTTCTACTCTACCACAAACCCATTGTATCGTCCCAGTTTGTTAGTTCTGTGTTTCCCTTTCCTATTCCTGCTTCCTATCAACCCCATTTTTACCCTGTTGTCCTTTGTTCTTCTTCGAAAGACTGCAGTCTTGTTTCCAGGGGGGGAAGCGGGGTGGAGGGGGTGAGAGGGCGGGAGAGGGCGGCAGTATACCATTTTCTTGGACAAATTACCAGCTCCGTAATACCACCACAGTGGTGATTGATGCAGCATAAAAGCTTTACACACCTTACTCACATTTGTTTGGGTGGTCCTACGTCGTTTAAGGTTTCCACTTGATTGACTAGTTTCGAATCCCTTTTTCACAGGATGAATAAACAACACTGTGGCATGCGTTTCAACTGTGTCATAACAAATTGTCTATACAGTATTTTTTAGTAGAAAAATATTATTATTTCAATACAATACAGTACAATTCACATATTTACCACATTAAAAGTATTAAGAGGATTTTCTCTCTGTAGTGCATTTAGAAATATTTTCTCCGCTTATTTTAAAAATACTATTCTCATACTGGAGCACATATTTTCGCAAGTTGTTAAGACTGTATATTTTCGCAAGTTGTTAAGACTGTTCCGTTTCTTATGTGCATTCATACATTCAATACTCCTTGCATCCGTGCCTTTCTGCCCAACATGTTTCATTCATACTCTCAATTCACTAAAACGTATTTATCAGGAACTTCTTCAGGGGCGCACCACACCGCTTCTCCACACTCCCACTTTTTCAATTGTTTTGCTCTGTCGAATTTACCATTTGTTTTCTAGTTTTTGCATTCGTCTAATCTTCTGGACTTCTATTTTTGAACGATTCTTCTTCTTCTACGTAGTTTAATCAGCCCATGTTTACACTGACCACCTCTTGGCGGCTGCATACATTGCAGTGTATTTCGGTATGAAAGCTTTACAACATAAAAGAATAGTGACACCATATTATGTAATACATGATAACAGTTATTAGAAAGTATTATTATCTGACTGTAATTGGCTTCCCCCTTTCCTAAGAGTATGTTAAAACGACATTTATAAAAAAAGATATGACATGCAAAGCAATATACATTTTTCAGTCAGCAGTATGTTTGGAGTATTTAAGTCCAATGTTATTACTGAAATAACGTACCGCTATCTTTTTACTGTTTTCTTTTCTCCAGAGAAAATATATCATATTAAAAAGGGGGGAATTGCATAAACCAGGACATGAGTTCAAATGCTGACTTACAGCTTTTCCAGTTACAATAGAGTACACAGCAAATGTTTTCTAGATACATTTCGCTGGCATCCCCTTCAGGTTTAAATGATACATCTTGCAGCCAAGGGAGTGGTGCTCTGGTGCAACAGAGCCGTGTTCTCTCAAGCCACCAATTACTTGTACAAGCAATATCCCTTCCTTTCATTTACAGCGCTCCTTTTTTCAATGAAATAAAACTCATTGGGCCTCATTCTGAGTATGGAGATAACCATGCCGCTATTAGTGGCATGGCTACCCCCATACCGGATACCGGGTCCGGGTTCCCTGAATGGGAAAATACCGGGCCATTCCAACCTTGGAGGGCCCGGTATTTCACCATTCAAGGAATACATCCCCATTCCGATTTGAGCCCCCATAGGGCCCAAATGGGAATGGGGATGGGAACGGGCCCGTTGTTAGCATCCTGGGCTGCTAGCGGGACCCGCTAAGGGCGTCTGGTTTTACCAGACTTGTAATGGGGCGGTAAGGAGTTGACGGCTCTGTCACCTTTACCGGCGCCGTTAACCCCTTACCGCCTACCTCGTGATGACCCCCCATTATCACGGTGAAATTTTGGGCAAACCACTGTTTGAAATAAATCGAGCTCACGAGTCATATAAAACTGCATTCTCTAAATTTGTTTAATGTCCCAGGCAACAGAAGTGGCCACCAGTTTAGTGGCGGATGCAAGCAGGTATTCGATCAAGTCGCTTTTCCCATTTGATTTAGCCCTCTTACCAATGAATTAGGGTGCGTCCTTACTTAACCCAAAAAGATGCATCTTTATAGTAAGCTAAAGGACCTGGCATACATACTCGCTAAACGCAGAATAGCGATGAGTTGGGAAGTTCGGATGAGACGGTCTGCATGAGTATGGTGGTGAGATCTAACGAAATGGGCGAATGCGGAAACAGTGGTGTGGCAAGAGGTTAGAGGGATAAATGAGGATCCAGAGGATGGTGGGTTGGACGCTTGTGGACAATTGGTGGCCGCTCTGTCGATATCGGACCAAGCCGATCGGGACGAAGATTAGCCCAGGGGGCGGGGTGATATTGCTGATATGGCCTGTAGTGGAAGGAGGCAGATTAGTGCTGTGTGACGTAGGCCGGGATAGGAGGGGGGGAGTTATGGGAGGGGGAAAGAGAAAAAGCATATAACTGCATGTGTAAGTTTGTGGTGATTAACGATTTGTAAAGATGTATGGTTATATGTTGAAAATCAATCAAAATTGATACTTTTTTTAAAGTCTTTTATTTCATGTTCCCGTTTATTGAGCTTGTGTCTGTTTCATGTATGAGTGGTTGTGCCTGACCTGCCACCCAGGTACAAAACAAACAAACTCCAGTGTGCCTTCAGCCTCCTTGTTGGCCCATGGGGTCTTTCTGTGCCTTGATTCTGGGGCACAGCCATTCTATGAGGGCATGCAGTGGCTATGTTGTGGATTTCATTTGGAGTTTAACTTGTCTTCTCCATGTTAAGCTGAGATTCCCTCTATTTTTAGTCTCACCATATGTTATGGTATGTTATTAGGATATTATACTGTGCCAAATCATCACTGTAGTAGTTTATTTATTTATTTATTGCATTTGTTACACGCCCAAACCCAAAGGTATCACGGCGTATATCATAGTGTTGATGTTTTTAATTTATGAATGTGTGTGTTTTGCTAGTACTGTAAGTCAGTGCTTTAAGTGGCCTGCCAAATCGAGCCGGAGCTCTTGGGGGCATGGCCAAAAAGGGGCATAGCCTGGCAGGGGGTCCAGGTCACAATTAAGAAGTAATTGCGGCACCGACCCTCTGCCAGGCACCACTTTGCATCCTTGCACCTGGATGAGGGTGATGAGCCCTTTATTTCTAATAAAAGGGGGGCCTTTCAGGGAGACGGTGCCGCAATGAAAAGGCAGGTGATGCTTTTTTCTAAAGTCTGAAGCTCTTGCGTATACGTGAGAGCTTCAGGCTTTATAAAAAAAGCCTTGGCTTCCAGTGGGCTGGGATTAGCAGTGGACATTAAGGAGCCCCGGCGCAGCCCTATTTCAAACACACTTCTCAGAGCCTCGGCTAGCCCCAGCCACTTAAAGCCCTGCTGGAAGTGATGAATGGCTGTGTTGCTATAATCATTCAAAGGAGCACACTACATGTCAGGTGTTGAAATCAATAAGAAAAAACAAAGCTCTTCTCTGATCGATATTGCATTGGGAGGTGGGGGGGAAGATGGAGCCTCCAGCAGAGCCTATATTGATTGGAAAACATGGGATTGCCAAACTCATTTTGCTTGCCGTGTTTGCAGGTGACTTCATAAGTATGTGCATTCTTGTCACGTGAATCTGTATTGGTTAAGTGAAATATTCTGTTGATCTTCTTGGATGCTATCAAACAACAGAAAAGCCTGTAAGCCACCTAAGTGCTAAAACATTGGTAGTGTAAATGTCAAAAAGGGGAAAGGGGAGTTTAGGAGCAGTGTATGGCATTGGCATGGCAGCTTGCAGCTTGTGGTGATGAAATGGGCAAAGCACTATCTGGGCTTTGACCCTCTCACTCACGTCTGCCGGCCTGCTGCTGTTGCCGGGGAGCTGTGTGCACACCGAAGTAGGAGCAAAATAACTGCACTTAACTATATGCCAGTTATTATTTTCATTTGTATGCACCAATGCTTTTTGTCACTTAAACTCCTGTGTACTATGCTTAAAGTCTGGCACAGAGTGATCGGTTTTCAAGCAAAAGCTAACTGGATCTCTCTGAGCCCTGTGTTCCTCAAGTCTCAGGGAGATGGGAAGTGTCGGTTCGCGCGTTCGTTTTGAAGAAGCCTGTCACTTCACGCTCAGAGGCTGGCCAGCCACAGGAGTTGCAAGAACACTATTTAATTTGCCTCTCCAAAAGAGGAACATCTTTGTTCTTTCTCGTTTTGTGCGACACATGATCTGCAATTGGCGGCGCATTATGATTAGGTCAACTCCATTGTTTGGCGGCCGCCCCGCATCCTGAATGTTTTTTTTGTAATAGTGGATTTGTGTTTAGGAGGACGATGGCATGGATAGGAGGAGTACATGGGTCGGCTAGAAAGAATAAGGTCATATTCAGCAACGGGAGGCATACCATTATTAAAGCAACTTGGAGCTGGCCGCCTTCAACGCTGTGGTGGTGCGCGTTGACCCCCTCCTTTGGCAAATTGACTAGATGGTCCATGGCTGAACGAGAACTTGCCGGGACCACCCCTCTGAACAACTCTCTTGGACCTATCAGCCCGCCGGAAGAAATAATTACGGAGGCATTTTGTTCGGGAGTGAGTTGTCTGGGACGAGCCAGCGGTCAGATTTTGTAATGAACGGCAGTTCTGATTTAACATTTTTGTGCCTTTCATGGGGAAAGGGTATGAAGAGGTCCAGGATCGGCCCTGTTTGCAAACCTCATCTATTTTCTAGGGATACAGCACACGATGTACAGCGAGTGCAAGAATAGTGTTACAGCATTGCAGTTATGGCACTGTATATAACTTGGCCCGGTAACATATTTCAACTGGCTCCAACAATTGGGCCTTGTTTTTAAGAATGGGCAAAGCGCTTTTCAGATATTTGGGGTACGGCAGGTGTGCTGTGCATGCGCATGTCTGCGTGAGTTTGGGGTCTATACGAGAATGGGGGGCGGAATCAACAGAAAATTGGTGTCATGTGTTGATAACGCAGCACCACAGAACACACAGGTGCGCTTAGAAGACTCCCAAGTCTGTGAGAGGCTGGTCCTCACGCACCACGGCTATATAAAGAGCCAGCGCATATTTCCTCAAGGTGTTTTGCTAGGTATCTTGATGAGAGCAGTCGGAAGGCCTGCCTTAGCATTTCTGTTCTTTGTGGAAACATGCCTGCTAATTCGATTAGCCTTGGTTTCCAATAATCTGCAATGTTGTTTCTGGTTTGTTTTCCTGGAGATATTTCTTAATGAGCTGTTTCATTGACCTGTGGCTATGTACTAACCTTGTGACAGCCGGGTTGACGTTAACAAAATCGTCTCCTCTGTCCCCTGGGAGTCAATGAGGCTCATTTGATTTTTGGGGGCTGGCGCAAGGAGACCGACCCCCTTCCTAGAACGTTGAATCACAAGGCTGGGCAAGAGGCGAGTCAAGTGCTGCAAGGGCAGTCCGTCTCTACATGTAGCACAGTTAATGAATTGCCCCAATGTGTTACTGGGCTTTACAGTGAGTAGGCGGGTAACGCTCTGTGAGACACTTATAGGCGTGTGTTTGGCTTTTACGGTTGTATCATAGCAATTAATAGTAAAGGAGCCAAGTGGTTTGCAGAGGATCACACCGTTCATGATCACTTCTCCCGATCTCTTTACTACCATTCTCCCACCCCCAATCTGCATTTAAACTGGTGAGAGGATCCAACTGGAGTCTTGTACATGCAAATCATAGTCTTACACAAGCCACTGTGTCTGTACCTCGAGCACACATAATGAGTACAGTCCAGTGTGCAGGTCATGGCAGCACCATGTCACCATGGGGCTGCTCATTCATCGCCAACTCCCCTACCCGCCCCTCCTCAAATTTTCCTGGGACTTTGTCAATGATTTATAATGAGGCAAACAACAC
This sequence comes from Ambystoma mexicanum, assembly GCF_040938575.1. Classification (NCBI taxonomy): domain Eukaryota; kingdom Metazoa; phylum Chordata; class Amphibia; order Caudata; family Ambystomatidae; genus Ambystoma; species Ambystoma mexicanum. The sequence continues at coordinate 394,482,817 of NC_090928.1, read as the reverse complement.
TACACGCCCCAGAACAACAAGGAAACAGAACGTGTGTGCTATTTTGACCACAAGACACTGAGAAGCATCCACTTGTTTAATTTCTCATTTCTAATTGTTTTCCTTATTGAGAGAGCGGTGTGTTAGTACAACCAGCAATTGAATTAGTTTTTTCTCGTTTGTATTGCTGCGGTTGTGCAGTTTGCCTGCTACCTTGAGCACAATCTGTCAAATTAGATGCAGAGCCATCCACGTAAACATGTACACTTTTAAATATTGGTCTTGTAAACGAGACAAAAAGTCACATAATGTGTTACAACGTTGTCCATACAATATCAATTGGATACCTATCCTGATGCACCAGGCGGTCTGCAAGCAAGATTTTTACTCACAGGTTGAAAAGCCCTAGGTGCCAGCAGGTTATGTGCTGGGGTGTTTGGAAACAGCAGAGATGTTTGAAGTAGTAAGATAGCTCAGTGGATTAAGCACTTGCTGCAGTGGTGTGCGTGTAAACCCTGATCAGAGTTGGTGCCCACAGATTATGGGCTGGACATTGGGAACAGCAGGGTATTGTTACAAAGGTGAGATAGCTCAGTGGGTTCGCTCTTTGCTATGGTGATGTGTACTGGATCGGCTGGTCTCAGTTTCAGATCCTGGCAAGGACAACTGAGCATTTCAATTTTACAAGGTTCATAAATGAGTACCAGCTAGGATTGGGATGATCATTGTACGCAAATATGTGCCATGTACAGCACTGGAGAAGTTTCCTAACAATATTTGCTCCAATCGGCAGCTTTGTAAGAAGCAAGTCAGACGCCTGGCTTTCCATTTCCCAGCTACAGTTATTTCATATTAACCTATTATTCTCCTTCCTTTTCATTCTCTTGCACGCCTGCTCCCCTTATCGCATTCTCTGTCAAAACTGTGCACCCTCCGCCTTGCACCCTGATACCTATAAATGCAAAATGCAAATAATTTTCGTAAAAACGCAAAACTATGGGATTTGCCAATGCGTGTTTGAGTGGGTGGGAGTGGGACAGCTTCTCACAGTCAGAACAGACCATCTACCCTTCGTAGCCACCCCTTGATGTCAGGGGCAGGTCTCGCCATCTGCACACTAGGAAACCCGCAGTGTTGCTTATCCCTAAAACTGTATAAAGGGGAGAGGGTGCTTGAATCAGCGGCGCCATGCTGTAGCAAACGCACTGGAAGGATGTCCACATGTCAGGGAACTCCAACATCTGGAATGATCTCCCAGGCGGCATCTAATTACAGAACGATGCCGCGCGAGGGTTCCCGTTGCTGACGGAAAGCAAGCACAGCACAAATCAGTGCTCGTTACTTCCACAAGGATGGGGCAACATGCGAGTCTGCTCGGTGGCTGCTGCGATCGTGCGCAATTGTCCACGGGGAGGGCTTCCCTCTTGAATAATGCCTGCTCGAGATTTATTGCTTCGCGCTTGCGATAGGGTGGTGGGTGTCGGGGTGGGGGTGGTGTGCACTCCAGTCAAACAAAGCGGACCTCGCCGGGTCACTGCATTGGGATGGGAGCCTTCAGCACCGAGGCAGCACTGATACACCGCAATGCTAGGAGCTGTCCTTGGTGCTGAAAGCCGCCTTTAGTCAACGTTGACTGCCCGCATTGCGGAAGGCCGTCTGCGCGGAGAGCTGTCCTCGGTGCTGAACGCCGCCTTTGCTAGGATAGGAGTCTCCCTCGCTGCTCCTGCTGGAGACAGGCTTCAGCACCTCCGCCTGGGCTCCGAGCCCCTCTGGTGCAGACGTACACGGACACCGCTCGACATTCAATTCTCGCCGCCACCAGAATCTCTTGACACTTTGCTGTCTCGCTCAATTCCAACGAAATTACGCCCGATTGCCCGGGGATCAACATTATTAAAAGCCATGATGCAAAGGGCAGCACTATTTGTAGAGGTGAATTAGACCATCGTGTGAGCGGGAATTTCCGATGGTTGACTGGGGGCAGTCACACAGACCACATGAGGGCACGCGCCGGAAGAGTACATCCAACCACAGTTGTGATTTCCCTCAATAAAGTCACGACTACGAACTACAGCACACAAACACAAAAGATGACTGGGGCGGCCCGAGGATAATAAATGCTACAGGGTAACCCGAGTTATCCTCATTTATTTCATCTCATTACCAACCAGAGGGTTGGCGCAAATCAGCCTCTTGGTAGCACAGATGGCACGCTTACTTCACCTTTTATCACACTCGAATCCGAGTCACATTTATTCAAATATAACTTTACCTTTCGAATTAATCCATGCTACTGAGTTCCTGAGTTTTGGCTTCAGGGTCCCATAAATTTAATTTCTTTTCTATGTTGCTTTCCAAATAAACATTCATTTTTTATTTGCGTTTTTTGGATTTTACAACTGATTAAAAATAGAGATAGACTATTGGACCTACATTGATGATAGTCAAAGAATGATTAATCATCAAAGGTGACTCCTATTTCAGGATGAACACGTGGTCTATTTCTTTCTTTCTTTCGAAAAACGGGTTGAATTCAGGCTGACCAAAAGTTTACAACCAAAGTGCAGAGATTAAATGTAAGCCTGGGACAACACGTAGAACCCCTGCAGATGCTGAGAATCATGAGGCGCTCACATACATGAACTGGTCTGTTGATAATTTTATTGAGGCCCCCCATGTGTAACATAGAATGTGCCCCTAGCAGATGCTACTTTTATCAACACACTAAAGCGCTCCAATCTGTAGCAGGCAACAGTGGGTGGCTGGCGGCAAGAGGCTCTCAAAGATGTGCCCACCCTCTTGAAAGACTTGTCTGCTGGAATACCATCCTACGTAATTACCATTACTTCCACTTGGACCAGCGGAATTGCCGCTGGATTACAAGTGGCAGTAGCAGAGTTCATCCCCATTTTCATAGAGTCCTTTGTACTCTATGAGACATTTTTAGCAGAATTACCGCCGGGAGAATTACCGCTCTGGTATTTCTGCTAATATTTGGTAGAAAGGGGAGGGTTTACTTCCAGCGTGATGCTAGAGGTAAATTCCCCACTGAAGGGCCATACTCGTAGTATAGCCGTGTGGGAAAAGTGGCATTAATTCCATTACTTCCAATTTTTTCCACACACGGCCATTCTTGTGATGAGGCCCTGTACAGTCCCCACAAGCATTCTCCAAACAATATATTACTTACCAAACTTCCATTATATTCTACACGGTGGCGAGCATCGCATTATTAGGAGAGTACGCAAACTGCAAGCCAATGCCAACTATCAAAGCCTACCACACAAGCTCCAACAATGGCACTGGCCTTCCCAGACACTCGAGCAAATGCACTCTTTCACCAAAGGAAATGCAAAGTAGATGACGAATGTCAACTGCAGACACAAGTGCACTTTAAACTAGCATTGGAAAGCCCACAGTTTTGGCATTTGTGCGGGTATGGAATAGGCATTTGGCAAGCAACGCCTAATGGTACTACCTCGCCATGCCATGGCAGCAGCTGGAAAGTGCCCGGGCAATACCTATCCTATCATGCACAGGCCAAAACTGTTGGCTTTGCCAATTCATGTTTTACGAAGACTTGCATGCATGTCAATGGCAGGACACACATAGTGCTTACAAGTCAAGTGGTTGAAGGCACACTTGGTTAAGGCATTTTATCACACAAGTAGAGAGCATCGACAGCTGGAATTAAGGCATTAACTTGCAGAAGACTGATTAGAAATAAAACTAATAGGCCTTATACAGAATAAAGTGTGACGTTAGTGCTTGATAGAGTTACCTCAAAGCGATTCCAGGAGGATGTGTTTTAGGAAGGGTGGGGCAGGTAGAGAGTGGGAACGGCTATAGGGGTTTGCAAGGCTATGGGAACTCAATAGGTAGAAAAATAACAAACAGCAGCCATCTCCGACTTAGCTTAATCAAATGCAATAGATTTGGTTTATAGGTGGTGCTTAAGTGCCATCTGATAGCCAATACTAAAAAGTGACGTTCACGGCTTTTTCATCATAGAAAGAAACAATAGATGCACTGCCCTGGCAGCACTCACATTCCCTGTTGATCGGCAGACAGGAGAAAATGTATGAGCACATCTTAGATGGAGCATGTGAGGAAAGGCATCTGTAAAGCAAAGAAGGTTTGAGACTCGGGGGGGGGGGCACAGATTGTATGCAATTCGAAATAGTCCTAGATATGAGTGTAATAACATTTGCTATTTACATTTAAAATGTACACTGAGCAGTGGAAGGAGATGTGGGTTAGCAGTTTAGCTGTGGACTGTGCATCCACGAGATTTGAATTTGAATCCCAGCTTCCAAACATTACCATCTTGTGTGATCCTGGACACATTCCTTCAGCTCACTGTTTCAGTTCCAAGATCAGTAAACATTATGAGTGCTTGCAGAGACTAAATGACGATATTAAGCACTAAATATATCTTTGAAAGGGACAATTACATTCTAAATACTGTTCTGGGTGTTGATTCTGCAGAAGGTGAAACCTATGCGAATTAAGGGACCCATCCTTTAACTGTAGGCACATGAATGTCCCTTTGCTCTTCAAGTCAGTCTATTTATGTTCGTGGTTGAGGGTTTATGCTGCGCACGAAGACAGTCACAGCATTGCTGCAACAGGGCTGCTGTTGTGTGTGAAAGGACACGCACAGTCTGTTGTGAGGGGAAAGGCTTCATTAGAGTGGATTGAGGCCTAGTTGGTTTGATGAACCCCACCGCTCCTCCTGCTTTGCAGAGTAGGTCAAAGCACGGGATGCTGACAGTGGGTAGCTAGGACTGTGGCAACAGGGCGGAGACGAGTGTTTCAGAATTTCCTAGAAAACCTGTATAGCTGAGCTCAGAGGAGAGTAAAACGAGGAGAAGAGGTCTACCCATTAGTGGAACACTTTGTATTAGTACCTAGTGAGGGACAATCGTATTTGCAACAAGCGATCCAATTGGCACTCACCGGGTCGTTACCAGCCCGACAAAGCTCCGCTTGCGCATGTAACTATGGGCCCCTGCGCATGTAACTATGGGCCCCGGGGCATTACCTGAAGCAGTAATGCCCTCCCCCGCAGCTGATGTCTTATTGCTTCATTTATGCCCGGCAAGAGACAATCAGTTTGCAACAAGCGATCCGATTGGCCCTTCCCGAGTCATTACCACCCGGTCAAAGCCCCACTCGGGTGTGTAACTATGGGCCCCGGGGCATTACCTGCAGCAGTAATGCCCCCCAGCTCGGGTTTTATTGCTTAAATAATGCATCAAGGAAATGCTGGTGGATGATCTCCTTGGACCAACACTGCAGAAACGAACTACAAAAGGAGAAATAGGCAAAAGACCATTGTGAAATGGCAACTTGATGGATCGTGTCACTGGACACCAAGAGACAGTATGGCTTTAATTTATTGTATTTATTGTATTGTATTTATTGTTTTATATAGCACCTTAATCCAAGGTGCTTATGGATGAACCTCTGTTATTTCTTAAGTGATTAATCATGATGTTACTGGAGGAATGGGACAACTGAGAGGGGTATCCCTTGTCCCAGGAATAACCCGATGATGTAGCCGACATCAGCACTTTATTACACTTCACATGAAGTGAAAGCCGAAAGTTACTTTATTACACAAAAATTATAATGAAAGGCACTATGTATTCTCTCTTTTCTTTTCTTTAATACATGCGCATTTCTTGTTATTAAGGGTTCCAATCAATTAAGAGATTTCATTTATGGGCATTTGAATGAAAACCATTGCTCAGCATTGTGAGGAATTCAACCATCCTGACAGGGAGTGTGCGCTCGCCTGGGCTTTTTTGAATTTTGAAAATGACAATGAATGATGGAAGATCAACCTCCGAAAATGTGTGGGGCCATTCTGCACACATTTTCCCTGCAAACTGCACAACAATAGTCTAGTATGCTCTGGGAGGACACAGCCTACAGGCGCCATCCTCCCCTGTCATGTTCAGCTGGAATGTGACAGCCATGGGTACATCAAAAGCATCTCAGGGGGGAAGGCAACACCTTCCTCCGGCCATGGCTAGCCTAATTAAAATACCAAAGGATCCATTGATCTGCATCTCTATTGTCTAAATCTGCTGGTGGCAGCACCTACTGATAAGAGTTCATTGAAACAGCCGGCGACAGGCTTGGTTGCAGAACAGACTAAAGGGAGGCAGGACTAACACCTCGGGGATATGCAATGTGCCAACTTGAAGCTAGCTCTCACCCCTCTGTATGAAAGGCAGTGAATGGCATGTCTGGGTCCACTATTTACCATATACAACCCCTGCAGAGAGGACACCAGCATTTCGGATCCTCCAACCAGCACAGAGACAATGATTCTTGATCCCGAGCCGCCATGTAGGCCAGCCTGCAGCCGTCCATCCAGCGTGCTTGCCAAACTTCCTGCTGCCTGATACCCACAGCTGTCTCCCATCCTGAACTCTGTTGCAGAAGCTGCAAAGCACCCTGGAACCGACTCGACGCTGTCGAGCATCAAGATCATCTCAGGCACCAGGTACATTGTGGTTCGGTCCCCCTGGTCTTTCTCCGCAGACCCCTAGTGACATTTACGACCCCTTGCTCTCTTGGTGCTGAAACCAAATAAGCTTGAACAGTTAAGACTGATTGCTTTATCAACTACCGTCCTGTCAGTATCCAGCGTGCATCCCTTTCCTTCGTGAAACTGTCTGTCCTCTGCGTTCCTTTACAAGGTGGGTTGTATTTTGTAGTGTGCTAGAACTGTCTGGAGTAATAATAATAAAGTAGATATGTGTAGACAATCTTGACTGGACAGTCCCTTTTATCATTCGGTACAAATTGTATGTTTGCTGTGTTGTAACTAACCAACGATATATGAACTTGCAGAAATAAGCCTTTGTTGGGATGAAAATTAGAATATCCCACCCCTCTAGGCACTTTCAGAAGAGGTGAACCCCATATGAAGTGATAAAATCAGAGGGAAGAAAACCGTGCCGTCAAACATAACGTAAAAATAATATAGCGCCAACTATTAGAAGCACGGCACTAGAGGCCATTTTGCAGTAGACCCAAAAAGCACAGGCCTGCACACTTGCGCTGCCATGAACACTGTTCACAAGGTCCTACATTAGCAAGACTGAATGATTCTGCTCAGCAAGTTCTCATGGAAGTTCACTTCCTCCTTGGTCCTCCATTGTTGCAATTACTCAGTATCATTCAGAGGAATGCCCCCTGCAAAAGCGTGAGACAACACCAGGCGCCACAGCCCGCCCATTCTATGATCTCCAATCCCCTCCCAGCCAGCCCAAAACTAGACCCACACCACTGACCCGACACCCACACCCCTGCATTCCATGATAAGCATACGACCCTCCTGCCCCAACACAAATCAAGTGTCCATAGTAGATCTACGCATGCACGGCTATATTTCTTCAAGCATAACCTACAGCCTTGGTAACATGAGGTACAGGGAGGGATGAATTAAAGTTCAATCCTAGGGTGGAGACCTTGAGTGCGGCAAGAGCGGTATTTATGAAGCTCTGAATGTGTGGGTCAACCTGACTGTATTTTATCCTCCCTTCCCCCTGGCACCTCTTCCCGTGCCTCCCAGGTACATGCCACAGCGATGAAATAGGGATCTTAGCGTGTTAGTTTAGCTGCAACGTTGTTGTTTACGAGCAGCCTGACCTCCTCCCAAGACCGATATGAGCCCAGCTGACCCACGTGGAGACCGATCGACAGCAACAGAACTAGCCAATTGTAGCCTGGTATCCCTTATGGAACAGGCCCATGTATAGGGCTTTGCCAATCAGCAACGCCAGTTTTGACTGTATATTGATGACGCTAAACTGCCTTTTAAGCCTCTGGCTGTACTGAATTCCCTCAGAGCGCTCTCGAGCTACAGAGTCCTTTGCTGTTATTTGTATTCTGTACAATGAAACCTCGTCATCCTTGCAATGCTATCTCCTGGCCTATATCCATAGAGGGTTGTCTTTATCCTGCAGTATGCATGAAGAGGGACTTGCCTTCACCTGCCATTCTGTCCACGTGACCAAAAATTGGACAAGGAGGTTTATAATTTACTTGTGTTTCCAATCTGTTCGGATCCCTTCTGGTGTACTTGAGGTGTGGGGCCGACTGATAGTTTAGAAACCGATATTCATTCCTGGACCACTGGTGCCCCGGAAGGTGATTCATCACAGGCATCTAGTATTCGTGGAAAAGATCTGCAGCCCTCACTCTGCGCCTCATCGAGGTGTCTGTAGAGAACCTCCTGCTTTCATTCAGCAGGATTCTGGAACCCAAGAAATGCATCCACCTGGATGCCAAGTGAATGGGGTGTAACGTTTGGCACCTTGGAATGCTGCGTATGAGGGGTTTGAGGCCTGGAGATGATACTGCGGCCGATCTCTGGCACAAATGACTGGGATTCCAGGACCTGCCCCAATCACCTGTCAAATAATGGTCTTTTTCTGACAGGCGGTGCCCTGATGAGCAAAGGTCCCAGAACCTGTACACAGTATGGTGAGATGTAAGATGGCTCTCAACCACCCCCCAGCTCGTTAATCAAGGAGAAAGAAGGGCAGTGATTCAAGAGGTTCATGCCTCCCATAACTCTTAGCTCTGAAATAAATGGAGGGAGCCCCCAACCAGCTCCACCTGCCTTACATGCGTAGCACCGATCCCTTTTGAACATAGGTACAATCAGAGGCGTGATTGGGGAGGTCTGGGGGGGGCTATAGCCCCGGTCTTTTGGTTGTAGCCCCGGATAGAAGCTCAGGTGCTACAACCAAAAGGCTAGCTAGCCCCGAGTCTCGACGGTCCCGACATCAGCGTAGCCCCGGATCTTTTCCAGACCTAGCAACACCCCTGAGTACAATGCAGGGAGGCCATGTTTTGTCTTAAGCCTTTTCATGTCTTTCCAGGCATTGCACTGCCACCTTACTCCTTGCTGTGCTTTGCTGGGCTGTATACTTGCAGGTGAAGCAATGTCACCACCTGTCAGGTCACACTATGCCCGCTCACAAACTCGGAACACAATAATGTCTGCAATTGATAGCAACGGCACTGGGGTCTCCCTGCCAATTGCCCACTGACACATCACCAGCAGAACTACTCAGCTTTACACGAGGCAAGGATGCAATGTGACAGAACACACAACCTGTGACAGAACACACAACCTGCACTAGAAACTGACATAGTCAGTGACACACCAAATTGCAATCACCCTCACGGGAACCTGCATTAGAAACTGACATAGTCAGTGACACCCCACATTGCAATCACCCACACCGCAACTGACAAGTACCGCCATGTTGACAAGTACCATAAAGGGATAATCTAATATATGGTGCTGATCATTTTATGCAATTCTCTGTCTAATGTTAGGTTAATGCCCATTTGCAAAGCAAAAACATGCCAACTGTTTGTCATTCTGCATTTGCCTGACTCAATGCCAATTGTACTTGTAATATGTACGATCGTGCTAGATTCATGGAGGGCACTAATCGGCACTGCCCTGTGGCATTGCCTTATCTACAACCAATTCGAACTATGAATTAACTTTTCACCCTCCCAACCATATCCGACACCACATCCCTCCACAAAACCAGAATATTCAAACACTGCATGCCAAAAGCCCTTCACCATAACCTCAAAATGCATGGCATGCATGCATCCGCAAACCCAAGGTGGTCCCCACACAAACTCACACTTTATGCCGAACACAACAGGTATGCGCAGGCCAGGTCTTATGCACACCCGCAGACAGAGCCCAATGTCCTCCAGTCTGCATGCATCAACATGGCAGCAGCAGCCAACTTGCCCCACCCCCCCCTCTACTCCCACTAACCTCTCCACAACCCACCCCGGGAAGTTCACCAAGTGCAAAGAGGCCATGAAAATGGCACAGGTTCTGTTGTGCACGACCTATTAACATAACCCTTTGTTTTAAAATAGTGTTTGGCGATGGAATGCAATTGTATCGGATATGTAATATGTTGGAATTGATTGATTGCTTAATGATGATGTTATTTAAATAGAACCTTAGTCATTATACAAAAGAATACACCTGATTAATGTGCCTGGGGTAATGCAGAACTTTGTTCAATGAGTAAACTCAGAGTAGGTGAAACGTGAATAGGCAGCGTGGGTGTGGGTGTGGGTGTGTGTACGCGCGCGCAAATCATATTTTTGGGAAACTAAAATGTTTGCAAGTTGTGTGCAGCCAGGGGAAGGCAGCTTTTTCTGATGTGGAGGGACTCGGCTGGAAGAAGCATCCTTTCTTCGGTGCGCGTGGATCTGTTGCGTGATTGATCTCCTGCGCCATATACATGAAGGTTCTGTGATTGGGTGTTGGCTCCAAGGTGAATGGCCATGAGATTGGTCAGTGCACAAAGTAGTAGTGAGACAGACTGTTCATAAGGGCAGGAAAGGAAACTTTCGAGTCACTCTGTCTGAGAGCGGCAGAGGATTCCAGAGGCTGTTTGATAGGGCCATGGAGAACAGACCCTTCAAGAGAGGTTGGCGGGCCACCTCAGGATACATTTGTGTATCTTGAGGTGGTCCCACCAAGTGCTAAATGCAGAGCAAGCTACCCCCACCACGAGCCACAAAAGAGTTAAGACCCCCCGCGGATCTAGCAAAGATGACGAGCTGAACACAAGGACTCAGGGAAACATGGGGGCCGAGTCACTGGGAAATCACCCCCAGAGGAACTGGGAGGTAGCAACCTTTTCATCTGGAGATGGGCTCACCCGATAAAAGTTTCCGTAATCTGGATACAGATCGGCTTGGCCAGACCCCAGGCAGTCTGTACTCTTAGCAGGGTCGGAATGGGCCATGAAATTGTCTCGGTCACCAATGAAAAAGTGGCCCACAGTTGCAAATGGCTATTCATTCCTTTTGTGACACTGTCTGACTAGTACCCAAGGGGGAGTTCTTTGAGAAAATGTGATAGAGGGCCAGGGGACCATTCCGGTGGTAATAGTGTGCGGCACAAATATCCTTTAATATTAACATTAACATGTAAATTGTGTATTTTAAAGAAAATGTATTCAGCAACACTGGTCACAACTATTAACCGCATAGTAAAGTAACTCACCAAACTGGCCCACATTGGCCAACAAAGTGTCCCAATTTGACCAAAAAAAACTGGCCCCTGCAAGCATTTTGCGTTTTAGGTTCGGCCATGAGCCCATTGCCCTATAGGCCAGTCCTAGCCTCACTCTTAGCAAATGTGTCAAAAGACGCCTTATGTTGGAGAGAGTCTCGCCCCGTTTCTGACAGTGAGTGGAGCTGGAGTTGACCCTAGGTCGCCACACTATCTACAACCTTCAGGTGGGAGTCGGAAGCTGGTCAACTAGTTCATGCTCATCCTGTCACCTATTAGAGGGACTTTCTAAGAGCATAGTGCCTCTACGGACACCGGGTGCCATACCACAGAAACTTTGCACCAGTGCGCTGGCACTATGGCAACCATTATACTAGTGAAAAAAGCATACTCTTTCTGTGCATTTGTGCACCAGTTTGCCCTAAAGCTATGGGATTAGCACTAGGGAAAACTTTGTCATTGAAAGAATGCATTTTCTGCACTAAGGCAATGTTTGCCCTAGTACTAATTCTGTACAAAATTGTAGTTGTAGTTGCACTGATGTAGTTGTAGTTGCACTGGTGTAAAGTTTCTGTAAAGAGGTCCCTGGCTCGAAATGCCACATGCACCACCTACAACTCCCATCAGCCCTGCCCAGCCCTGCCCAGTTTAGCCAATAGAGAGGGTTCATGGGAGTAGGGGTCTAAAACATCTGGCGAGCCACAAGTTGCAGATCCCTGGTCTAAACCCTAAGAACAGCATGCGCTGTGTGCAGTGTGAAATGTCAATCAGTTTCACAGTTGCCCGTCCCACAGTGTTCAACATTCGCGGTGCCTGCCCCTTTCAAGTGATTCTCAATGGCTGACAGGGAAGCCCAACCCCCAAACAAACGGAGACAGCGCGATGTTGCAATGCAACTTTCTTCAATAGCGCCAAACATCCTCGTGGAGTTTGGTTTCACCACAGGCACTCATGATTGGCTTCCGATGTGTTCTCACTGTTCGGATTAAGAGAAATACAGTTCGACAAGCCTTGGCATCACAGATAACACAGTTCGCCATTACGGCGCACTCACACATTAGGACTTGGCTATGCCACTGGGTTTGGTTGTTACAGCTCGTCTCCTGTTCCAGCTGCCTGAAGTCTTTGTGATGCAGGATATGGGGGGATGTAGCACGCAGCCGTTGCCCTACTGATGCAATCCCTGGTGATGACCGGTGTACCCAAGAGGTTGGTGGCTTACACCCATCATCCCCCACATGTACCACACTAAACATTGGTTGAGTGTTGGGAATAAAAAGGCTGTGGGTTTTTATTGCACATCATCATGTAATAATACACCAAACAGTCAAACAAACAGACTGATTGTGGTTTCTGGCTGCTCCTGCAGCTCCTTATATTGGCCAGGGAGTAGCCTATGTGGGGCCGTGTTCAGGGCCCGGCCGGCTGGCGCCGACGGCAATTTGCACCCTTGGGGTGCCTCATTGTCCGTACCTGGGTGTTTCCCGCCTCCCCTACCCTTGGGTGCTTAGCACTTCCTTCTTACCCTGTACAGAAGTGTTGCTGGCACTTGGCCCATCATCCTGCCTGGCTCCAGGAGTCTGAGGGGGTGGGTGAGGAGAGGGTGTTGTGCATGTATTCCCCCAATACTAACTATCCCTCTCCTTATCCTGTCCTCCTTGGGGCACAGGTTACTGGCCCACGCTTTTGAGCTGCAGGGTTCCCCCTCTGCAGCACTGCCTAGAGACAGCACACACACAATCATGCAACTTCAAGAAAGGACACACAGCATGAACCATGTCCTTCAAGCATTGGAATGGAGGAGACCGTTATGCAGTGCCCTCAAAGCTATGCAGCTCCAACCAGCAATCCCGCTCGCAGATGCTGGCAATCAAGCATGCTACGCCCTTACAGACACAGCTGCGCCTAATCTATCTCACGGGTGCTGCTACTCAAACATACAGGGCCCGATTCATGGATTTTTTTGCACGGTTCAAAGTGACTTTCCACTGATTCAGTGGACACAAACCCTGATTCAGTGAACTGCGCAAAATGTATTTTTGCAGTGCAAAGTCTGTGCAAATTCATTTTGTAATGAAAAAATGACTATGCACTGACATTGCACTGCAAACATACAATTGCACAATTCCATGAATCTGGGTTTGTGTCGGCAGTGCAAAGGCACTTTTCAGCAGTGCAAAGGCACTTTGAACCGTGCAAGAAAGTCCATGGATCGGGCCCTTACAGCTTCATTCATGGAATTATTTGCACGCTGCAAAATGACTTCACTGTTGCAAAGTGACTTTGCAATTCCACTAAACACCCTGATTCATGGAACAGTGCAGAGTGTCTTTTTGCCATGAAAAGTCACTTTGCACAGCAAAAATACACTTTGCACTGCCCCACCCTGATTCAAGGAGCAGTGCAAAGAGTATTTTTGCCGTGCAAAGTGTGAATCAGGCTGTTTGCTGGGAGTGCAGTCACTTTGCACCAGTTACAAGTCACTTTGCACCGTGCAAAAAAATTCCATGAGTCAGGCTCTGCATGTTTGCGTACCAGCTCCCGTGAGATCGATTAGGCCCACGGTGTCCTTGCAGACACACAGCACCAAAGCCCCTTCACACAGGTCTTTGTATGAGACAAACACACAGGCCCGTATCCAAGAAATGTTGCACGGATGCAAGCACAATTTTGTATAGTGTCAGCACTAGGACAAACTCTGCCCTCGTGCAAAAGGAAAGGAACAGGGGCTTGTTTTGCTCAGGGAACCTGTTACGTTAGCACTGACGTGCCAGCAGTGCCCTCCATGTTGTTTTGATTCGTTTGACAACAGGTGTAAATCACACACCGAAATAATATACAGATTTATACAATTACCAAAATGAATGAGCAATCTCTTCCACCACGTATGTGCAGGGTGGGAGGCACTTACATGGATTCCTACGGAATCTGTCTCCTTTTTTCAGGTGCAAACACATGCAGATTCCAAAAGAATGCATAGCCACCTGTGCTCACATCAAATTCGCATGCGGACGTTGTGGCAGGGTCGTACATGCCGGTCCATAACCCCACTCTGCCTCTCAACTACACCAATATTGCATGGAGTCAAAACCAGGTGTAAAACACTTTCTACTCACTACCGGATGCACTTTTGCACCGGCTATTGTTTAAGCTAGTATTAACACCGTTCCTTATTAGCACTAGGAAGCGTTGCTATAGTGCAAAAATGTATTGAAAGCATACAATTTTTTGCATTCGGACAATGTTTGCTCTAATGCTAATAGCACTCCAAATTGCACTTGTGCAAGTGCAGGGTTTCTGCACTGTGGGCCCAGCGCAAGTGCAGGGTTTCTGTACTGTGGGCCTAGCGCAAGTGCAGGATTTCCGCACTGTGGGCCAGGCGCAAGTGCAGGGTTTCCGCACTGTGGGCCAGGCGCAAGTGCAGGGTTTATGTACTGTCGGCCCAGCGCAAGTGCAGGGTTTTTGTACTGTGGGGGCATGCACTCGCTGATGTACTGGCACAACATGTGGGAATGTTCGGCATGCTTGCAGTGCTCATGAGTCAGGGCATTGTGAGGGGGGCTCTGTGCACAGTGCTTGGCTTGTGGCCCCTACTCCTTTGCCTGCCCTTCATCTTATCGCCCTGTGCTCACTCTTTCTTCTGCAGACTGAGGTCTGGATACCCCCTGGTGGGCATGGCCAGGCTGGCCTACAGGGCAAAAGAGAAATGCCGAAACAAGAATGCAACATGCTAGTGTGGGCCATTTTCTTTCGTCAAAGTGGCCCACTTTTCTGGCCAATGTGGGCCAGTTTGCTGAGTTACTGCACTATGCGGCGAAAAGTTTTGACCATTGTTGCTGAATAAATATTCTTTAAATTGCACACTATGCATCACAGTTTATCCGAAAACTCCCCCTTGGGTACGATTCAAACAGTACCACAAAAGGAATGAACTGCCATCAGCTGGTCAGATAGCACAGCAAGCTAGGCGGTGGCCCCTGATTATCTGTGTGCAGCCTGCTGTGGCAAGTTCAAATCCGGGCAGTGTCAACACAGCCTTTCATCCTCCCGAGGTCGATGAAACAAGTACCACTCTGTGGGATAATAATGTCTTCTGTTATTTCAGCGCTCCGAGACCTCTGGGTGTGCAGTGCTATATAAGAAATACATTATTATTTGCATTTGTCTGCCACTTTTTCAGTGGTGCCAGAGACAATTTTATGCCCCAGTCCAGCCCTGCTGGCAGGGGCACAACAACCTCCCCAATTCATTGGTGATTCAGAGCAGTATAAGAGTTTAGAAACAGAAAAGAGCACAGTATTGCAATATCCAGAGGACATTCTTCAGAACAGAGCACTGCTTTGCATTATAAGAACAGAGCACCGCTTTGCAATGTTATGAGGACATTCTTCAGAACAGAGCACAGCATTGCAATATTAGGAGGACCTTCGTCAAAACCGAGCACAGCATTGCAATATTAGAACAGAGCACAGTATTGCAATATTATGAGAACATTCTTCAGAACAGAGAACAGCATTGCAAAATAATGAGGACATTCTTCAGAACAGAGCACAGCACTGCAATATTAGAACAGAGCACAGCATTGCAATATTAGGACAGAGCACAGCATTGCAATATTATGAGGACATTCTTCAGAACAGAGCACAGCATTGCAATATTAGAACAAAGCACAGCATTGCAATATTAGGACAGAGCACAGAATTGCAATTTTCTGAGGACGGTCTTCAGAACAGCACACAGCATTGCAATATAATGAGGATATTCCTCAGAACAGAGCACAGCATTGCAATATTCTGAGGACATTCTTCGGAACCGAGCACAGCATTGGAATATTATGAGGACATTCTTCAGAACAGAGCACAGCCTTGCAATATTAGAAAAGAGCACAGCATTGCAATATTCTGAGGACATTCTGCATAACAGCACACAGCATTGCAATATTATGAGGACATTCTTCAGAACAGCGCACAGCATTGCAATATTCTGAGGACATTCTTCATAACAGCACACAGCATTGCAATATTATGAGGACATTCTTCAGAACAGAGCACAGCATTGCAATATTAGAACAAAGCACAGCATTGCAATATTAGGACAGAGCACAGAATTGCAATTTTCTGAGGACGGTCTTCAGAACAGCACACAGCATTGCAATATAATGAGGACATTCCTCAGAACAGAGCACAGCATTGCAATATTCTGAGGACATTCTTCGGAACCGAGCACAGCATTGGAATATTATGAGGACATTCTTCAGAACAGGGCACAGCCTTGCAATATTAGAAAAGAGCACAGCATTGCAATATTCTGAGGACATTCTGCATAACAGCACACAGCATTGCAATATTATGAGGACATTCTTCAGAACAGAGCACAGCCTTGTCAATATTAGAACAGAGCACAGCATTGCAATATTCCGAGGACATTCTGCATAACAGCACACAGCATTGCAATATTATGAGGACATTCTTCAGAACAGAGCACAGCCTTGCAATATTAGAACAGAGCACAGCATTGCAATATTCTGAGGACATTCTTCATAACAGTGCACAGCATTGCAATAATGAGGACGTTCTTCAGAACAGCGCACAGCATTGCAATATTATGAGAACTTTCTTCAGAACAGAGCACAGCCTTGCAATATTAGAACAGAGCACAGCATTGCAATATTCTGAGGACATTCTTCATAACAGCACACAGCATTGAAATATTATGAGGACATTCTTCAGAACAGCGCACAGCATTGCAATAATGAGGACATTCTTCAGAACAGCGCACAGCATTGAAATATTATGAGGACATTCTTCAAAACCGAAAAGAGGTTTGGCAGAGAAGGGCCTAGCAAGGTACAGCGCTTAGACAGCAATTGTATGGGTTATGGATGGGCTGCGGGTGAGAGCAGTAGTGGGAACCTGCCAAGTACCCACTAAGGAAATGTAGCTAGGCGGCAAACACGCTGCAACTCAACAATTTACCCCGTATAGTTCTTCGTGCAACTGCAAGTTATTGGGAGCCCACGTATGAATTTGTTATTCTGATTAATTACTTACCTCAACTTCATACCCAGTGTATAGAGAAATCAAGTCTAAGCCTCAGTGGAAGAGCAGGAAGCTCGAAACACGTGTCAGGCTGCAACAGTGTTGATTCAAACCCACAAACATACATAGCATCTGTGCTTTTTATTGCAATTGTGTGCGCAGTGTGAGAGCAAGCCCTCTCTTTTCGTAGTTCATTCTTCAGAACAGCGCACAGCATTGCAATATTATGAGGACATTATTTTTATGTAGAAGGAACAGTCTCTGATCAGCAACCGGAACACCATGATAGGGGAAATGCTGCGTGAAGACAGAATGGCCAATCCTGGAGCATCTTTATCGAACTTTCCTAGAACTCCTCAAGCTAATTAACAACGTAAACATTAAAATGCTTATAAGCTGAGCAGCCCCACCCCCCTCCTGCATATCCCTGCACCGCTGATCATTGGGAAATGATTCTGCTGGGAGGTCCCCGCGACAGGAAGCTGCGAAGGAAGCGGGTGCACATCTGCTCCAATTTCTGCCTAGCGGCACCTCTTACATCTTAATGATGAAGCTTAGGAAGTTCCCAATATAAATTATACATGTCAACATTATCCACTCCATACGGGAGATGCTAGTTCAGTCCTGGTTTTAAGTTAGCATTCTGGGACGTGTAGTCCTGGATTGCCCTACTATAAACACATGACTACAAGTCCCACAAAGCAAAGTTAAAATCAATCATGTGTAAGTAATAGGCTACCCTCTAATCGCGGGACCCATACAGGAGAGTAAGGAGTTTCCAACTCCAGGCCTCGAGGGCCAGAAACCTGACAGGTTTGCAGGATATCCCTCATGAATATTCATGAGAAGAAATGTGCATACATTTAGAATTGTTGTATGCAAATTGATCTCATGAATATTAATGAGGAGTATACTGAAAATCCGACATGGACCCAGCCCTCGAGACCTGGAGTTGCACAACCCAGAGTTAGACTAGCGAATATTTCAGGTCTTTCCATAAAATACACATGTGCACTAGGTGTCAGTCACTCTGCTCCCGGGATTCAGTGCACACATGAGTATGAGGCAACATCTTTATCTGTCCCTATTTACAGACTGCCTGGTCTGCCCACCACATAGCTGGATACACCACCTCACACAGTGTGCGGCTAGGCTGCCGGCACTAATCTTGACTACTCCATAATGCGTACCAACCAATGTTGCCAGAGCGGCCCCTGTACGCTGGTGTGGTCTGTGATTGGGTGAAAGCAGCATTAGAATACATATGTGACATGAATGTCTCCGTAAAGACCTGGAGGTTACATCTTTACAACTAGTAGTTCATCACACGTATCCTGAAATTAAAAAGTACAGTAACAACACAGTGTCATGCAATAAAAAGGACATCACATGTATCATACTAAGAAGACATGGCATCACAGCTGCTGTTACAACACTGCCAAGCACATCCAACATGTTTCACATATATATATATATATATATATAGACATGGGCAGTTTCATGGTCTCGCTACCAGCACCTGCTCCCATGGCTTGCCCTCTTAGGTGCACACACGCCGAGTGTTTGATGATCCACGCGCTGACATTCTGGGACACGATTATAGAAACGTTGCGCGGGTCAAGTGCAGAAATTGCACAGTCTTAGCACTAGGGCAAAGTTTGCCCTATTTTTAAAACACTGGGACATATTAAAAATCCATTGCACCTAAACAAGTGCAGCTTGGCATGCTATAAGCACCTGGGCAACAATTACTTTAGTGCAAAAAAGATAGATTTTTGATGTATTTTGTACCAGGGCAAAGTTTGCGCTTGTGCTAATACCAGTCCGTAAAATGCACTGAAAATGTATATCTTTTTTGCAGCGGGGCATGTTTTGCCCAGGTGCTTATACCATGTCAAGCTGCACTTGTCATGGTGTCATGGCGGTCTAATATGTCCCAGTGTATTTAGAAATACCAATACCGTACAGCTTTGCACTTGCATCGGAGCAAAGTTTCCGTAATCTGTCCCTGGGTTGTCCAATGTAAGCAGAGTATTACTATGTGCCCACCGTACCTGACTGGGCAGAGTTTTGTAAGTATTATAATGAATAAAATACCTCCCACCCTGCATGCAATTATGATCTAAATATGGGCGCCATCCCGCCATGGAGCGGCATGCAGTTATGTTAGCCAGTAGACAGGACACAAATGTGTAGTGGATCAGTGTAAGACACTTTGGGCCTCATTACACGGACGGCGGTAAGGGTTAACGGTCACCGTTAATGGTACCGGTGACCGTTAACCCTTACCACCTTACTACGAGGTCCCTTTGCGCGTTGGAGAATTTAACGCCTGCTTTTTGCAGGCATTAAAAACCAACCCGCAAAGGGAGCAGGGGGCTAATTACGGTACCGCAATTTGCGGTGCCGTAATTAGCACCTTCCGCATTCCCATTATGCCCTATGGGGCAAAAATGGGAATGGGGAAGGGCAATGGGGGAAGGGGGAATTAACGCCCCACCAACTTTGGAATAGGGTGGTAATTCCCCTTTCCTCCAAGGCGGTGCCGGTATTTTACCGGCATGGACCAAGGTGCCAATAGCACCTTGGTCCACCGCTGTCCGTGTAATGAGGCCCTTTGTATTAGAAAGAATAACGTTCCCCCAACCCTGCATATCGCCACATGGCTCCTGGTGGGTCTTATTGGGCCATTGGTGAGGGGGGATCGCTCGGGGCAGCGCAACACAGGTTTGAATCCCAATCCTGCGCGTAGAAACCAATCTCTGGTATCAAGCGCCTTATTAAAGAACAATTATTTTTTAAAGAACTATTATTTAGCCTATGACCTCCTGCTTGCGTATGGTGTCTGAGTACCCCGGTGACCGGGATACACTGGTCATGTGCAGCGGGGGAGCCCTGGATACAGTCCCGGCGTTTTGGGAAAAGGTGGTGTGGTTCAAATAAAGTCCCCAAAGAGCATTGATGCTGAGGACAGGGCTCCAGGCATCCTTTGGGTAGGCCTCTGGCATTCCACGGGCTGGTGCAGCGGGCACGCGCCCTCTAAATGAAGAGTGACCCATTCTCTGGCATTCCAAAACAAACAGCCAATGGTCAGCAACAAAGCCAACTTAGCGATACAGGGCCGTGTGTCTGCGAGTCTTTCTTCCTGTGTGAATATGTGGGCGAGGGTACCCATGCCTTCATTGGACGGAGCCATAACAAAATGGTCCATTTAGGTGATTCAGCGCCTGGGGTGCTAGGATACCGTTGCTAGCAACAACGGAAGGAGTGTGACTTTGTGCTCAAGTTGTTATCAACTTTTTCAGGATGCATTGGTTCTATTCCCAGCTTTCCCCAGATCCAAATGGTGTGATCTGGGGCACATCTCTTCAGCGACAAGGCCTTGGTTTATGTGGCAAAATTGAGAGTGTATAGGAGGGGGGTGTGAAGAGCAGTTTTACGCGCCATGCATAAAAAATGCTACACGATTCTGTTCAGCCCCCAGTTGTGTGAGCCATCACTGTTGCCCCCCCACCCCCCGGCTCAGCGGGGCCCAGCATATCTTGGCTGTACGCTTTATCCTGTTCAGAGCTGGTTTCCCGTTTTGACAAAATCCGGTTCCACAAGGATGGTTGAATCACACAGAGATGTTATCGTATATTTGTATAACGCCTCCGGTCATATGTAATAGCGTTGAAGCGCTGTCTCGTGCTTATAAGCAACAACAATTGTTCCTATATGCACTATACTGCGATTCTGGGTGACAGCGGATCTCGTGTGTGTGTGTGTGTGTGTGAGAGAGAGAGAGAGAGAGAGAGAGAGAGAGAGAGAGAGAGAGAGAGATCCAGAATATATAATGTGTCTGCCTGCCATAGGGAATGTGGCTAATTGTCTTCCCTAGTGTTATCAGCAGGCTCCTGCCAGCCATGCCCTTTGCCCTGATCCCAACACCTGGAAATAATAAGGTAATAAGGCATGCTTTGCTGCGCGTGCCTGAGAAACCACGGCTGGACCAGCCGTACGGGCAGGGATGTCATTTGGAGGTCACCAGGGGTTGCACTTGCAACCCCTGAGTTCTCCCTTGCTACCCCTGAGGTATCCCTTGCTACCCCTGTGGTCTCCCTTGCTACCCCCAAAAAATTAAAAAGATTTTTTTTTTAAATGGAAGCGCCTAGGCTGTGGTTAGCGCCATGTGGCGCTTTGTTTCTGCAGTACTTGTTCTCTGTTCAGGCCTCTTAAAAAAAACATGAGGTTCCACAAGTGTAACACTTTGAGCATTGACCCTAAATAAGAAAGAATAGGAATAACAAATAATGTGTCTTTCTGGAATTCTGTACAATAATTACTAGATTCATTAGAGGTTCATTTCAGCCACACTTCAGAGGGTGAGTCACTGATTTACTCTGTTCCTAAACACCTGAAATTCACAATGCAGACACAAACTTCCAAAAAGCATTTGGAGTAGAATAAGCATCAATTTCGGACTATGCATTTTGCTTTTCGCAAGTTGCAGTTATAGCATGTTTTTTTCTTCTGCTGTCTCTGTTACGATCAGTGGTCGAAGTGGGCGGGAGCGGTTGGGAGCGGTGCTCCTATACTTTTTAAAATTACATTTTACTGTTCCTATACTTTTATTTTAAAAAGAACGTATTCTGGAATGGTTTCATTTTAAAATAAAAAGTGTAGGAAGCAGTTGACGCTTGCACTGCACGGAACGTTACTTTAAACAGCAGGTGCATTTGTTGGGGGGGGTTGTATTGTGGGTCGGAGGGGGTGTTGCAATGGGGTTTGTGGGGGGCGAGGCAGGCTGGCAGGAAAATTAGTTCCTCTACTTCTTTTCATACACTTCGACCACTGGTTACGATCATCACAAGACATTCCATCTTGGTGTCCTCGGTCACTTGACAAAATCATTGTGCCTAAAAGCTTGTGTACAGTGTAGAAATGTTTAACCATAGCACATAAAGTGGCCCTTGATTTCATTGTGCCACAATTAATGCTTTGTTGTAATGTGTCTGTCTTTCCTATCTCCATGGCATGCTGTTCAGGATGTTTGTTTGCATGTATGAGTTAACGAGTGCCCAGAGTGCAGAATGTCGTGTGAGGGCGCTGCTTTCCCTGGGCTACCCTCCCAATGGTATGTATTTTGTCAACCTCTGAAGTAGATCAATGGACGCTTGACATTTGGCCAACTTTGCACCAGACCTAGAGATTAACTGGCCTGCTGTTAAATCTCAGTTACCAGTGTATTGATATCCACTACAGAGTGTAATTTGCTTTCTGACTTTCACAGCATTCAGACATGTAATTTCTCATTTTAATATTGCTAGTAAGATATCTATAGCCGGTAATATTGCTCAAGGGGTTGAGCGCTCAGCCTTTCATTCTTCTGTTAAATGAGTATCAACACAGGTTGGGTGATATTGTATGTATATTTGATCTATATAAAGCGTTTAAGCGTAAGTGCTATATTATAACACATTATCATTTGGATGCAGCAACGTCATTTAGGAGTCACCATGGGTCGCAACTGCGACCCCTCAGGTCTCCCTTGCTACCCCTGTCGTCTCCCTTTATACCCCTACAAAAAAAACAGGAAAACACTTTTTTTTTTAAATACAAGCTCCTGGGCTGTGGCCAGCACCATGTGGCTCTTTTCTTCTGGAGTGGCTGGCTTTCTTGTTCAGGCCCCTTATGTAAAATAAAAAAGACAAAGAACAGGGGTGCCACGAGTCTAACACTTTCAGCAGTGACCTACATAAATAATACCAAATAATTTGTCTTTCTGGAATTCTATACAATATTTCTGGACTTTAGGTTTATTTCAGGCACAATTCAAGGGGTGAGTCACTGATGTAGTCTGTTCTTAAATACCTCAACTCAGCCTTTCATCCTTCTGAGGTCGAAAAATGAGTACCACCAAAAGTGGGGTGATATTGTATGTATCATAAAGGGCATAAGCGTAAGTTCTATATAATAAAACGTCATTGTCATTTGGCTTTGGACGTCTGCTTGCATTCACAGTAATTTGGTCATATGGGCCTATACACACTATTAACGATTCATATGGCGATCCATTCTTGTATGAAATGTATATCACATTACAGTGATATCGAAACCATGTTTTTCGTAGTGATGTTACTTCGGGGTGGGATGAAATTACATCATTTCCAGTGATGCCACCAGAGGTCAAGGGTCCTGTGATGTCACTTCCGCTACCCCAGGCACTTTGGTGAAATGGTGTCCCTGCTTGTGGGCGAGTGGCAAACGTTAATAAGGGGCGAACGCCACCACTTCCGGCCAGAATATGTGCGCAGGAACGCACGATGCTGTGCGCATCCATTGCCTTTTAAAAGCCTGCCTGTTTTCCTCCCCCTCCTCCAAGGTCATTTCTGAGCAGCAACACACACGTGGGGTGGGAGAGGATAATCCTGGCCTACTGCTGTGTGAGCGTCTGCGTGTGTTGGAGGGGCACATCCTGGACAGGAGAAGGCCGCTGAACAGTGGGCCGCAGACAGGTGCCTGTCATTCAGGGCCTACTGTCATGTGTGTGCGCATGTCCACGTGTCCGTGCATGGTGTTCAGTCAGTCTTGTCCCCCGTCGTGACATATATAAAAGGATAGTGGCATTGAGAGTGAGTAGTCTAACCAGGCTCACACACTGTGGTCAAGTGGGAACGCCGAGATTAGAACCCAGGATCTACAGAGTTTAGCTACTGGCTCGCATGCCCCGCTTCCCCAAAGGTGCCCTTTCGCTGCCTGGGGGCACGCCCCCGCCCCTGTGGGACGGGTTTAGAAATTATTTCTCCAGGCAAATCCCAAAGAAGCCCCCCTGCCGGTCGCACAGCGAACGAACCCCGAACCGGCAGGTGCTCGAGGGATCCAGGGCAGCCCACGGGCTGTGCGTCAACCAATGGCCGGCTGGAGCTGAACTCTGCGCACCCGAGACTGCGGGTGTGTGTCAGAACACACGGTGCCGCGCAGGCACCACACCAGATGCAGACCTCACAGGTTGGCCTAATCACCCCGAAAAAGACGCCCCACTCCATGGTTCACATAAGACACACAAGACCCCGGCCCACTTGCACCGTGCACATAAGCGCCTCTCCTGTGCGCATGCCGCGTCCTAATGCTCCCTCGTGGCCATCTCTTACACTGCGTTACAAACTTTTCTGGGGCGCGCTGTTGTACTGGGGGCTCCCGGAGGGGCTGGGGACAGCCACCCCCCACCCGCGCAGAAAGGAGGCGTTGAGACTGCAGCAAAGCGGCGCACTGAGGACCGGGATGCGCGCTAGTGGGGAGGAAGCTTGCCACCACCGCGGACTTCAAGGGGTCTCTGGACCACCCGCAAGACAAAGAGCGCGCCCTCAGTGAGCGTGCAGGCGGAGTCAAGGGCGCCGCGCCGCCGCCGGGGAGGGAGTGCGCGGCAGACGCATGCTGGCGGCGGCCGTGGCTTCACACTCAATGCATTATCACGCCGCTGTCCCAAAGCCAGCACTACCGCAGCGGGACTGCGGGCAGCCCCCGCCTCCCCCGGGATGGCACGGAGCCGTGCGGCGAGGTGTCCATGCAGAGAAACCCGCCCCCACCCCCCCCTGGAATTACAGCCGTGCTCCCAGCACCGCGCCTCCACCTCTAGCACGGCACCCGCACCTGCCCGTGTGAGCCAGGCACTGTACCCCATCCCGACACACCGCACACCAACCCCTAGCATTGCTGACCAGACCCTGCCCCCCGCTGAACACCAGCTTGCGGGGATGCGCAGCACTTCCTAGCAACGTGCCACGGGCAGTCACGTTATTACACACCGCACCTGCCCGCACGGCTCTTCGGTACACACCCAGACCGGGTGACCCGGTGCAGCACCGCAGCCCAGTGGCCACACGCGCCGCACTGCACATATTGCGAGAGAGGGGGCACAAAGTGCGGACTTACAGTACGAAGGAACTGGATCTCGTCCTCGCCGCCTTCGGCCCCCTCGGCCATGGCTGGGGGCGCCGCGCCGCAGGGCAGTGTTCTCGGTGGTGCCGGCGTGGGTGCCTGGTGGGTGCCGCGCTCCTCCTCAGCGCCAGCCCGGGGAAGCCGCAGGGTTAAGCTCCGGCTGTGCAGGGGGCGGGGGCGGACCTTACTCCGGGGAGAGACGAGAGGGATGGATCGCACGCGGGCCCGCAGGACGATCCCCAGCCGCCGCTGCCGCAGGTTCGCTGCTCTGGCCCCTCAGCTCTCGGGGAGGCGGGGTGGGGGCTGTGTGGAGCTCCTCTGTCAATGCCGAGGGAGGTGGGGCTCGCTCCCCAGTTCCTCTGCTGATGCCGCAGGTGCGGCGGGCCGGCCCCCTGGCGCCCCCTGCCGACTACCTCGCGCACCAGCGGGCGCCGCTGCCAGCGCCGCTCTGCGCTTACGAGCTCTAATGCGGGGATGAGCGCAAAGGGTGGCCGGCTGCCCCGAACAGACATCCGTGGCAGGTGCATCGCTGGGACCCTGGGTGCGCTGGGAAGTGGCGGGGCGCTGCGTGCATTGCCGAGAGCGCGACACCCAGCACCGACGCTAGCGGAGGTGCCATGAACATCACGGACCAGGCAGCAGGGGGGACACAGCAGGCTGCGGGAAATAAAAAGAGCGCCTCCGCGGATGCTCACGGCGCGAACACATCGCAAGAAATACGGCATTGATGCCGGATAGACCAGCCTTCCATGAATGAATGGGCAAGTGTGTAGCGCTAGGCAGCAAACCCAAGGACCTCTTGGCGCTACATGGCGAAGAACATTCCATGAATGACTGGGGAGGTGTGTGGCGCTAGGCAGCAAACCCAAGGGCCTCTTGGCGCTACATGGCGAAGAACGCGTCGAGGGTGTTTTACATGAAGCACAGATGCTGGCCCAGAAGAAACTGTGCGGGGTAGTTCAAAATTACCCCGCCCCCACCCCCTACTGTCTAGAGCTGGGAAAACCAACACAACTACATTGATTTGATGTAGATTACGCTTTTTTCAAAAGCAAAAGGCAGTGGAAAAATAGTAGGTTTGGGATGGAGGGGGCAAGTCATTTCAGTGGGCCTCATCACGAGTTGGGTGGTCACGGTGGTGCTATTACCGCCGGCGCTATTAGCCCTACCGCCAAACCCCCTGGAGCTATTAACGCCAGATCACGGGTTTGGCGGAACAGTTAGTGCCCATTCCCCATTGGGCCCATTCGGGAATTCCTCATTCCCCATTGGGCCCAATGGGGAAAATGCCCGCTTTTGCTGCCAGCGGATGTGCCGCCGGCGGTAATAGTGCTGAAAATTGGCAAATTTGCTGCAGATTTCCCCCCAGCTTACAGCTGCCTCTCCCCCATCAGATCTTTCTCTAGCAGTCAAGGCCGTTCACCTCGATGGTTCACTCCAGTCCTCAAAAAACGGAAAACATTCACCCATATCCTGGAGCACAGATGGCGTCATCCAGCAGAATGCCCTACGTCTCCCAGCTGAAGACCACACAATCCTACTAGTGGAACCGAATCTCCAAAGCCCCGCACCCATTGAGGGAACGCTTCCAACTCATCCTTGAATTCAACGCCCCTGCCTGGACCACCAACACTCCCAGCCACACCAAATCCCCCTATGACTCCCTCTCAGACTACTTCCACAAGATAGCCCAAGAGAGACACAATTCCATCCTCTCCAAAACCTAGTGGCAATCCCCGCTCTGCCTACACAACATCAGAACCACTGTCCCACTCTTCTCTTACCTTCTCAACTCTCTCCCCCCAGAATTCCTCAAGCTACTATCACTAAGCCAGGCATCAGGATCCCTTGACGGCCCTGCCCACCTCTCTGCTAAAAGAAATCTTGACAGCTACCTATGACAGCACCTCAAGTCTTTCCTCTTCTTTGCTTCTGCTTTCTCTCTTCTTCTCCCCTGCTGAATTCCTGGCTGAAACGGATATTGCACTGGTCACCTGGCTACCCTCTAATATCAGGCACAGGTCCCCTCTCTGCCAATTGCCCACCAGCACTGCCCCCCAGGCAACCCTTGCACTTGGGTCTGTATCTGTAACCCTACAGTCCCCCTGCCTGCACTTTGGACACCAGCTGTCTGCACTTTTTCTGTTGCACTTGCCACCAGCTGGCTGCACTTCTTTTATTGTTTGATCCCATGTACTGCACTGCCCCCTCCCGTTTCCCCTCGCACTTTTCCCCACCCCTCTCTCCTGCACTTGCGCGATCTCAATATCAACTGGCCTAGCAAGATCATTGTCTCTGTCTTCCCTTTGGTCCCCCTCCCTTGCCTCTTCGCGCCTTGAAACACTTGTGTATAAGCATGTTATAAATGCCAGATCATATCATATCATATGCCGGTGACCTCGCAAGATCCATCGTCAACTCATCG
The DNA here is from genome assembly GCF_040938575.1 of Ambystoma mexicanum. Taxonomy (NCBI): domain Eukaryota; kingdom Metazoa; phylum Chordata; class Amphibia; order Caudata; family Ambystomatidae; genus Ambystoma; species Ambystoma mexicanum. Next base: position 394,455,363 of record NC_090928.1, on the reverse strand, counting down.
CTCACTTCCAGTACCTTCTCAGCAGAATTTAAGACCTCCCTCGACCCTCTTGTTATAAACAACTACAGACCCATCTCAAACAACTGCTATATAGCTAAATTAGCTGACCGAGCAGCATACTCGCAACCATGCCTCTTTTCAGAATCAAACAAGATCCTTGAATCTGCCCGAATCTGGCTTGAGACCTTTATTAGGATTGAAATACTGCGTAGCCTGCACCTGGACGACCTTAATAGACACTCAGAAGGTTGCACCACCCTAATCCTACTCAACCTCTTGAGAGCGTTCGATACCATCAACCACTCCATCCTCACCAAGAGACTACAAACCCTTGGCATCTGAATTACATATCCTCCTTCCTCTCTAACAGAACTCAATTAGTGCACATGCCTCCATGATACATTGTGGGCACGGACATCACATCAACTCTGTGGTAAAATGCTGTTACCTACAGATGCGCATCAACTACCACCTTTTTCCTTACCTGATCTTTCCCCACAGTCTCTGCGATCGTTGCTATCATCCTTTCACATCTAGACTATGCTAATGCCCTATACCTAGAGGCCCCCGCATTGCAGCTAAGAAAACTCCAAACGAGTACAAACCACTACCACGAGGTTCCTCCTAGCCCTAGGCCCCTGTGATGAACCCCAAGGTGTCATCACTGCTTTAGATATGGAACCCCTTTCTATGAGGCCAGGGAGGTGAGGCCACTACGCAGTAGTCCCCCTGGGGTTGGTACTCAACAGGAGCATCTCATGGGAAGGGAAGACCCCATTGAAAGTAGTGACCACCTTGGGGGAATGCACTATCCCTTGGACCCCCCACCTTCCTCATAAACCCTCTCATACCCTCCAATCAGCTAAACCAATCTACTTTTGTCACACATCTCAAGTAGATACCACTGAAAGGGAAAACACCCATAAGGTATTCATTGACTGTAGTGACACGAGGGAGAGACCAAGAGCAGTGAGGATCAATGCTGAGAACCATTGCATGCGGTCTAGTTGCTGGAATCAACCAAATCAACCAATTGGCCCGCTATAATTCAGAACAGTAAGGGGAACCGAACAATGGCGTTTTCAAACTCGCGGCACAGACCCGGAACCTAGCAAGTTACGCGGGGGAGGTCAGACCAGAAAAGACGGTGTCGTGGAGAGGAGTGTGTCCGCAAAGGTCCCATGAAGCAGGAAGCTGATACAAACTCTGCTGAAAGGGAATGAACCCCTTGAGTCTTGTTGAACTATTGTTTTACTTTCTACATCTTTTGTAACTTTTGTTTTGAACTGCAAAGCTGGACTACAGGTGGATAGCCAAAAGAAATGTCTTTTAGCACATTATACTGAGTTTATCTTGTGAGGGATAGGTTAGGATTTGGACCCAGGATGGCGAACTTTACTTTGAGACATTCTGACACAGACAGTTTTCATTAGCCAGTTTTTTTAAGGCAGGAAAAAACCCTCTCAGAGATAGGGTCAGGTTTTCCTCCAACTCCCCACTCCACCTCCATTTTGTTGTTAATAAAAGTCTTTGCCAATCAACATGCCACCATTTTTTCCATCTCTTACTCCTACACCCTCTCATATGCTGCCAGCAGTAGGATGTGGCCTGATTGATACAAATCGGGGACCCCACAATGTGCTAAACTCTCAAATAATGCCTCCACCCCAACTGTGGCTACTTAAGAGTCTATTGGCTTTGACCTGTCTAGTAGCCAAGAATTGATCATAGAGCCACGAGAGAGACGGATCATTCCTACTGGCCTACTCTTACCTCCACCAAAAGGCACATACATCTGACTAACATCTAAATATGGGCTAGCATGGAGGCATGGCTAGATCTGTTAGCAGGAGTAGTAGACCGAGGCTATAGGGGAGATGTAAACATTCAGATCCAAAATAATGGAAAACTCTCCTATCAAATCCAGGTAGGAGACTAGGTAGCGCAAGGTATCTTGGAGATAGCACTGTACCCCAACATAGAGGAAGTTCGTGATCAAGATCAAATAGACAGAGGTACCAAAGGGTGTGGAGAGGCAGACCTACTACCCGCTTTTGCCAATCAACATGCAAACATTGTGTCCATCTTCTCCGAAATACTTCTGAACTCCCATGAGAAAATAGTCATGCTAACTTACAAGAAGGAATAGAAGATGAAGTGGAGGAAGTTGAGGAAGCAGCACTAGTGGAACCCTTATGTTATGTTACCTAAGTTTTATAGAGTGCACCAAATACCCAAAGGTGTCTCGGTGGTATAGAGGCAGAGAAAGGCATCAAGCAAGGCTCGAATTAGAGAAGTAAAGTGTAATATAGGACAGCAATATCTAGGGCCTTGTTATAAGAAATGTTTTAAGAGATGCCTCCAGAAGGTCAACAGATTGGTCTTGTTCCTGAGTGTAATTGGCAGGGTGTTTCAGAGTCTGGAAGTCTGTACCGTGAAAGAGCAACCACCCTGTCATTCTTTCTGATACCTGGGGATAAGCAGTTTCCTGTCCTAGTTAGATTTTAAGGTCTGCGATGGGGCAAATAAGGTAAGTCTAGAAGCTGGCGAATTAGAGTCTGGTAAAGAAAGACTCTAGTGGACCAGGCACATGCTCTTAAAGATAATTTGGTTTCTGACAGACAAGGAGCCAGTGCTAGGCCCGCCGGATTGGTGTAATATGGTAGTATTTCCTGGATTTCATTTGGATTCTGGCTGCTGCCTTTTGAATTATCTGAAGGGGAGTAATTGATTGCTGAGAGGCTCCAAGGTATATACTGTTATTAAAGTCTAGTCTGGATGAGATCAGACTGTTCAGTACAAGTACTTGATGGGAAACAGAGAGAAAGGGAATTACATATTTAAACTTTTTTATAAAAAAAAAGCAAGATTTCATAACAGATGCAATTTGGTTGTGTAATGTTAGTTTATTATCCAAAATGATTCCAAGGCTCTTAACTGTCGCTGAAGCTCTGGGCAATGATCAAAGGATGTCTGGTTTCTCGTTCACTATTAAGATCTCTGTTTTATCTGGGTTGATTTTTTGATGATTCTGATCCATGCATTGTTTAATGGATAGAAGACAGTCTCTGATTGGACAGAGTATCAGTGTCTTCAGTGAGATGAAAAAGGATTTGAGTATCATCCACGTAGTTACAAAACCTTAACCGCAATTGGTGCAGGATGTCCATCAATGGACAGAGATATACATTAAAAAGGATCGGTGACAAGGCCGAGCCTTGTGGCACTCCACATGATGATGGAAAAAGTGAGAATAGAAGGATCCACGTTTGATTTGTTGATCTCTATCTGTAAGAAATTATCGGATCCATTCAATGAGAGTACCCTGAATGCCCAATCTAGGAAGTCTTTCAAGTAAAATGGTATAGTTGACCGTATCATAATATTACGTACCATGGATGCCACAGCCACTACTGATGAGATGGCAGAGGCTGTACAGAGATGTTCACTCAATCCAAAGGCAAGTGTCTGTACCTCACGGCCAGCTTCTTATTTGTTGCAGAAGAAGAATGGGGTTTACTCTAAACATTTGCCTCAACCAATACATCTTTTTGAATGGGAATTCCCATACGATCCACAGTATTTACACCCATGACGCCAGATAAAATCACAGACTCTGTGGGGGTTTTCGACCGGAGTAGAAAGAACTAGAAATTTGGCCACCCCTCCAAAACTTTCATGAAAGGCTTTGGATGAAGACGGGATATCCTCTTCCATATCCTCATGAGGAGTCTCATCAGCACCTGCATTGGGTACTGTTGTGCCCTGATTCACACCATGAGTCCCTGTCGGGGGAGCTGGAGGCTAATATTGCATTCTGCTGGGGGTAAAGGGGCTGGTGCAGGCAAAGTTCCTAGAGATGTTGGATCAGGGGCAGAGGAGCCAGAGCCATGGGTTCCACCAAAGAGATCATCTGAGGAGGCAGCTGGGATGGTGGTGGAAAAGGGACTGGAGTCGAGGGGGGAGCAGTTCCTTATGAGGCCTTTAAATTGGAATGTCACAGCTGAAGAATGCATTAATGACTGAAAGCAAAAAAAACATTGATCCAAACAAGCTGCCTGGGGCTGAGTGGTTGCACACACTGGAATCCAGTTAGCAGAAGATAGTAGAGTCCAACTTGAGGTCTGAATTTGGTACCAGTACAGTTCACATGGCTGGTTGACCCCAAGGATCAGAAAAGCGAATTCCCATGGAAGGCATTGGGTATTGAGTGGACTATGCAGGTGTACTCATAGGAGATCAATTGCCCTCCAATGTCAAGGATCCCATCGGCACCGGAGGTGGAAGGCTTATGAGACCTGGGTCTGCTCTAGGAGTCTCTGACTAATGCATGGATTCCTGAGGAGAGTCACTCGAATCCTGATGAGAGGAGACCACTGACACAACATCCTTGGAGGTCAAGATGTCACTCAACCTTCCCTCATGAGACGCCACCATTTTGTGAGATGATGGTACTTGTTGCACAGCAGAGGACTTTGAGGCCTGCCTAAACCTTCTCTTGTCCCTTACTTGAGATTGAGCCAAACCATTGGACTGAGATACTGTTGAAGCAGTGTGGACCTCGCAGCAAGCTCTGGTAAAATGCCATGGACCCTCAAGGTAAGTCACCTCACTGGAAGTCTGATAACAAGGATCTATTGTGCCTTCATCCAGCTAGTTGGCGAAAGACCCCAGAGGCCCTTATGGTTACACTGGTGGGAGATGCCTTGAGGTCTTTGGTGCAGGCACCGTTAAGAGCATAGGATGCAGTGTCGTTGCACCAAGTAGAATAGCCAGTAGCCATTGAAGGGTCCTTAAGATCCTGCCAAGACACAGCCTGCCTTCTTATGAGCTTGATGGTAATTCAACAGCAAATATGCCAAATTACCAGTTTTTTCCACACCGCCAAACCTGTAATGAGGCAGAGAATCCCCTGTGAAGGGTTCTCCATGGCTGGGATCCCTTGAAATAGAAAGATCGCCCACCGTTTTTCATCATCTAGGGACAAATTACCTGAGTTCTTCAGGAGGAATCGCATGGAAAGATCTTCGGCGAGTGTACTAATCTTTCCTTTAGAACCCGGTGCCAGAGTGAGTCACGGGCCACGCCTGTGTCCCTACTATGATTGGGACACAAAAACTCCACTCACAAGGAGTATGGGTCTCACGCCGAAAAGTGATATGAACTCGACCGCAGACCTCAGACCGCAAACCTCTGTTTTATCCCTCACATAAAAAGGAGGAGAAAGGCAAGAGTCCCAGAGAACAAATTGTAAAAAATGAAAGGAGGAAAAATAAAGAGTGTCAGAGAGCACCCCATGTCTGACCGGCCTATCAGAGAAGTTACAGAAATATTGCATGTAGTATTGCTGGTCAGCCACATTCGTTACTGCCAACCAGAAGATTTTTCATAATTATGCCGATTTTCAGAAATACCATATGCAATAACAGTAATTACTACTTGCAGTAGTTCCTACTGAAATCCACCAAACTCATAATGCTTTGGAGCGGGTCAGCTTCTAGTACCTTTCTTAATCTTTGGGCACTGCAATTGGGTCACTCTGCTTAGTTGGCACAGGAACTCCAAGACCCGTCTGTGCTACTTGTTTGCAGGCTCCACAGATCGTTGGCGCTTAAAGTAGAATTAAAAACCCAATTACTAGAAAGAGCACAGATTTTATAATGGTGTCCAGTCATAATTTCGAAAACATAATTTCGAAAGTAAAAAAAGTCGAATCAAAAATGTCGAAAAAAAAAATGTCGAATTTTTTTTTTTCGATATTTTTTTTGGGCTCTAGTTTCTGTGGAAAAAATAGGTAAAAAAAAAAAAAAAGGGGGGTTGGGGGGGAACCCCCCCATTTCGAAAAAAAAGTCATTAAAAATAAATTCGACATTTTTTTTTCGACGTTTTTTTTTCGACTTTTTGACTTTCGAATATTTTGTATTCAAAATTATGTCTATGAACCTTTATAATCTATGTTAATATCATTTTTTAGAAAAGTATGTATTAGGCTTTTCTGTATTTTAAATTGTATGATTTTGACTGTGTAATCAGCAGGCCTTCAAGCTCGCGTTTTTTTGCGTTTGTTCAAGAGGGGGACTTGAGAACCGATTTACATTGTAATTGCTGGAGTGTCTGAACTAAATCTCCCCGTATTCATTGCAGCGTACATCCTAGTCATTTCACGCAGAGGGCGCAGAAGGCGATGTAGGCCGCGCTGACGAAACCTGTTTAGTCCTGTTTGTGGCCGGTTTTGGAATTCGGTGGGAAACGCTGCATGGTGATAGCAGAGAGGATAAACGAATGCTGGGGTACGTTTCCAGTCTGGTGGATTGTTTTACACTGTTGTTGGTTAAGGGGGATGTGGCACTAATGGTGTTCACTAGCCCTGTGCTGCGGGAGTTAAATAATAAAATGGGACAGCTTGGATTCTGGTCCTTGAATAAAATACTGGGGCTAGAGAGAGAGACTGATATGAAGAGTTATGAACTACCAGGATCTGCCAAAGCGCTGCTTGAGGAGGTGTACAGGGGGTAGAACCGCCCCCCCCTCAAACTGACCGTATAGGAGATAGACCCCACCCCCTCAAACAGAATGCAAATAACTTGTCAGGTTGATCAATGACTTTAATACTGTGAAAATCAGAAATGTAGTGCCATTCAGAAAAGTGCTTTGAAAGGCGATCAATTTTGTGGGGTCAGAATGTCATGCCCAGCAAGAGGGTATGTTGAATACTATACATTTATCATAGATACCAAATTTCTAGGCTTGAAATTGAATAGGAACCAAGTTATGATTAACTCTGAGATGGTGCTGGGCATACGAATAGTGGATTTCTGTAAAATCATGCTAAAATAATGAAGGAATTACCTGATGACTGTTCATTGAAGGTTCAGTAGAAGAGAACATACTGTCTGGACTTCTCGGCTGTAATCTTGACAGTGATGGGCCGGGGGAGCCATGTAGTGTTCATGGGAAGATAGCAATGAGCTCAGACATCTGGTCAACTAGCAACAGTTGCTGGGTTCACAGAGAGGGCACACGGCTGACGCCCGTACTTGGGCTCCTGTGACAAGGAGACAGGGTGTAGCTTGCTAAAAATATCTCAGGGCTGATGTAAGACATGTTCTCTCTTGATACTTCAAAGGATTCATTGCAAAGGTCAAGTGTATCACACACAATTTTAATTAGTTGCATGCATAGATATGACATCGGAGCTTAGTGAATGACAGTTCAGTCAACCAACCCTAGAAGGGAAAAGGGCTTCCCTTTGAGTGTTTAAACCAATAAGAGTGAACTGCATCATGAAATAGAGAGCTGTGCCAAATGCAAAATGTATATAAGGAGGCAGAATTCAGAGCGTAAGAGAGAATTGTTGGAGTTACTGGTGTATGATTACTGGTGTATCCAGCCTTGCTGTACCCTGAAGGATAAAGATTCCTTTGAAATCCAGATTGAGTCTTTGGCTGCTTCCATACTTGCTCTCAAGAATGCCTTCCCTGATCCAGAGATATCAAGACCGTAGGGAGGGTGTTAAGCCCTGCTGCACACAGAGGCGTTGTTAAATGTCAGGTCTGTAGTAAGTCATATACACAAAATACATGACTTCATTGAGGAACATGATATGAATATCACGTTTATTACAGAAACATGGTTTAACAACTCCTTCCAGACCCCTTTTCATTGGTTAGTACCAGAGGACAATTCAATTCAGTTCATCAACAGGATTAATGGAAGAGGGGGTTACGGGGTGGCAGGTGGCAGTGATTTTGAAAGCCTCATTAAAATGTCACATTTGGAAGTATTAGATTGAGATGCCTCAACACAGATAGGACATGCTATCTATTGTGTGAAGGTCACTCACTAGCTCCATAAAAATTATATTTGGCTAAACCCCCGAACCTCCCAGGACCTGCCAATGCCTTTCTGGAACATTTAGATTGATTCCTGACACTGACAGGTAGTAAGCACAGGGAATGACCGTGTCTTATAGATTTTATCATCTGGTTGGAGGATTGCTCCGTGCCTGATGTGAAGGAACTCTGGGACATTGTAACTAACCATGACTTGAAACCCTTGAAAGTGTCTTCATCTCATGTCCAGGGATACATACGCCTATGTATGTAGAGGAGCGAGTATTAAAGCAACTGTCACCTTGCCTGTTTCCTGGACCGACCATTTTGCGAGGATGTTTACTCTTGGCCATAGTCGGAGTGGGCCTATATCCACCAGTAACATCTCTTTTGCCCAATACCGTCAACCTAAAGACTTGGATAAAATCTCAGCCAAGGAACTAAAAAATGCTTTGGAGGCCAAGGATACTTCAGGGCAATGTGATGATTTCTTTGATAAGGGAGCACACATTATGTGTAATATCTGTTCCAGAGAAGCCCAGCTTAAACCTGAAAAATGTTGAAGAATTTCTAAACCTTGGTTTACCCAGAACCTCCTCTTATGTAAGCATACCAGAGCAATGGAACAAACGAGAGGAAATACAGAACCCCCAGCTCATGCTGTCAGGGTGACGCAGCCCCAAAAAGAATATAAAAATGCTATTTTTAGAGCCAGGTCAGATTTTATGATTAAGAAAATGGAGGTATCAAAAAACCGATCAAGATAACTTTTCTCAACTATTGCAAACTTTGTGCAGCCAAAATGTTTATCTTCCTCAATGGTACCTACGTGGATCAGGCTAATGTTTTTAACTCATTCTTTCATAGAAAGATTGAGCTGATCAGGAAAATATTCTACTTGGCCGTCAGCAATCTTCGTACGCAACTAACTTCGTTAATGCTCCCCATGGTGCTGAGGAATTTACGAGCCTCCCTGTACGGGGAGCCTTTTCTCCTTTTCACCAGTCAAGGAGGATCTGATATTGTCGCTATTGGAAAATTGAAGTCTACCAATGATACACATTTTGCCATCCCAGCATTTTCTCCTTTTATGACTCAATTTATAAATAAATCTTTGTCATCTGGGTCTTTTCCCTTGGTGTTAAAAAATCCATGGTTACACCCCTCCTAAAAAAAGTTGAACCTTGAGCCTGAAAATGTGCAGAATTACTGGTAGCTGGGTTACTGTGCCTGGGTAAAATACTGGAAATGATTGTGACTTCTCAACTGCAGTAATATGTAGGAAGAGAATCCTTATTGGACCCTCTTCAGTCAGGCTTCCATCCAGGGTTTGGGACTGAGGCTGCACTGATGGCGGTGTGGGATGATCTCCTTGAGGTGGAAGAGCAAGGAGAATTATCTTTACTGGTTATGCTGGATCTCTCTACGGCCTTTTATACAGTGGATCACTGTATCCTATTTGGATGGCGCAGGGAGGTCGGAAACATCTCTGACCAAGCCTTAAAATGGTTTGATTATTTTCTGTAAGACAGGCAGCAACAGGTGACAATGGGTGGGTTCATCTCCAACTCCCTCCCACTGGAGTGCAGAGTCCCTCAGGGCTCCTCACTTTACCCTCTTCTTTTCAATGTATACCTGTACCCTCTCATGGACATACTGAGGAGGCATAAGGTTAACTTCCACTCCTGTGCGGATAACACAAAGGTGTTCATCAAACTAGGGAATGTGGAAGAGGCGTTTCGGACTGTTGAACACAGTTTGGAAGAGGCTAAGGAGTGGATGTCCTCTAACTGGCTCTTACTTAATGCCAGCAAAACGGAAGTGGCACTGTTCAGGCCCAAACAGCTTCTCGAGGGCAGTAGGTGCCCAGGTCCTCCATGCTTCCTGGGTTCAGACCTACTGTTCGCCCCAAAAATAAAAAAACATAGGCTGCATTTAGCATGAAAACTTGGGGAGCGAAGCCCAGGTGTGTGCCAAGGTGCAGGTAGTGTTTGGCAACTTGCGCCTCCTGTGTCAGGCTCTTCCATTTATTCCGATAGAGGATCATCCAGTGGTGGTAGGAGCCTTGGTGAACTTTCGTCTTGACTATTGCAATGGTCTGCTTGCAGGCATTCCACTTACACAAGTTCACTGCTTGCAAAAAGCACAAAATACTGCATTGAGACTGATCTTTATAGTAAGGACATTTTATTCAGTTTCATATTCACGCAAATCCTTGCACTGGTTTACTGTAAAGGTGCCAATTGATTTTAAAGTTGGATGTTTAATTTTTAAATACGTAAAGAATCTGGCCCCAAAATACCTATTAAATAATTTTTTTTAGCTATCAAACAACCCGTCGGTTTTGGTCAAGTGATACATTGTTGCTGCAAATTCCCCTCTTGAACTGTGTGTCTAGGGAGACCGCAGATTCGGAGTGTACGGGACAAAGTTATGGAACAATCTCCCTCTGGATCTGGGGCATTAAATCTCTTTGCCACTTTTGCAAAGTGTTGAAAACCAACCTGTTCAAATAATTTGAATGGGTGAGAATTACTAATGAGATCGGTTACTCTGTTTTGGATTGAGTCTTCTTGTAATAAAAGTTCTATGTCCCTCTTTTTTCTTTGGGTTCTGCTTTAATCTGCACCCAGTTACGATTTGGTTCGTCAGGTGCGCTGTATAAAGGTCTCAAAATCAAACTTATAATCAGCCGAGTTTTAGGTCTTCCGCCATGATATCCTTGAGTGGCCACAGTCCTTGGCAGGCTGTCTCTTCTGTGCTGACATCTAATGAATGATTGCATCTCCTGCTCTTGGATCTGCCACACCAGCTCTTCCAGCTTCACCTGTCTTGACTGCTTCTGCCAGATACTTCACTCCCAACCTTTTATAGACGCTTTTGATTCCTTTGTATTCTCTTCCCAGATTGGTCTTGTTCTGGTCCAAATTGTGTGAGACCTTTCCATTTGTCTGTTCCTCTAATTATCGCATTTTCCCACTCTGCTAAAGTTCTGTGGCTTTACAAGCTTTTATAAAGCCTGGTAGCCTTCTAGGCATCAGGTAGAAGTCTCAATTCTGTGCCGGCTCAGGGTCGCTCCTCTGCATTTGTCTGCCTCGGCGCTAAGTACCTGCATGCCAGATTTCCTTTTTGCCACAAGGCCCCACCTTGTCATACGGGGGCAATACATTTTTCTATGGTCATCGAAGTATTCATAATAGTTTTTGTAAACACATCTTACTGTCAGTATCTCACGACTCTTGCAGTTTAACAGCAAACAAACTCTTCCGTCTCCTGTGGCACAAGTAGTGTCTAAGCCCATAGTTTATCTACAGTTGGTGTTACCAACCATAGCACAAGCATGTAACTATGCCTTCGGCGCCTTTCAGCTCTCAGCTCTGAGAGGACCTGACTAAAATCAGGACACTGCAGTGTCTGTTGGGCTGGGCTCTTCAGCTCTGACTCTATACCACCTCGAGGTACCTCATGACTCTGTTGATATTGGCAAGGTGGGCGGGCTTTCCTGAGCAGCAGAGTCTCCTTTACACACTGTGACAGAGTCAGGGATCTGACTTGGACACAGCTATCAACACTTTAATATTCACAAATAGAAAATCGGTGTTGCTTTCATCCTTTATTAATCTGCCCCATTTTTCTCAGCATCACTGCTTTAGAGTGAGTATTGTGAAAAATTAAATGAGCACCAAGTCCAGTGTGCATTATGCACCTTTAATTACAGACATATTTGTCAAATATAAATATTTGTGGTTATTCTTATGTTTCAACTGTTCGTTTATTTAATGCAAAGCTGTCTGGAACCCACAACGGTGCTATTTGTCCCTTCCCCCATTTCTCGTAGGGGTATTTCTGAAGAGGTATTTTTGAAGGTGCAATAGGAGTGTACCAGACATACTTATGAGAGAAATGGGGATAGGGAGCACTAGACTAGCGTAAAATATGCATGGTACACCTAATCCTGATATTACGATTTATTATTTGCACCAACATCATACCTGGAACCTACACAAGTGCATATAGACCTTTTCAAATTTGTTAGAAAATTGAAACTTAAGACATCTTTTGCAACACAAGCTGGCAAACAAAAGAAACACTCTAAACCAGTTACTATCAGTGAAGTCACTATTGAAGACCTGCGGAATATACATCTCCTTAGATCCTTACAGGAACCAGAGAATTTCCCGATCCATCAAACATTGCGAGAATTACAGATTACACCTGTGAGCTTGACCCTAAAAGAGCAAAGACCTAAATCTAAGTTTCTAACGCAATTACCACCGGACAACATGCTAGACGCATTCTACAAAGCAGTCACACAGGACCTATATAAGATGTATGACAAGCAAGGGAAAATGCCTAAAAAAGGTGCACGCAATAATCTCACATCGCAAGAAAAACACGCTCTCCAAATGTTGAGAACAAACAAAGCCATAAAAGAAGCCAATAAGGGCGGGAATATAATCGTGATGAATAGGACTGACTATGTGCAGATGGCGCAACATCATCTTGAAACACCCAATTGCTATGAGATACTCTCAACCAATCCTAAAACAAATATTGCGAAAGATCTGAACAATTTAATAGAAGGATGGCAGTGTCAGGGTCTTATGACGGATGATGAAACAAGTTTCTTATTTGTTTCAAAACCAATACTACCAACAATCTTTTTCCTTCCCAAAGTACACAAGCCATTCACCGAAATTCCAGAAGGGACACCAATTCTCAGTGGTATCGGCTGGGCCACTGAGCCCATAATGGAATATATTGACAACATATTGAGACCAAAGGTACACAAAGTCCAAGCATACCTGAAAGACACAACAGCAGCAATACACATTGTAGAAGGCATGCAATGTCACCCAACCTATTACCTTGCAACATGGGATGTAAAAGCTTTATACACATCCATTAGCCATGATCTTGCCCTGGAAACAATAGACTACACATTCAAGGAAGAATCTGCATCCCATTTTCCCTTTGTTTGTATGCTCAAAGAAATGCTCATGGCAACACTGGACAATAGCATTTTCTTATTTGAGAACCAATTTTTCAAACAAAAAAGAGGCGTTGCAATGGGATTGAAATACGCACCAGCATTGTCCTATTTGGTCATGGGTATTGTGGGATATATTGACCCACTCAACGGCATTGCCTCATATCACTGAGCTGCCTGTGTGCAAGAAACAGCAAAATGGCTGCACTGACTCCTATGCGTGCCAAGATCTCTACACTGCGTTTTTGCAACAACCAGAAAATGGCTGCACCACCCTTCCACCCACATTTCAGGTGGGGTGGAACAGAGTAATCACTGCAGGAATGTGCCAGTGTGCTCTGCAACATTTAACATGGAGTGAAGTGAAAGTGGCAGCATTACTTTGCTGGAAAACCCAAAATGACTCTTTAAAATGACATCTTTCAACCTTTAAAAGTGCTGCTTGGTGCTAAATCCATCAATTTACCATGAACTACTGTGATTAAAAAGGCCCCGGAATGTCCAGGATCATCCATTGTGTCTCAGAGGAACTGGGCCTCATTTGAATGACAGCTCCTGTCAAAAGTATCTTTAAGAATCAACCAGGGGTTTATTTTTCATTCTACACTGGAAACTCATCTATTTTCTTTGCAACAGTATCAAGAATCAGCTGTTCAGAGAAAGACTCCAAATAGATGCCTGTAAAATGTATCCATGCTGCAAAACAACTCCAGCACTCAAGAAAAGAACTATAGCTGCAGAAAGTGTGTATTTGCTGGAGATGAAAACGAATTTAAAGAAATAGTAAAATGTGCTTTTATTGACTGAAGAGAGAAAATCGCCTATTTAAAACTGCATTGTTGGGTAAAGGCCTGGCTATTTAGCAATGTAAAATGATTTGTTGCTGGTAAAAGTACACCTATAAAATGTTTGATTCCATAGGTTTAAGTCAAGATGTAAAATGTAAGTTGGCAAACTATATAAAAAAAACTTGCTCTGCCAGTTGCTAGCCCTGAGAAAGGGTGACACCTCATAAACTTCTGGAACAGGCAAGCGCTAACTCCTAGCTTAAAGACTTTGAATGCAACGGGACAAAGGAACTTCCCCAGCTCATCAGACATTTGTCTTTGCTCCAGGCTGGGAAAATAGCAAGCTGATAATCTCAACTGTCAAGTGTGAGGGGCAGTAAAACCTTCCATCAATAGAGAGGTCCCTCATCCTGCTTCAAAGGAATTGACAATTGACAGCAGGTGAAAGAAAGGAAAAAAACTGATCAAGTGACATTTGGTTCTAAAAAAATATTTTGTAACTGAACTTTAAAGACATTTAACCTTACAGCAAGAATGAGGAAAAATATGAAAGGTTTGAAGTTCTAAATCTAATTTTATGCTATTTCTTTGAAAACTACTTGGTAGAACTCATTACTGAATAAGGAACAGAAGTTGTAAAAAAAAGATTACAGGGAAAGTATTGATGTTTCAAACATAACATTTTGTACACACAACCCAGGGGTAAATGTGCATCTGTGTACAAAATTGGGGAATTTTAGGCCAATTCTTTCATGGTTAAAATTGCCAAAATGTAGCAGAAAGTCAAAACCAGGTCCCACAGACTTGGGGTTTGGATTGAAATATGATGCACAAAATATGTAAAGTGTGTATCTGATTTCCTCAGAGGTTATAACTGCATAAACATGTAATTATGGCAAAAGTAGATTTTGGTTCCAGTAGCTAGGGGAGGTTTCTAGACACTGTAAAAATCAACCCATAAACATGACATACTTTTCTGTGATCCAATCAGCGTGGGCAAGGTGGAAACTATGCTCTGGCGCAATTCTAGCATTATGGGTGTGGGTAGTAAACCTGCCCTTGCCATATACTGTAGTGATGTCATCTGGCACGATAAATAAGGGCACCTGACAGCACACAAGGTACACAGACTGATTCCTGACTTTCTTCCTGAATTCCTGCATGGCATCCTGTTCCTGATTTCTTCATCCTATTTGATGCTGATTCCAGATTTTCATTGCAAAGCCAAGGCCTATGCATTGCTGAACCCCTTTTCAGCTAGGCCTCAAATTCTAAAAATCCCAAAAACCCAAGGGTAGCATCCTGATCCAGCCTGGCTAGCTACTACTAGATGCATGCCTGCTGCAAACTCGCCACCCCACTGATTTGTAGTATCCAGTAACCAGAAGGGCCAGTCCAGTGCAGTCCGGTGACCAGAACGGCCCAGATGATCATGTTTCACCAGATTTGCCCAGCTGTCCTTGGTTAAACCTGATCCGTGTGATGACCAGAAACCTTGACAGTCCAAAATCCTAAATTAAAGTGGACTCTGAGTATTAATAGGAATCATAGAAAACCATAGCATACCTTGCCTTGCCTTGTCCTATCCAAATCTCTAAACCATCCTATCCTTACCTTAATAACTTGTAACCTTGTCAGAATCCTTATTGCAATTCCGTCTTTGATTTATTTTGCTAAGCGCCATTTCTTTAGTAATTTTATCTTGTGTAAATCCTAACCTATCAATCCTGTTTCGAGTGGTCGGTCTGGTTCCGCCGGAGTGGGCGCTGGGGATCTGGGGTTGAAGTCATGAATCAACTCCAGAGCTTACTGTGTCCCTCTTTGGTATTCTGGCCTGCATGCTCTAGTCTAGAGTAAAACTATAGTAAATATTTTCTTGTCCAAACTGAGTTTCTTTTCTGTTTTCACTACCCAATTATTCTAAAAACACCTCTCATTCTATATTGCATATCTCCCCCAGTTTAATAGCTAGAGACCACATTTCAATTCCAGAGTATACCTAAGACCTATAGCTACATCCCAATTCAAAAACCACACTCAAAATTATTAAAAACTGTTTGGTTAATTTTAGGCGGGAATCAGCATTTTGCAAAGTTTTACACATCTGATTGTTACTCTGAATTATTTTCAACCTTCCAAATTTGAATTGTTTACTTTTACCTAAACTATTGCCTATGATTGTTAGTATCTTTCCAATGTTGCTCCCATAGAAATTTTGACTGATTTAGGGATTTTTGCACATTTTCAGTGTTTTATTAAGCCATTTCCGAAATGTCATTTTAAACAGTAGGGTTTCAAATCCATTTTTCTCTCTTGTTTAGGGATGGAAGGTTGGATTCAAATTCTGTTTTCTATTCCTTATTCCTCATTACCTGGTGCTTCCTTATATCTATTTAGAATTGCTTAGTTGTGTGTTGAGGAATATTGCAGGGGGAAATCCTAACTTAAGCACTATCTTTCCAAACAAGCCAAAAGTGTTCTTTTCTCTGGTGTTTTATATTATGTGTTCCTAAAGAGTGAATTTAAGTGCCTTACATACCTTCTTATCTGTTATTGTCACCACATTGGTGATTGCTGCTCCCTATTTAAAAGCATATGTTTGATTTGAATTTTAAATAAATAAATAAATATTACCTTTACCAACCAGTCTGCTTCCTGGTCCATCGTGACCCGGGTATTTGAAAAGGGGTTTGATATGAGTGTTGTGTCATTCAAAATATTGAACCTATATATATATAATAAAATAAGCATTTTGGTTGTGTGCTGCATACTAGGCTGAGACCAGGGTATATCGCCTGATTGATATACTTAACAGTATGTTTGAAGACCTCCTTGTGTACACATCTGAAACATACAAAAAAAGCATTATCAAATGGACGCGCTACATTGACGACGTCTTTTTAATATGGAATGGCACA
Organism: Ambystoma mexicanum; assembly: GCF_040938575.1. Lineage (NCBI taxonomy): Eukaryota > Metazoa > Chordata > Amphibia > Caudata > Ambystomatidae > Ambystoma > Ambystoma mexicanum. The sequence goes on along the minus strand of NC_090928.1, from coordinate 394,438,835 downwards.
TCTCAGGATTTGGAAGACTTAAGGTACAAAATAATGACAACAAATTAGGAATCGAATTTACAGGAACCAGTAGCAAAACGGAGGTAAGCTTCCTAGACTTAACAATTTCTGTATCAGGCTATCTCTTAAAAACCAAAATCTATTGCAAAGAGACCGAAGTCAATTCTACACTGTTTGCCACCAGTTGCCACTATGAACCAGTGATCAGAAATATTCTGAAAGAAGAATTTATAAGAGCAAGGAGAAACTGTGGAGATCCAACACATTTCAACGCAGAATGATATGATATGGCATTTATAACGCGCCTATACATAAGTGTTGCAAGGCATGACAAGGCAAGGGAGAGGAACAAAGGGAGGACGGACAACCATCCTACTAGGCCAGGTGTCATTCAGATCGCGCAAGTGCATGGGAAGGGGCAGGGACAGTGCAGTACATGAGAAGATGATAACTCCTGTCCACTAGATTCACAGCCAGATGCTATTCAAACAAATGCATCCAAACAGCTCAGAATAAAGGCCAGCAGATACCCAGATTACAAACTCTAACACAGAAGGACAAACCAAAACATGGCAATAAAGTTCAGTTTATTACCACATACTGGTCCTCATCTCGAGTTTGGCGGTAACCCTTTAATCCGGCAGTAGAACTGTTACTGCTGGATTTAAGGGTCCGCCAAATCAGGGCTTCAGCGGATTTCTCCCCAGCTCTTAGCTGGGGGGAAATTCGCCGAAAATTCGCGCTCATACCACCGGCGGGAAATCCGCCGGCGGTATGAGCGCAAAATTTCCCCATTGAGCCCAATGGGGAATGGGCCATTCCCGAATGGGCTCAATGGGGAATGGGGATTTCCAAATCCGCCAAACCCGTGATCCGGTGCTAATAGTGCCAGTGGGTTTGGCGGTAGGGCAGATAGCACCAGCGCTATTAGCGCCGGCATTACCGCCCAACTCGTGATGAGGCCCAATGTGTTAATAACCGTTGAATCAGGAGGATTCCGAAAAGAAACTGCTATTTGCTTATGCTAGATCCCCACATAGGGGATTTCATAAAGGACTGCCAATCTATAACCTACAGACGAGCCAGAACACTTAGAAAGTGTCTAAGCCCTTCTTTATTACCAGAAGTGAAAAAAGAAACAACTAAAACCTCGCTACAAGACCGGAAGCCGGGGTTTAGGAAATGTGGCACGTGTTCCATGTGCAAATATGCGACAGCCAGCCAGACACTTTTAAAAGTTCCAATGGCGTTCAAATCAAAATACAGGAACAAATTAACTGTCGGACAAAATATGTGATATATGCAATTATATGCACTTGCAAACAGATATACATTGGCAGTATAATCCGAGAGCTACGGATCAGGATCAGAAAACACTTATCAGCAATTGGTAGCCAAGACAGGAATTTACCTTTAGCTGACCATTGGCAGAACCATCACCAGCTGAATGACAAACAAGAGATCAAATTCATCGGCCTCAAAAAAGTAACCCTGGGTCGGAGAGGAGGCAATCATGAACTGTTCCTATGCCAAAAAGAGGCGAAACTCATTTGCCGCTTCAGAGGTGTGGAGGCTGGCTTGAACACAGATAATGAAATGGCATACGTCCTGTGACAGGAAAATTACTTTAGCACTAAGAGGGAGTGTAACCAACCATCGAACACTTGTGCATCAGTACTCAAATCTCAAAGCAGTACTCACCAGAACTGTTTTACCATTGTGGTTCACCAAAAGTACTCACTGAGAACTGTGGTACTTTTTAACAAACCATCTATTATAATAATGTGTTAACACTCTTGAGTCCTTTTTACAGTGTACTCTTATTTCATGTATTAAAACGAAAGCAGGATGATCTAGCATGCTATCTAAAGGTGAATAATGATTTGTTGCTAACATTCGAGTTTTCCTTTTGTTATATAGCTTTCACCCATTGGTACATAGGTTAGTTAACCGTAGTAGATATGATATTTTTCTATGAACTTCTCTGGGACTCCAACCCCCATAATACACCAGCAATAGCATCCGGAGATAAAATCGATACACAAGCCGCCTCATCAGGGTCACTCCCAGGCAATCAACTTAAGCAAGTCTTAGCCTAACATGTATTCTGTGTAATTTACACTCTGACTCTTTTTGAATAATTTAATTGCTTTGGTGGATCATTTATCAAACATTTTTGTGCATTTTTCTTTTTCTTTTTCGCTCTTCAACACAAGCTTGAATCTGACAGAATATTTTCAGCCAAATTATCCAAACACAATTTAGAAAGTGGCAGGCCGTGTTGGCAGCCTGTACATATTCCCTATAGTGTAACAACAGATGGTTTGTAACAACCAAAACATGGCCGACAAGTGCCTTTGGACCATGGAAACTGAGGTAGGACTACCAGGTCTCCATGGCAATGAAGATAAACCACACAGAGCAGGGGACTGCCATCCATTTTCACCCGACGCGAGACCCGAGAGATTAATCATTTGCAGGTAAGCCCACCTACCACTTCACCCAATTAGATTGTAGACCTAGCATAAGGTGCCCTGTTAGGCACAGATCCCAATGAAATTTTAGAAACACGAGCCACTTAATCTCACTACAATATTTTTCTAGGCACAACGGTCTGCCGTGCCGAGACGTGCCTTGTCAAGTTTACACAATTTTGGTCACCATACCTAGACGCATGTAATTAGCCCTATGTAAGGCGCACAAGTACTAGAAAAATGTGCCAGGATTACACTAATGACACAAACCTAATCTAGACGAGCCTTTGACTAATTTTTATTTTGTATTGAGTCACTATACCTAGATACAAGTAAATAACCCCACGGACGTCACATAGGGACTTAAACAATGCGCTGGGACTAATTTTCCTTTATTTTTATTTTTTAAAATTTGGTTTTATTAGGTTTTACATAGAAGAAAAATAAACATTTTTCTCTCATTCGAGAGTAAGCAAACAATGAGTGTTCATACATACATAGTTGTACGTCAAAATATTGTCAGAAAAGCAAACAAATAGGAAGTGAACAACAAAGGAACGTAAGAATATTGCACCTGTTGGTACCCTAACATAGTATCGTACATTCACAGGTCGATCTGGCGACTAATTTTGACAGAGCACAACGAGTTACTTCTCTCGTTCTCGTTTCATCAATTTCCCCCCCGTCCCCCTCACCCCCCGGGCTGGGTCTATAACTCCTAAATTAATGTATGTCCGTGCGTATATTCTACTTTTAATGTGTCTACGGGTTCTGTATTTGATATTTTACTCCCTTTTATTTGGGATCTCCTTTGTTGCGGGGCGCTCTTGCTTTTTCAGTTCAGTTTCTTTGGTCTTTCTCTGTGACATCTGATCGTGTATTTCTGGGATTGAAGAGGGTGTCATTACTCTACCGTGGGGGCACATAATTCAAACTAAGCTTGGGCGGTGTCTGCCCCATTCACTAGCTCAGGGGCGTATTTATCCAGAAAGTCTGCCCATAGGGTATCACATTGAGATGACTTACCATGCAAGGATGCCGTTATTGTCTCCATAGTGCACATATTCATTGCCACATTAACCCATTCTTTTTCGGAAGGGGTTGTGGGGGATTTCCATTTTATTGTTAGGAGCGCTCGAGCGGCAAGCAACAGATGCGGGGCCAGGCCCTGTACTTTTCTCCATTCATCCTCATCTTTTTCAAACCCAAAGAGAACTAGGTAAGGGTCTGGAAGTCTCTGGATACCATCTACGGCCCTGATCCACCCAAGGACTTCGTCCCAGTAAACCCTAATTCGTGGACATTCCCACCACATGTGCCAATAATCGGCAATCATTCCACATTCACGCCAGCACAAGGGGCTAGTTGTTTGATACATTTTGGATAGCCTGCTTGGATCATATTGACACCTGTCTAAGAGCTTAACAGCATGCATTTTATATTGAGAGGATCTTGAGATTTTGAATGTTGCGCGGCACATCTTATCCCATGTATCCCCATTTATGTCTATCCTCAGGTCCCTCTCCCATCTTACCCTGAGATGTTCCTAATTTTCCTTTATAACCGATTCTGATGACATAAACCCAGTTTAGGGGCTTTACTCACAGTTTACACTGTGTATTACAGTTAGATTACACTGTCTTTTCTCTGCTCTCTTGTCCTAGACGGGATTTAACCCAGTACGATTCAAACGCTTCGGCTATTATGCATATTATGACCAACGGTGAAGGGTAAGATTAGTCCCTTTCCAATCAATGTATATCAGAAATATGTTATCAATCATATATATTCTATTAAGGCAACAGACAAACCAATTCATGCCAAATGTTTCTCCTTTTTTCCTTTTTCCACTACCCTACTTACCTTCCTGATCCCCCACCCCGAATCTTGGTCTTGTATTTTATTTTATTTTTTATTGTTGATACCTTGTGACATCTGTCTGACCATTTTGCTCTCATTTTTATTTCCAATTCGATATATTCATATAATGTGTATGGTTTACCTGGGAACAACATTAATGGTTAACATGTCCTCTCTTTTTCTGACACGATCATATGATGCCAATAGGATGGATTTGAATGAATGTCTTTTCATTTTTGTTTGCATGATGTATGTTCAATTTGACTACCCTGATTTGAAAAAGGCATTTATAATGCCGAAACACGTGTTATCAGAGAGGGCCAACAAATAAATCGAAATAGATCACAAACCAGTGGCTTTTTGGAATTTAGTATATACTGTGGCACAGTAACAAGGTGTGTTCAAAACACAATTTTTCACTTAGACATACGGAGTAGGGGAACTCTTGGTCTCCGTTTTGTTGACACACCAATGCGACACTTCAAATGGAAACAGTAACTGGCTGCGGAGGTCGCACAGTGATATTACCGAAAAGTTCCTCAAGTCTAGTTTTTGTTATTTGTTTTCCACATGAACACATTGGGCCTCATTACGACCCAGGCGGTAAGGGTTTTACGGCGGCGTAAACAGCGCCGACCCTTACCGCCTGAGTACGAGGTCCCTTAGCGCCATGGCGGACTTAACACCTGCTTTTAGCAGGTGTTAAAATCCATGGCGCTAAGGGACCATGGAGTTAATTACGCCACCGTAATTTACGGTGGCGTAATTAACGCCTTACCCACTCCCATTATGCCCTATGGGGCAAAAATGGGAATGGGGAAGGGTAAATGGGGATTGGGGACTTACCGCCCCGCCAAGGTCGGAATGGGGCGGTAAGTCCGCCAACCACCATGGCGTAAACATAGTTTACGCCATGGTGGTAGAGTCACGGCCCAGGCGGTAACTTACCGCCTGGGTCGTAATGAGGCCCATTATCTTCATCTAATGCTACAAACCGTAAGTGAAAAGTCTCTTTATAACATGAACATAGGCTTCACAAGTGATACCTAGTCCTTCAGGGATAATGGTAATCTGCCAAACATACATTATGATGCGGCAATGGAATTTTTGTAATCTCTGTTGCCAACCTGAAATCGATTGAAACACAATGTTATCACTATCTAGAAGAAAGGCGGGCACATAGCAAGAAAATCAGTGGCCCTGCCCAAAGATGAAAAACGTGCCCTTTAACTAGGTCCAGCTGGTCTCATGGAGAGAATCTGTAATCAATACATTGACACACTCTAACAATTTCAAGAGCTTTCATTAGTTTTTCAATCAAGTTTGGCTCTGGATGAATGAGGCAATGTCCCAAGAGTGTGTGAATGCTGACACTTGAATCTTGGGCAATGTAGTCAGGAATGCCAACCAGGAAGAAGTGGTCGAATGCGCGGAAGGAGATGGAGGAGGACTCCTGTGGACACTGTTCCGCTGATATAGATAGCATGCTGGGACATGGTGGCTTAAGGAGTTATGGGGGATGGACCAGTGACGTAGGGCGCAAAGACAATAGAAAGCAGACAGAACGATAGCAGACAGAACGATAGACCAGCTTGGTGTGAAGATACGGGAGAAAACTGGCTGATGGAAGCCTGTAGTGAACAAAGGAGCAGCAAAAAGCTGCGCCCTCCGGAGTATATGCCACACTAGGTCAGTGACATAGAAATAGGAATGGGATAGAGCCGCACTTACTGAAGTATGCAAAGCAAACACATGTTATGTTTTGTTATTGTGATTTATACCATGCACCACTGCCATTTTCATGTTGTTCAGGCACCCAGGCATATCTGAAAAGAAAGGGTGGTTGGGATGGGTTAGTTAGTGGGAATTGAGAGGGCAAAACGCAAATTCAGCTTCAATGCGCTGTTGGTGGCTTCAGGTCAAGAAAACCGATCACTGTGTGCTGGTATATTTTTAGTTGTTCGACATTGTGTGGGACATTGTGTGGTGGTTATTTAAAAAAAGGTGGCAGGTGCTCCTCTCCAGAAAGAACATGGCATGATAACCTGTTCTGTGTTTTTTCCCCACTTTCAGATGAGAGTTTGCTGCCATCGCTTTTTGCTCACTGTACCTTTCACAGATGGGAAATATCCATTTACATATGATTATTTGTCCCGCCCACATGGGCAATCCAGCACTGAAATGCTATGGCAATTCCCTTCTGAACAAGAGTACCAACTGCAACCCCATACACGTGTGTCAGCCTTGTTGGGCCTCATCAGTGAGGTGGAGCTGTGCCTCTCTGAGCTGTGTGAATTCCCTGTGTGTGCTGCAAACTCTCATCTCAAATTTGGAAAAAACCACAGAACAGGTTATCATGCCATGTTCTTTCTGGAGAGGAGCGCCTGCTACCTTTTTTGAAATATTTGCAAGGAACTTGGGGTTGGTCACCCTGAGGTACCTGGGGGAACCCAGACGTGGACTCCTCCCTGCTCACTGTGCTCAGAGAGGCACAGCTCCACCTCACTGATGAGGCCCACCAAAGCTTAAACATGTGTATGGGGTTGCTGTTGGTACTCTTGTTCAGAAGGAAATTGCCATAGCATTTTGGTGCTGGACTGCCCATGTGGGCGGGACAAAGACTTATATGAAAATTGTTAAGGATTCCAATCGGGCATCACACACTGGACCAGGACACTTGGTCTTAGCCGGGAATGTGGTGCTCAATAGGAATGCTTTTTCTTTAATTTCACCTAATTCAAATTGAGCCAGTACCCAACCCGTCTCACACCTCCTTTTGCAAATACCCCGGGTCACAATGGACCATGAACCAGGCCGGTTGGTGAAAATACAATATTTATTTATTTTTAGAATTCACAAAAATCACACACATTTTAATATTGGGAAGCAATCACAAATGGGGTGATAATGACAATGGAAATAGAAGCAATGCACTTGCTTGCACTTCTAGTAGAACATATCCAAAGCAAGATTGAATAGGAGCACTTTTTGAATTAGGATAGATAGTACCCAAGTTAAGGTTTCCCCCTGCAATATTCCCTCAACCTACAAATAATCAAATTCTGAGTGGATAGAAAGAAGCAGCAGGTAGTCAGGATTTTAAACCCTTTGCAAAGGCCTAAAATGACACTCGGATTTTGATAAATAATTAATGATATGTGTGTTTAAATAAGGACATACATATGTTTTATTACTGTAGTAGGGAGGTTATATCAATATCAACCATCAGGCAAAGTATCACAAAAGCATACAGTTCACAAAACAGATTGAAATTGAAAATCCAGTGCCGCCGGATTCACACATGGAAAAGTTGCATTTACACTTTTTCAGCTTTAAATGTTAAAACGTTTTTTTACATAAAATGGGTGAAAAACACTGAATCGGTATGCGTTTTCTTGGCAGGGGAATAGATGTATAGCACAGTGATAATGTAGAAGTGAAAAGTGGGGTATAGCTGGTGAATCAAGAGAGATTTGGAATGTAGAATGAGGTTCGTTTCAGAGAAATAAAGCAGTTAAAAATGAGAACATCGGTTTTGAAAGAAAGGCAAATTTTACTTAAACTAAATTATTTAGACTATATTGTTAAAGAGGGATACAGTAAGATCCAAGGTTGATTTGCGACGTCAACCTTGTCACCCCAGCGTACAGCCTTATGAGGAAATTAGTTTGATTACTCAAAATATGACTAAGGAGTTACTCGAGAAGATTAATAAAAGAATTGCGTTAACACTAGAAAACAAGAATAGGGTGCACAGAGAATTAGAACAGTCTATACAAGTTATCAGGATATGGACAAGGTTACTTAGAGAGTGGAACAAATATAAAAGTCAAGATGGGGTAGACTATGTGTCATGTGATGTGGGATACTCACAGTCCACTTTTGAATCTGGGATTTTGGACAGTCAACCAGTTCTGGTCACAAAAGATTCTGGTCACCGGATAGCGGACTCTCCTGTCAAAAGACAGCTGGGCAAAGGTCTGGTCACCAGATAATCAGGAAAGCTGGATGGCAGGGTTGCAGCGGTCATGCAGTTAGTAGGCAAGAAGCTGGTCTGGTTTCAGGATGCTACCCAAAAGAATACCACAGCTTCTCCCTTTGGGTATTAGGATTTTTAGTGGGGTTTCAGGTTGAAGGTCTTGCTGGGATGGTCAGCAATGCTTTGGCGTTGTAGTGGGATCTGGAAGCAGCTATGCTTTGCAGTGGGATCTGGAGTCTGGCAAGATGAAGGTAGAAGATCAGGAATGCAGGCACAGGAAATTCAGGAAAGAGTCTGTACAGAGTTCTGTCAGGGACCCTTTTTATAGAGCATGGTGACATCATCGAATTATATGGCAGGGCAGGCTTAGGTAAGCATGCCTCTAAACAACTGGATTGGTCAGGGGTAATGGTTGATGCCTTGCTCTCAACTGGTTGGGTTTCAAGGGCATGATGGCACATTTATGATGTGAGTTTTACAATGTCCAGAACCTCCCACAGTTACTTGAGCTAAAATCCGGTTTTGCCATAAATGGCACATTTGTACAGTAGGGGCATCTTAACAAATTACATAAATAGGTTACATATTTCCTGCAGAACATGCCAGTCCAACTCTACAATTTGTAAGACATTGTTTTGCCCTTCGAATAATATTTTGTCATTTTTTATGTGAAATATTCGGCCTAAAATTCTATAACTTTACATGTGTGTATGGATTATCATTAGGCATGTCAGTATCAAATCTTGCATTGGCATCATGTATACTTTCCTGGGAATGCCCAATTATCTTCCATTTCAATTACCAAGGTGGCAGTGAAGGCTACAACATCTTAAATTATAAACCACAAAATTACATTCACCCTGCTAACTTTTTACATTTTTGTGAAGTCCTGTTACAAAGATAAAGTCTTAAAAGTTTCTTAATAAAATAGTCTTTGGAGGCAAATGTTCAGTCTTGTTCCCCATATATGGGCATAGCTTCCAAGGCTGCCCTTTAGTTGGCTCTGAAACTCCCAGCAGAAGTCGCGATTTCTCACTTCACACATCCGTGTCCCAGATATCCATTGTAAGGGGCCTCAGCCCAGACCCAAGTCTGCCAAGGTAGCAATTATCACTTGTGTGTTCTAGGATCTACTGTGAGGGGCCTTCCCTTGCTAGCATCCCCCCAAGCAGAAACCTGTCTGGGTGGTTTTCACCCTGTAGCCACTGCCTTATAATTCCTTATTTTATTTATTTTTTGTAATAAATCAGAAAAAAGCCTGTTGAATAAGATCTCTCATATATCTTTCACAGCAAAAACCCCTTCACATTGCTAGGTATGGACAGGGCCTTATCCAACATACACTTTTAAACAAGTATTTGTCTTTATTTGCAAAAGTACATTTAAACATATAGTGCAGCTGGCCTTTTTCTTGCAAATTCGGTTTGTCTCTTCAATCTGCACTTCCACATTGTTTTGTAGCCATAGTTAGCTTCTTGTACCCAACAGTCTGTACAAGGCCACAGTCTCTTGTGATTGACATGTGCGCAGAGAGCTAGAATTTCTTTTAAAGCAGTGATTTTTGACATTTTGTAGCAAAAGTCAAACGTTTTTCTGTGTAGATTTTGTTGATCTTCCCAGATTTGGCTGACACAACCCGGATACTGCTCTTTTCTGATGGAGCACAATATGAATATGAATGGGCATGTCAGGGTCTCACTGATGAAAGTAGTGTGATGAGGAACAGATGAAAATTGGATCTGAGCAGCATCTTTTTCAATGTGAAATATTCCCTTTTTCAATGGGAACTTTGCCCTTGCAGCAAAGCAGCACTGCTTTTTCACTCCCCTTATTTTGTACATGTAAGCAGCACACTGGCAGGCTTTTTTAGTGTGCCCCCTTGTTCCATCCTGCCCAATATGTGCTTGGCAAGATGGTGCAGCCATCTTTTTGTAGTTGCAAAATGCAGTTTTGGTGTGAGTCAGTGGTGATCAAAAGAGCCAGCGCAGCCACTTTGCTGTTTCTGCTGAAATGCAGCTTTGTTATGGATGGGAGTACTACTTGGTGGGTCAAAGTAGCCCACAAATCCCCCCCCCCCAACTCTTCTGAAATCCTTGTCAAGGGAGAGTAGGGCAAAGTGGGCTTCATCAGTAGGGCAAAACGAGGTTCATCAGGTAGGGCAAGGTGGGGTTCATCAGGTAGGAGTCCTTTTCCATCAGGCAGCGGTACAACATGATCCTCCCGCTGTCTCTCGTTGGAGCATGGAACGACACACACAGCTTTCCCTTGGGTCTTTCCTTTCCCAGTCCCTGGGAAGATCCTCCTTGGTGATGAATGGGCGGAGCCAGTACGAATCTATCAAATACATAAGAACCGGTTACTACATTTTCCCACTGACTGCCCTCCGGGAAGGTTGACAGCAGTGGGACACACATGCATTGTAATAATGACAATATTCAGAAAACAAGATAAAAGCTCACTCACAAAACACAGATAATTATTGGTTTTTCTAGAAGTTTTGGGAAATCCCTTTTGTCCTGACAATGAGGAAAAAACAATAATTCCTGTTAATTATACCTATAAATCTATCTTTTCCCTTCTGGTTCTTCTTTTTCTTGTTCTTATTCTGCAGATGTCTCATCTATTTGATTTTCTCTGGGCTCTTCAATTTGCTGCAAAGTGTGCCTGCGGTGAAACACCTTTAACTGATTAATATGGACCCATTTCTCTTCTGCCAGTTCTCCTTTGGGGATGTGGATTCTGTAGGCGACAAGTGAAATTCTATCTACAATTTCAAAAGGACCACACCAGCTTGGCAAAAATTTCTGCTCTTTGGTCTGGTTCCTTTGGAAATTGTACAAGAAGACCCTGTCTCCTACTTGGTATTCTTTTTTTGTTGTTCTTAAGTCGTATTGAGTCTTCATCCCCTCTGCAGAATTTTCTACATTCCGCTGAGTGTATGCAAAAGCATGTTGAAGGTGTTTTATTAGATTCTCAACATACTCATGAGTTGTGGAGTAATTTACCAGTGTCTGCTCTTGTGTTCTATAGAGCAGATGCTGAGGTAGCACCACCTTTCGCCCAGTCAACAGCTCAAATGGAGACATCTTGGTCGCAGAAGAAGGTTTAGATCTGATGGCCATCAGGACAAGTGGTAATCGGATGTCCCAACTTGGCCCCGAATCTGCCACAAACATTTTTAGAATGCTCACAATTGTTTCATTGTACCTCTCAACGCCCCCACTAGAGAACTGGCGGTATGCAATGTGAAGTTTCCTTTTTACCCCAAGTATCTCCCTCATCTTTGTCATCACTTCGCTGGTGAAGTGACTACCTCGGTCTGATTCAATCCTTTGGGGTAGGCCAAAACGCGAGAAGATGTGGTTCATCATCAGGGCAGCTGCTGTTTCTGCATTACAATTTGGGGCCAGGAGACATTCCACCCATTTGGTAAACAAGCATGTTACTGTTAACATGAACTTGTTCCCCCTAGAGGAGTAAATCAAGGGTCCAATGAAATCTACTTGTAAATCTGATCAAGTCAGTGTCATCCCCCTCTTCTGGAGGGGAGCTCGGTGTGTGAGTGAAGTTGGCTGAAATTGTGCACACACAAGACACCCCTTCAAGTATTGGTTGAGGTCCTGCCCCATGTGTGGCCAGTATGCAACCTCCTGCAAGATTTCTAAAGTAGTGTGAAACCCCTGATGACCGGCTGTGGCCGTGTCATGGGCGTAACTAAGTGTCAGGCATCAGAATGAGGTAGGTACCACCCACTGGTCACAGCCGGATATGGATCTCCTTACCAACGAACCGTCTCTGATTCAATACATTTTGGGACACTTCATCTACACTCTGATGTCCTCTTTCCCAATGTAATCGTTATCCGTCAGAGGAAAGTTCTCAGGGTCCTCAGTGTGTTGATAACATTTCCCAATAATTGGATCCCCTTTGTGTGCATTGATTAAATCAGCATCTGGGGTCTCCTTACTCCACTGGGCATTTGAGAGTTCATTGTGAGCATTTGTCTGGGACCTAGTGATAGCAGTGACCTGGATTTCCCCCAACAGGGACTCGATCTCATGCAGATCCCCCTGGATGGCTCAGGTTTGGCCAGCTGATCAGCTAGGTCTTTTCCAGTTTTGTCTGGCCCCTCTATTCTGGAATGACCCTTGATCTTCTTCCAATAGATGGTCATCCCACTAGAGGTGACCAGATCATCAATACTTTGGATAAGCTTGCCATGTTTGAGAGGTTTGTTATTAGCACATAGCATGCCTCTGGTCTTCCAATTAACCAGGTGCTCCACAAACCCGTTTGGGACATAATCTGAATCAGTGATTATGACCAGTTTGTGGAGTTGTTGTTGGACGGCAGTGAGGATGGCCTGATGAACTGCCATCCACTCTGCCACCTGACTACTACGGGGACCGATTTTGTCCCCAGCGGAGGGTTCCAGGGCATCATTCACCCAGGCATTCCCAACGCCGGCCACCAGTTCCTTTTCCCCGTTGTTGTCAACATGGTAGGAGCACCAGTCCACATAAACTGTAGGCACTCCCTCACACTTGTCTTCTTTATAGACTTTGTGTGGGGGATTTAGGAACGCCTCCATGTTGTCCTGGAATTTAAGACTTTCGTCCTCGAGACAGTTTTCTCTGGCAAAATCATGCAAGTCAGCCAGACCTTGCGCGAGGGGACTCTTCTTGTTTTGGCCATATCTGACCTCCACAGGAAAGCCTTGCATTGACAGAATCCAGGAAGTAATTCTGGAATTACTCACATTTCCGGCCCGGATTCTTTCACTTTGGAGGTATTGCAAAGGCTGGTGTGGAGTCTCCACTATGATGTGTTCCCCCTGGATAAACGGACGGTAATTCTTCATTGCCCACACCGTTGCCAGGAGTGTCTTCTCACAATCATTGACTTTTTCCTCCACAGAGGATAAAGTCTTGCTTGCATAGGAGATAACTTTACTGACCTTGTCATGCTTTTGATATAATACTGCTGTTAAGCATGTATTTGAGAACCCTGTCTCCAAGAAGAACTCCTTGTTTTTGACAGGGTAAGGTAGACAAGGCACTTGTGAAAGGCTTCTTTTGAGTTGCTTTACTACCTCAGCTTGTTCTGGACCCCACTCCTACTTGATCCCCCCTTCAACAGATGGATCAGGGGTCTTGCGATCGCTGCGTAATCCTCAATGAACTCCCTACTGTAATGAGTTAGTCCAAGGAGGCTTCTTAGTTCACGCAGAGTTTTTGGGTCTTTAAGTTTTAAGAGTGCTTCCACTTTCTTTTCCTGGGGACAGAAACCCTCAGGAGTTGTTTCATGCCCCAAGAAGTTGACACGGGTTCTGCACCACTGCGACTTTTGAAAGGACAGTTTTGCTCTGGCAACCCTCAACTGGGTCAGAACATATGGGATTTCTGCTATATGTTCCTCCACAGTTGAGCTTTTTATCAGGACATCATTCACATAGGCCAGGTTCCCCCTTTCACCCAAGTCGGACATGGCCTTATGTAGGAAGATGTTAAATTTGTTGCCAGAGTTTATATATCCAAAGGGAGTCCGGGTCCATGTGTACTGCTGCCCCAAAGTTAAAGGCCAGCTTGTATTGGTCCTCCCTACTGACGGGTTCGGTCCAGTACCCATTTGTCAGGTCAATAGCAGTGTATACCTTTGACCCCTGGATCTGGGCCAGCCCCCGGCCAATGCAGGGGAGAGGCCATCGGGACATGTGGACCCATTTACTTAGCTCCCTAAGGTCCACGCAGAGTCTCCATTGGCCATTTGGTTTTAAAATCCCCAGCACCGGATTATTCAAGGTACTGTGGACTGGACAAATTATCCCACGGGACTCAAGGTTTTTGATTATTTCCAACAGGGAATCCATGGATGTGAGAGGCAAGCAATATTGCTTCATAAACACTGGAGTCATTCCAGGGTCCGTGGGAATTGTTGTAGTATGGATTTCGGTGCAACCGTAGTCATACGAGTCCACCGCAAAGAGATCTTGAATATCTAAGAATACCTGTTTCAACATTTGCTTTTGCTCCAGAGTCTCACAGGCATCAGCTAGGTTGACGCACTCTTCAACCATTTTTCTGAAGCCTGGAAAGACCTCTGGTTTTGCCATCTCAGTGGCCTACTCCAGCTGGGTGGAGAGCTCTCTGGTTAGAGTGTTGAATTGGACAGAGAGTTTCAGGTAGGAGAGGCAGTCATTGTGAACCTGGAATATCACCTCATCCTGCCTGATGTATCAACTCACCTCTTTCTCCCCATAAGGGCAGGAAGAGTACACCCAGAAATTCCCCCCTTGCCGGGTGAAGATCCTGTCTGGTGGTATGTCATTGTCACTGTCATTGTCAAAGCAGTCATTGGGGATTGGTCCTATCAGTTCATTTCTTAGATCCATGGAAAAATGTCAGTCATCAACCGCCATTCCAATAATGGTGCCTGCGCCCAGAGTGATACTCCTGAGGTCACTGTTATCCATCAATATTGGAATGGTGTTGTGATCTATATTGACTAATGGTGTTGAGTTTAACCCCAACCCCTGCTATTGGAGATGGGCATTGAGGTGTACATATGCGTCAGATTCTATCAGTTTCTGTGCTCTTTTAATTTTTAATTCAAGTGTGAATAGTCGGGTCCATCCTGGGATGGTGACTTCCTCTCCAATTTGAACCTCAACTACATACAGCAGCAATTGGGCTGACCAAAATGCTTTTTCTGAACCATCAAAGTCCATGGGATTGCCCCCTAGTCGGGACCAGGCTTTGTAATTTATCAGGTCCAAATTAAGGGCAAACCAATTGAGAATGTCACTGCCTAAATAGAATGCAGCAGGGACATCTCGCACAACCCAACAATGATGTTCTATGCTTTTGTTACCTATAGAAATTTCAGCATACAACTGCTAGGCAGGAGCTGTTTGGAATTGGGAGTTTCCAGGCCCATTTCCCACTTAACAATCAATTTAAATGTGGGAAATGCTGGACCTTTTGGGAGCAGCCTGAACATGGCTTCGCTGATGAAGCTCTTACCGTTGTTCATGCACACTCAGGCGAGAACAGACTCCATCCCCTTGTCTGAATAGGGATGAACAACTGTTCTCTAATTTTCTGAATATCAGCTAAACTTTGAGCTGGTTTCTCATCACTTTTGACTATAGGATTGGGGTTTTCAGATTGTGAATCAGTATAAAATTTCAAAGTATTTCCTTCCAATGTGAAATGACACTTAAAACTGGAAGGAAGGTTGATTTTCAGGAATGGAGAGGAGTTCCCATCACCAGTTGGTTGGCCTACAGCAATTGCTGTCACGTTTGGTATTTCATTGTTCTGGAAAGGAAACTCAATATGATCAGGTTTTTGTTCAACTCTGTGGCATGTGCCATTTGAACTAACATGTTTGACACTCCGTTTTAATTTTATTGGCCTTTTAGTCTGAGTCCAGAGGACCTTGTTCACACAGTCTATTAGGGGGGACAACCTGTGCAGGATGTCATTCCCTAGTAGACAGGGTGGGCCCTCTGGAGTCACGACTATGACCTGGTGTTTCACTTTGTGTCGCCCAATTTTTATTTCCAAATTCGCTCTCCCGTCGACAGGAATTTCATTCCCGTCGAAGTTCTGGAGTTGTCCAGGAAGAGGGGTAAGTAGGATCTGATATCTCTCCCCCTTCCTGAATTTACCTGATCAAAGGCCCGGCATAAAATCTACCCTTCTTTTCCTCAAGCAGGCAAAGGTAATGTGCATTTTGGGCAAGCTGCGTGGTTAATTTCTTCATTTTGGACTCTGACAAAGTGGCATTGTAGAGGAGGTCCCAAATAAAGCCTGCACTCCAGTCGCCCACTTTGAAGTACCAGGAACGTTCACATCAAAATATGTGACGTATGATGAGCAGATAAATCAGCAGAGAGCGGCAGTAGGGCTCTGCCCAGTACCTATTAAGAGAGCAACACCTATTGAAGTACCGATATCAAGAAAACCATGGACAGTAAGGTATCCATTAAGGAAACCTTACCAGCAAATGATACGAAATGAAGATTGCCTAAGTACAGTCCCAGAAAAAGCCAAAAAGGTCTTAATGGAAGACGAATGGTGACGTCATGAGGACCCGGACTGACGTACAATTAGAAGAAATGACAACCCGAGAACAACACTCAGAGATGAAACGCCATGAATAAGGATATTGTGAACCTAAAAGGGGAGAACGATGTTGAAATACAAAGAAGCTTAAGTTACAAACAGAATGAAGATATTCAACCAGCTAACACCTGTACATATGCTTGGAACTACAAGAAAGCTAAGAAAACAATGCGGCTTGCCATGCTAAGTAGAAGAATAGTGAGGCAAGCGCCATTATACATAATCTACCTCAAAATGAAGCACAGTATTATAAGTGTTATTCCACTTTGCAAACAAAGCAGAATCAACCCAGGTTACTAAAGACCAAATGAGCAGAGATTCATATTCTAGCAAAATGAGAAGAGACGGCTGAATCGAAACTCGGCAGATGCAACTCGTGTCAGGAGAGCCAAGATCATACCAATAGAAGGAACGAACAGTAGCTACATATAATTGAAACTTAAGAACAGAATATCCTGTCTCTGAAAGGTCACGATAAGGAGGCGTAGGAAGGTGGCAAGCTGAATAAAAATCAAATGCACAAATTGAGAGAACCTAGACAAATTCATGGTGTGGGAAGCACGTGACCAGCCGAGCGAGGAGAAGCACAGGTTCACAGCTACGCTTGGCATCCGCCCAGGCAGAGATAGCAGAACTTTTCCAGACAGAAGATGCAATTTCGAGGCTGACCACAGTAAAATAATTGACACATAGTTGCTGAAGCGATGATTGATTGTAACCTTAATTGGAGAAAAGCTGGGTAACTAGGGGGCACCCTGCACCTGGCTGACCATCTGCGTGCTGCTAAGCAAAGTGGACATTTATGCATGGGGTTGGTGCCAAACCAATCTCAATGGACCAAATAATTCAGGGTCCTATAGTTAGTAGAACCAATGGGACGTCGTACTTTTAGTGATGTCTACATGTCATGATGCTTACCCCCGGGGACCTAGACCAAGTCCAGCAACCCCGGAAGCAGGCATCAAGTTACCCCAAGCAAGCCCAACAACCCCTGCTAGGGGCTATTTTGGTGCAGTCCTGGCGCCTATGGTGCCAGGCACATATGGAGAGTCAGTCCTGGTGCCATAGGCGCCAGGCTCATAGATTAAAACTTACCTGATGCAGACCATGCTGCAAACTTACCTGATGCAGACTATGCTGCAAGAGCTCCAAGCCAAAAGAGGCTTGGAAGGGACTATTTTACCTAGGGACTATTTTTTTACTCGGGTGGAGCTGGGGAGAAATACTTACCTGGAACTACTATTTAAACCACACCCGAAGAGCAGCACACGCTTCACGTTATTCTGCATCCAGCAGCGTAACACTCACCGTGCCTGTAAGTCTGCATCCATTCTTCTGCCACGCCCGCCTCGAGTTTGAAGCTCCTAGAAAAAGGGAAAAAGAAGGAGAAAAGGTTAGAACAAGAGCAATACCTTTGATCCTTACCTGAATTCCCGATCCATCGCGCCTTCGAGCTGGAAGAAAGAAGTTATTTTATGCGCGTCGCCTCGCCTGCTGCAGCGCCACACTGAACTCACCGGCCTTCGCAGCATCTTCACATTTCACTGCATCCTCCTGCATGTTCCCGCCGCACTCTGGCACCTAAGGAGAAGACAAGAACATCAAGGTGAGCCAAGGGAATACCCCCCATAGACTTACCTGATTTTACCACCGGGGGTACTATACCTCTTCACGGGTCG
This sequence comes from Ambystoma mexicanum, assembly GCF_040938575.1. Lineage (NCBI taxonomy): Eukaryota > Metazoa > Chordata > Amphibia > Caudata > Ambystomatidae > Ambystoma > Ambystoma mexicanum. The sequence continues at coordinate 394,420,714 of NC_090928.1, read as the reverse complement.
GCGCAGCTTCCACTGCATTCTAGCTGAACCCCGGCCCCTAAGGGGAAACAAAAGGACAGCAAGGTAAAACAAAGGGACTAACAAGGGGAACCCTCCTCACCACAAAAGACTTACCTGATTTTACCACCGGAGGCATTATTCCCCGAGACTTCATACTTTCTCTCAGTGCCTGAATAAGGGAGAAAGCAACAGGTTACATATGGACATTATTTTATCGAAATGTGTTGGATAATACAAATCCTTACCAGAATATTACCGGTTGCCACGAGGAACTCTTCAGTAGGGTCAAGCTGCAACCTGCAAGTAATCGGGCAAGAGTGAAAGTCAGGCATTTGAACTCACGAACTACATACTTACGGCGTCTTGCCGGGAATATCGGAGTCAATATTGTCCTGGAACTCACCAATTCCTTCGAGCCAGTGAAGCAACTGGTTACCTACGCGCCCCCGCGCTCAATGCAGAATGGAGAGCTCATCTTTTCAAATCATCAGGTGAGACTATAAGAGGGGACATCCAAGGTGATCAGTGGGGAGAACAACAGGGTGGGGGGATTTACGCTCAACTCCACGGGTGGTTAACTCCCTTTCTCCATTTGCAGAAGAATATTCCTACGGGCCAAGCAAACGAAGCTAGGTGGGCCAAGCAAACGAAGCTAGGTGGGCCAGTCCAGTCCGTCATCTCAGCCCTACGCGTCACATTGGTGGAGACTGCAGCAGTCCAGTCCAGATCGACGCCTCTGTGGGAGCCAGGTGAGCGTAACACTACAGTAGTCATTTTTGAAGGAAGGTCTTAGACGCCCACATGACAGTGTTTACCCAATCTCCTCACTCCATTACCATATACGGATATAGTACCTATATTAAAGTTACCTTTTCCTAACCAATAAGAATTGCATATTAACTTTGCATATTAACTTTTGAGTGCTATACGTCAATTACGATGGGTTCCCAGTATAAATGCTATGATTTGTATGAAGTTCGTTGGAGTTGAAGTGAGAAGGACGATCACATCACTGCTGATTTACATGACTCCTCGTTTTTTGTACTCGTCATTAAACAGACTCCCTTTGCCAAACCATTGAGTTGTCCTTATTGATTGGTGTTGGAGTAATAAATCTGCACCACCCTCCATTTCAAGGGTGTAGCTATCTCTTCTTAAAGTACTTTGGAGCAAACCTCGGCCCTACGGGCCGGCCGGGGGTCTCCGGAGTACACTTGGTAGCAGAGATTGATGGTTTATCGATAATCGATTATTGATTATAATAAGACACCCATTGACCATCGACATAAAGTAACTCTAGGTCTTCAGCAATATCACTAGTCCTTTGCCATTCCGCTGAGTAGACCGTGAAGCTCCCCGTAGACAGTGGTAGTGTAAGAAAAACTGCAGACCAGGCCCTGAAGGCACCGGTGTTCCCCACGTATCTCTTCCCATTCCTACGGGCACCTAAGGAACCGCCCACAAGATGTTTATGCCATGACCACAGGGTGGGTCCTTATCTAAAGCCGTCTTGCAACACATGACGACATATTTGCATGCCACATACACGGGCAAAAAGTTAGACAAATGCCTAGCTATTTTAGAACTTTGGAAAATGTATGAACAAGAGAAGAGAGAGGAGCCGCCAATAGATTGGATATTTAATATATGCTCAGAGGGGGGTGAGACGCCTACCGCGCCACCCGCCCCATCTGAAACAAAGGGTGAAGAAAGTAAGGACGAGGGATTATACTCGCTGAGAGAGCTTAAAGCAGCCACGGGGTACAGCAACCCGGCATATGAGTCACCTATGCATAGTAGTGACGAAAATCAAGGGAAAGATAAGGATAAGGATATTGCCTCCACAGTCCCAAGGGACAAGGGGAGACGCGATGACGGAAGAAAGGATCAAACACAGACAAGCGCATCTCTCAACAAAGAGAGAGAAGGGAAGAGATGGAAGGGAAACAAAGATAGAACTGATGAGATAGCATTTGCAAAAAACAAATGGATGGGAGGACACATTTTATTGAAACTGGATGGCAAAGGCATTGATGACGCGAAACAAAAGGAAAGGATAGAGGATGTACAGAGAAAGGGAAAAGAGAAGGATTTGTGAGACAAAAAATAAGAAAGAAAGACAGACAAAGACGAGAACAGCTTTATCGCCAAGAGCAAGAAAGACAGCTCGATCACAAACAAAGAGCAGCAACTGATCATGACAGGAACGAACAGCAAAGGTCAGAGGAAGAACAACGAATACTAGAGAAAAGAATAAGGAGACGAAGAGATGAGGAAATTCGAAGGGCGGATGAACGTAGAAATGAAAAGAAAAAGGAAGAAGAAAGAGTAAGAGAAGAGGAGAGGAAGCGCAGAGAATTCGATGACGACATAGAAAGTAAGCGGAGACAGAGGGCACGCGATCTTGAATATCTGGGGAGTGAGGTTAGAAAACCCACTCCAGTAGTAGATTGGGAAGACATAGAAGATTTTTTTCCTGCGTATGATTCAGTACCAGGCACGTCTAAGGCAAATATGGAAGATGACTTCGACACTAGAAGCATCGGAGAAATGATTGATAAAATATATGATGAAATGGGGCTGGAACAAACACCCAGTGGGGAGGGGGAAGACGAGCGCCTGGAGAGCCCCCAGCTCTACGACACTGAGGATGTCACCCAAAGTAGTCGGAATAGGGAACTATCCCTGGATAGATTAGAAATCAGTAGAAAAAATGAAGATACAAGAAGTTGCACGAATTGGGGACAGACAATGTCTGAATCAGAAAGGGAGGATCGTGAGGAAAATGAGGAAGGGAAACGGAGTGAAAGACGACTCCCAAGCGAGAAAGGAATAAGATGGTTAGACACTAGTAAGTCTGTACCAAGGGCATCAGAATCAGCCACGCAGTTAGACCGGCATGAAGAAGTATCACACGGTCACCGCCCTACGTGGACAGACTTAGGTCCCTACCAGGCAGGCAACGATGCGGGAATATTACCCCTGCCATAGATAGAAGAACCATGAGGGAAGAAAGAGAGAGCTATACATTCCAATTTCCGTTGCTCGAGAAAGGGGGGAGTAAAACCACAATATATTCCATGGCCACACATGGATCGAGAACATTTGAAAAACAAGCTTCCAATGTTGACATCGGGAGCCAGAAAGTGGATAAATGAGTTAGAAAAAATGACAGGAGAGAACACGTTAGCTATAGGGGATATCAAAGGTTTCCTAATCACCATACTTGGAGAGAGAGCAGACGATGTGTGGGCATGAGCAGGCTACCCTGGTGTAACCACAATTAATACCTTGCATGACAGAGCTCCATTTAACAATTGTAGAGCCACAGTATGGAAAGCTCTATGAGTGCTATACCCAGATACTTCCGATATGGGAGTTATAATGACACGAAAAATGAAGGAAGCTATAATGACACGAAAATGAAGGAGTCTGAGGATCTGTTAGTTTATATACAGATTTTTTAAGACACATGGGTGCTCAAGACTCATGAATCTTGGACGAAATCTATACCTGTGTTCTACCATATATTGTGCCAAGGGTTGCCAGAGCCGGTGCAGAAACAGCTCAAGAAATTGGTGGGAATTGAGGCCAAGCCTTGGGCTGAAATACAGCTGACCATCACACACTATTGCAGATTGCTGCCAGAAAAGAATCGCAAAAAGGAAGTTGCACGTAATGGTGAGGAAGCGAAATTGGTCCAGAAGAAATTGTCAAAATATACTCTTGAGGAAGCCATGATAACTAGCTCACCTGAATCAAGCATGCAACAGGCGACTAATCCACAGCAGAATAATCAGGGCAATACAGGGTTTTATCCCAGGGGAAGAGGATTTAGGAGAAGAGGATGGCAGAGCAATCAGGGAGGTTTCCAAAATAATCCAGGAGGTTTTCAAAATATGCAAAATGGTACTCAAGATATGTCAAACAGAATTTGAATAGACCACCACCAGTATGTTGGTTGTGTGGAATGACAAGGCACATGCAGAAACCAAGGCATGATGCAGAATGGCCAAGGAACAGGAGCAGGCATGGCGAATCGACCTGCAGTTTTACAGCAGGGTAATGCACAGAATCACACGGTGCAACACCAAGCACCAGGAGCACAACAAGGCGTGCAACCTCAGAGCATGGGGAATTTTCCACAAGGACAATCCCAACAGGCACTGTTGCAACTATCGCAGACGATGAGCGCAGGGCAGACCATGAACCCTGGAATGGGAAGTAACAATGGGAATGGGGGAAATCCACCAGTACACAGTGGGCCAAATTTGTATATGGACTAGGACAGGTCACTGGGAACCCTGATGTGTTCTATCCTATCAGTGACACCAGACCCTCACAGGGAACCTAGGGTGGATGTCGTTCTAGGGGATAACGAATATTCCTTCCTAGTTGACACGGGTGCAACATGCTTGTGCATACTTGAAGGCAAGCTTTCCTTGTCCGGCGAGGCCAGAAATACTCAGAGTTTTACAGGAGCTACAAGTCGTGTTCCCTTCACAAATGCACTTCCAGTCTCCATAGGAGAATGTGAACTGAATGTACCTTTACTATATTCACGTCAGACCCCAGTAAACATTTCGGGTTGAGATTTAATGACAAAGTTAAACATGACAATCTCGTTCATGGAGGAGGGCATAATATGTTCAACTCCAGGAATGCACTATTGAAATGTATGCGTAATGATCAGAGCGTACGCAGGACACACAGCCATGAGGGCTATACCATTAGAGCCAGAAATATTCGCATATGGTATGCGTGTGCTTATGGCAGGATTGCCAGGCCTTGCAGACAGAATCATGAGAACCCCTGATGAATTCTTATTCAGGCCAAGAATACCGATGCACGAGGAAAAGGGACAAGTATTTCCCTTGATGATACACACAGCTGCAATACAAGGGAGGATGGCCTTGATTGACGTTATAATGACGAGGGCCGACAATGGTGCGCAGTAATTGCCATTGAAGAGGGATATCTATTGACTGACGTCACTTATGACGATCTGTTTGAAGAACAAGCAATTATGGGAGAGACAATGGTGGAAGTGAGTCTCACCTTTTGGGTAAAAATGATCAAAAGAGAAGTACCTCAGAGAATAATGTTGGCACAAAGCCGTCCTGAATATTTTGATGACGACATGGCCCAAGTGCCTGTCTCAGTATGGACTACAGGACCCTTTGATGTAGGCCTTTTGAAGGGGGTTGGAGAAGTGAAGATTAAATTGAAGCCAGGAGCAATTCTACCAAAAGCCCGACAATATCCCATGTCCAGAGAGGCAGATGAGGGGATTTTTAAGACAATTTCTGCAATGATGGAACAGGGCATATTAGTGACGTTAGAGTCGTCATGCAATACCGCGCTTTATCCAATCAAAAAATCAAAGGGAGGATCTTGGAGGCTAATTCAAGAACTAAGGCCAATAAATGATATTGTTGAGGCCGAGTTCCCTCTAGTCCCTAGCCCGTCTACAATTCTATATGATATACCCGTTGAAGCAAAATATTTCACCGTGATTGACTTGAAAAATGCATTTTTCTCTATCCCGTTGCACCATGACTCACAAGATCTGACGTCATTCACATTCAGACAGATGCGTCTGAAAAGCACAAGACTACCCAGGGGTATTGTGAGTCTCCATCTATTTTTAACAGAGTAATGCAGATGGACTTGAGCAATATTGCACTAAAAAGTGTCGTCCTGCAATACGTGGATGACATCTTAATTTGCAGCACCACAGAAGAGCAATGCTTGTAAGATTCTGTCCAGCTAATGACTATACTGGCTGAGAAAGGTTATAAGGTTGACAAGGAAAAGTTACAATATTGCCAACAAGAAGTGCTGTACATAGGCCAGCTGATCTCACATGAAGGAAAGAGAGTGACCCCAGAAAGGGCGGAAGCCATACTGAACACGGCAAAGCCACACACGATAAAACAGATGCAGAGCTTTCTAGGCCTATGCAACTACATAAGGGCATGGGTCTTTGACTATAACTCTTACACTAAGCCTTTACTTCAGGCCCTAAAGAAGGCCCAAATGACGAAAGAAAATATTGAATGGTCTGAGACCATGGAGAAAGGATTTGCTGAACTCAAAAGAGCTATTTGATCAGCACCAGTTCTAGGGATCCCCAATTATGCAGAGGAATTTTACCTATTTTCACACAGGAATGGCAGCATTATGACGGCAGTGCTCACACACAGAACCGCATTGGGGTACAAGACCCTGGCATACTACAGTGGGAATTTGGACCCAGTAATGAGAGGTAATTTCCCGTGCAAACAAAGTTTAGCTGCCACAGCGTTCACCATAGAGAAGGCTACAACCATTGTGATGGGATGCTCCATGACGTTGTACGTCGAGCACTCACTATTTGTTATTCTAGAGAAACCAAAGGGCACGTTGACATCTTCGAGAGTTTCTGCTTATGAAGTGATCATATCAAATCCATCGATTAAGGTAGTCCGATGTAAGATAGTGTACCCAGCTATGTTTATAGCAGAGCCAGTCACTGAAGGAGAGCCAACACATGACAGTGCAAATTCTGAAAAATTCTATGATGAAATCCCCAGGGTGAAAGAAAATGCCTTGGCGGGAGGAGAGATTGTCTTAATTGACGGGTCTTCGAGGATCGATCAAAGTGACAGACAAAGATATACTGGCGTTGCTGTGGTGAAACACACAGCAAATGGAGAATTTTGAGTACTTATTAGTGCGCGAATACCATATCATTATTCAGCACAGGCTGCCACTGAGAATCACGCAGACCAGGAAGTAACGGTGTACAGTGACTCTGCCTATGTGACGTCAACAGTACACGCAGGCTTAGTGCGCTGGAAAAGGAGGGGCTACCTCCGAGCGGATGGCACGCCAGTGCAGCACGCAGCCTTATTAGACAGGCTGATCAAGGCACTACATCTCCCAGTGGGCATAGCGGTCATGAAATGCGTCGCCCACACCAAGGGGACAGATTTGATCTCACGCGGAAATCAAGCAGCAGACACAGAAGCCAAGCGTATGGCATCAAAAAATGAAATGATCATGGAAGTGGAAGTTATCCATGCCAACGAACGAATGATGGTTACACGAACTGCATCTGAAAGTTACAGGAACCTGGGGCAAACATAGCTAATGCAACTCCAAGGGGAGGTGCCACAGGAAGAGAAGAATATTTGGAGATGTTGAGGGTGTTCTTTAAACCCCTCTGACAGCTTGTGGTGACAAGACAGCACTGGTAAACCAGTAATGCCTGTAGCCCTATTAAAGATAGCGCTGGAGCAGTTACATTATCCAGCACATATGACAAAAGAGAATCTAGCAGCAACGCTCGCTGAAGACTGGTTCATACCGAATTTAGCTGAGCACGTTGCATTCTTTACAGTGAACTGTATAATCTGCCAGCAATTCACGGCTGGGCACATATTAAAAGTAATGAGAGGAGTCATCCCAAGGCCAAATGGGCCTTTTCAGCACTTGCATGTCGATTACGTCGGCATGATTCAAATATGTAACGGTTACAGATGCTTTATTGTTGTGGTGTGTCCATTCTCGAGATGGATTGAGGCAGGTCCATGTACACACCCAGACTCTACCTGTGTGGCCACATTTTGTGTGAGAGAGGTGTTCCCCAGGTGGGGGGTGTGTGAAGTCATGAGATCAGATAACGGAGCACATTTTGTAAACGAGACATTTGAACAGATTAGCTTGCTGCTTGGTATAAAGCACAAGTTCTCGTCGGCGTGTCATCCGCAAGGTAATGGGATCTGTGAGAAGCTCAACGGCTTGTTAAAGGAAAGGATAGCCAAGTTGAAGCTGACTCTAAGAAAGGGATGGTTGCATTGCCTTCCTTTGGCACTGTGTGCACTTTGGAACCAACCTGTTCTGACCATCAGCTTACGCCACACGAGATAGCCACAGGAAGAAGAATGAGAACTCCCTTGATACCCCGAGATAGAGCTAGATGTGATTCCCAGTCAACAGGAGAAATTTTAGGGTCTGAAATGCAAAACTATCTGAACTTCATGACATCTCACCTTACTGTAATTTGAGACAAGCTGCAGCGACGACGAAAAGGGTGCCGGGCAGCACAGAACACAGAAGGAGATACTACAACAGAGCAAGTTCAGGGTTTACGTGTTCCATCTGTCTTCCCTGGAGACACCGTCCTTGTGAGGAACCATACAAGGAAAAAGTGGGACGAATCAAGGTTTAACGGTCCCTTTACGGTGAAGGACTGTACCCAATACAAAGTGAAACTACAAGGCAGGAAAGCTTGGATTTTTCGCAGCGATATCAAACCCTACATCAGAGAAGACCCCCCTGCCTGCACCCCAATGAGAGGAGTCGACGATCAACGGGGTAGAACCACAGCACGTGCAAACGAGATCCATGACGAGGAAAAAGGACGCATGACCAGCCAGACAAAGCCAAAGAACATTTGCAAAGTGTGGCTTAAATTAGACACTTCCTCTAAAACAAAAAGGTGATAAGGACATAAAAAACGAACACTCTGTGCATCCTAGTTGCAGGGTGAAGAAGAAAAATTGCATGCATAAGCCAAAACATAGCCTGTGAACTTTGAACTTTGGACTGAGACACACTTAAGCCTTGACGAGAAAAGAATATGCCAGATTTTAACCGAGGACACTTACATTGGAAGCAAATGCAATATCCTGACTCATTTCACACCGAGACCCTATTCGAAATCACTTATGGTGTCCCATAGTAGCGACATCGCCAAGGATGTGGTCACCTATTTTGATCTAGTGCTAAGATCATACCCATCATTGGTAGGGAGGCTCACCAATGTCAATGACTTTCTTCAAGATCCTGAACACGAAAAGACAATAAGAAGACTGCTTACTGTCATTGCCGAACAATTTCTCCTACTCCCTGAGTACAGTGAGGAGAGACCAAATGTCCCAAACATAGACGGAAATAAATGAGCTTATCAATACATTGTTCTTTCGCATAATCGAAGATTGTCCAACTCTTGTCAGAAGAAAAACAGACACACTCACGTTTCTTCGAGACCCAGCAAATACAGAACATTTAAGCCAACTTTTAAATAAAATCGTGATCCTAGTCGCACTCCACGCGACCGGACAGTGCAGATATTGTTTACATCAAGGAGAGAAAATATAATCCTGAACCTCAGCAAGACAGGACGAATGTCCCTGTCACCAGAGGACAGCAGATTGGTCCACAATGTCCTCTTTTGCCTAGTCACTGACTTTCCAGAGCTAGTGGGAGACCGATCGATGTTGATGTCCTCACATTCATCAGAGATCCAGCTAATGTTGCACAGATGATCATGCTCTTGCATGGAATTGTGCTCCAAGTAGAACTCTCTAACCATCAGCAGAATTATGTGAGGAGATTCTAAAAGCCTTCCGCCGAGGGACAGATCGAGGAAACAGTGTAAAGGACTTCACTTATTGCATTTGTTGTTATTTTCTCCTTATATGCTGATCAGTATGAAGAAATAACATGTCTTCGGGACTGAAGCAAATCTGAGGCGTGGACAGGGAGCTTTCTAACTTTGGACATGCCCAGTAAAAGGATTTACTGAAGTGTTATTTAATTAGATTTTTTCCATAGTCTAGCAAAGTAACTGTATCCTGAAATAAGAGACAATCATTCACCCACAAGAGGGGGGACACTTGTGGAACACCTGAGACCCTTAACCACAGAGTCCTACAGACAATATTGTGTAAAGGAATAAAATAAAACATTGACATTTAGTGAATGATTGAGATTGGGATCCAGAGCAGCATTCTGGTCTTCCTGCAGGAGGAGAGGCGACCACGCTTCTCTGGAAGTAAATGCTGCCGCCTGACATACAGGGGAATAATGTATTTGTGTATCATATTCATCATTGTTTTACTGTCATTAACGATCAGAACTAATTGCATTTTCTATTGGTACACAAAGCGTTCCAATTCCAGTGCACCCACCTAATGAGGCACGCATGAAACCCACAAAAGCACCCAGACCTTACATAGTCATTCCACTCCCTAGAAGATCTGACGCAGGAATGAATGAACTTGAAATGGATGTGATTAATGACACACACACACACTTGTGGTAACAAACAAACAGAAAAGCCGAAGACAGGGTTGGCAAAGAATGAATGAAGAAAGGTTACTGACAACCACACGCATGCAAACACTGAATGCACATGAAACAGGCCTAGTGTCAATGACTGCAGAACCACAAACCAAAACAGTAGAGAAGAAGAAACTGCCTGCCATAAGAAACTCCACAGCAGATGTTGTGAAAAAACAAGGAGAGATAGGAAGAAAGCCAACAGAAGCAGTCATATCAGAAACCCTTAAGAAATCAAGAGCCAACTAAGAGGAGCTCTCTGCGCAAACACAACTGATAGTAGACTCATTATGGCCATTCATAGCCAAAGCAAGGAAAATACAAGAAGAACTGGAGAATAAAACCGTAGAGACTGTATTGTCAAACATATATGTTCCAACACAGAGGACAAGTACCAGTTCCACAGTACAACCATATATTAGACCAATGCCAGAATGTATACAAACATTTCTAGCCGGACAGAAAAGGATGTATGAAGAGAGGGAAAGAGCTGCCAGACTCTTATCCACTCAAATGGCGCAGATGAGGAAGCCTGCAACATGGACCGGGATACCTGAGAATCCTCCAGCAAGAAAGAGCCATACAGATGCATTTAGGGATGTAGTTATAGCAAACTACAGGAGAACACTAAGAATCAAGAGAAGCATGCATTGAGATGACAATGAACTAAACGACTACCTGGACAGCACAGCACATTTGGGAAACAACATTTGGTACCAGGATATGAAAGCAGTTGGAAGACAAAATTCAGAAGGGTAATGCTTTGTTTGTGCACTCCTACGATACAGCATGGGGAAATCTAAGATCTTCGTAGCTGTAGAAATCGATGTCCAGACAGCACATTGTCTGTCACACATAGCAATGTGCAAGACCAGAGGCCAGTTCATGGGTAGTGATGCCTCATTAATATGGGCAACTGAAACATCGACGAAGATGATTATGTTCAAGACATTAAGACAAGAAACAGCTCATACCAGGAATCATGTGATTAGGTACGGTAAGCCTGGGGTTAAGGGAGCAGGAATAAGATGGGAAGTGAACCCGAGACTAAATGTCCAAGGAAAAACTCCAGAGGAAGCTCAAAAGTGGAAGAATAGAGCAGCCCAAATGCTGATTTGGGGAACAGTGCTTTCACCAGAAGGGTGGGAAAAAGGAGTGGTGATTTGCAAAGCCTGGGTGATCACTGGACTCTACAAAGAAATTGTTAACATTGTGCAGAATGGCTGCAAGTCATTGTGGCAGAAACTTTCAAAACTATTGACATGGATCGAAGACCGAGGAGGACCCTTTCAGATAGTGTCACTAGAAAGCCCAAAATTCTGCTTCAGGAATAATGGCACTAGAAAGAAGGGAGAGAATAAGAACTGTGGACAAGTTTTTGACACTTCAGGAATAGTTCACGGAACTGCAGTAATTATGGATCATTATTGGGCGTGGGAATCCAAAGCATACATCAGACTGCCAAGAGACTGGGGAGGCATATGCTTGATAGTGAACGTCCACGTTCCAGCATTTGTGATCCATGAAAGTGACCTGAATATTGAGAGTTTCCCGAAAGCAGAAGCTCACCTGAGGAAGAAGAGATCTGTGGAACTGATAACTCGAATGAAGGGAGAGAATTACTTCTCTGCTAAATCGGAAGAAGCCTTTCATGCAATCCCATATGAACACAGGCTATTCAGCCTCACCTCATCAGTGTTCACAACGATATTTATGCCAAGAATCCAATTCAGAGTAAATACTAAATGGTTTCAGATAACCAGGTGGGAGTTACTGCAGACGATCAATATGACCATAAAAGGATTGAATGTGATCAAGGAAGAGCTAAGAGCCATCCGACTGATGACTCTTCAGAACAGATATGTCCTTGACATGATCACAGCCATGGATGGAGGAGTTTGTGCAAAAATCGGAGAATCATGTTGCACATTTATACCATCTCACGATGAGGAGAATGGAACGTTAACAGAGGCCATAGGTATGCTGAAAAACCTGCAGAACCAGATGATCAATGAAACTGATGAAGTTGATGATGATATCTGGTTTGGATCACTATTCTCGTGGGTCCCACAATGGATGGCAGACGCATTCAAGTTCTTGGGAGCCCTGCTAGTGATGATATTGCTAGGATTTGGTGTTATCAAGATAATAATTCCGCAATGCCAGAAGACTGCGAAGAAAGCCAGAGGGATGAAGATCATGATTGATGTCAAGCCAGGATGGAAGCCCAAAGACCTGAATGATGAAGAAATAAGACTTTGTGAAGACCAGTATTCACACACCAGAAGGAACAAAGTTTCTCTATCCCAGGAAGCACAGAATTTATGTAGGAAGATGGGTTTACTGTAACCCAAATGGACAATGTCAACTAATGACATGGAATAAAGACAAACATGTAAGGACAGCAGGAAGCCTGAAAGGAGTAATAAAATATGGACTCCAAAGAGACACTTCTTCAAACCATCATGTACAGACCCCAAAGATGAAGAAGGAATGAATCCAGGTGATGGAGTGAAGATAAATACAGAAGAATCGAGTACGTTGAATCCAAAGATGGAGGTGAAAGTGGTCGATGAATCGCCCAGTGGGGGGAGTGTAGAGGAGGTCCCAAAAAGCCTGCCCTCCAGTCACCCATTTTAAAGTACCATGAACGTTCACACCAAAATATGTGATGTAAGATGAGCAGATAAATCAGCAGAGAGCCGCAGTAGGGCTCTGCCCAGTACCTATTAAGAAAGCAACACCTATTGAAGTACCGATACCAAGAAAACCATGGACGTACAAGTAGAAGAAATGACAACCCAAGAATGACACTCAGAGACGAAACGCCATGAATAAGGCTATTGTGAACCTAAAAGGCGAGAACGATGTTGAAATACAAAGAAGCTTAAGTTGTAAACAGGATGAAGATATTCAACTAGCTAACACCTGTACATATGCTTGGAACCACAAGAAAGCTAAGAAAACAATGCGGCTTGCAATGCTAAGTAGAAGAATAGTGCGGCAAGTGCCATTATACATAATCTACCTCAAAAAAACGAAGCACAGTAGTATAAGTGTTATTCCACTTTGCAAACGAAGCAGAATCAACCCAGGTTACTAAAGGCCAAATGAGCGGAGATTCATATTCTAGCAAAACGAAAAGAGACCGCTGAATCGAAACTCGGCAGATGCAACTCATGCCAGGAGAGCCAAGGTCATACCAATAGAAAGAACGAACAGTAGCTACATGTAATTGAAACTTAAGAACAGAACATCCTGTCTCTGAAAGGTCACGATAAGGAGGCGTAGGCAGGTGGCAAGGTGAATAAGAATCAAATGCACAAATTGAGAGAACCTAGACAAATTCACAGTGTGGGAAGCACGTGACCAGCCGAGCGAGGAGAAGCACGGGTTCACACCTACGCTTGGCTCCACCCAGGCAGAGATAGCAGAACTTTTCCAGACAGAAGATGCAATTTTGAGGCCGACCACAGTAAAATAATTGACACATAGTTGCTGAAGCGATGATTGATTGTAACCTTAATTGGAGAAAGGCCTGGTAACTAGGGGGCACACTGCACCTGGCTGACCATTCTGGGTGCTGCTAAGCAAAGTGAAAATGTATGCATGGGGTTGGTGCCAACCCAATCTCAATGGACCAGATAATCTAGGGTCCTATAGTTAGTAGAACCAATGGGACATCGTACTTTTAGTGACATCTACAGTAGTCATTTTTGAATGAAGGGCTTAGACGCCCAGCTGACAGTGTTTACCCAATCTCCTCACTCCGTTACCATATATGGATATAGTACCTATATAAAAGTTACCTTTTCCTAACCAATAAGAATTGCATATTAACTTTTGAGTGTTATACGTCAATTATGATGAGTTTTCAGTATAAATGCTATGATTTGTATGAAGTTCGTTGGAGTTGAAGCGAGAAGGAGGATTGCATAACTGCTGATTTCCATGACTCCCTTTTTTTTTTTAACTTGTCATTAAACAGACTCCCTTTGCCAAACCATTGAGTTGTCCTTATTGATTGGTGTTGGAGTAATAAATCTGCACCCCCATCCATCTCAAGGGTGCAGCTATCTCATCTTAAAGAACTTCAGAGCAAATCTCGGCTCTATGGGTCGGCCGGGGGTCTCCGGAGTACAGCATTTTTGACAGTTTTCTGTGTCAGAGTCTGGGGATCTGTAATAAAAATGTGACATCCTGAAATAGTGGAGATCTTGGAATCCCCTGTTTCTCTTAGCTCTGTGCAGCCCCCGCCTACTGGGTGGCAGTCACTACAACCAATTTGTGGAGAGGATCCCCCATTACTATTTTCTTCTTAGGGTGACTAGTCTGGGGTTCAGGGATGGGTGACGCTGCATCAGTCCCCACCCCCCCAGTCTTCATTTGGATCCCTCTGGACCCATTTTTCTTTGGGAGGAATTCCCAAGTCCCTGAAGGAGAAGATTGATTTTCCAGAATCCTCTATGGATTCTTCCCCTTGAAATTGGAGGACACTAACTTCCTCCCCAACATGGGCCTTTTTGAGGTCTTTATTTCTCCTACCCACCTTCTTTTCCCTGGATTGTAGATTTTCAGGGACATGAGATTTTTGTTCCGGTTCCGGGGTGTCCAGGGGCCTTTCACGGGTGAGGAAGAAAGCTTCCCTTAGGGCTTTACACCACCCTTCCCACGCGCCTCCTCCTCTGAAACCGGTGAATTGTCGCGGCTCTCTCCCGTCATTGTTCTGGGGTGCAAGACCCTTCGTTTGTGGGGTTCTGAGCCACCATGTTCATCTGAGGGTTCTGTTGAGCCCTCAACATGCTACCTAGATCCTGGGTAAAGTTCTGGACCTGGTGCTCCAGTTGGGACACCCGTTCTGGCTGGTACGGGGGTCTTTGCTCATACCTCGGTTGTTCACAGGAAGGGTAACAATCCCTTCTCCCGTAGTATCCTGGAGGTAGATTTTGGTAGCCCTCCCCCTTGGCCTCCCCTCTCCCGGATTGGGTTGTCTGGGCTCTTGAAACTGGGGAAAGAAAGGCGGGTTGCCATGCAGGTTGGGGTTTTGAGGGTACTGGGGAAATAAACTCAACCCAGGATTTGGGGGGTTACTGCCCTCCTGAGGGAAGTTAGGGGGAAGTTTCCTGGGGGAGTACTTACCTAGCGGGACCCCCCTGTTGGGCGGGAGGAGTTCATACATACCCCAAGATAGGCCGGTTGCCCTTGTACTTGGGACTTATATACTTAGTGTAATTAGGGGTCCCATTAGTGGGATTACCTCCCTGATTGCCACCTCTTTGTGATTGGACTGAAGGCCTTCTGGGCCTCTGGTTTTGCTGGTTTGGGATTGGTGCATTTTTAGGCTCCCCCATTTCTAGGTCTAAAATGGGGGCAACCTTCACTTCCGCTACCTTAGCAGCAGCAGCAGTGTTGGCTCGTTTGGGGTTTTTGGTCTGATTTTTATTTTCTGCAGGTTTTGGGGCTTCATTAATGCGGGTCGCCTGCTCTATTACCCAGTCCAGAGATCTTCTATTGTGGAAATCCCTCACCAGCTGGGTCATAACATATTTTGGGAGCGCATGAAAATAGGTAGTTATAAACTCCCTGCTAATCATGCGCATCCTCCTAGTGGTTTGTGCAAAGGCGTGTTTGAGCTCATGCACAAATTCTCGTGGGGCCTGATATTCCCCGCACTGCAAATTGTAGGCCGCTTTGTGAGCCTCTTGGGGGTTTCTGTGGGCGGAAAAGTGTTTCAAGATGGCTGCCCTGTAGGTGGACCATCTTGAATGGTTGTGGTCCTCCAGTCCAGCAAAGAAGCTGGAGTACTCTGGAGAGAACGTCCACTTAGCATACTCTCTGCAGTCCTGATTGTCTTTCAGGTGAAAAATGTCCATCATTTGCTCATAGAGTTCCAAATGTTCCCAGACTATTTTGCATTTTTGTGGTATGGAGTTATGAAACGCCTAATTGCCTTAATCTGCCTCATCGGGTCTTTTGCCATAACTCTCTTTAGTTTATTTGCCTTATTCGGCTTAGTCACCCGAGTCCACTCACCCTCAGACTCAGAGGCGCTACTGTTGGAGGACCCCTCCTGATCTTCTAGGCCCTCCCTTTTTCTTTGAGCTTGGGAAGGGCTTGCAGGATGGTGGGGCCTAGCTTCTACTCCCCGGTGGCGCACCGGATAGTAGTCTTCTGACTCCTCCCTGCTTCCAGGTTTGGCAGAGGACCCCCCCCCCACTGCCCTGATTGGGTGGAGGTCTTCAAAATGCTCTTTTTGGGCCTTCTTTCATTCGAATTTTCTATAAATTGAACCAACTGGTCCCTTGGAAGGTAGCATTTCTGTGGATCTAATTCCCTGACTTTCCCCTCGTAGAAGACTTCCTTGTCAGAGACATCAACCTTAATGTTTTCGTATCTATACTGGGACGCTCATCGATCAATTTCTGGGGCGCACTGACCTGTCAGATCCATCATCCTAAACCTATTTAATTCCGCCGGCCTCATGGTTTCTGGTCCCTGTGAACCAGTAGACAGGAAGTCAGCAGTGTTCAATGTATTAAATGGATTTGAGTCCCTAGGCATAGAGGTCATCATACTATGATCAGGGATTGACCAGTTCCTCTCCACCTTTTTGGGGTCCCTCCAGTTGGTATTAGATGTAGAATACTCTCTCTCCAGCCTTGCTAGTTTTTCCTTCTCAGCCCCTATCTCTTGATAATAGGCCAAGCTCTGAGCCTTTTGCTCGGCTATCAGGGTTTTACTGGCCTCTATGACCCGCTCTTGAGCTACCACTTGTTTGTGGAGTAAATCATTCTCTTCACAGAGGGCCTCATTATCTCTTTGTACTGCCTGTATAGTTTGGGCACCCTGAGCCAATTTTTGTTGTAGGGGGTGAGCCTCCCTTTTCTGCACATTTAGAGCCTCTAGGGCCTGCTCTAACTCGAATTCCATTTGTCTTCTATGTCCCATTATTTTGATCACATTCTTCTTTTATACCAGTCAGTACCTGAAGGTCTGACTCCCTTTTCTCCAGATTGATTTTTAAACTGCACATTTCCTGGTATAGGGCCTCTTTCTCCTCATACAGGGCAGCCCTTTGTTCAGCCAGGTCATCTCTTTGTTGTGTTATGGCGCCTAATTTTTGGCACTCATCATCAAATGCTGATTGAGAGTGGAGGTCTCTCATAATTAATTAATTTTTTTCCTCTTCCAATTTTTTATCTGATTCTGTAAAGTGGCCATTTGCTCTGTGCTAGCATTATTGTATCTCACGTGTTGTTCTAATGTCAGTGAACCCTCTTCCAAGGAGTCAACCTTTTCTTGGCACTCCATTCTTAAAGCATTTCATTGGGCCTCTTGGTCTGCATTATTCTGCTGTTGGAGAGCCAAGTCCTCTTTTAATTTTTTATGTAATTTCTAGATTCTGCCTCAGAATCCTGGCTCTTTTGCAAGTTTTGTTCCGCTAATTTTAGTTCAGTCTGGATTTGACCTAAAAGTTTGGATTGATTTTGCTCAAGAGTTGTATTTTCCTCATGCTTTTCCTGCATCACTCCCATGTGAAGATACATATTTGCCACAATTCTGACAATTTTACTCTGCTCCTCTTTAATTTTCAGATTCATGTATAACTCGCTCAATGCTTGGTGTAACAGGCCACTGTCCTGCCATGTATCCATGTCTATGGCGGTGACCTGTTGCGTTATTTCCTCTAGCCAGACTTTTTCATCTTGTTCTGGCCATTCCCCCCAACAAATAACTTGTGCAGAAGGTGCTCCCTAGAAATGTTGATCTCTACTGAGGCCATTTTGGAAAATATTCTTTCTTTATTAATTTATTTATGTAAGGGTGATCTGTATTCTATTGCTTTTTGTCTATTTTTAGGGTTGATTTAACTTTAATTTTATACACAGGCCTAGCACTTAGGATTTTTGTTTTGGGGAGGCGCTTCTACAGTGTAACCCAGTATTCCAACTACACAAAGTATTCCTACCTTGGAGCTTAGTCTGCTGTGTTAGGCTGTCACGGGTGAATAAACAAACCCAATCCCGACTGGAGCCCCCAATTTGTTAAGGATTCCAATTGGGCGTCACACACTGGACCAGGACACTTGGTCTTAGCCTGGAATGTGGTGCTCAATAGGAATGCTTTATCTTTAATTTCAACGAATTCAAATTGAGCCGGTACACAACCCGTCTCACACCACCTTTTACAAATACCCCGGGTCACAATGGACCATGAACCCGGCCGGTTGGTGTAAATACAATATTTATTTATTTTTAGAATTCACAAAAATCACACACATTTTAATATTGGGCAGCAATCAGCAATGGGGTGATAATTACAATGGAAATAGAAGCAATGCACTTGGTTACCCTAAGCACAACTGAATAGGAGCACTTTTTGAATTAGGATAGATAGCACCCAAGTTAAGGTTTCCGCCTGCAATATCCCGTCAACCCACAAATAATCGAATTATGAGTGGATAGGAAGAAGCAGCAGGTAGTCAGGAATAAGAGGCAGCAAAGGCCTAAAATGATACTCGGATTTTGCTAAATAATTTATGATATGTGTGTTTAAAAAAGGACATACATATGTTTTATCACAGTAGTAGGGAGTTTATATCACTATCAACTATCAGGCAAAGTATCACAAAAGCATACAGTTCACAAAACAGATTGAAATTGAAAACCAGGTGCAGCCGGATTCACACATGGAAAAGTTGCATTTACACTTTTTAAGCTTTAAATGTTAAAAATGTTTTTTACAAAAAAAGGGTGAAAAACACTGAACCGGAATGCGGTTCTTTGCAGGGGAATAGATGTATAGCACAGTGATAATGAAGAAGTGAAAGGAGGGGTAAAGCTGGTGAATTAAGAGGGATTTGGAAGGTAGAATGAGGTTCGTTTTTAGGAAAATAAAGCAGTTAAAAATGAGAAAATCGGTTTTGAAAGAAAGGCAAATTTTACTTTAACTAAATTATTTAGACTATATTGTTAAAGAGGGACATAGTAAGATCCAAGGTTGATTTGCGACGTCAACCTTGTCACCCCAACTTACAACCTTATGTGGAAATTAGTTTGATTACCCAAAATATGACTAAGGAGTTACTCTAGAAAACAAAAACAGGGTGCACAGAGAATTAGAACAGTCTATACAAGTTATCAGGGTATGGATAGGACTGCTTAGAGAGTGTAACAAAGACAAAAGTCAAGATGCGGTAGACTATTTGTCATGGGATTTGGGATAATCACAGTCCACTTTTTAATCTGGGATTTTGGACAGTCAACCGGTTCTGGTCACAAAAGATTCTGGTCACCGGATAGCGGACTCTCCTGTCAAAAGACAGCTGGGTAAAGGTCTGGTCACCGGATAATCAGGACAGCTGGATGGCAGGGTTGCAGCGGGCATGCAGTTAGTGGGCAAGAAGCCGGTCTGGTTTCAGGATGCTTCCCAAAGAATACCACAGCTTCTCCCTTTGGGTATTGGAATTTTAGTGGGGTTTCAGGATTGAGGCCTTGCTGGGATGGTCAGCAATGCTTTGGCCTTGCAGTGGGATCTGGAATCAGCTATGTTTTGGCTTTGCAGTGGGATCTGGAGTCTGGCAAGGTGAAGGTAGAAGATCAGGAACGCAGGCGCAGGAAATTCAGGAAAGAGTCTGTCCAAAGTTCTGTCAGCGACCCTTTTTATAGAGCATGGTGACATCATTGAATTATATGGCAGGGCAGGCTTAGCTAAGCATGCCTCTAAACAACTGGATTGGTCAGGGGTAATGGTTGACGCCTTGCTCTCAACTGGTTGGGTTTCAAGAGCATGATGTCAGATATATGATGAGAGTTTTACAATGTCCAGAACCACCCACAGTTACTTTAGCTAAAATCCAGTTTTGCCATAAATGGCACATTTGTACAGTTGGGGCATTTTAACACATTACATAAATAGGTTACATATTTCCTGTAGAGCATGCCAGTCCAACTCTACAATTTGCAAGACATTGTTTCGCCCTTCTAATAATTTTTAGGCATTTTATATATGAAATATTCAGCCTAAAATTCTATACCTTTACACATGTGTATGGATTATCATTAGGCATGTCAGTATCAAATCTTACATTGGCATCATGTACACTTTCCATGGGATACCCAATTATCTGCCATTTCAATTCCCAAGGTGGCAGTAAAGGCTACAACATCTAACATTATAAACCACAAAATTACATCCACACTGCTAACATTTACATTTTTGCAAAGTCCTGTTGCAAAGATGAAAGTCTTAAAAGTTTCTTAATAAAAATGTTTTGGAGGCAAATGTTCAGTACTGTTCCCCATATATGGGCATAGCTTCCAAGGCTGCTCTTGAGTTGGCTCTGAAACTCCAAGCAGAAGTCGGGTGAGGTGCGATTTCTCACTTCACACATCTGTGTCCCAGATCTCCATTGTAAGAGGCCTCAGCCCAGACCCAAGTCTGCCAATGTAGCAATTATCACTTGTGTGCTCTAGGATCTACTGTGAGGGGCCTTCCCTTGCTAGCATCCCCTCAAGCAGAAACCTGTTTGGGTGGTTTTCCCCCCTGAAGCCACTGCCTTATAATTCCTTACTTTATTGATTTTTGTTATGATTCAGAATAAAGCCTGTTGAATAAGATCTCTCATATATCTTCCACAATAAAAAAAACCTTCACATTGCTAGATATGGGCAGGGCCTTATTCAACATACACTTTTAAACAAGTATTTTTATTTTATTTGCAAAAGTACCTTTAAACATGTAGTTCTGCTGGCCTTTTTCTTGCAAATTTGGTTTGTCTCTTCCACCTGCACTTCCACATTGTTTTGTAGCCATAGTTAGCTTCTTGTACCCAAAAGTCTGTACAGGCCAAAGTCTCTTGAGATTGACATGTGCGCAGAGAGCTAGAATTTCTTTTAAAGCAGTGATTTTTGACATTTTGTAGCAAAAGTCAAACGTTTTTCCATGTTGCTGAAGTAAAGCTTTTGTTGATCTTCCCAGATTTGGCTGACACAGCCTGTCACTCACGGATACTGCTATTTTCTGATGGAGCACAATATGAATATGTATGGACATGGAAGGGTCTCACTGATGAAAGTAGTGTGATGAGGAACAGATGAAAATGGCATCAGAGCAGCATCTTTTTCAATGTGAAATATTCCCTTTTTTAATGGGAACTTCGGCCTTGCAGTAAAGCAGTGCTGCTTTTTCACTCCCCTTTTTTGTACATGTAAGCAACACACTGGCAGGCTTTTTCAGTGTGCCCCCTTGTCCCATCCTGCCCAATATGTGCTTGGCAAGATGGTGCAGCCATCTTTTTGTAGTTGCAAAATGCAGTTTTGGTGTGAGGTAGTGGTGCTCAAAAGAGCCAGCGCAGCCATTTTGCTGTTTCTGCTGAAATGCAGCTTTGTTATGGATGGGAGTACTGCTTAGTGGGTCAAAGTAGCCCACAAAATAGATATTTCCCATCTGTGAAAGGTACAGTGAGAAAAAGCGTGTGCTGCAAACTCTCATCTCAAAGTGGGAAAAAACCACAGAACAGGTTATAATGCCATGTTCTTTATGGAGAGGAGCGCCTGCTACCTTTTTTGAAATATTTGCAAGGAACTTGGGGTTGGTCACCCTGAGTTACCTGGGGGAACCCAGACATGAACTCCCTGCTCACTGCTCACTGTGCTCAGAGAGGCACAGCTCCACCTCACTGATGAGGCCCAACAAGGCTGAAACACGTGTATGGGGTTGCTGTTGGTACTCTTTTTCAGAAGGGAATTGCCATAGCATTTCGGTGATGGACTGCCCATGTGGGCGGGATAAATACTGATATGCAAATGGTTATTTCCCATCTGTGAAAGGTACAGTGAGACAAAAAGTGTGTGCTGCAAACGCTCATGTCAAAGTGAGAAGAAAACACAGAACAGGTTATCATGCCATGTTCTTTCTGGAGAGGAGTGCCTGCTACCTTTTTTGAAATATTGTGTGGTGGTTGGTGGGTGGTTGTATGTGGGTGTTTTATGTGCATCTTGGATTTTGTGGAGAGTCGGTAGAGTGCTTGTAGTTTGTAGTGTTTTTGTTTTTGTTTTTGTAGTGAAGGTATGTGTCTTGTTCCATCAGTGTTGGGTGGTGGGTATGCAGAGTAATAGAGAGTTTTTAGTAGGATTAGTAGGAGGTCGTCTGAGTCTTTTTCTGTGGGTTGGGTTAATCTTATTTTATGGTTATTAGGGTCTAGTGTTTTATTTCTCTGGGTGTTCTGGTTCCTGAGTTTCTTATTGCGTGGTGTAGGTGGGTTTCCTTCACCGGTGTTCTCTCTTTTGCTTGGTGAGTTAACGAGCCATGTTTTTAACAGTTTCCTGAATTTTAGGTGATTTTCCGTTGGTGGTATTTCCTTTGGGAGCAAGTTCCAAAATCTCACTGCTATGCAGGAGAATGCTGATCCCTGAATTTGTGTTTTGTGTATTGTTTCAGCTCGAGGCGAATGTTGTTGCTGGAACTTAGTGTTCATGTTGGTTTGTAGATGGACATTTTTCCCTGCATGACTTTCACCCCCTAGCTGTGGATTGCTCTGTGTGTTATGCGGAGTGTTTTGAAGAAGATTTGTTTTTTGACTGGTAGCCAATGTAGTGTTGTCAGTGCTGGTGTGATGTGTTCTCTCTTACTGAGTCTGAGGAGTAGACTTGCTGCTGCCTTCTGTATTTGTTGTAATTTCTCATAAGGTATTGTAAGAGTATAGAAATAGGAGACTGGCATGCAGGTGGCATGCCTTTGGCTATAGACTTTTATTAGTGAGAAAATGAAAGAAAAGAAACCTATCTGACCCTAGTTCTCTAAGAGGGGTTTCCCTGCCTCAACCAAATACTAGGGAGTCTGTCAGGATGTCTGTCTAAAGCAAAGAGTCCCCCATCCTGTGTCCAAACATATTTCCAACCCTTACACGATAAACAAAACTTTAAGGAACAAGGGGTGGTCTTCTTGGTGCAGAAGAATGTCTCTCTTCTTCTGGGGGGCAGCCCAAAGTTCATTTCTGGAGGTATTACCCAAATTGACCTTTTACAATTGACCTTTTGCACAATTGACCTACTTATAGTGGTCCTAATTGACCTTCTGCACAATTGACCTTTATATTATTTTAGTTATTTTATATATGTATTGGGTTGGTTTTGGATTATAAATAATATAAGGGGATTGGGTGGCGGGTTGCAGGGGTTTTTGGATTGGGGAGGGGGTTGCGGGGGGTTTCTCCTCGCATATGTGTCCTAATTGACCTTCCAAATTAGGTCAATTCTCCTGAGGTCAATTCTCCCGAGGTCAATTGTGAAAAGGTCAATTAGTATACAACCCTTCTGGATGATGCAAATGGAATGTTCTTCTCAAAAGGTTCCTTGGATTGGGGCTCCATCAAGGTACATTGAAAGAAAGACTCCTATCTTCATAGTGGTAAGGGATGACTCACTACCCCTAATCTTTCTCAGGTTTCTCAGTGGTTTCCCTAATGTCAGGACAAGTGTCTTTTCTTTCCTGACCTTTATACTGTAATTCACAATGCCAAGAGAATGACTCTCTTCTCTTGGCTCATTTCACAATGTTCATCAACACCAGGGGGTTATGCCTCCCTTCCCCTGCTCTTTCTCAGGCTCTTCACAGTGCCAAGTGAATGACTCCTGTAGAGGAGCACTACAGGAAGACCCACCCCTATTCTGCCTATATGTTGGAAACCGGAAAATGTGACACGTGCAACGCTGTAGTTATTATACCTATACTACAAACACCCTCTGAGACAAGGTAGCCATTGAGAAGACCCTATGAGAAGTACCCCCGAAAGGCTGATGTTCTCCTGAGAAAAGCGCCTGAAGAAGTGTGAAGATGTGAAAAGGAGAAGCTGGCGATGTCATGAAGAATGAGTGTGATGCACTGAGAAGGATGACCAAAGAAGAGAATTCATAGGTGATATAGATTCTGATGGTGAAGTAAAGAATCAAGAAGGCTTTCTTGTGCAGAACGAAGATTCCACGAGTGTGAAGAACACTGAAGATAATGCAAGCCGTTCAATAACAGTACAGACGCTGTAACACAAGTAGTCAAAGTATTTATATGGCTGGCTATAGGTAGTATGTAGACTAAAGGTGATGCCGCACACATATATGTATATAGAGTTCTGGACATTCAATGATACATTTTAGTAAGTGAGTCTCCATGAAGGAGGGTGGATTTGAAGCTACGTGTGTCGCACCAAAGAATAGGCTTAAATTTGAAGCAAAATCAGAAAGGCTGTCTGGCTTGATGTCAAAGACTGGAAGTAGCCAAGAATTGCTTATCAGCATGCGAAGAACAGTACACGTGAGAAGCCAAGGCATCCCTTCTTAATGTTGCAAGGAAGGAGCACCATGGATGCCAAGGTTCTTCATTAAAAACGAATAAATGCTATAATTCAAGTAAATTCACTGTCTCTGATCACAGGAGTTGAGGATGAAAGCATGGTGCACCGGACTGGAGATAGCAAGTGCTCACACTCCCATATATTCCCAGAGACGAGGAGCTACTGCAAGGGCAAGTTCAAAGACAATGTGAATGGCAGACAGCATGAGTGATGAGAGATGGCAGGCTAATTGGAAGGGAAGATAAGGTTGAGTCCTCCCACCAGCACCTGGGGTACCAGCTTACGTGCTGCTAGAGTCTCGAATGTCCTAGAAGGGTACAAATGTGCCAACCAATTATAGAGGGCCATATAACAAATAGCCATATAGTTTAAGAGCCAATGGGGTGTTGTGTTTCTAAATATTGTTGAAGATGACTTGCACGAAGGGAGGGCTTGAGTGGCCCACCTGACTATAGAGACCCAATCACAGTCCCAGCCCCTATAGAAGTATACTTAGATGCTCCCCTTTGAGCCAACCACAGTCCTATTTAAGGCTTCTTAATTGCCACATAGTATGACCTCATGAATGATGCATTTTTGCTATAAAGATGAGATTTTTTGTAAAAGTTGTTTGAGAAGTTATTCTTGGTCCCATCCATAGTACGACATGTTACCTTGAGTGAAAGGGCCTAATGGTTCACATGGTGGCATGTCAGATGTTTCCAAAGACCTATCAACCCAGTAAACTCTAGCGCTTCGGACGCTTGAGTGTCCTTCACCATGTAGCTGGAAGATCGCAAGGTTTCGTGTGGAGAGCGGTCTTTTTCTCCAAGTGCAGAAATGTTTGGCTTTCGTGCACATATTATTTTCCATGTGCGCAACTGACTAACAAGCTAAGCCACTTTGTGAGCATGCGTATTTAGTGAACTATCATCTCTGAAGAGAGTTTGGAGGGGAATTTCCCTTTCCCAACCACTTAATTATTTGCAAATGAGTGTAACAGGTGTATCTCACTGCACTTTTTCCTAAAATATAGAATACAAAAATAAATATTTTATACGTTGTTATGAAGAGCGCTCATCAACCAGTCCAAGACTTCAATATGTGCCATAGTACCTAGCAAAAGTACCCCTGTGCAGAGAATAATATGTATATGCACAAAAAGTATTATATGCTCAGTTTGAAAAGGTTTAGTTGTAGTTATTCATTTGTCAACAATGCTCAGAAACAATGCAGAAACTGATGCCACTGGAAAAAACACTAAAGCTTATTACTAAAATAAAATATCAGTTATCATTACTAATGTGGTTGGCAAAAAATTCAGACAGGATAAAATATTTGTAGATTAAATAATGGCAACTAAAAGGAATGCAGCAGAAAACATGCCAAAAAGAATTCATGTGCCACTTTCATGAAGTAATGCAAAGGCCAGTAGAACATGTCTCTCATGATGACAATTGCATCAAAATCACTGAGGCTCAACATTCTTGGGCCACTGCATACAACCCACATTACATTGTCCTGTGAACAGAGTTATGAAAACACTTACTCAAAATAAGCTGTATAGCCAAGAGGCAAACGTACCACCCATGTTTACTCCTTTAAAAACATGAAAATGTGCCCAACAAAAATGGGAAACAATGAGCATACTCCCTACTTCTACCCACAAAGGTCCACTGATATTTTGCAATCAGTGACCAGCAGAGCAGTGGCATAGGAACGATCTCTAATAATATTACTGCCCAATCCCAAGAGGATTTGTGGGGGTGTAAAGATTGGAGGGGGGTGTCTGTACTCCTGCTCTCCATATGGCAGAGTAGAGGCACAGACGACCCCAGCCAAGATTCTCTATTATTGGTAACGTAGTCGAGCAATCAAGGCCTAGCTTTTCAGGAGGTGATGCAGCCTGGTTCTTAAGTACAATATAGTCCCAAAGCACCCACAAAGGAATGTCCACACACTGTATTAGTTAAAACACAGTCTTTGTATAATTAAGTTCAAGATTATGTGCAAAATCACAATAACCCACTTTGTGCTCAGTAAATCTACAATGGCAAATATATACAGTTCTAAGTGGTACCACAATTATTATCAGATTTCATTAAAGTGCATCAACTGTACTCTGGTTAAATGTCACACAAATCACTTAATAAAGGTAACCAACAATAGAAATAGGAGGAAAGCAGTTGGTATGAACAATTGGCAGAACACTGGCCCCTACCACTAGACACAGTTCTGTGTGGAGATCCCACCACCTGGGTAACCTGTAAAGTAAAGATATATCAAAGGCCAGTACATATATTGTTCTATAAGTCTATTTTCCTTCTATAATGTTTCTACCACCCCAATGTACCTGGAATAGCAGAGTTCGACGACGAGTCGTCGATGGATCCTTCTTAAGTGGCTCCCTTTAAAGCAGGCGCCACGGATCATTGAGATCCCTCGAAGAAAGTGAACTCAGCGTTGAGGCGGCAGCTTCGGCCCCAGTGGGGCGCGTCGACGATGGAGCGAAGACATCCTGCAAGGAAGAGTCGTGCGGGGCACCTCGATGTCGATAGTTCAGGACCACAAAGAGTTTGTAAAGAACTGTGGAACAGCAAGGGCATCGAGTCGTCTGGCGTCTCTACAGTCGTTGGGTGGCAGTAAACCCACCGGTGGATGCTCCTCGGCGTGTCACCGGCCTGGCCTTCTCCGGCGGGATAAGGCGGGCAGTGGTGCGGACGAGCACGTCCGTGAATCAAAAGTCTTAGGCAAAGGAGTGTTGCAGCTCCGGTCGTCAGCGGCACAGCGTCAAGCGGTCCCCTCTTCTGGGCAACACAACTTCAATGGGCCTCCAGCGGTTATAGCAAACCTGCGAACACTGGTCGACGACGGTGGACGGAATGCCCGGTGCTTATCTTCGTTCTCCTCAGCGGTCCCAGTCTCCGGTCAGCAGCCTTTCGAGGGTCTGACTTCCAGGGCGCTTCTGCAAGGTTAGCGATGCTCGATGGTCCCTCGGAGCACGGGAAGAAGGCGCCTAACCAGGTCCTCTCGTGGATCAGTCTCGACGGCTTACAGCTTTTGGATTTTGGCAAAGGGAAACAGCAGTCAACCTTTTTCTTCAGGCTCGGCTTCGCGATTAAGTGTCAATTTCAACTTCAGCTTCTGAACGATTTCTAGCAGTGAGAGGCCCCCAGATATACTAGTTGATCTCCCATTTATTCTGCTGGGTCACACTCAGGCAACCAATCACTCAGAAGGGCATTCAACAGTCATTCAGCCAATCAGGCATACAGTGCATTCAGGTCATTCTCCTCCCTCTCAGACACTCACAACAAGGAATGTGTATTGGGACAAGTACCCAGCCATTCAACACTACACACTGCATTCATACCAGTTTCGGGCAGGGCTGTCTCATTCATTGTGTCAAACACCAGAAACCAGACATCCACAACAAGAAGTGCATATTGGTCACACACTCCATTCACCCAGGTCCCACCCACAGGGTGTACCCACAACATACAGTCACTTGGCTTGGAAGGCTCCAGCTAGTCTGGCCTGGACTTCACAACAACACCATATATGGAATTTCCACCCAACAGCCAGTCAGGTGGAAGGGACAGAGTCAGGGCTTCCCAGGACTTTGGGAAAACAAGGTAACAGGCAATAGAAAGCAAGAGGCCACAGGGGCCATCTTGTTTCCTATCAGGAATCAACTGATTCCAATGGCAAGGCCTGGATATCCCAAAATGGAGGATACTCAGAGCACCTGTCAAATTCAGCATGAAGCCACCACCAGCCCATACCCTGCTCTGTGGGCCACACACAAGTGCCCAAAACATACACTAGGGGCACAGGATTGTGCCCCCACCATGGGTGCCATAAGGGTATCCCATGGGCCTCTACACCAAACCAAATGAAAAAGGACTACAGGACAAGGTCAGGGAGGCCCTGTCCCTCCAGTGCATTTCCAGCATCACAGTCGCTTCCCCCCAGACTGAGGTTAGGGTGCCTAATCTCCCATGAGATCGACACCCTCATTCAGACGTTCAACATACCTTCTGAAAAGGCCATCTGCATTATCGTGACTCTTCCCTGGTCTATGCTCTATGGTGAAGTCTAACCCTTGCAGGCTAATGGACCACCTGAGCAGTTTTGGGTTTTCACCCTTCATCTGCATAAGCCACTTCAGGGGCTTTTGATCTGTTTGGACCTTGAAGGTAGACCGTGTAAGGTAGGGCCTAAAATTCCTAATGCTCCAAACTATAATGAAACATTCCTTTTCAACAGTAGCCCACCTAAGTTCTCTACCCATGAGTTGTCTACTGATGAATATGATCGGATGTTCCCTCCATTTGTCATCTAGCTGGGACAAGACAGCTCCATTTCCGGTGTTGCAGGCATCCGTCTGGATGATAAAGGGTTTGCTGTAGTCAGGCGCACACAACACAGGTGCCCTACACAGACTTTCTTTCAAGCCAGCAAAGGCCCTCTGACAGTCTTCAGTCCAATTTACCTTCCTAGGCTGTTTGGGTGAAGTCGGAGCTGTCAGAGGGGCAGCTATAGTTCCATAGTCCACCATAAAATTGCTATAATACCCAGTGAGGCCCAAAAAGGCTCTCACCTGGGTTTGAGTAGTGGGAGTCTCCCAGTCATGTATATCCTGAACGTTACTGGGGAGAGGTTGGATTTGACCCCATCCTACCTCATGACCAAGATACGTGACTTTCCCCTGAGCTACCTGGCACTTGGTGACCTTGATAGTGAGGTTAGCCCTTTTCAAGGCCTACAACACCTTATCCAGATGTGTCAAATGCTATTCCCAGAGGGAACTGTAGACAGCAATGTCATCTAAGTAGGCCACACAGAAGGTCTCTAGCCCACTGACTTCATGATTGACCAATCTCTGGAAGGTGGCAGGGGCATTCTTCAACCCAAAAGGCATGACCCTAAACTGGTAGAGTCCCTCAGGTGTTGAGAACGCTGTCTGTTCCTTGGCATTGTGGGATATTTTGACCATTCCAATGTGCCCCACTGCACCACTTCACAAATGGTGAAAGAAACAGCCTAAAATGGGTGCGCTGACTCCCGTGCGCAACAAAATCTTCAAAACTGCTTTGGGTCACAACCAGAATTGCTTGCACGCCTCGCCACACACAGTCAGGGGGGGGTGAAAACAGAGTTAGCTTTGCAACCTTCAAAAGTGCTGTTTTTGGCGCTAGATCCATTTAGTTCCATTGATTCATCGGGGTTAAAAGAGTACTACAAAAACAGGATCATCCAGTGTGGCTCAGAGGAACCGGGCCTTATTGACTGACACCTTTATAAAATGTATCTAAGGAAAAAGCAGCCGAGGAGCAATTGTTTCCATTTCTACTGGAAAAATGTGGCTAAAATTGCAACATGTAACAGAATCAGCTGTGCAGACAGAAACTTTGAACAAAGGCAGGATACATGTATCCAGACTGCAAACAATCCCAGCACTCAAGGGAATAAAGATTGATGAATAAAATGTACATGTGCTGCATAGGAAAATCGGATTTAAAAGAACTCAGTGTAATGTGTTTTGCCATGAAGAAAGTGCAAAATCGCCTGTTTTGAAAGCATGTTTTTTGTTGAAAGGCCTAATTCTTTAAGACATGTCAAAGGATTGCTAATGTAAAAATCCACCTATAAACTGTGTTCATTTTATATGTTTAAATGAAAGATGTAGGTGAAACTTAAAGTAACCCAGTTTTGAGTTAATTAACTATTTAAAAAAACTATTCTGCTTTTACAGTCCTCAGCCTGGGAAAGGGTGACACTTCAATGCTGGCAGGAAGGCCTAATTGCTGTGGGGAGGCCTTGCATACTCAGAGCAAAGGACCTCATTAGACAATCGTCTTTGCCCTAGGCAAAGACAATAGAAGGCTTGGACACTCATCCTTCCAGGGGAGGGGCAGGATGCTGGGAGAGGCTTCTCAGTGAACTTCAAAGGGCTGGCCATTTGCTCCCACTTGGGAAGGAAAGAAAAAAAACTGACTTGTGATTTTGGATTTAATTTGCTTATTTTGCCACAGAACTTCATGACATTTAACTTGGCGGCAAAAATTAAGTAAAGGAATGAAAAGTACATACATTGAAATTTGAATTTATGATAGATATGTGAAGACTTGGTAGGATTACTTACTGCGTAAGGAACAGAAGTTATGCAAAAAGACTAATTGCGCAGAAACTATTAATGTTGCAAATCTAATATTGTGTACCCATGTCCTGGGGTGATTGCACATATATGTACTGAATTAGGAATTTTTAGGCCAAACCTTTATGATTAATATTGCTAAAATTCAATAGAAAGGCAACACCAAGTCTCACAGGCTTGGGGGTTGGATGTAAATGTGACCCACAAAATATGTAATTTATGTGTCTGATTTTATTAGAGGGCATAAGTATATACATGTGCATTTGTGGGAAAGTAAAATGTTGGTCCCAATACCTATGGGAGGTTTCCAAGTCACATCATAAAACATGACAAGCCTTGTGGGTGTGGGTTGCAAGTCTGCCCCTACCATAAACTGAGTGATGTCATTTAGCAGGATAAATAAGGGAACCTCACAACACACAGACACACACTGATTCCTTACTCCATCCAGATTTCCACATGGTGCCCTGTTCCTGAATTCTACATCTTGTTCCTGATCCAGATTCTTTACAAAGCCAAGGCCTCATCATTGCTGAACTCTTTTTCAGCTAGGCCGAAATCCTGAAACCATCCCAAAACTTAAGGGAAGCAAATTTTATCCAGTTTGGCTAGCTACCATTAAGGGTTGCCTGCTGAAACTCACCATACCACTGATCTACAGTGTCCAGCAACCAGAAGGGCCCATCCAATCCAATCCAATCCAGTCTGAGGTGCCAGTCCAATAGACCAGAACAACCCAGCCGACCTATCCTGCCAGAAGTGCCCTGCTGCCTGTAGACCCGATCCGTGATGACCAGAACCTGATGGTCCAAATCTTAAATTACAGTGGACTGTAAGTATCAATAGGAATCATAGTAAACCATAGCATATATTGCCTTGTCCTATCCCAATCTAGAACCTATCCCATCTTTAACTTAAGAACCTTTAATATTGTCAGAACCATTCTTGCAACTTTGTCTGTGATTCTTAGTGTTAGCACCGATTTTCTCATTTTTGTTTTTCTTGAACATAAGTCATTAGTGATTTTCATTGAGAAAAACTGAGTATCCGCCACGTGAAGGGTTACAAGCGGCCGTGCATAACTGTGAAGATTCATGGGTGGCATTCTCTTTTTCTTAGCCATTAATATAGCTTAAGTAAAATCAACCTGTCATTTCAAAACCAATTTTCTGTTTTTCTCTATTCTATTTTTCTAAAAACACCTCTCATTCAAACTTGCATAACTTCTTCGATTTAATAGCTAGGGACTTAATTTCAACTCTGACTTAAACATAAGATCTGTAGCTACATCCCAACCCAAAGACCACATCCAAAACAGTGTATTTTACCCGTTCTTCTTAAAATCCGCGTAGTGAAAATTAGGCGGAAATTTGCATTTTGGCAAAAGTTTTACACATGTAAATTTCAATTCAAAGTATTTCTAAACTTCCATTCTGATTCAAAGTGTGTACTGTTGCTCATATTATAGCTGGCTATGATTGTTAGCATCTTTTCAGTGTTGCTACCATAGAGATGTATATCAAATTAAGGATTTTTGCACACTTTTCATTGTTTCACACAGCCATTTTCAAATGTCAATTTAAAGGTGTAGAATTTCCAAAAATGTTTTTCGCTCTTGGTTGGGGAGGGAAGATTGTATTCAAACCCGGTACACTGTTCTATATTCCTGAATACCTGCTGCTTACTTAACTTAAGCACTATCTTTTCACAAAAGTCAAAACGGTTCTTTTGTTTTGTTACTATAAGTGAATTCAACTGCATTACATACTTTCTGATTTGTATTGTCACCACATTGGTGATTGCTGCCCCATATATTAAAACATATGTTTGATTAGAATTTTAAATAAATAAATAAATATTACCTTTACCAACCAGCCTGATTCCTGGTCCATTATGACCTGGTGTCAGAATCCGAGTCCTCGGATTTGTGACTCACCTGTTTGCTTCTTGTGGATTTCTTCTTTGAGTTGCGGGTTTCTTTTTCCTGGACGAGCATGCCTCATAAAGGTAAGCTCTAGAGTCTTCTGAATCCAGTCTGCTGGGCTTCGGTGAGCGCGCAGGTCAGTGACTCCCGGTCGCGGCGGTTGCCGGGGGATGGTTTACATTCAATGTTCAAGGAAGGGTAAAGGACGGAACCAGGATAAGGAAGACAGGGTAACTAGGTTCCGTATAGAGCACGTGAAATGAATAGGAAGTGGGGACCAGGAAGGAAGATGGTTGCCAGGATTCACAAAGTAAAGGGGGCTTGGTACTAGAACACAACTTGCCGGGCGAGGTGCAGGCAAGCAAAGCGTTGAGACGCGTGGAGGCGCGGGGGCGTGTCTGTTTTCAAGGGAACATGAGATCCACACAGACGACTAGACCGCACCGAAGACATGGCGTCGGTCATGTTGAAGGTGAATGGA
Organism: Ambystoma mexicanum; assembly: GCF_040938575.1. NCBI lineage: Eukaryota > Metazoa > Chordata > Amphibia > Caudata > Ambystomatidae > Ambystoma > Ambystoma mexicanum. Next base: position 394,387,710 of record NC_090928.1, on the reverse strand, counting down.
GTAGTGGCTATTGACTGAGGGACCAGGCAAACCAGAAGGGTCGATATCGCTGATTCATGACACCTGGGGGTATTTTGAGAAGGGGTGTAATATGAGTGGTATATCACTCAGAATATTGAACCTATAGACACAATAAGTATTTCATTTGTGTATTGCATGCTAGGCTGAGACCCGGGTGTATTGCCTGATTGAAATCCTTAACAGATTTGGGGGCTCGTGCCATGATTTTGAGTTCGAGTTACCACCCATGACAGTCTAACACAGCAGACTAACCTGCAGGCTACAGACACCTTGTTTGGTTGGTGTACTGTGCTACACTATACAAGCACCTCTCAAAATAAATAAATAAATACTCCAGAATCAGGCCTGTTTGTAAAAGTAAAAGTAAATTAACCCTAAAATAATTCATAAAGAAACTGATATTTCCAAAATGGCAATCCCAGTAGAAACCAATATGGCAAGAGAGCACCTTGCGCACAAACTGTTTGTTAGGGGTGAGTGCCCAGAACAGAATGAACAGGTCTGGCTGCAGGAAATCAAAGAACAGGTCACTGCCATGGACCTGGATATATGGCAGGACAAGGGCCCATTACACCAAGCTCTTAGTGAACTGTACATGGCCCCAAAAGTGAATGAGGAGCAGAGTAAAATTGCCAAAATAGCGGCCTACCTATTCCTCCGCATAGGAGTAATGCAGGAAAAGCATGCAGAAAACATAGTTCTGGCAAAGAATCAAGTGGAAACACTAGAGAAAATCAAGACTGATGTAGACTATGCAGAGCAAAGGCTACTGGAGAGCCAAGAGTTAGAGACAGAATCTAGGCAGTATCTGACCAAATTAAAAGAAGATCTGGCTCTCCTGCAGCAAGAGAAGGCAGAGCAAGACACCCAATTACAGTCACTGAAAGAGGAGTGTCAGGAAAGGGTTGACTCTTTACAACAGAGTCAGCATAAGCTGGCACAACAATTATAGTTTAATAGAGCCTGCGCAGAGCAAGCAGTTACCCTACAGGACCAGATAGACAAATTAAAAGAGGAAAATAATAAATTAATTATTAAAGACCTCCACTCTCAAGAGGAATTTGATGAGGAGCGCTAGAAATCCAGAGCATTGAAAAAACAAAGGGACGACCTGGCTGAACAGAGGGACACCCTAAATCAGGAGAGGGATGCCATAGGCCAGGAAGTAGGCCAATTAAAAACCAAGCTAGAGGAAAGAAAGCTGGGCATCCAGGAGCTCAATGAAGTAAAAACAAAATATGAGAAGCTACTAGAGCACAACAGGCGGGTGGAGGATGCTCTGGAAAAGAACACCCAGACCAATGATGATAAAACTCAGGAGGTGAGTCTCCTGCAGCAGAAATTGGCCCAGTATTTCCAAACCAGGCAGGAAGCGCAGAGAGACAATGAGGCTCTCTGTGAAAAGAATGATATACTCCACAAACAGATAGCAATGCAAGAGCGAATTATTGAGACCAGTAAGGCCCTGATAGAGGAACAAAAGATTCAGATTTTGGCATATCACCAGGGAATAGGGGCTGAAAGAGAAGTGATAAGAGGGACAGAGAAACCCCTGAGCATCACATCAGGACACCTGTAATCAGGGACTCTACAGATCAGAGCCTCCCAGAAATGGATGGACGGACATCTCTGTACAGGTCCCCAAATGTTAGGGCTAACCTCTCTGATCAGGAAGACTCCTTTGAGGGGAGAGTCAGGGAATTGGATCCTCAAGACCCCTTCCCAGATAGGGCAGTGGGGGGGTACTCCGCCAAGCCTGGGAGCAGGGGAGAGTCAGAAGACTCTTCTGAGCACCACAGGCATAGGGAAACTAGGCCCCCACATTCTGCAAGCCCTTCTCAATCTTCCATATTCAGGGAGTGACTAGAGGATTCGTTTAGCCATCTCCAGTAGTAGTGCCTCTGAGTCAGAGAATGAGTGGACGCGGGTGACTAAGTCCAAAAAGGCAAACAAAATCAAGAGGGCTATGCAAAAAGATCCCCTGAAGCAGATCTAGGTCATTAGGAGTGTTATAACTCCTTATCACAAAAATGCCAAGTATTCAGTCTGGGAACACCTTGAATTGTACCAACAGATGATGGATAATTTTCATCTGAAAGATAGTCAGAATTGCATCCAATATGTGAAATGAACATTCTCCCCTGAGTGCTCAAGCTTCTTTGCGGGGCTGGAGGATCAGAACCACTCAACATGGTCCACCTACTGGGTGGCCATCTTAAAACACTTCCCTGGCCATAGAAATCCCCAAGAGGCCCGCAAGACGGCCTACAATCTGCAGTGTGGGGAAGATCAGGCTGCACAAGAATTTGTGCACACATTCAAACGTGCCTTTGTGCAGACCACCAGGAGGGTGCGCACAGATAGTAGAGAGTTCATTAACACCTTTTTCCATGCATTCCCCAAATACATCATGACTCAGCTGGTGAGGGACTTTCACTGAGAGATCACTGGACTGGGTCATAGAACAGGCGACCAGTATTTATGAGGTGCAGAAACCTGTAGATAGTAAGAACACCAGTAAAAACCCCAAACCAGCCAACACCCCTGCTGCTGCCAAGATGGCGGAGGTGAAGGTTGACCCTATTTTAGATCTGGAGATTGGGGGGCCTAAAAATATACCGGCACAGAATCCTTCCAGCCAAAGAACCAGAAGGCCCTTGGGCCAATCCCAGACAGGTAGTCAGGGAGGTAATACCACAAATGGGACCCCTAACTCCCCTGATTATATTAGCCACCGATACAAGGCCAACAAACCCATCCTGGGGTATGTGTGGACTCCCCCAGGCCAAGGGGGGGTCCAACCAGGTAGGTACCAACCCAGGAAACTTGCCTCCTAACCTTCCCAGGATGGCAGTAATCCCCCAAATGCCGGGTTGAGCTTCTTTCCCCGGTACCCTCAAAAATTCAACCCACAGAAAAACCCTCCTTTCTTTCCCCACTTTCCTGAGCCCAGACAGCCAATCCAGGAGAGGGGAGGCCAAGGGTGGAGGGTTACCCAAACTATCGTAACCCAGAGTACTATGGGAGGAGGGACAGTTACCCTTCCCGTGATCCACCTAGGATGGACCAGAGACCCCCGTACCAGCCAGAGCGAGTGTCCCAACTGGAGCGCCAGGTCCAGAACTTGTCACAGGATCTGGGTCACATGTTGACAGCTCAGCAGAACCCTCAGATGAACATGGCGGCTCAGAACTCCACAAACCAAGAGTCTAGTACTCCTGACAATGACGGGTTGAGAACCCCGACAACTCACCGGTTCCAAAGCAGGAGGCACGGGGAAGGGAGGTGTAAAGCCTTAGAGGAAGCTTCCTGGAAACCCAGGAAATAGAACCAAAATCTCCTGCCCCCCAAAGTCTGCAAACCACGGAACAGAGCTCGGGTAGGAGAAATAAAGGTCCTAATAAGACCCATTTTGTGGAGGAGGTTAGTGTCCTCCAATTTGAAGGAGAGGGGTCCTCAGAGGACTCTGGGGAAATTATCTTCTCCTTCAGGGATGGGGGAACTCCTCGCAAAGAAAAATGGGTCCCGAGAGATCCTAGTGAAGACTGGGTGAATGTGGGGACTGAGTTAGAATCGCCCATCATTGAACCCCAGAATGATAATCCAGAAAACCATCTTGCCCAAACCTATTCTGGGGACTGCCTCCAAAAATGTGGGGTGGCCTACAATCAGAACCAGGGGGGCCCAAAACTCCCCCAATATCCAACTGCCACATTTTGTTTGCAGATCCCCAAGCTCCCACACAGAATCCTGCCCAAACTACCCCTGTGTTGGAATCAAGAATCAAGAAACTAACCCACCAACTGGCCCAAAAGGCACATTATCTTTGCCGCCCTTGAGGAGAAGGAGGGAAGATTTTATGCCCCGGTCCAAGTACATGGGCAATGTACATTTATGGCACTGGTGGACACTGGATCCCAAGCCACTTTTCTGTCAAAGAGAGCCTTTGATCAGCTGAATTCAGGAAGGGGGTAGAGATACTAGATCCCTCTCACCCCTCTTCCTGGACAACTTCAGAACTTCGATGGGAATGAAATTCCTGTCGAGGGGACTACGGATTTGCAAATTAAAATTGGGCGACACAAGGTGAAACACCGAGTCATAGTCGTGACTCTGGAGGGCACACCATGTTTACTGGGGAATGACATCCTGCGCAGATTGTCTCCCCTAAAAGACTGTGTAAACAAGGTCCTCTGGACCCAGACTAGCCAACCAATAAAATTAAAACATAGTGTCAACCATGTTAGTTTAAATGGCACATTACAAATGGTTGAACAAAAACAGGATCACATTGAGTTCCATTTTCAAAACAACCAAATCCCTGAAGTGACATTAATTGCATTAGGACAACAAACTGGTGATGGGAATTCCTCTCTATTTCTGAAAATGAACCTTCCTTCCAGTTTCAAGTGGTATTCTACACTGGAAGAAAATACTCTGAAATTCTATACTAATTCACAATCTGAAAATCCCGTTTCCGTAGTCCAAAGTGATGAGAAACCAACTCAAAGCTAAGCTGACATTCAGAAAATTAGAGGACAGTTATACATCCCTATTCAGTTAAATGAAGTGAAGGAATCTATTCTCGCCCGAGTGTGCGTGAACAATGGTAAGAACTTCATCAGAGAAGCCATGTTCCGAAAACCATCAAAACATCCAGCCATTCCCACATTTAAATTGATAGACAAACGGGAAATGGATCTGGAAACTCCCAATTCCAAACACCTTCTGCCTAGCAGGTGTATGCTCAAAATTTCTATTGACAACAAAAGCATAGCACATAACTGTTGGGTCGTGCGAGATGTCCCTGCTTCATTTTATTTAGTCAGTGACATTCTCAATCACTTTGCCATTAGTTTGGACCTGATAAACTACAAAGCCTGGTCCCGATTACGGGGTAATCCCATGGACTTTGGTGATTCAGGAAAAAGCATTTCGGTCAGCTCAATTGCTGCCGTATGCAGTTGAAGTTCAAATTGGAGAGGAAGTCACCATCCCAGAACGGACACGACTATTCTCACTCAAAGTAAAAATTAAAAGAGGACAGAAACTGCAAAATCCTGACGCATATGTTCATCTCAAAGCCCATCTCCAACAGCAAGGGTTGGGGTTAAACCCAACACCATTAGTCAATATAGAACACAACATCATTCCAATATTGGTGGATAACAGCAACCTTAGGAGTATCACTCTGGGTGCAGGCACCATTATTGGAATGGCGGTTGATGACCAACATTTTTCCATAGATTTAGGTAATTAACTGATAGGACCCATCCCCAATTACTGTTTTGACAGTGATAGCGACAATGACACAACACCAGACAGGATCTTCACCCGGCATGGGGGGAATTTCCTGGCGTACTCTTCCTGTCCTTATGATAAGGAAGAGGTGACCTGTGACTTCAGGAGGGATGAGGTGATCCTCCAAGTCCTCAAGGACTGTCTTCCCTGCCTGAAACTCTCTATCCAGGTCAATACTTTAACCAGGGACTTCTCCACCCAACTTGAGGAGGCCGTTGAGATAGCCAAACCAGAAGTCTTTCCGGACTCAGGCAAATGGTGGAAGAGAGAGTCAACCTAGCTGATGCCTGTGAGACTCTGGAGCAAAGGCAAAAGGTGAAACAAGTTTTCGGAATCTCTTTGCGGTGGACTCATATGACTGTGGTCGCACAGAAATCCATACAACAACAATTCCCACGGACCCTGGCATGACTCCAGTGTTTTTGAAACATTATCGCTTGCCTCTCGCATCCATGGAGTCCCTCACAGAAATAATTAAAAACCTTGAGTCCTGTGGGATAATTCATCCAGTCCACAGCACCTTTAATAATGCGGTGCTGGGGATTTTAAAACCGAACGGCAGGTGGAGACTCTGTGCTGACCTAAGGGAGCTAAACAAACATGTCCACACGTCCCGATGGCCTCTTCCCTACATTGACCAAGGGCTGGCCCAGATCCAGGGGTCAAAGGTATACAATGCCATTGACCTGACCAATGGGTACTGGACCGTACTTGTCAGTAGGGAGGACCAATACAAGCTGGCCTTTACCTTCGGGGGCAGCAGTACACATGGACCCGGACTCCCTTCGGATACATCAACTCCGGCAATGAATTTAATATCTTCTTGCACAAGGCCATGCCCGACTTGGGTGAAGGGGGTACCTGGCCTATGTAGATGATGTTCTGATCAAAAGCTCAACGGTGGAGGACCACATATCAGAAATCTGTTATGTTCTGAAAAGGTTGAGGCTTGCCAGAGCGAAACTATCTTTCCAAAAGGGACAGTGGTGCAGGCCCCGTGTCAATTTCTTGGGGCATGAGATAACTCCTGAGGGTCCTGTCCCCAGGAAAAGAAAGTGGAAGCACTCCTGAAACTAAAAGACCCCACAACTCTACGTGAGTTAAGGAGCCTCCTTGGACTGACTAATTACAGTAGAAAGTTAATTGAGGATTAAACAGACATCACAAGACCTCTGATCCATCTGTTGAAGGGGGGGTCAAGTGGGAGTGGGGTCCAGAACAAGCTGAGGCAGTAAAGCAACTCAAAAGAAGCCTCTCACAAGTGCCTTTTCTAGCTTACCCTGTCAAAAACAAGGAGTTCTTCTTGGAAACGGGGTTCTCAAATACATGCTTGACCCAGTATTATACAAAAAGCATAACAGGGTCAATAAAGTCATCTCCTATGCAAGCAAGACTTTTTCCTCCGTGGAGGAAAAATTCAACGATTGTGAGAAGGCACTCCTGGCAATGGTGTGGGCATTGAAGAATTACTGCCCGTTCATCCAGGGGGAACACATCATAGTGGAGACTCCACACCAGCCTCTGCAATATCTTCAAATTGACAGAATCCGGGCCAGAAATGTGAGTAATTCCAGAATTACTTCCTGGATTCTGTCAATGCAAGGCTTTCCTGTGGAGGTCAGATATGGTCAAAACAAGAAGAGCCCCCTCACGCAAGACCTGGCTGACTTGCATGATTGTGCCAGAGAAAACTGTCTCGAGGACGAAAGTCTTAACATCCAGGACAACATGGAGGCATACCTGAATTCCCTGCACAAAGTCTATGAAGAAGACAAGTGTGAGGGAATGCCCACTGTCTATGTGGATGGGTGCTCCTATCATATTGACAACAATGGGGAAAAGGAACTAGGGGTTCCTGGGAATGCCTGGGTCAATGATGCCCCGGAACCCTCGCTGGGTACAAAATCAGTCCCCGTAGTAGTCAGGTGGCAGAGCTGATGGCAGTTCATCAAGCCATCCTCACTGCTGTCCAACACCAACTCCACAAACTGGTCATAATCACTGATTCAGATTATGTCCGGAACGGGTTCGTGAAGCACCTGGTTAATTGGAAAACCAGAGGCATGCTCTGTGCTAACAACAGACCACTAAAACATGGAAAACTAATACAAAAATAGTGATGATCTGGTCACCTCTAGTGGGATGACCATCTACTGGAAGAAGATCAAGGGTCATTCCAAAGTAGAGGGATCAGACAAAACTGGAAATCCAGGTCACTGCTATCACTAGGTCCCACACACATGCTCACAATGAACTCTCAACTGCCCAATACTTGAAGGGGTGTCTTGTGTGGCTACTGGAGAGCCAAGAGTTAGAGACAGAATCTAGGCAGTATCTGACCAAATTAAAAGAAGATCTGGCTCTCCTGCAGCAAGAGAAGGCAGAGCAAGACACCCAATTACAGTCACTGAAAGAGGAGTGTCAGGAAAGGGTTGACTCTTTACAACAGAGTCAGCATAAGCTGGCACAACAATTATAGTTTAATAGAGCCTGCGCAGAGCAAGCAGTTACCCTACAGGACCAGATAGACACATTAAAAGAGGAAAATAATAAATTAATTATTAAAGACCTCCACTCTCAAGAGGAATTTGATGAGGAGCGCTAGAAATCCAGAGCATTGAAAAAACAAAGGGACGACCTGGCTGAACAGAGGGACACCCTAAATCAGGAGAGGGATGCCATAGGCCAGGAAGTAGGCCAATTAAAAACCAAGCTAGAGGAAAGAAAGCTGGGCATCCAGGAGCTCAATGAAGTAAAAACAGAATATGAGAAGCTACTAGAGCACAACAGGCGGGTGGAGGATGCTCTGGAAAAGAACACCCAGACCAATGATGATAAAACTCAGGAGGTGAGTCTCCTGCAGCAGAAATTGGCCCAGTATTTCCAAACCAGGCAGGAAGCGCAGAGAGACAATGAGGCTCTCTGTGAAAAGAATGATATACTCCACAAACAGATAGCAATGCAAGAGCGAATTATTGAGACCAGTAAGGCCCTGATAGAGGAACAAAAGATTCAGATTTTGGCATATCACCAGGGAATAGGGGCTGAAAGAGAAGTGATAGAGAGGGACAGAGAAACCCCTGAGCATCACATCAGGACACCTGTAATCAGGGACTCTACAGATCAGAGCCTCCCAGAAATGGATGGACGGACATCTCTGTACAGGTCCCCAAATGTTAGGGCTAACCTCTCTGATCAGGAAGACTCCTTTGAGGGGAGAGTCAGGGAATTGGATCCTCAAGACCCCTTCCCAGATAGGGCAGTGGGGGGGGGTACTCCGCCAAGCCTGGGAGCAGGGGAGAGTCAGAAGACTCTTCTGAGCACCACAGGCATAGGGAAACTAGGCCCCCACATTCTGCAAGCCCTTCTCAATCTTCCATATTCAGGGAGTGTCTAGAGGATTCGTTTAGCCATCTCCAGTAGTAGTGCCTCTGAGTCAGAGAATGAGTGGACGCGGGTGACTAAGTCCAAAAAGGCAAACAAAATCAAGAGTGCTATGCAAAAAGATCCCCTGAAGCAGATCTAGGTCATTAGGAGTGTTATAACTCCTTATCACAAAAATGCCAAGTATTCAGTCTGGGAACACCTTGAATTGTACCAACAGATGATGGATAATTTTCATCTGAAAGATAGTCAGAATTGCATCCAATATGTGAAATGAACATTCTCCCCTGAGTTCTCAAGCTTCTTTGCGGGGCCGGAGGATCAGAACCACTCAACATGGTCCACCTACTGGGTGGCCATCTTAAAACACTTCCCTGTCCATAGAAATCCCCAAGAGGCCCGCAAGACGGCCTACAATCTGCAGTGTGGGGAAGATCAGGCTGCACAAGAATTTGTGCACACATTCAAACGTGCCTTTGTGCAGACCACCAGGAGGGTGCGCACAGATAGTAGAGAGTTCATTAACACCTTTTTCCATGCATTCCCCAAATACATCATGACTCAGCTGGTGAGGGACTTTCACTGAGAGATCACTGGACTGGGTCATAGAACAGGCGACCGGTATTTATGAGGTGCAGAAACCTGTAGATAGTAAGAACACCAGTAAAAACCCCAAACCAGCCAACACCCCTGCTGCTGCCAAGATGGCGGAGGTGAAGGTTGACCCTATTTTAGATCTGAAGATTGGGGGGCCTAAAAATATACCGGCACAGAATCCTTCCAGCCAAAGAACCAGAAGGCCCTTGGGCCAATCCCAGACAGGTAGTCAGGGAGGTAATACCACAAATGGGACCCCTAACTCCTCTGATTATATTAGCCACCGATACAAGGCCAACAAACCCATCCTGGGATATGTGTGGACTCTCCCAGGCCAAGGGGGGGGTCCAACCAGGTAGGTACCAACCCAGGAAACTTGCCTCCTAACCTTCCCAGGACGGCAGTAATCCCCCAAATGCCGGGTTGAGCTTCTTTCCCCGGTACCCTCAAAAATTCAACCCACAGAAAAACCCTCCTTTCTTTCCCCACTTTCCTGAGCCCAGACAGCCAATCCAGGAGAGGGGAGGCCAAGGGTGGAGGGTTACCCAAACTATCGTAACCCAGAGTACTATGGGAGGAGGGACAGTTACCCTTCCCGTGATCCACCTAGGATGGACCAGAGACCCCCGTACCAGCCAGAGCGAGTGTCCCAACTGGAGCGCCAGGTCCAGAACTTGTCACAGGATCTGGGTCACATGTTGACAGCTCAGCAGAACCCTCAGATGAACATGGCGGCTCAGAACTCCACAAACCAAGAGTCTAGTACTCCTGAACAATGACGGGTTGAGAACCCCCACAACTCACCGGTTCCAAAGCAGGAGGCACGGGGAAGGGAGGTGTAAAGCCTTAGAGGAAGCTTCCTGGAAACCCAGGAAATAGAACCAAAATCTCCTGCCCCCCAAAGTCTGCAACCCACGGAACAGAGCTCGGGTAGGAGAAATAAAGGTCCTAATAAGACCCATTTTGTGGAGGAGGTTAGTGTCCTCCAATTTGAAGGAGAGGGGTCCTCAGAGGACTCTGGGGAAATTATCTTCTCCTTCAGGGATGGGGGAACTCCTCGCAAAGAAAAATGGGTCCCGAGAGATCCTAGTGAAGACTGGGTGAATGTGGGGACTGAGTTAGAATCGCCTATCATTGAACCCCAGAATGATAATCCAGAAAACCATCTTGCCCAAACCTATTCTGGGGACTGCCTCCAAAAATGTGGGGTGGCCTACAATCAGAACCAGGGGGGCCCAAAACTCCCCCAATATCCAACTGCCACATTTTGTTTGCAGATCCCCAAGCTCCCACACAGAATCCTGCCCAAACTACCCCTGTGTTGGAATCAAGAATCAAGAAACTAACCCACCAACTGGCCCAAAAGGCACATTATCTTTGCCGCCCTTGAGGAGAAGGAGGGAAGATTTTATGCCCCGGTCCAAGTACAAGGGCAATGTACATTTATGGCACTGGTGGACACTGGATCCCAAGCCACTTTTCTGTCAAAGAGAGCCTTTGATCAGCTGAATTCAGGAAGGGGGTAGAGATACTAGATCCCTCTCACCCCTCTTCCTGGACAACTTCAGAACTTCGATGGGAATGAAATTCCTGTCGAGGGGACTACGGATTTGCAAATTAAAATTGGGCGACACAAGGTGAAACACCGAGTCATAGTCGTGACTCTGGAGGGCACACCATGTTCACTGGGGAATGACATCCTGCGCAGATTGTCTCCCCTAAAAGACTGTGTAAACAAGGTCCTCTGGACCCAGACTAGCCAACCAATAAAATTAAAACATAGTGTCAACCATGTTAGTTTAAATGGCACATTACAAATGGTTGAACAAAAACAGGATCACATTGAGTTCCATTTTCAAAACAACCAAATCCCTGAAGTGACAGTAATTGCATTAGGACAACAAACTGGTGATGGGAATTCCTCTCTATTTCTGAAAATGAACCTTCCTTCCAGTTTCAAGTGGTATTCTACACTGGAAGAAAATACTCTGAAATTCTATACTAATTCACAATCTGAAAATCCCGTTTCCGTAGTCCAAAGTGATGAGAAACCAACTCAAAGCTAAGCTGACATTCAGAAAATTAGAGGACAGTTATACATCCCTATTCAGTTAAATGAAGTGAAGGAATCTATTCTCGCCCGAGTGTGCGTGAACAATGGTAAGAACTTCATCAGAGAAGCCATGTTCCGAAAACCATCAAAACATCCAGCCATTCCCACATTTAAATTGATAGACAAACGGGAAATGGATCTGGAAACTCCCAATTCCAAACACCTTCTGCCTAGCAGGTGTATGCTCAAAATTTCTATTGACAACAAAAGCATAGCACATAACTGTTGGGTCGTGCGAGATGTCCCTGCTGCATTTTATTTAGTCAGTGACATTCTCAATCACTTTGCCATTAGTATGGACCTGATAAACTACAAAGCCTGGTCCCGATTAGGGGGTAATCCCATGGACTTTGGTGATTCAGGAAAAAGCATTTCGGTCAGCTCAATTGCTGCCGTATGCAGTTGAAGTTCAAATTGGAGAGGAAGTCACCATCCCAGAACGGACACGACTATTCTCACTCAAAGTAAAAATTAAAAGAGGACAGAAACTGCAAAATCCTGACGCATATGTTCATCTCAAAGCCCATCTCCAACAGCAAGGGTTGGGGTTAAACCCAACACCATTAGTCAATATAGAACACAACATCATTCCAATATTGGTGGATAACAGCAACCTTAGGAGTATCACTCTGGGTGCAGGCACCATTATTGGAATGGCGGTTGATGACCAACATTTTTCCATAGATTTAGGTAATTAACTGATAGGACCCATCCCCAATTACTGTTTTGACAGTGATAGCGACAATGACACAACACCAGACAGGATCTTCACCCGGCATGGGGGGAATTTCCTGGCGTACTCTTCCTGTCCTTATGATAAGGAAGAGGTGACCTGTGACTTCAGGAGGGATGAGGTGATCCTCCAAGTCCTCAAGGACTGTCTTCCCTGCCTGAAACTCTCTATCCAGGTCAATACTTTAACCAGGGACTTCTCCACCCAACTTGAGGAGGCCGTTGAGATAGCCAAACCAGAAGTCTTTCCGGGCTCAGGCAAATGGTGGAAGAGAGAGTCAACCTAGCTGATGCCTGTGAGACTCTGGAGCAAAGGCAAAAGGTGAAACAAGTTTTCGGAATCTCTTTGCGGTGGACTCATATGACTGTGGTCGCACAGAAATCCATACAACAACAATTCCCACGGACCCTGGCATGACTCCAGTGTTTGTGAAACATTATCGCTTGCCTCTCGCATCCATGGAGTCCCTCACAGAAATAATTAAAAACCTTGAGTCCCGTGGGATAATTCATCCAGTCCACAGCACCTTTAATAATGCGGTGCTGGGGATTTTAAAACCGAACGGCAGGTGGAGACTCTGTGCTGACCTAAGGGAGCTAAACAAACATGTCCACACGTCCCGATGGCCTCTTCCCTACATTGACCAAGGGCTGGCCCAGATCCAGGGGTCAAAGGTATACAATGCCATTGACCTGACCAATGGGTACTGGACCGTACTTGTCAGTAGGGAGGACCAATACAAGCTGGCCTTTACCTTCGGGGGCAGCAGTACACATGGACCCGGACTCCCTTCGGATACATCAACTCCGGCAATGAATTTAATATCTTCTTGCACAAGGCCATGCCCGACTTGGGTGAAAGGGGTAACCTGGCCTATGTAGATGATGTTCTGATCAAAAGCTCAACGGTGGAGGACCACATATCAGAAATCTGTTATGTTCTGAAAAGGTTGAGGCTTGCCAGAGCGAAACTATCTTTCCAAAAGGGACAGTGGTGCAGGCCCCATGTCAATTTCTTGGGGCATGAGATAACTCCTGAGGGTCCTGTCCCCAGGAAAAGAAAGTGGAAGCACTCCTGAAACTAAAAGACCCCACAACTCTACGTGAGCTAAGGAGCCTCCTTGGACTGACTAATTACAGTAGAAAGTTAATTGAGGATTAAACAGACATCACAAGACCTCTGATCCATCTGTTGAAGGGGGGGTCAAATGGGAGTGGGGTCCAGAACAAGCTGAGGCAGTAAAGCAACTCAAAAGAAGCCTCTCACAAGTGCCTTGTCTAGCTTACCCTGTCAAAAACAAGGAGTTCTTCTTGGAAACGGGGTTCTCAAATACATGCTTGACCCAGTATTATACAAAAAGCATAACAGGGTCAATAAAGTCATCTCCTATGCAAGCAAGACTTTTTCCTCCGTGGAGGAAAAATTCAACGATTGTGAGAAGGCACTCCTGGCAATGGTGTGGGCATTGAAGAATTACTGCCCGTTCATCCAGGGGGAACACATCATAGTGGAGACTCCACACCAGCCTCTGCAATATCTTCAAATTGACAGAATCCGGGCCAGAAATGTGAGTAATTCCAGAATTACTTCCTGGATTCTGTCAATGCAAGGCTTTCCTGTGGAGGTCAGATATGGTCAAAACAAGAAGAGCCCCCTCACGCAAGGCCTGGCTGACTTGCATGATTGTGCCAGAGAAAACTGTCTCGAGGACGAAAGTCTTAACATCCAGGACAACATGGAGGCGTACCTGAATTCCCTGCACAAAGTCTATGAAGAAGACAAGTGTGAGGGAATGCCCACTGTCTATGTGGATGGGTGCTCCTATCATATTGACAACAATGGGGAAAAGGAACTAGGGGCCGGCGTGGGGAATGCCTGGGTCAATGATGCCCCGGAACCCTCGCTGGGTACAAAATCAGTCCCCGTAGTAGTCAGGTGGCAGAGCTGATGGCAGTTCATCAAGCCATCCTCACTGCTGTCCAACACCAACTCCACAAACTGGTCATAATCACTGATTCAGATTATGTCCGGAACGGGTTCGTGAAGCACCTGGTTAATTGGAAAACCAGAGGCATGCTCTGTGCTAACAACAGACCACTAAAACATGGAAAACTAATACAAAATAGTGATGATCTGGTCACCTCTAGTGGGATGACCATCTACTGGAAGAAGATCAAGGGTCATTCCAAAGTAGAGGGATCAGACAAAACTGGAAATCCAGGTCACTGCTATCACTAGGTCCCACACACATGCTCACAATGAACTCTCAACTGCCCAATACTTGAAGGGGTGTCTTGTGTGGCTACTGGAGAGCCAAGAGTTAGAGACAGAATCTAGGCAGTATCTGACCAAATTAAAAGAAGATCTGGCTCTCCTGCAGCAAGAGAAGGCAGAGCAAGACACCCAATTACAGTCACTGAAAGAGGAGTGTCAGGAAAGGGTTGACTCTTTACAACAGAGTCAGCATAAGCTGGCACAACAATTATAGTTTAATAGAGCATGCGCAGAGCAAGCAGTTACCCTACAGGACCAGATAGACACATTAAAAGAGGAAAATAATAAATTAATTATTAAAGACCTCCACTCTCAAGAGGAATTTGATGAGGAGCGCTAGAAATCCAGAGCATTGAAAAAACAAAGGGACGACCTGGCTGAACAGAGGGACACCCTAAATCAGGAGAGGGATGCCATAGGCCAGGAAGTAGGCCAATTAAAAACCAAGCTAGAGGAAAGAAAGCTGGGCATCCAGGAGCTCAATGAAGTAAAAACAGAATATGAGAAGCTACTAGAGCACAACAGGCGGGTGGAGGATGCTCTGGAAAAGAACACCCAGACCAATGATGATAAAACTCAGGAGGTGAGTCTCCTGCAGCAGAAATTGGCCCAGTATTTCCAAACGAGGCAGGAAGCGCAGAGAGACAATGAGGCTCTCTGTGAAAAGAATGATATACTCCACAAACAGATAGCAATGCAAGAGCGAATTATTGAGACCAGTAAGGCCCTGATAGAGGAACAAAAGATTCAGATTTTGGCATATCACCAGGGAATAGGGGCTGAAAGAGAAGTGATAGAGAGGGACAGAGAAACCCCTGAGCATCACATCAGGACACCTGTAATCAGGGACTCTACAGATCAGAGCCTCCCAGAAATGGATGGACGGACATCTCTGTACAGGTCCCCAAATGTTAGGGCTAACCTCTCTGATCAGGAAGACTCCTTTGAGGGGAGAGTCAGGGAATTGGATCCTCAAGACCCCTTCCCAGATAGGGCAGTGGGGGGGTACTCCGCCAAGCCTGGGAGCAGGGGAGAGTCAGAAGACTCTTCTGAGCACCACAGGCATAGGGAAACTAGGCCCCCACATTCTGCAAGCCCTTCTCAATCTTCCATATTCAGGGAGTGTCTAGAGGATTCGTTTAGCCATCTCCAGTAGTAGTGCCTCTGAGTCAGAGAATGAGTGGACGCGGGTGACTAAGTCCAAAAAGGCAAACAAAATCAAGAGGGCTATGCAAAAAGATCCCCTGAAGCAGATCTAGGTCATTAGGAGTGTTATAACTCCTTATCACAAAAATGCCAAGTATTCAGTCTGGGAACACCTTGAATTGTACCAACAGATGATGGACAATTTTCATCTGAAAGATAGTCAGAATTGCATCCAATATGTGAAATGAACATTCTCCCCTGAGTTCTCAAGCTTCTTTGCGGGGCTGGAGGATCAGAACCACTCAACATGGTCCACCTACTGGGTGGCCATCTTAAAACACTTCCCTGTCCATAGAAATCCCCAAGAGGTCCGCAAGACGGCCTACAATCTGCAGTGTGGGGAAGATCAGGCTGCACAAGAATTTGTGCACACATTCAAACGTGCCTTTGTGCAGACCACCAGGAGGGTGCGCACAGATAGTAGAGAGTTCATTAACACCTTTTTCCATGCATTCCCCAAATACATCATGACTCAGCTGGTGAGGGACTTTCACTGAGAGATCACTGGACTGGGTCATAGAACAGGCGACCGGTATTTATGAGGTGCAGAAACCTGTAGATAGTAAGAACACCAGTAAAAACCCCAAACCAGCCAACACCCCTGCTGCTGCCAAGATGGCGGAGGTGAAGGTTGACCCTATTTTAGATCTGGAGATTGGGGGGCCTAAAAATATACCGGCACAGAATCCTTCCAGCCAAAGAACCAGAAGGCCCTTGGGCCAATCCCAGACAGGTAGTCAGTGTCATGATCACTGCTTCCAAGGAGTCAGGATCAGTCCAACGTCCTTGGAAGCAGGCCCCTAACCCTGATCCTAGGCACCAGCCGGTCCCCACAGGGACCTTTTGGACCTTGTCCTGGCACCGGTGGCACCAGGCTCATCAGAAGCCTTGGTCCCGGCACTGGAAGCGCCGGGCTCATCATAGGTGTGAAGATGCTTGGGTGGACTTACCTGCGGCAGACCATGCTGCTGACTTGCCAGACTCTTAAAAGTCCTCGGTGAACTGGGACTACTTTTCTTACCTGGGTGGGGCAGCTCCACTCCACTGGAACTCTTCTGGAAGCAGGAACTCTTTTCTTGCCTAGGCGGGGCCGTGGAAGGAGACGCCTCATCACTCCAAGGCTATTTAAACCACACCCGATTGATGAAACGTGCTTCGCGTTATTCTGCATCTGCAGCAGAACGCTCACCGAGTCTGCTCCAGCTTTTCTTCTTTGGATCCTGAACCTGCAAGAATTATACTCACCATTCCGGTACCCGAGCAACATCAGCACCTGCAAAAGATCAGAAACAACAGGTTAGCAGAACGAACTTTCACACGCAGTGTTTGCTTACCTGATCCCTCGGCAGCGGCCGTGTCTCACGCTGCACCTTCGCCTGCAAAGACAAACAGCATTATTTTACTTACCGGCACGCCGTGCATTCCGGATTCTTCACCCTGCATCTGCACAAAGACAAACAGCATTATTTTACTTACCGGCACGCCGTGCATTCCGGATTCTTCACGCTGCATCTGCACAAAGATAAACAGCATTATTCTACTTACCAGCACGCTGTGCATTTCGGATTCTTCACGCTGCATCTTCACCTGCATAGACAGCAGCAGTGTTACACTCACCGGCACGTGGCGATTTCCGGATTTCTTCTTTCTGCATCGTCGCCTGCAAAGACAAAGAAAGAGACAGTAAGAGCGCTTGCCATACTTACAGACTAAAGGGGTCCAGAAACTTACCGGTCATGCAGACAACGACGGTACTCATCCTCTGAAGTCAAGAGGCTAACGTTTCACCAGTGAAGGAACTAGCAACGGCACCCTGCACTAGACGCAGATGGAGAGCCCAGCATTCACCTATCTAAGGTGAGCAAGTTGACCTGGGAGGGGGGTTCAACAGACAAGCTGGGAGGAGAGAGATAGGGACATTCGACCACCCAGACCTTTAATCCCCATATTATTTCACCTGCAGAAACCTCACCCTTCGAGTTCGACACACAGTGCGGAGAGGTTCGACCCCAGAAGCCAACCGAATCCTGCACATCACGTTTCGTGTTACGGACACCTTCCTGCCAAGACCCGCGCCTCCGTGGGAATCAGGTGAGCGTTACAGAACGCGAAGCCCACCACTAAACTCCTACCCAGGCGCAATGGAAACTTCAGATACCGATCAACTAGCCCAGTTGCTTGGGGAATTAAGAGCAGAAGTACATGCAGCTCGCCAGGAAACAAGCTCCCCAAGAAGAGAACTGATAATTTCTAAGGAGCGAACCGAGGACCTTGCTAGGCAGTTGTTACAAACTCAGGCAGGACAGACACCTTTGCCCGTTCCAGGAGGGAGTTATCCTTCTGCATCAGCTTCAAACCCAGTGCAAATCAATCTGCCCGGTAATGTGCCCTTGGCTCCGCCCGAACGCTTTGCTGGTGATCCAAAGAAATTCGCAGTGTTCATCAACCAGTGCCGCCTGCATTTCTTGTGTCGACCAGCTGCATTCCCAACGGACCAGGCCAAGGTAGCTTTCGTGCTTTCCTATCTCAGTGGCAGTGCTGCAGATTGGTCGATCCCTTTAGTCACCCAGGATGATCCGGTTTTACACGATTTTCAAGCCTTCCAGTCCAGCATGGAGAAACTGTTCGCAAGACATGCACAAGGGCAGGCCTTGGACAATGAACTTCTCTCATTACGACAGGGTAACCAAGACCTCTTGGCTTATATAGCCTCTTTCAACAGACTCATAGTGGAAACACAATGGCCCGAGGACAAGAGAATAACGCTTTTTTACAGAGGCCTGCGTGGAGAGCTCAAGGATGTGCTAGCGCAGGTTGTGAATCCTCCACAAGAATGTTCAGACTATATTGACTTGGTTGTCCAACTAGACCATAGACTACAGAACAGGAAGGCAGATCGTTCCAGATTTGATACCCGAGTGTTTACCAAACCACAGACCTCGAATAAGGGAGCTGATACTGTGGAACCCATGCAAATAGGGGGCATGAGAGGACCTTTAACCCAGAAAGAGCGGGAAAGAAGAAGGCAGCTGCAATTATGCCTCTATTGTGGTAAGTCAGGACACTTTCTTCGGGACTGTCCCGTGAAACCAGCTAAGAAGACTGTAGGAGCCGCTGATACCTGTACCACAAGTCCTGAGCAGGGAAACGACCTCGCCCGACAAGAGTAGAGGTCCTCTTGCCGAGCGTTAAGATCTGTCCCGTGACCTCGCATTTCGTGATACCCATGGTCCTCATTAGTCCTGAACGTCCGGATCGTTTGCATGCAATTGAAGCTTACATTGACAGCGGAGCAATCGGTAACTATGTGGACCGTGAAATGGTATCAAGGATGAATCTACCCCTTGTCCCTAAGGCAATAAAAGACGTCATCACTACTGTGGATGGCACGGAGATAGCCTCCGGACCAGTAACGCATGCCACCCAAGAAGTGACGCTGTTGAGTCATAACGGACATCGGGAGAGAATAGTGTTCGATGTAATCAAGGCCCCGCAGTTCCAGATCATTCTGGGAATCCCTTGGTTAGAGAAGCACAACCCTCAGATTGATTGGCGAGCAAAAACGGTTCAGTTTCCAGAGTGTTCTACCACTTGTTATCCTCGACCTGATGTTTCACTGGCGACGATCTCTTCTGAGGAGATTCTCAAATTGCCTCCCGAATACCAGGAGTTCCAAGACGTCTTCCAGAAGGATCAAGCTAACACCCTACCTCCTCATAGGTCTTACGACTGTCAAAGAGATCTGATACCTGGAACAACCCCTCCTTGCAGCAGGATCTATGCCCTCACCGAGCCAGAGAACGTTCACCTCAGACAGTACCTGGACCAATACCTAGCTAACGGGTTCATCCGTCCTTCAAAATCTCCAGCTTCATCGGCTTTGTTCTTCGTTCCGAAAAAGGAAGGAGACCTTAGGACTTGCATAGATTACCGCTCCCTGAATCAAATCACTATTAAAAACAGATACCCGTTACCTTTGATCCCTGAACTCCTGGACCAAGTCAAAGATGCCTGTATATACACAAAGCTGGATCTCAGAGGAGCCTACCACTTGGTACGGATCAAAGAGGGCGATGAATGGAAGACGGCCTTCCGCACCAAGTACGGGCTATTCGAATATCAAGTGATGCCCTTTGGACTGTGTAATGCTCCTGCTGCTTTCCAATATTTTATGAACGATGTCCTCAGAGAACTCATTGACGTATGTGTAGTTGTCTACATTGACGACATCCTCGTCTATTCATCATCTGAAGAAGAACATCAGAGACATGTTAAAAAGGTTCTCGAGAGATTGCGTCAACATAGTCTTTTTGCTAAGCTTGAGAAATGCGTCTTCAACGCAACGGAAGTCGAGTTCCTGGGATTCATACTGTCACCTAACGGAGTCCATATGGATTCAAAGAAAGTTGATGCAATTATCAAGTGGCCATCACCAACCTCTGTGAAAGGAGTTCAAAGCATGTTAGGATTCGCTAACTTTTACCGCAGATTCATTCCTGAATTTTCCCGGATAGTCCAGCCCATCACCGCTCTGTTGAAAAAGAACAAGCGTTTTGAGTGGTCTTCTGAAGCGGAACAAGCTTTTCAAGACTTAAAAGCTAAATTCATCTCTGCACCTGTTTTAAAACACCCTCGCCCAGAACTACCTTACATCATGGAAACGGATGCTTCTAGTCTTGCTATGGGTGCAGTGTTATCACAAAGGGATTCGGTCACAAACCAACTACATCCGGTTGCCTTTTGGTCCCGCAAGTTTTCGCCTCCTGAGATCAACTATTCAATTACAGACAAGGAACTTTTGGCCATCAGATCGGCCTTTAAAGCTTGGCGGCATTATCTTCTAGGAGCCAGACACACAGTCACCGTAATGACTGATCACCGCAATTTACAATACCTAAAGACAGCCAAAGCTCAGTCTTCCAGACAACTTCGTTGGGCTCTGTTTCTAGCAGAATTTGACTTTATAATTACTTATCGACCAGGCAGTAAGAACGGAAAAGCGGATGCCCTCTCCCGGATGGGAGTAGATGAACATTTGATCAATCCAGATCCAATACCCATAATCCCAGAACAAAGGATTTTGGGTTTGGTCAGCACTCAATCTTTTGAAGACATCAAGACCACGGTGAAATCGCTCCTAACTCCGACCGATTTGCAGGACTGGCAATTAAAGGGAAAAGATTTCTCAGTAGATCAAGACCTACCATATTTCCGAGGACGATTGCACTTGCCCTGTGAGAAACTACAAAAACAAGTAATCTCCGGTTATCATGACTCTCTAATGGAGGGGCACCCTGGTATTACCAAAACCATGGAAAAGATTAAAAGACATTTCTGGTGGCCATCGTGGAAAAGGGATATTAGAGACTTTGTAATCTCCTGCGGTGTGTGTGCCCAGAATAAAAGTCAAAAGCAAAGACCAGCCGGCCTGTTACAGCCACTGGACATCCCTCCATGTCCATGGCATACCCTGTCCATGGATTTTATCACGTACCTACCTCCATGCTTGGGATATACTACCATCTTAGTAGTCGTGGATCTATTCTCGAAAATGGCTCACTTCATACCCTTGAAGGGTCTGCCTTCAGCCTCAGTATTGGCCCGGGAATTCTTGGCAAACATTGTTCGCTTACACGGTTTTCCTTCGGTTTTAGTCTCCGATAGGGGAAGTCAATTCATCTCCCACTTCTGGCGCAGTTGCTGTCGTCTAGCCCAAGTTGATGTAAGACTTTCGACCAGTCACCATCCCCAAACTGACGGACAAACCGAAAGGACAAACCAGACACTAGAACAATATCTACGCTGCATGCTCCAACAAACAGAAAACCCCTGGAAGGACATTCTTTGGATCGCTGAATACGCGTATAACAATTCGACTCATTCTGGAACCGGGAAGACTCCTTTTTTCTTGTTATATGGACACCATCCTAGAACCTCCAACCTGGACCCTCCCCAAGAAATTGAAGCACCTGCTGTGGATCACTTGCATTCGGAGATCACCTGTGCTTTTAAGGAAGCCACTGCCCATCTGCAAAGAGCTAAAGCTCAATTCAAAAAGGCAGCCGATCGGCAACGTAAAGAGGCCCCTCACTACGCTGTTGGAGATCAAGTCTGGTTATCCACTAAGCACCTGCCTTTAAAAGGACCCCGCACTTTCATCCCGAGATACCTGGGGCCCTACCTCATATCTGCCATAATTAATCCGGTGGCTGCCAAATTGGAATTGCCTACGCATATGAAAATACATCCAGTATTCCATGTCTCCTTATTAAAACAAGTACAACCAGAAACCCGATTGACTGAACTCCCGGAACCCGTTTTGGTAGACGGAGAACTCGAATTTGAAGTGAAAAACATCCTAGACTCCAAAATTTCCAGGTCTAAATTATACTATCTGGTTGATTGGAAAGGATACGGTCCCCAGGAAAGGTCTTGGGAACCTTCAGAACACGTCCACGCACCTCGTCTGGTCAAGAGATTCCATCTGAATCACCCCGACAAGCCAAAGCCCCCGGAGAAGACACACTTAGGAGGGGCCTTGAGGGGGGATACTGTCATGATCACTGCTTCCAAGGAGTCAGGATCAGTCCAACGTCCTTGGAAGCAGGCCCCTAACCCTGATCCTAGGCACCAGCCAGTCCCCACAGGGACCTTTTGGACCTTGTCCTGGCACCGGTGGCACCAGGCTCATCAGAAGCCTTGGTCCCGGCACTGGAAGCGCCGGGCTCATCATAGGTGTGAAGATGCTTGGGTGGACTTACCTGCGGCAGACCATGCTGCTGACTTGCCAGACTCTTAAAAGTCCTCGGTGAACTGGGACTACTTTTCTTACCTGGGTGGGGCAGCTCCACTCCACTGGAACTCTTCTGGAAGCAGGAACTCTTTTCTTGCCTAGGCGGGGCCGTGGAAGGAGACGCCTTATCACTCCAAGGCTATTTAAACCACACCCGATTGATGAAACGTGCTTCGCGTTATTCTGCATCTGCAGCAGAACGCTCACCGAGTCTGCTCCAGCTTTTCTTCTTTGGATCCTGAACCTGCAAGAATTATACTCACCATTCCGGTACCCGAGCAACATCAGCACCTGCAAAAGATCAGAAACAACAGGTTAGCAGAACGAACTTTCACACGCAGTGTTTGCTTACCTGATCCCTCGGCAGCGGCCGTGTCTCACGCTGCACCTTCGCCTGCAAAGACAAACAGCATTATTTTACTTACCGGCACGCCGTGCATTCCGGATTCTTCACCCTGCATCTGCACAAAGACAAACAGCATTATTTTACTTACCGGCACGCCGTGCATTCCGGATTCTTCACGCTGCATCTGCACAAAGATAAACAGCATTATTTTACTTACCAGCACGCTGTGCATTTCGGATTCTTCACGCTGCATCTTCACCTGCATAGACAGCAGCAGTGTTACACTCACCGGCACGTGGCGATTTCCGGATTTCTTCTTTCTGCATCGTCGCCTGCAAAGACAAAGAAAGAGACAGTAAGAGCGCTTGCCATACTTACAGACTAAAGGTGTCCAGAAACTTACCGGTCGTGCAGACAACGACGGTACTCATCCTCTGAAGTCAAGAGGCTAACGTTTCACCAGTGAAGGAACTGGCAACGGCACCCTGCACTAGACGCAGATGGAGAGCCCAGCATTCACCTATCTAAGGTGAGCAAGTTGACCTGGGAGGGGGGTTCAACAGACAAGCTGGGAGGAGAGAGATAGGGACATTCGACCACCCAGACCTTTAATCCCCATATTATTTCACCTGCAGAAACCTCACCCTTCGAGTTCGACACACAGTGCGGAGAGGTTCGACCCCAGAAGCCAACCGAATCCTGCACATCACGTTTCGTGTTACGGACACCTTCCTGCCAAGACCCGCGCCTCCGTGGGAATCAGGTGAGCGTTACAGTCAGGGAGGTAATACCACAAATGGGACCCCTAACTCCCCTGATTATATTAGCCACCGATACAAGGCCAACAAACCCATCCTGGGGTATGTGTGGACTCCCCCAGGCCAAGGGGGGGGTCCAACCAGGTAGGTACCAACCCAGGAAACTTGCCTCCTAACCTTCCCAGGACGGCAGTAATCCCCCAAATGCCGGGTTGAGCTTCTTTCCCCGGTAGCCTCAAAAATTCAACCCACAGAAAAACCCTCCTTTCTTTCCCCACTTTCCTGAGCCCAGACAGCCAATCCAGGAGAGGGGAGGCCAAGGGTGGAGGGTTACCCAAACTATCGTAACCCAGAGTACTATGGGAGGAGGGACAGTTACCCTTCCCGTGATCCACCTAGGATGGACCAGAGACCCCCGTACCAGCCAGAGCGAGTGTCCCAACTGGAGCGCCAGGTCCAGAACTTTTCACAGGATCTGGGTCACATGTTGACAGCTCAGCAGAACCCTCAGATGAACATGGCGGCTCAGAACTCCACAAACCAAGAGTCTAGTACTCCTGAACAATGACGGGTTGAGAACCCCCACAACTCACCGGTTCCAAAGCAGGAGGCACGGGGAAGGGAGGTGTAAAGCCTTAGAGGAAGCTTCCTGGAAACCCAGGAAATAGAACCAAAATCTCCTGCCCCCCAAAGTCTGCAACCCACGGAACAGAGCTCGGGTAGGAGAAATAAAGGTCCTAATAAGACCCATTTTGTGGAGGAGGTTAGTGTCCTCCAATTTGAAGGAGAGGGGTCCTCAGAGGACTCTGGGGAAATTATCTTCTCCTTCAGGGATGGGGGAACTCCTCGCAAAGAAAAATGGGTCCCGAGAGATCCTAGTGAAGACTGGGTGAATGTGGGGACTGAGTTAGAATCACCCATCATTGAACCCCAGAATGATAATCCATAAAACCATCTTGCCCAAACCTATTCTGGGGACTGCCTCCAAAAATGTGGGGTGGCCTACAATCAGAACCAGGGGGGCCCAAAACTCCCCCAATATCCAACTGCCACATTTTGTTTGCAGATCCCCAAGCTCCCACACAGAATCCTGCCCAAACTACCCCTGTGTTGGAATCAAGAATCAAGAAACTAACCCACCAACTGGCCCAAAAGGCACATTATCTTTGCCGCCCTTGAGGAGAAGGAGGGAAGATTTTATGCCCCGGTCCAAGTACAAGGGCAATGTACATTTATGGCACTGGTGGACACTGGATCCCAAGCCACTTTTCTGTCAAAGAGAGCCTTTGATCAGCTGAATTCAGGAAGGGGGTAGAGATACTAGATCCCTCTCACCCCTCTTCCTGGACAACTTCAGAACTTCGATGGGAATGAAATTCCTGTCGAGGGGACTACGGATTTGCAAATTAAAATTGGGCGACACAAGGTGAAACACCGAGTCATAGTCGTGACTCTGGAGGGCACACCATGTTTACTGGGGAATGACATCCTGCGCAGATTGTCTCCCCTAAAAGACTGTGTAAACAAGGTCCTCTGGACCCAGACTAGCCAACCAATAAAATTAAAACATAGTGTCAACCATGTTAGTTTAAATGGCACATTACAAATGGTTGAACAAAAACAGGATCACATTGAGTTCCATTTTCAAAACAACCAAATCCCTGAAGTGACAGTAATTGCATTAGGACAACAAACTGGTGATGGGAATTCCTCTCTATTTCTGAAAATGAACCTTCCTTCCAGTTTCAAGTGGTATTCTACACTGGAAGAAAATACTCTGAAATTCTATACTAATTCACAATCTGAAAATCCCGTTTCCGTAGTCCAAAGTGATGAGAAACCAACTCAAAGCTAAGCTGACATTCAGAAAATTAGAGGACAGTTATACATCCCTATTCAGTTAAATGAAGGGAAGGAATCTATTCTCGCCCGAGTGTGCGTGAACAATGGTAAGAACTTCATCAGAGAAGCCATGTTCCGAAAACCATCAAAACATCCAGCCATTCCCACATTTAAATTGATAGACAAACGGGAAATGGATCTGGAAACTCCCAATTCCAAACACCTTCTGCCTAGCAGGTGTATGCTCAAAATTTCTATTGACAACAAAAGCATAGCACATAACTGTTGGGTCGTGCGAGATGTCCCTGCTGCATTTTATTTAGTCAGTGACATTGTCAATCACTTTGCCATTAGTTTGGACCTGATAAACTACAAAGCCTGGTCCCGATTAGGGGGTTCTCCCATGGACTTTGGTGATTCAGGAAAAAGCATTTCGGTCAGCTCAATTGCTGCCGTATGCAGTTGAAGTTCAAATTGGAGAGGAAGTCACCATCCCAGAATGGACACGACTATTCTCACTCAAAGTAAAAATTAAAAGAGGACAGAAACTGCAAAATCCTGACGCATATGTTCATCTCAAAGCCCATCTCCAACAGCAAGGGTTGGGGTTAAACCCAACACCATTAGTCAATATAGAACACAACATCATTCCAATATTGGTGGATAACAGCAAGTATCCCTCTTAGGAGTATCACTCTGGGTGCAGGCACCATTATTGGAATGGCGGTTGATGACCAACATTTTTCCATAGATTTAGGTAATTAACTGATAGGACCCATCCCCAATTACTGTTTTGACAGTGATAGCGACAATGACACAACACCAGACAGGATCTTCACCCGGCATGGGGGGAATTTCCTGGCGTACTCTTCCTGTCCTTATGATAAGGAAGAGGTGACCTGTGACTTCAGGAGGGATGAGGTGATCCTCCAAGTCCTCAAGGACTGTCTTCCCTGCCTGAAACTCTCTATCCAGGTCAATACTTTAACCAGGGACTTCTCCACCCAACTTGAGGAGGCCGTTGAGATAGCCAAACCAGAAGTCTTTCCGGGCTCAGGCAAATGGTGGAAGAGAGAGTCAACCTAGCTGATGCCTGTGAGACTCTGGAGCAAAGGCAAAAGGTGAAACAAGTTTTCGGAATCTCTTTGCGGTGGACTCATATGACTGTGGTCGCACAGAAATCCATACAACAACAATTCCCACGGACCCTGGCATGACTCCAGTGTTTGTGAAACATTATCGCTTGCCTCTCGCATCCATGGAGTCCCTCACAGAAATAATTAAAAACCTTGAGTCCTATGGGATAATTCATCCAGTCCACAGCACCTTTAATAATGCGGTGCTGGGGATTTTAAAACCGAACGGCAGGTGGAGACTCTGTGCTGACCTAAGGGAGCTAAAGAAAAATGTCCACACGTCCCGATGGCCTCTTCCCTACATTGACCAAGGGCTGGCCCAGATCCAGGGGTCAAAGGTATACAATGCCATTGACCTGACCAATGGGTACTGGACCGTACTTGTCAGTAGGGAGGACCAATACAAGCTGGCCTTTACCTTCGGGGGCAGCAGTACACATGGACCCGGACTCCCTTCGGATACATCAACTCCGGCAATGAATTTAATATCTTCTTGCACAAGGCCATGCCCGACTTGGGTGAAAGGGGTAACCTGGCCTATGTAGATGATGTTCTGATCATAAGCTCAACGGTGGAGGACCACATATCAGAAATCTGTTATGTTCTGAAAAGGTTGAGGCTTGCCAGAGCGAAACTATCTTTCCAAAAGGGACAGTGGTGCTTGCCCCGTGTCAATTTCTTGGGGCATGAGATAACTCCTGAGGGTCCTGTCCCCAGGAAAAGAAAGTGGAAGCACTCCTGAAACTAAAAGATCCCACAACTCTACGTGAGCTAAGGAGCCTCCTTGGACTGACTAATTACAGTAGAAAGTTAATTGAGGATTAAACAGACATCACAAGACCTCTGATCCATCTGTTGAAGGGGGGGTCAAATGGGAGTGGGGTCCAGAACAAGCTGAGGCAGTAAAGCAACTCAAAAGAAGCCTCTCACAAGTGCCTTGTCTAGCTTACCCTGTCAAAAACAAGGAGTTCTTCTTGGAAACGGGGTTCTCAAATACATGCTTGACCCAGTATTATACAAAAAGCATAACAGGGTCAATAAAGTCATCTCCTATGCAAGCAAGACTTTTTCCTCCGTGGAGGAAAAATTCAACGATTGTGAGAAGGCACTCCTGGCAATGGTGTGGGCATTGAAGAATTACTGCCCGTTCATCCAGGGGGAACACATCATAGTGGAGACTCCACACCAGCCTCTGCAATATCTTCAAATTGACAGAATCTGGGCCAGAAATGTGAGTAATTCCAGAATTACTTCCTGGATTCTGTCAATGCAAGGCTTTCCTGTGGAGGTCAGATATGGTCAAAACAAGAAGAGCCCCCTCACGCAAGGCCTGGCTGACTTGCATGATTGTGCCAGAGAAAACTGTCTCGAGGACGAAAGTCTTAACATCCAGGACAACATGGAGGCGTACCTGAATTCCCTGCACAAAGTCTATGAAGAAGACAAGTGTGAGGGAATGCCCACTGTCTATGTGGATGGGTGCTCCTATCATATTGACAACAATGGGAAAAAGGAACTAGGGGCCGGCGTGGGGAATGCCTGGGTCAATGATGCCCCGGAACCCTCGCTGGGTACAAAATCAGTCCCCGTAGTAGTCAGGTGGCAGAGCTGATGGCAGTTCATCAAGCCATCCTCACTGCTGTCCAACACCAACTCCACAAACTGGTCATAATCACTGATTCAGATTATGTCTGGAACCGGTTCGTGAAGCACCTGGTTAATTGGAAAACCAGAGGCATGCTCTGTGCTAACAACAGACCACTAAAACATGGAAAACTAATACAAAATAGTGATGATCTGGTCACCTCTAGTGGGATGACCATCTACTGGAAGAAGATCAAGGGTCATTCCAAAGTAGAGGGATCAGACAAAACTGGAAATCCAGGTCACTGCTATCACTAGGTCCCACACACATGCTCACAATGAACTCTCAACTGCCCAATACTTGAAGGGGTGTCTTGTGTGTGCACCATTTCAGCCAACATCACTCACACATCATGTTCCCCTCCAAAAGAGGGGTATGACACTGGCTTAGTCAGATTTACAAGTAGATTCATTGGGCCTGGGATTCACTCCTCTAGGGGGAACAAGTACATGTTAACCGTAACATG
This sequence comes from Ambystoma mexicanum, assembly GCF_040938575.1. NCBI lineage: Eukaryota > Metazoa > Chordata > Amphibia > Caudata > Ambystomatidae > Ambystoma > Ambystoma mexicanum. The sequence goes on along the minus strand of NC_090928.1, from coordinate 394,359,095 downwards.
CGTGTTTACTAAGTGGGTGGAATGTCTCCCGGCCCCAAATTGCAAGGCAGAAACAGCAGCTGCCCTGATGATCAATCACATCTTCTCGCATTTTGGACTACCCCAAAGGATTGAGTCAGAGCGAGGAAGTCACTTCACCAGCGAAGTGATGACAAAGATGTGGGAGATACTTGGGGTAAAAAGGAAACTACACATTGCAAACCACCAGTCCTCTAGTGGTGGAGTTAAGAGGTACAATAAAACCATTGTGAGCATATTTTTAAAGTTTTTGGTAGACTCTGGGCCAAGTTGGGATATTCGATTACCTCTTGTCCTGATGGCCATCAGATCTACCCCTTCTTCAGCAACTAAAATGTCTCCATTTGAGCTGATGACTGGACAAAGGATGGTGCTACCCCAGCATCTGCTTTATAGAACCAAAGAGCAGACATTCATAAATGCCTCCACAAATCATTAGTATGTTGAGAATCTGAGAAAACACCTTCAACATGCTTTTGCTTATGCTCAGCAGAATCTAGAAAGATCTGCAGACAGTATGAAGACCCACTAGGACCTTAAGACAACCAAAAAGGAACATCAAGTAGGAGACAGGGTCTACTTGTAAAATTTTCCAAGGAACCAAGCCAAGGAGCGCAAATCTTTGCCCAGCTGGCGGGACATTTTGAAATTGTGAACAAAATCTCACCTACAGAATCTGCATCCGCAAGGTTGATTTCACAGAAGAAAACAAGTGGGTCAACATAAATCAGCTAAAGAGTTGCCACCCTAGGCATACTTTACGGCAAATAGAGGAGCCTACAGAAAACTCAGAGGGAGAGAATTCGGACTCCTAGGAAGATTTTAAATTGTCATTGAATACATGTGGGGAATATTGTAAATGATCACTGAATGCATATGTATATCCCACAGCTGTCATCCCTATTGGCAGTAGCGGGAAAATGTTCATAACTGGGTTGTGTTCTGTTTTCTAGTGTTGACACCGAGTGCACCTAACAATCAAAGAGGACCTCTTCTGGGACCGGGGAGTAAAAACCAAAGAAATCCGGAGTGTCGCTCCACACCAGGAAAGAAAGCATGAGAGAAAACAGGGATATCATTCTTATTCCATCCAGAGCCGGCGAGGAGAGCGTGTCACGTCATTCGCTGATGGAAGAAGAACTGACACCTGAAGAAACCTGTTTTCTTCACGAAAAGAAAAGAAAAATCCCACGTGCCCGACTTCCCCACGACTGGAAGTCAAGCCAAAGTCGGAGGGGGCTTCTGTGGGATATTTTGACCCATTCCAATGTGCCCCACTGCACCACTTCACAAATGGTTGAAGAAACAGTCTAAAATGGGTGCGCTGACTCCTGTGTGCACCAAAATCTTCAAAACTACATTGGGTCACAACCAGAATTGCTTGCACACCTTACCATACATAGTCAGGGCAGGTGAAAACAGAGTTATCACTGCAGGAGTATGCCAGTGAGCTCTGCCACATTCGACATGGAGCAAAGCAACCAAATTGTGCTAAAAACCGAAAATGCCCTTTAAAATGTAAACTTTGCAACTTTCAAAAGTGCTGTTTTTGGTGCTAAATCCATTTATTTCCATTGAATCATTGAGATTAAAAGGGTACTACAAAAACAGGATCATCCAGTGTGGCTCAGAAGAACCGGGCCTCGTTGACTGACAGCTTTATAAAGTGTATTCTAGGAAAAAGCAGCCCAGGAGCAATTGTTTCCATTTCCACGGGAAAAATGCGCCTAAAATTGCAACATGTAACAAAATCAGCTGTGCAGACACAAACTTTAAACAACGGCAGGATACATGCATCCAGACTGCAAACAATCCCAGCACTCAAGGAAGAAAGAATGATGAATAAAATGTACATGTGCTGCATAGGAAAATCGGATTTAAAAGAACTCAGTTTAATGTGTTTTTCCATGAAGAAAGTGCAAAATCGCTGGATTTGAAAGCATGTTTTTGTTGAAAGGCCTAATTCTTTAAGAAATGTCAAAGGATTGCTAATGTAAAAATCCACCTATAAACTGTGTTCATTTTATATGTTTAAATGAAAGATGTAGTGAAACTTAAAGTAACCCAGTTTTGAGTTAATTAACTATTTTAAAAAAACAATTCTGCTTTGACAGTCCTCAGCCTGGGAAAGGTTGACACTTCACTGCTGGCAGGAAGGCCTAATTTCTGTGGGGTGGCCTCGCATACTCAGAACAAAGGACCTCATTAGACATTCGTCTTTGCCACAGGCAAAGACAATAAAAGGCTTGGACATTCATCCTTCAACTGGAGGGACAGGATGCTGGGAGAGGCTTCTCAGTGAACTTCAAAGGGCTGGCCATTTGCCCCCACTTGGAAAGGAAAGAAAAAAACGGACTTGTGATTTTGGATTTAATTTGCTTATTTTGTCACAGAACCTCATGACATTTAACTTGGCAGCAAAAATAAGTAAAGGAATGAAATGTACATAAATTGAAATGTGAATTTATGATGGACATGTGAAGACTTGTGAGGTGTAAGGAACTGAAGTTATGTAAAAATACTAATTGCGTAGAAACTGTTAATGTTGCAAATCTAATATTGTGTAACCATGTCCTAGGGGTGATCGCACATATGTGTACCAAATTAGGAATTGTTAGGCCAAACCTTTATGATTAAAATTGCTAAAATTCAATAGAAAGGTAACACCAGGTCTCACCGGCTTGGGAGTTGGATGTATATGTGACCTACGTAATATGCAATTTATGTGTCCGATTTTATTAGAGGGCATAAGTATATAAATGTGCATTTGTGGGAAAGTTAAATTTTGGTCCCAATAACTATGGGAGGTTTCCAAGTCTCATTATAAAACATGACAACCCTTTCTGTCATCCTACCAGCAAAAAGCAAGGCGGGAACTGTGCCTTTGACCAATCATAGCCTTGTGGGTATGGGTTGTAAGTCTGCCCCTACCATAAACTGAGTCATGTCATTTGGCAGAATAAATAAGGGAACCTTACAACACACAGACACACAGTGATTCCTGACTCCATTCTGATTTCCGCGTGGCGCCCTGTTCCTGAATTCTAGATCTTGTTCCTGATCCAGATTCTGTGCAAAGCCAAGGCCTCAGCATTGCTGAACTCTTTTTCAGCTAGGCCCAAATCCTGAAACCATCTCAAAACTTAAGGGAAGCAAATTTGATCCAGTTTGGCTAGCTACCATTAAGGCTTGCCTGCTGAAACTCGCCATACCACTGATCTACAGTGTCCAGCAACCAGAAGGGCCAATCCAATCCAATCCAATACAGCCTGAAGTGCCAGTCCAATTGACCAGAACCGCCCAGCCGACCTATCCTGCCAGAAGTGCCCTGTTGCCTGTAGACCCAATCTGTGATGACCAGAACCTCACGGTCCAAATCTTAAATTAAAGTGGACTGTAAGTATCAATAGGAATCATAGTAAACCATAGCATATATTGCCTTGTCCTATCCCAATCTAGAACCTATCCTATCTTTAACTTAAGAACCTATAATATTGTCAGAACAATTCTTGCAACTCCGTTCGTGATTCTTAGTGTTAGCACCGATTTTCTTATTTTTGTTTTTCTTGAACACAAGTCATTAGTGATTTGGATTAAATAAAGTAATTCCCATAAAGAAAAACGGAGTATCCGCCATGTGAAGGGTTACAAGCGGCCATGCGTAACTGTGGCAATTCACGGGTGGCATTCTCTTTTTCTTAGCCATTAATCTATTTTAAGTAAAATCAACATGTCATTTCAAAACCGATTTTCTGTTTTTCTCTATTCTATTTTTCTAAAAACACCTCTCATTCAAACTTGCATAACTTCTTCGATTTAATAGCTAGAGACTTAATTTCAACTCTGACTTAAACATAAGATCTGTAGCTACATCCCAACCCAAAAACCGCATCCATAAACAGTGTATGTGACCCATTTCCTAAAAACTGCATAGTAAAAATGAGGCAGGAATTCTCCTTTTTGCAAAAGTTTTACACATGTAAATTTCAATTCAACGTATTTCCAAACTTCCATTCTGATTCAAAGTGTGTACTGTTGCTCATAATATAGCTGCTTAGTTAGCATCTTTTCAGTGTTGCTCCCATAGAGATTTATATCAATTTAAGGATTTTTGTACACTTTTCTTTGTTTCACACAGCCATTTGAAAATGTCAATTTAAAGGTTTAGAATTTCCAAAAATGTTTTTCTCTCTTGTTTAGGGAGGGAAGATTGTATTCAAACCCTTTACACTGTTCTAGATTCCTGAATACCTGCTTCTTACTTACATCTGTGTAGAATTGCTTCTTTGTGAGTTGAGAAATTTGCAGGGGGAAATCTTAACTTAAGCGCTATCTTTTCACAAAAGGCAAAACTGTTCTTTTCTATGATATTTTTTCTTCTGGGTTGCTATAAGTGAATTCAACTGCATTACCTACTTTCTTCTTTGTATTGTCACCACATTGGTGATTGCTGCCCCATATATTAAAACATATGTTTGATTTGAATTTTAAATAAATAAATAAATATTACCTTTACCAACCAGCTTGATTCCCGGTCCATTGTGACCTGGTGGTATTTTTAGAAGGGGTGTAATATGAGTGGTATATCACTCAGAATATTGAACCTATAGACACAATAAATATGTATTTCATTTGTGCATTGCATGCTAGGCTGAGACCCGGGCGTATTGCCTGATTGAAATCCTTAACAGATTGGTCTGTCAGAGCTATTTGCCAACAGCCTGAGGTAAGGTCAAAGGTGCTCACAAATTTGGCAGCACCTATGGTGTTCACAATCTCATCAGCCCTGGGCAATGGGTGCACTTCAGTTGTGGTGACGGCATTGACTCCTCGGTAGTCCACACAGAACCTCCAATCGTTGGTACCTGTCTGGGAACTTGCCTTGGGGACAAGGACCATGGGACTGGACATGGGACTGGTTGGGGGTTCAATAACACTCAGATCTAACATCTTGATCACCTCAGCCTGGATGTGGTTCTTAACGGCATCTGACATATGGTAGCGCCTGCTTTTGACAGGTACATTGTCACCAGTGTCAATTTCATGCCTACACCACGGTGTAAGGCCTGGTGTCAGTGAAAACAGAGAGGCGTACTGCCGGAGCAAAGCCCTGCAGGCCCTCTGCTGCTCTGTTGTCAGATCTGAAGAGAGATGTACTCCCTCCACTGAGCCATCTTGAGGGTTGCTATGCAGCAAATCAGGAAGGGGCTCACTCTCATCTTCTTCTTGCTCTGAAGCTAGCAAGAGACATGAGACTTCTGCTCGCCTGGGCAAAGGCTTGAGCCTGTTAACATGGAATACCTGAGAGGCTACCCCAGTGACTCCCATATCAACCAGATAATTGACTTTGCCCTTCTTGGAGATGATTCTGAAGGGTCCAGTCCACTTGTCTACCAAAGCTCTAGGCTTGGTAGGCTCCATCACAAGGATTTCCCGTCCCAGAGTCCAATCCACTTGCAAGGCTTTAAGATCATGCCAGTACTTATTCAATTCCTGCCTGGCCTTGAGATTCGCTGTCGCCTGACCCATCATCTGTGTCATCCTCCATCTGGGGCCTAACACATAGTCCCCCACTTGCTTGGTGGGACCTGGAGGGGTGGCCTCCAAACCTTCTCTGATTAAGGCAAGGGGCCCCCTCACCGGATGTCCAAAGAGTAACTCAAAGTGGCTGAAACCAACACTGTCTTGAGGTACCTCTCTGTGAGCGAACAGCAGGCATGGCAGGAGGAGATCCCATTTCCTCCGTAGGGGATCTTCCAAAGTGCCTAGCATGCCCTTGAAACTTTTATTAAATCTCTCAACAAGACCATTGGTCTGGGGATGGTAAGAGGTGGAGAACTTGTAGGTTACCCCGCACTCGTTCCACATGGTTTTCATGCAATTAGACATGAAGTTGGATCCTCTGTCAGAGACAACCTTCTTAGGGAATCCAACACGGATGAAAATGCCCAGGAGAGCCCTGGCAACTGCCTTGGCAGTTACAGTCCGAAGGGGTATAGCCTCAGGGTACCTGGTGGCGTGATCAACCAAGACCAGGATGAACCAATGTCCACCTGAAGTGGGAAGGTCAAGGGGACCGACAATGTTGATGCCCACCCTCTCAAATGGTGTGCCAACCACTGGCAATGGCTGCAGTGGGGCAATGACACTACCTCCTGTCTTGCCAGATAGCTGACAAGTTGGGCAGGGTCTGCAGTGGGACACCACTTCTACTCCCATCCTAGGCCAGTAGAAATGGGCAGAGAGCCTCTGCTTAGTCTTCTTGGTACCAAGATGACCAGCTAAGGGCACCTCATGTGCCAACTGCCTTAGGAAGGGCCTGTAAACCTGGGGTACCACCAACCTCCTGAGGGCACCAGATTCAGGCTTAGTGGGCTCACTAACAAGGACCTCACCCTCCCAATAGATCTGGAATGTCCTAGGCAATTCTCCTTGTGCCTGGGACAGGGCCTGTTTCCTCAGACCCTCGAGAGAGTGGCACTCTCTCTGTCCCTTACAGAAGTCTACCTGGGAGGGTCCCCCTTTAGCCAACAGGCATTGAAGGGTGGGATGGGCCTCCAGGTTGAGAACCTCTCCCGCAGGAGGGTCTTCTGCCTCTTCTCCCTCAGGAGTTGAGTTTGGGTTTTCCATTGGACCCAGCCCGTCCGGAGCATGTATCCCAATGGGTGCTGCAGGAACAGCAGGAAGAGAAGGAGCCCCCTTTACAGAGGTGGTCTTCTTGTTCTTCCGTCTTCTTGCCTTAGGCCTCGCATTTGGCTCAGGTACCGGACTCACAGCCAGACCCTGTGTCACCTGTGACCTAGTGACTGCACCAGCAGTCATGGGTAGACCATCCAAGATCAACCCCAACTCTACTAGATCATTTCCTATTGGAATGTTAGCAGGGACATTGTGCTGAACCAGGTCAGGAAGCTTTGCTGTCTTGTCTCCAATAATGAGTATGACTAGGGCTACAGGCGATAATTTGGGAAGCCTACCAGCTAACCTGGTGGTTCTCAGAGGAGCACCTACATAGTCCTCTGGCTTCAGCAGGGTCCTGTCCACAACTGTCATGCTTGCCCCTGTGCCCCTCAAACCGGTAGAGGGCTGGCCATTCAAGAGGACACTTCTCAAAAACCTACAGGTGTTCTGTGGGATAGTCGCCAGTACTTCTGCGTACTGGTCCCAGTCTCCAAGGGACACTAAGGAAATCGCTACACGAGCACCGAATGTGATCTGTGTAGAGGAGGGGAGGACAGTGGCCTACACTCAGACATGGGCTAAGGGTATCTCAGGCTGACAGCCTGTACTCCAAGTGCCTTACCTTTACACTTGGAGTCACCCTTTTTGTGATCCAGAGACCTACAGTCCCAACAAGTGCCAGGAATGCAGGGTACGGTACTGGAACCACTGGGAGCCTGCTTTGCAGCACGTGGACCACTACTCTTATTCCCACCCACAGATGAGTTATCCCCACTACATTTTTGGGTTTAGGAGAGGAAGGTTTTGGTTTGCCCGACTGTGATTGCTTTTGGGACTCCTCAGCTTTCTGAGAGGTCCCCTTTTTTTTGTACTTGTCCTTCCCACTGGAGTCCTTAGGGGACACCCGGTGGGAGACCCACTTGTCAGCCAGCCTGGCCAGCTTAAAGGGATCCAAAATGTTCTCATCAGCAACATACTGACACAGCTCTGGTGAACAGGCTTCAGAAAAATGCTCAAAAAACAAAAGGTGAGACAATTCAACAAACGTTTTCACTTTGCAACCATCAATCCACACCATCATGTTCATGTGTGCAGAACTCACCCAGTCAACCCAAGACACATTCTCTCTTTTCTTAAAATCCCTGAACCTTTTAAGGTATTGGGTAGGTGTCTTGCCAAACTTGGCAGGCAATCAAAGCAGACTTCATACACTCATACTGACCCCTTTCTTCCACACTGAGTTTCAGAATACAGTCATATCCAGTCTGAGGCACTCTGGTTAACAAACACTTAGCCCAATCTCTTTTATCAGCATCATGAATTGCACAAGCCATTTCAAACGCTTCAATCCACTGGAGGAAATCTGAACCCGTAATAATACAGGGTGCCTGGCTAGGTCCTGATATGCCCAGGAGGGTGAACATATATTCAAACAAAAAATCAGGATGGGAGACCCACACTTTAGAGATTCAGGATATTTTTAGTTCAATCTCTGAATTTTGGTGATGATACATATAATATATCAATTGTTAGCATAATAACAGACAGACGGACAGTTGTATGTTTCATATGTAGGTGTACCACTAGGTCAAATTCCCATTTTAATGGGAAGGAAAGGTATAACACACAAAGGCTATATCATTAAGAAAAATATTTTATTATAGAAAAAAGACATCATTCTCATTAAAACTGTGTTAAATAATACACAGATTAAGGAACAACCCTAAAACCAGGTTATCAAAAAACAGGACGATTACATACACAACATCAATGTAAAAATAAAAAAACAACCATACCACATTAACTAAAAAGACAACATTTACCATACAAATATCAGTGAAAAATTCATTTGTTGCAATCTATATATAACCCAACATGTTTCTGTCTGTTGACTCTTAGATGTCTGACATTCATCAGGGGTAGCTCTTCTTAAAATTCTACAGTGATCGTCCCCTCCAGTCCTGGTGGGCATGGATCTGAACTTGATCCTTAATGCAATCTATAAAAACATGCAACCATATTAAAAAATTGTGTGTGCACCAACATTTCCCAAGATTTACCTACTTTTAATGTCATATGTCAACATTACACAAACACGGAAGCCTGAATTAATAAAGCCACCCGTACCTAGTCCACATTCGGGAACCCTTAGCACCAAAAATCTGCTGTAAACACATATACCTTGGGATCTGTGTATTCCAAGGATCCAATGTCGCCAATAATACAGTCACGTCCAGCCAGATATCAGCCGCTTATATTAGTAATCCTTTTCAATGGATTTGAGCAAGAACACACTGGAGAAGAAAACATAACGACACACTGTGTCACACTATAATCATACCGGAGTATAAAAAGTCAAAACACCCCCTAAGGAACAGGCTTGCACATACCTTGCAAAATGCGGTAGCCAAATGTGTTCCCAAAAGAGAATAAACCTTTGAGGAGAATGATCAGTCTTTAACTTGAAACGGCTACTGTGTCAAGTTATAACTCTTAAAACACAATCTGTGGAGATTAAACACAATAAGAAGTAATCAACCGCTGTGTTCACTAGTGTTCACTAGGGTATTATTTAAACAAACAATTTTCCTAGTTCCAAGGCCACGAAAAAAGGCACATAAATGATCTACAAAGTGCGTCCCCAAATAAAGGCATATACGCCAATAGTGAGCCTCAATATACACATCCTAAGCCCGAGCTCAATATGTTATTTAGCCCAACAAAAACGCATCTCCATTTAGCCTAGCATAATAAAATGCTACACACTGCTGAGCCTCCGTATAGTGTTTATCCCAAAAAAAGGGTTTACATGCCGCCTGTCAAATGTTGTTAAACTTTGTGCCACCTCCAAAGTGCAATATCACTCCGTTTGAAAACAACACATGCACGTTATGCGCCACACTCGTGAGCCTCTGAAAACTGTTTAACTCAAAGACTCATCTCCATACTGCATCGCAAGAATTCTCAAAATCAGTGCTGCATCCACTGTCCAGTTTCTACTCAGTTTCAAAAAAGAGCCTGCATGCATGTAACCACGTTACCTAGGAACTACTGCATGCATCCCCAAAACAAAGCACAAGTTACATCACCTCATAACGGTAAACCTACCCGTAATGGACCAACAAAAGCCCAAAGTTCTTTTTCAAGAGCCGATTGCCGTGGTTCAGGTGCCACCATACAATCCTCTCAACGCCATTGTTGTAAACACACAAAAAAACGCCAGGAAAGACTGTCTACAAGTAGCTTTTACCCATAATGCAAATGGCAAGGTAAAACAACACTAAAAAGGGACTCATCACCAGGAAGAGCTGTCTACAAGTAGCTTTTACCCATAATGCAAATGGCAAGGTAAAACAACACTAAAAAGGGACTCATGAAGTAGAAAACAAACTGTGAAAAAGGCACTTAGCACTTCTACATTTTGAAAATTCATGCCAGCCTACAAACTGACTAAAAAAGAAAATAACTTGGACAAGGAAGAAAACAACCACTAATGGAAAATACTCTGTCAAGGCAATCACCCACAACAAAGGGCATGGAGAAATACCACACTTAGTCTAAAAAAACAGGGGGGGGGAGTAATCAAGAAATGTTTTTTTGTCCGAGTAATTCAGAAAGACAACTCCTTGGCCTCTCTACACCAATGAGAACAGTAAGACTAGAGCCCCAAACAGGCATGGAACAGGGAACAACATAATTAATCATCTTAACCCAGGTTAGTATAAGGCAAAGAACTGTATATAAATATGCAGTCATCGACATGAGAAACAACAGAGCATGACAGATGTGTACAATGGATACAGGCAATAATGTCCATTATAACTAGCATGATAAGAAGAGCACGGCAAGCTGCACAGGGAGGACTAGGGCACCTAGAAGCATGGGCCCTCATCATTACATAGCCCTAACATTATGCCACTCGACATCTTCATTTCCTCCAACCAAATGGCTGCGGGTTTTAAAGATGAGTTTTTGTTCTAAGCTGATCTATAACTTCTTTGCTGGGTCCATTGACCCAGCAATGGAATTAGTCCAAAAAAACGTATCTGGAACCGGGTTCTACAGATGGCGGTAGCATCAATCAACAGAAAAGGTTGACCAGTCAGGGGTGGTACATACCTGATTAGGGGTGAAGGAGCCAGGAGGCCGATTCAACAGAACCATAATGTGTGTGATGTCCGGTTCGAGTGGAGGCTAAAATAGCCTATATGCGCCCAAGTTGACTACAAGGCAGGAGCATCCGTGAGGTGCAATGCGTAGGGGACGCATAGAGGGAGGCATACATCGTGGTTTATGGTGCCCGTATGATTGAGCTGTGTGGTCAAAGTGATCCAGAAAAAATGATTAACTGAGGGAGTGCCGGATGAAGGTGCCTGTAGGTCCCAGCACTAGTCATGGTCACTGTGCAGCAGAAATGAGAGAGCAGTGAAATGCCAAAAAGTAACAGGCATGAGGCTGACGGCTGAGTGAAATCGTGTGTGGGACGTGGCGTGTCCCGGATTAGACTATGGGCCAGTGAGTAGTTGAGAAACAATTCGCAATACTTAAAAAACATACTTGGTTACCGGAGCAGAAGCGTCTAGCTGAAGCATTGCGGCGTGTGCAAATGAAAGCGAAACTAAAAAACTGCAAGTCACAGGAAGTGCCCCCCCCAGATCGGGCGGTCAATCAGCTGTCAGCACGTGGGCCAACGGGAGTGCCGTGTTTTGGAGAGGGACAAGCCCTGTAAATCAACTTTAGGCTCCGGGCAGAGGATGCTGGGAAATGTAGTCCGGGGGGTGTGGTCGAACTGGATGGTCGTGATGTAAATGCACCAGAATGCATGGTGTACTGCGCAATGTAATGGCAGTTCATACCAAGTCCAATAGTGACGTGACTGACTATGTTGATGCCACGAGTGGCGGCTGTGCAGAGGTGTGTGCAGCGATTCAGGTTATGAAAATAGAGTACATGTGCAAGTCCATAGTGACTGACTTGGGTGGTGGCTGAAGTGACAAATACAAGCACATAAATGTGGATGAGCGTGGTATACGTTTTTAAAAGCCAATCGATTTTCAAAAACCAGCATGTGCATATTCAGGGGGACAGTTTGCAATTCAATGTTCAAAAACAGCATGTGCATATTCCTGGTTACTAATTAAAGAATTAAAGAATCACTAAGGGTTGAAAGGAGACAGTGGTGGCAGTTACGTCTAGAAATGTTTCCATTCGACGGTAATGTTGAGACCGTTTTTTACTGTATTCAGTCTATGGACCCACTTTTGTTCAAGTCGGGTGAGGGCCAAATTGATGTCACCCCCTCGTTTCTGTGGGTTAAGTTGCTGAAGGACCATCCACGAGAATTGTTCGTTGTTGTGTCCTTTTTTGTGAAAATGGTCGACTAGAGGTTTGTCTGCCACACAATTTTTGATGCAAGACCTGTGTTCGCTGATGCGTTGTTTAATTGGCCTGATAGTTTTGCCAATGTATAGTAAATTTCACGGGCATTCAATGACATAGATCACATGTTTGCTTTCACAATTTGTGTGGTTCTGTAGGGTCCAATGGAAGTCATTGTGGTCAAAGGTTTTACTGGTTTTGGTGAATTTACATGCCATACAATGTCTGTAGCTGAAATGATCGACCACGGCCTATGGATCCTTCCACCCTATAGAACCTACCACCCGTGGTCGGCCATTTCAGCTGCGAACATTGTGTGGCCTGTAAATTCACCAGAACTTTCATTTGCACACGCCGTGACGCTACAGCTAGACGCTTCTGCTCCGGTAACCAAGTACGTTTTTTAAGAATTGCGAATTGTTTCTCAACTACTCGCCGGCCCATAGTCTAATCCGGGACACTCCACGTTCCACACATGATTTCACTCAGCCTTCAACCTCATGCCTGTTACTTTTTTGGCATTTCACTGCTCTCTCATTTCTGCTGCACAGTGACCATGACTATTGCTGGGACATACAGGCACCTTCACCCGGCACTCCCTCAGTTAATCATTTTTTCTGGATCACTTTGACCACACAGCTCAACCACACGGGCACCATAAACCACGATGTATGCCTCCCCCATGCTTCTCCTACGCATTGCACCTCACTGAGGCTCCTGCCTTGTAGTCAACTTGGGCGCATATAGGCTATTTTAGCCTCCACTCAAACCGGACATCACACACGTTCTGGTTCTGTTGAATCGGCCTCCTGGCTCCTTCATCCCTGATCAGGTATGTACCACCCCTGACCGGTCATCCTTTTCTGGCAAGAGCTACCACTAGTAGCTCTTGCCTTTTCCTTCCAGTTGCTGGTGCCATTGATTGACGCTACCTCCATCTGTAGACCCCGGTTCCAGATACGTTTTTTTGGACTAATTCCATCAGCAACAGTGGCCACTGGGCCACCGCCTTCACCTGACTTCCCGCATGGTCGAAGACTCTCAGAAGCCCTTACCGCCGCACCGCTTGTCGGTTCACGGTAAGCTTCTGTTCTCTGGTGCTTACTCTTTGCACCTGTCCTGACACCAATTGGTCACTAATAAGTTGCACAAATCACCAATTACCTCTGGAGATCCCACTCCTCCTAAACTATCTGTCATTGAATCCCACAGATACCCCACGGACAGCGTTTCATCCCTTCACCCCCATCCCGAAGAAGGCCATCCCAGTCACCTACGTCCAATCTTCGTACCCTGTGGCTGAAACACTACAGTGTCGATCTATGACACAACTCACCCCTTGCATACTTGTACACACGTGTTGTTGTGTTTTTTCCCTAGGACAATACCCATGGACCAACTGAGGTCCTGGGCTGCATTCACTCTTGTGTTGCAAACCCTTGTTAACTGTGTATCCAAGGGATCTTGTACAATCAGAAGGCTTGCACCCTCCACACTCTTGAGGGTGGTACCTAGTGGTACACCTACATATCAAATGTACATCTGTCCATCTGTCTTTTATTATGCTAACAATTGATATATTATATGTATCATCACCAAAATTCAGAGATTAAACTAAAATTATCCTGAATCTCTAAAGTGTGGGTCTCCCATCCTGATTTTTTGTTTGAATATACGGATATCTGAACCCTCCACAAACACACAAACCAAATCTTTCATAAACTTGGTGGCTGGGGACTTGCCACTCTCAACTGGTTTAGCTGAAGTCTCCACTCTAGCTTTCTCTAGCTGGATTCTCTGACATTCAGTGTCCTTGTCTTTGAGTTCAAGATCCCTATTTTTGAGTTCCACTTGCTGTGCCAGCTCCTCTTTCTTAAGCTCAGCTTATATTTCCAACTTGCGGTATTCAAAGGCCATCCTAAGTAACTCAAGTTTCATGGAATTGCTAGGGGTCAGAACAGAGGCAGCAGGAATGGTGGCATTCCCAGAAACAGATTCAGCAACAACCCCAGAGGCAGAGTCCTCATTGGTTGCATCCTCCCCTTCAATAGTTTCACCATCAGTGTGGTAGTCCAGCAGGGCAGCTATCAGCTCAGCCCTAGACTTATCCACAAAGTCTAACTCCCTGGCTTCACAAGCACTCTGGAGAGCCTCTAAGCTCATCCTAGTCAATTTACCATTTGCAATAGACTCAATTGCTTGTAATGCAGTTATCTTGTACACAACTAAACCTCAATTTAACAAAGTGCAGATATTTTGTAAGTGGCACGGTTATATGCTGATTCTTAAAACCATAAGCATCCCACCGCTGCCACCAGTGTAAAGACTGGAGGGGGTGTCTGTACTCCTGCTATCTATATGGCAAAGGAGAGGCACAGAGGACCCCAGCCAAGAGTCTCTATTATTGGTAACGTAGTCAAGCAATCAAGGTCTAGCTTCTCAGGAGGTGATGCAGGCTGGTTCTTAAGAACAGTGTAGTCCCCAAGCACCCACAAAGGAATGTCCACACACTTGTATTAGTTAAAACACAGTCTTTATATAATTAAGTTCAAGGTTATGTACACAATCACAATAACTCACTTTGTGCTCAGTAAATCTACAATGGCTAATATATACAGTTCTAAGTGGTACCACAATTATTATCAGATTTCATTAAAGTGCATCAACTGTACTCTGGTTAAATGTCACACAAATCACTTTAAAGGTAACCAACAACAGACATAGGAGGAAGGCAGTTGGTTAGAACATTTGGCAGAATACTGGCCCCTACTACTAGACACAGATCTGTGTGGAGATCCCCCCACCTGGGCAACCTGTAAAGTAAAGATATATCACAAGCCCAGTCCATATATTGTTCTATAAGTCTTTTTTTCCTTCTATAATGTTTCCACCACCCCAATGTACCTGGAATAGCAGAGTTCGATGACGAGTCGTCGACAGATCCTTCTTGAGCGGCTCACTTTAAAGCAGGAGCCACGCATCGTCGAGATCCCTCGAAGAAAGTGAACTCAGCGTCAAGGCAGCAGCTTCGGTCCCAGCAGTGCTCGTCAACGACAGAGTGAAGACGTCCTGCAAGGAAGAGGCGTGCGGGCCACATCGATGTCGATAGTTCAGGACCGCAAAGAGTTTGTGAAGAACTATGGCCCAGCAAGGGCGTTGAGTCGTCCGGCATCTCTACAGTCGTTGTGTGGCGGGAAACCCACCGGCAGATGCTCCTTGGTGCGTCGATGGCCTGGCCTTCTCCGGCAGGATAAGGCAGGCAGCGGTGCTGACGAGTGCGTCCGTGAATCAAAAGTCTTAGGCAAAGGAGCGTTGCAGCTCCGGTCCTCGGCGTCACGGCGTCAAGTAGTCCCCTCTTCTGAACAACACGAGTTCGACGGGCCACCAGCGGTTATAGCAAACCTGCGAACCCTGGTCGACGACGGTGGACAGAATGTCTGGTGCTTATCTTCGTTCTCCTCGGCGATCCCAGTCTCTGTTCGGCAGCCTTTCGTGGGTCTGACTTCCAGGGAGCTTCGGCGAAGGTTATCGGTGCTCAATGGTCCTTTGGAGCACGGGAAGAGGGCGCCTAACCAGGTCCTCTCTTGGATCAGTCTCGACAGCTTTCGGATTTTGGTGAAGGGAGACAACCGTCAACCTTCTTCTTCAGGCTCGTCTTCAAGATTAACTGTCAGTTTCAACTTCAGCTTCTGAACGATTTCTAGCAGTGAGAGGCCCCCAGATATACTAGTTGATCTCCCATTCATTCTGCTGGGTCACACTCAGGCAACCAATCACTCGGAAGTGCATTCAGCAGTCAGTCAGCCAATCAGGCATACAGTGCATTAAGGCAATTCTCCTCCCTCTCAGACACTCACAACAAGGAATGTGTATTGGAACAAGTACCCAGCCATTCAACATTAAACTTTGCATTCATACAAGTTTTGGGCAGGGCTGTCTCAGTCATTGTGTTAAACAACTGAAACCAGACATCCACAACAAAAAGTGCATATTGGTCACACACTCCATTCACCCAGGTCCCACCTACAGGGTGTACCCACAACATACAGTCACTGGGAAGGCTCCAGCCAGTCTAGCCTGGACTTCACAACAACACCATATATGGAACTTCCACTCAACAGCCAGTCAGGGGGAAGGGACAGAGTCAGGGCTTCCCAGGACTTTGGGAAACAAGGTAACCGGCAATAGAAAGCAAGAGGCCACAGGGGCCATCTTGTTTCCTATCAGGATTCAACTGATTCCAATGGCAGGGCCTGGGTATCCCAAAATGGAGGATACTCAGAGCACCTGTCAAATTCAGCATGGAGCTGCCACCAGCCCATACCCTGCTCTGTGGGCCGCACACAGGTGCCCAAAAACATACACTAGGGGAACAGGGTTCTACACCCACCCATGGGTGCCATAAGGGTATTTCATGGGTCTCTACACCAAACCAAAAACAGGAAGAGCTGCACTGCCAGGAGTCCCACATGGACTCCTGGTCAGAAAACAATACAGAACACAAATGAAAAAGGACTACATGACAAGGACAGGGAGGCCCTGTCCCTCCAATGCATTTCCAGCATCACAGAGGGCAAAGAACATATTTTAATAAGCATAAAGTATCCATATTGGCAAAGCTAATTACTTGTATGCTCCCTGAAAAATCATTTGATTTCAAGTAGGGGTTAACATCTTAGCAGTGCCCTGATGTAACCCCGATGTAGGAAGTGAAATGACAGGGCACATAATGCAGCCTATAGTTTTGCCCACCCTTTCTCAGCACAGCATAGACACAATTCAACAAGAGCCTGCCTGAGATTGTTAGTAGCAGTGAGGCTCAGAGGTACACCAGATTGAGTGCCTTCTTCTGTAACGAGGGACCTGGCTTCTGTAATTCACTGTTATCAGTTTAACAAGATGCACAAGGATGCTGGAGGCTTGGACATTAGAACACATATTGAAAAGCCCTCAGCAGCTGAGCAAGGAAAGGAAAAGAAAGGGCAGTTTCCTGTTTCTGGAGTTTTCTATCCTTTAGCAAACAAATAACACATTTACTTCACTGTAGAGTACTGCCAAAACACTTAACTTGGTTTTTGAAAGTTTCCAATTTGTTCTTCAACCTCAAAGAGTGTTCTCCTATGCCCTCTACCCCGTCTCCCCGTGCCCCACCCTGGGCTCCTGTGCTAGCCTCCAATATTAGTAGACAGGGTGCTGCAAAAAGTGAGGGATTGTAGCAGTAAAACATTAACTGGTAGATTTGAATACCACAATACACTGCACACAAACCATATTTAAAGCCTGACCGTGATATTAATGGCAGTTTAAGAAATTGCCATGAACCTGCATGTACGCAATTATTTTGTACTGCATTTAAGACTTTGCAACATACCCCACCCTAATATTTTTGGGAAGGATTATACAAGTGCTCAGTGAAACGTTTACGTGTAGCAGAGAGATATCATATAATTTGTTAAGATCTATGCCCAATGAAACTCAGAATACCTGGAAAGGATACAGATTGTGTGAAGAGCATTGTAGCTGTCTGAATATCTGTTGCCCTAATACCATATACGTGTAAAAGCAGGCATAGTCCATACCCATTGGAATATAATTGTTTATTTGTTTTTCGTTCAATTACATAGAAGTATAACCTTTACAAAATATAAAGAGCTTTAAAAACATAAAATTTACAGTTTACATTCACATTTCAAAAAAAAAAGTTTTCATCTATTTACAATACAAAGATAAAAAGAAATCCTGTTCAATTGAGAATGCGGAACTAATTAAAATTAAGCATTTATTTTTCTATATGCTTGCAGAAACTAACCAGCTCAAAAATGAGCGGTTTATGAAGACCCTGCATCATACGAGCCCAAAGAAATTCCAAGCACTCCTCAAAATCAATATTCACAAATTTCATTAAACGATTCATTCTGATTATTTTAAAATGAGGGCATTCAAGAATCAAATGCTTCATAGTTTCCATGGGCTCATTGCATGATGGAAAACGACATTGAGTTAATTTGCTCTCCTCTTCCTGTTTCCAATTTGCAGATCTTTCCCTAGTATGGAATAAGTTCATCCTATAACGTATATAAGTATTCCTAGTATGATTACGAGGGAATAAAACAATATGATCATATCTTGGTGTACATCGCTTGACAAAATTACCGTATTCCTTGTACAGTTTGTAAGTCGAAATATTTGTCTACAGTCATCCTCCAATCATTTTCAAAGAGCCTCTTTTTTGCATAACCAGGACGCTGGTATACATCGTCAATAGATATGTTTAAAGAATTCAATAATTGCTGCATTTTGCAATGGTATTGCAGAAAGGAAGCCGAGAAGGATGAATCCAACATATCCTTCAGATCTTCATATAATGAGTTCTTTGGGGGAAAATTGATTTTTACATAGTTGGATAATTGACGCCATTTCCAGCGTCCAGATAAAGCCACTAGACCCAATTCATGACGAATTATAGCATTTGGTACAGACATAGGTAGGCGCATTACAGTTTTAATGTTGGATCCCTGTGTGGAATCTAGGAATGCACTCAGGTCACAAAGACACATGTCCAGGGAATACAAGATGACACTTTCTATTTTCAAGGTCAGGAAGTCGATCAATGGTGTTAAAGAGAATTTACAATATTTAGCATATATAATCTTAAGTTGTGATATAAGAGGTCTGGTCTTATTTCTAATAGTCTCTACCCATGCCTTGATCGAGTTTTGAGACGACAACTTGTATCCTAGATAAGTTGCACTGATGATGTGTGATATTTGAGTCTCCATAATGTACCATTTGCAACGTTTGGTATTAGTTGTATTACCAAAAGTCATGATAGCTGTTTTTGCTGGATTGGGTGTCAAATTATGCGCCATTGCAAACTCCTCAAAAAGGAGAAGCTTCGTTTGTAGTCCAGCCGGAGTGGGGTCAAAGATAATAATATCATCAGCAAAAGCAACCCATTACAGGCGAAGAGTCCCAATTTTAACAGAGAATAGGTTCTTCAATTTCCATACTACATCAAGGTCTGAAAGGTATAAATGAAAGAATGTTGCCGCAAGGTTACATCCTTGTTTCAAACCGAGAAATGTAGGAATTGGTTGAGTAGTTCTGCCATCATCTGCAATTTTAATTTTATACGAGGTGCGTGTATGCAGTTTAATGAACCAATAGATCAATACCCTGGGAATCCCCATGTTCATCATTTTTGTCCATAAAAGATTTCTGACTACATTATCAAACGCTGCTGACATATCTATCATGGCTAAGTAGACAGCATAGGAGATCTTTCCTCTAGTGCCTGCTATCATATGCGCCATGATAGTGGCGTTTAAAGTAGTACTCATGCCTTTCCTGAACCCTGTTTGATATTTCGAGCAGAGATTATTTTTAGCTATAAAGTTTTCAAGATCATACAGGAGAAGAATTGCAAACAATTTCGCATCTTTGTCAATTAATGAAATTGGCCGATAGTTGTTAGGCAGAGTCGGATCACCCTTTTCAAATATTAGAACAATATTTGCTGATACCCAAGAAGAAGGGACCGAACCTAGATTAATAATAGAGTCGAATTTAATTTTTAGGATCGCAGCCCAAAATTCAGGATTTGTTTTATAGAGGCATGGTGGAAGGCCATCTGGGCCTGCTGCTTTCGAGTAGGATAATCTTGAGATCGCCCATTTAAGATCTTCAAATGACCATTCTAAGCGGATAATCTTACTATAACATAATGTTACACCTGGAGTTGACTCAAATTTAGTTGGAATCTGAAATTTGGCTGTTATGTAATACCGCCACATTTGATCCGATATACAGTTAGACGTATCCAGCACAAACTTTTTATCAACACTTTTAATTGTGCGCCAGATTAATCGGGTATCATGAGATGAAATAGATTGTATGAGATCGCAATTGTCTCGGTTATATTTCAGAATACGAATGTGCCTAAGATTGGCCTTATATGCCTTAAGAATTAATAAGCGCTTACTCCTAGTTGCAATTACATCCAGCCGCATTGACTTAAGGTGTCTAAGTGCCTTATTTTTCTCCCTTTTTAGAAACTTACAGTTGAAGTCAAAGGGGTGGGGATGATTTTTCCTAATATATCTCTTACTAAAAAATATCAGTGTATTATTTATCAGTTCAGATAAGTGATTAATCAATTGCGTATCCATTTTCCAATTTAAGTAGTCGAGTGTGCGTATTTTAAGAGCAACTTGACTAACAAATTGCTGACAAAGCCAATGACTCCATCTTATAGAGAGACTAGGACGATCAGTCTCTACCAGAGCTAACGCTGGTTCCACAGCCAGCAATTTACATTCTAATTTCAAGGTGCATGAAATACGTGCATGGTCGCTAGATGAGATGTTACTGATGTGAAGGGGTGATGCAAGAAATACAAGAGTTCGGGAAACAAATATAAAATCAATCATTGATGATTTAGTACCCCGAGACCAAGTACAATATGCTGCAGAATCTTTGCTCAGAACCATTTCCATATCCCAGTCATTTAATAGATCTCTAAATTTGGCACCCCTGCCAATTGATAAGTTAGATGTTTTAAGTAACCCCATAACGCTTGTATCTCGAACATCACAATTAAAATCACCACCAATAATTATTTCTAAAGATTGATATTGGTTAGATATAATCTCCAAGCAATCATCTAGTTCATCTAACATTGCGTCAATTGAAATGTCAGCAGGGTTCCAATAAAGGGACAATATTAAGATTTCAGAGCATTTAGGCAATTTAGTCTCTAACAATACACCAAGTAAGCTTGTCGATTCCCATATCCATTTTGATTGAATATTAACAGAATTATTTATTGAAATTGAGAGGCTTCCACGTGGTCGCCCTTGAAGAGATCTTTTTGCAGGCATACAATATGTAGTGAATCCCGGAAATGAAAAGGAACATGTTTTCATTGTTTCTTGTAACAATAGTATAACTGGCTGATTCTCAGATAGAAGTGATGAGAACCAGGTGGTCAGATTAACAAAACCACACATATTCCATGATAGAACCTTTAATAAAGTGTTTTCAGGGTGCTATGAGGTAGAAGGCAGATTTGTAGACCCCAAAATAGCAGTAAGCATGGGCGCAAGCCATGGAATGCCTTTTGCTGTCGCTACATGGGTCATTAGCACCTGTAAATCACCATCAGCGTTACTGTTAGCATTTTTAGGAGGCAAATTTGAGGTCAATGTCTCAGCAATCGCAGGATTAATGTATGCCAAGAAATCATTTGCAGTTGTTTCGAATTCAAAGGTTAATAGACTGAAACTTTGATTTTTTAGCTCCTCTCGATTGAACCAAAGGAACTTCAGAATGGACTCAGAGTTTAGATAGCATACAGCTCTGCAATTATTCAATTGGGCAATAGAAACTCTCAGAATATCTTATGTTTTTACCATTCTTAATTGCGGAATTCGGGAGAATAGATCTAGAATGAAAGAGCGATTTATTCGCTTCCCAGCAGTGGAGATCATATCCCCTTCAAGGCCAATAAGAAAGAGCTTTTTATCTGGTTCAGATGTATTTTTAGAAGTTGAGTCTTCTATTCGTGTAGGCGGGGGATTTCCTATCCTACTCATCTGTGATGGAGGTGAAAGATACTCCTTGGTTGGTGGAGTTACCTTTAGAGAGTCCTCATATAACGCCTGCCTAAGCATTTCAAGAATGTCATAATGAGAGGTCTCCAGGGTTTTCCGCTCTATTCGAGGAGAAAGGATCGTTTCCCCCATGATGAGCTTGAATGGAAGCGAAGTTAGTGATTTCAACTGAGTTTCTGCATTTACAGAGCCATCCGCGAGGATTTTCCTCGAGGTTTCGTCTAACTCCAAAGGGAACTTCACCAGATCCTCCTTGGAATTTTCCGCAATAACCCTGCTAAGTGCAGGGCCATGTATGGAAATTCGCTTAGGAGCAAAGGTCGTTATTATGGGCTCACTCTGTATTAGATGATTTATTTGCGGAGCGATAGAAGGACCCATAATGCACTCAATAGCCGCAGAAGGGCCCAAACCTATGTCAGTTGACATAGTTGGAGAAGGAATCACGGCTTGCCTTGGAGTAATATCAAGTTGAAAGACCTTTCCTTTGCCATTTACCATATTCAAAGTATTCGAATGATTGATAGTGTTCTGTTGCAATTCAACCCTTTGAGGGCCTAGTGACTCAATACATACAGCACTATAAGATTTTCTTTTAGTCAAAATGGACTCGTTGTTAGCTTCAACATTATTGGTGTCACTGAGCTGTGTGTTTACAGGATCCTTCCTAGATGTACAGTGTCTTCCTGAGATCGGAAAGTAACTTTTCAGATTTAATTTTGACTGTAGCGTGAAGGCAGTTTCTGACAATTTTTCCTCCTTAGCACTTTTACCTGTTTCACTGTCAAGGCGAGAAGCTTTAACAGGAATATTGCCTTTAGGAGATGTAACATTAGTCGATTTCAAAGAATCCACTAAACTTTTGGACATGGGTTCACTATTCTTAAGTCGAGATAGTACTTTTGAATTCATACTTGGGGTTAGAATAAGAGCCTCTTGACTTTCTTTGGATAATTGACCAAGGTCAATGCTTTCCTCATCGGAAATTAATATTGCAGTTTCTTGCTGGACAGACTGAGGACCATCAAAGGGTTGCGATGTAGAGGTATTGGGCATGTTATTCAGGTTTTTTTTAGCCATTGCTTCTTTTCTCCTCTTAGCGTATCGCTTCACTGCTCTTAAATGAGTCTTTTTTGCACGGCGAGATAAGAAGGAAAAATTCTCATCGCTAGACAAGCCTTCATTATCTTTCTGCTGTTGTTCATTAAGAGCTTTCACCAAAGTCGAGGGACTATCCAGTGAGTCCGTAGGTATGTCCAATTTAGCAAAATGAGTAGATATTATCAAATTCATACCTTCAATTGATGATTTGAGTTCTTTAATTTCATTAATACAATTGCACTGTGGAAGCATGACAGGAGCATTTGGCATCTGAGGAGAAGAGAGCAGTGCTTCATTACAATATTGGGTACCTTTCTCACTTTGGGATGGATCAGTGTCCATACACTGCTTGTTAAGCGTTCTAAGGGTGTCAGCAGCGATAGTAAACCCTTCAATCTTGTCCATTTGGGAACATAGGTGATGCAACGTTATTTTAACATCCTTCAATTCCAAATGGGTTAGATCATGTCCCTTATCCAATAAATCAAGTATTTTTATCATAACAGGGAAGGTACATGGAGATCGCAAAGCCCTCTCCGTAGAATCAATGGCACCGTCCATTGGTTCATTTTGGATTGGCTTAATGAACACGTCTATCGGATCTGGTGAATAAGATAGACATGGAGGCTGTCGATCATAGTTGGATACCTGAGGGCTGTCCCTATTAGGGTCCTTTTCAAAACCTTTCTCACCCATTGAATATTGATTTGCCCGTTGGCTCATTTTTAAGGATCCATTAACAAGGGGAGTTAGTATACCGATTGCACAGGACACCTGGGCATCAAGGGCAGCCATAGTTTTGATGGTAGACTCATGTTGACCATTAAAGGATAAGTTGGGTAGAGGGGATTGAGACCCACTTCTGTAAGCTTCCTCTTGGGGATGACCCACAAAATTATATAAATTCTCATGGGGAAGAGGAAGTGCTAAAGGAGAGTTTTCAGTGGCATGTACCAAGACCACATGCGGTGAAGGTTTAGGCACAACCGACGCCTCCCCTAAAGTACCCGGAATCATTATTTCTGGGTTATAGGGTTCAATGTAGGAAGTGCGGCCCTGGCAGACCTGCGAGTCGATACTCAAAGATGTAAGTAAAAGTTCATTGGTTTTACTCCGCAAGCCGCCTGCCATTTCGCACGTGTGGCAGTGGTTTGAAAAAGTGTACAGAAGTATACAATCGGGAAGAACTCAACAATCTTAGTTTAAATAATAAATAAAAAAATCCACGTAAATGCAATTTAAGTCTGAACAAGGTGGGAAAAGCTCAAACAAACTCACCCATCTAGAGTCAGTTCAAGCCAAGTTGACTATGCAGGCAGGTACCAAAGGGAAAAAGGGGAAAAAGTAAATGGATTCCAAAGAGTAACAAAACACCCAAAACACCGAAGCAACGAACAGCAAACAGTGCTTTGCTGGTGCTTCGCGGTGAGCGGCGCGGGTGCGCCTGGGAAAGCTACTTAAAGAAAAGTAGCGGGCGGCACTCTATGAGGGGGCGGGACTTCACAATCAGGGAACACCTTTCAGAGAGAAAAAAAAATGAAAAGGGAGGGGTTAAACACCAAACGTGTCACATTAGTTTAAGCACAACCATACAATACACAACCCCTGTTGCACAACCACAATGGCCGATAGTATGGATAATACGCAAAAAGGTCCAATCACCTCTGCAAGGTTAGGCAGATAGGTGTCCCAGCTAAAGACGTCCTCCTTAGACACGAGGAGCAGATGAACAGCAGGGCTTCTGAGTAGGTCAAAGCTGCAGCGCGGAGACAGGAGACAGCAAACAGTGCTTTGCTGGTGCTTCGAGGTGCGCGGCGCGGGTGCGCCTGGGAAAGCTACTTAAAGAAAAGTAGCGGGCGGCACTCTATGAGGGGGCGGGACTTCACAATCAGGGAACACCTCTGCAAGGTCAGGCAGATAGGTGTCCCAGCTAAAGACGTCCTCCTTAGACACGAGGAGCAGATGAACAGCAGGGCTACCGAGTAGGTCAAAGCTGCAGTGCGGAGACAGGAGACAGCAAACAGTGCTTTGCTGGTGCTTCGCGGTGCGTGGCGCGGGTGCGCCTGGGAAAGCTACTTAAAGAAAAGTAGCACGCGGCACTCTATGAGGGGGGGGGACTTCACAATCAGGGAACACCTCTTCCGGGCAACTGCCGGCAAAACTTGCATCGGTGCTACTTAACGAAGCTTTGGAACTGTTTATAAACCTCGGCTCGCGCCTGCTTTAGGAAGCTTACATCGGCGATTCTTTCTCAAGTTTCTTAAATCAATCCCGGACGTCTGCTTCGTAATCCGAGCACAGAAATTGTGAAACGTTACTCCCGCCCCTGCTCCATACCCATTATCAGTTGCAAACTAAGCAAATGATATTGCAATGTTGCTCTCCACTTATAGGGTAATGTTAGCAATGCTAATGTATGACACATTTATCTTCTCAAAATCCTTAGTGGGAAAATGAAAAATTTAATTTTATGATGCTTTGTGTCAAGGATACTGCTTGTGTGACATTTATACAGAGAATGGCAAGCATGGAATGAGGTTCCCCTTCCAAGTAGTCTGCTTATTTACACTCATTATCCGATAATTGAGCTGACAGTTGGGCTGCATAGTGTGGGAGAAGCGTTTGCTTAGGCACCATGAGTAACAGAAATTCTGGTACTTGAATGTTATTCATATTAAAGCAAACGTAAAACAAGCATATGTGGGTACAAGTCTGGAAACCCTTGGCAGAGCCAAGGTAGGCACAGTCAAGGTTGTATCTAAATGTGGCCTGCTGCTGAAGTTAGAATCACAATTCATATGAGAGGTAGAGTCAAGTAAAAGAGTCATTGGTGGGGAGGGAAGCTTATTTGTGTAATGTGTGCAGGTATATCTTAGATCTTCTGTTCATGGAGGCACGTTTTCATATTCGTTTTTATATAATTTAGCTTTATTAAGAGAGAAAACAAATGTCAGGCAACTGCTGTGGATTGTGCCTTATTCATTCTTGAGGAGTTGGGAGTGGTAGGTGTGCGCTGCTAAAACTCTGCTGAGCAGAACCCAGAATGAACCTGGGCAAGCGCATATGACACGGCTTAGAGGGAACATTGGACGTGCCCCTATTTCACGTATCCTTCCTGTTTTCCACAGGCGCCTTGCCGACAGAAGGCAAAATTGGTCAATTGGAGAGGGGAGTCGATACGGAAGGCCTCGAGCTGAAAAAGCGAATGGCGAGTAGACTAAGGGGAATGGTAAATTGAGGGATTGGGATTGTGGTAAAGTTTAAAAAGAAATG
The DNA here is from genome assembly GCF_040938575.1 of Ambystoma mexicanum. Classification (NCBI taxonomy): domain Eukaryota; kingdom Metazoa; phylum Chordata; class Amphibia; order Caudata; family Ambystomatidae; genus Ambystoma; species Ambystoma mexicanum. The sequence continues at coordinate 394,333,032 of NC_090928.1, read as the reverse complement.
GGGGGATTTAGAAAACAGTGACGAAACAGTAATGAGTGAGTCCTGGTTTAAGAGAATTACAGAAGAAGTTGTTGCACACTTCAGTCAAAGTAAACTAGGCGACACAGATGATATATCCCTGTAAGATAATGACTTAAACCCCTCTAGGGGTATATTTAGGGGCAGGAATTAAGGAATAGAGCGCTGAGGATTAATATCGAAAGTCAACTAGTCTGTCTGTTTATATGTCTGATTTGAGGTATCGAAGAGCGACGATTTTGTAAAAAAGGTTGAAAAAAACAAGGAGATATAGTTGTCGGTACCGATTTATAAGCTAGGCTGAGGATATTGAGAACTTGGAGGTTTTGAGCGGCCATTTTTTGGAGCGCACTCAGATTTGTTGTTTTATCAACGTATTTGTAATAAAGCACTGGTAAGTATTGACAGTCAATTGAGACTTGTCACAATTGAAGATGTTACTCCTTTAATGCATCTGTGCAAAACCTTGCCAAAACACATGCCCAAGCTGAAACAGTATAGTGCGGAATGGGTGAAAGGCACAGCAGATAAGATGTTCATGCCATGGCCACAAGTGGGATCTTTTGCAAAGGCAGTATTGCAACACATGACCACATACTTGCACGCTGCATATACAGGAAAGAAATTAGAAAAGATGTTCGCTATTTTAGAGCTTTGGAAAATGTACCAGGAAGAGAGAGAGGATCCGCCACCTGAGGATTGGATGCTTAATCAGTGTAAGGAGGATGGTGTTGAGCCTTCTGCTCCCCTTGCCTCGCTTGAGATAAAAAAGTATCAGTACAGAAAGCGAAGGATTGTATCCGTTAAAGGAACTAAAAGCGGCGACAGGGTATATTAATCCGATATACACACCGCCTTCTTATAATAGTGACAATAGTCCAGTGGAGACTAGGAGGAAAAAAGAGACTTTTAATGCCATACAAAACAGGGAAGAGAAAAGTGAGCGACCAAATATATCAACAGAGATAGAACAAGAAATTAAAAGATCGAAGGGAGAAAAGGATAAAGCTGTTGAGGTAATGCTCGTACAGAACGAATGAATGGGAGGGCAGATATTGCTTAATATAGATGGTAAAAGCATCGAGGAAGTTAGTCAAAGGGAAGATCAAGATGAGCAAGATATGAAAGAGAAGGAACGAGAAAAGAGATTACATGAAGATGAATGAAAAAGGAAAACCCGACAATGGCAAGACCAGCTGTATCAGGAAGAAAAGCAGAAGAAAGAAGAAAGGGCAGAAGAACAAAGGAAGTATGTTACAGAAAGAGGGCAATAGAAGAATGGGATAGACAGGACAAAAAGAAGGAAGAAGAGGAAGCACAGAAATTGAGAGATAAAAGGATACAGAGATGAAAAGAAGAGGAAGAGAGAAGAGCAGCGGAAAGGAGAGACGAAATGAGAAAGAAAGAGGAAAGAGTTAGATGAGAAGCAAGGAAGCGGAGAGAAGAAGACAAAGAATGAGAATGAAAAAGGAGTCAGCGAGAATGCAAGATTAATCACATTCAGAATGAATTAATGCAGCCAAGACCGGTGATACAATGGAGCGATATAGAAAGAGTGCCTCTCTTTACAGGGAGCAATGTCAGGACCATCTAAAGTTATATTAGATGAAGATTTCGATATAAGGAGCATTGGAGATAGGATTGATAAAGCCTATCAGGATTTAAGAGAAAGAGGTGAATCAGGAAGCCGAGGAAAGGGAGATCGATCTATAATCTCTCAATCACGATGAGGATAGGGAACCTCACCCGGTTTTCAGCATGGAACCCTGCCTTTAAGCAGGCTAACTTTAGACAAGGGTGAAGGAGAAGAAAGCCATACTAGTTGGGGACTAGACATGTCCGACGAAGAGAGAGAATCCTTTAGTGGGGAGGGAAGTAGTATATGCGTCCCCACAGGAGGCGGAAAAGGCAATGCTTGAAGGCACTGATGACGAGGGTAGACCATGGAGAACAGTAATTTTCATTGGGGAAGGGTGCAGCTTGACTGACGTCACTGATAATGACATGTTTAGAGATGATCCATCGGATGATGAAGTGGTGTTCTTTATGAGCATTACGTATTGGATCAGAATAGAGAAAAGGGATACTCCACAGTGCATAGCAATAATGGGACATCACCCAGCATTTATTGATGAAGATGTGGAGTAAGTGCCAAGTGTTTTATGTACTGCATACCCCATGATGTAGGCCTGTTAAAAGGAGCAGGAGAGGTCAAAATAAAGCTGAAACCAGAAGCAATTTTACCTCAAGTAAGGCAATATCCAATGTCTCGAGAGGCAGATGAGGGCATTTTTGAAACTATTGCAGCATTGATGAAGCAAGGTATTCTGGTACCATCAGAGTCATCGTGCAATACCACGGTGTACCTGTGAAGAAATTAAAGGGGAGGGTGTGGAGATTCATACAAGACATGAGACTGATTAACTAGATTGTAGAGGCCGAGTTTCCTTTAGCTCCAAACCCAGCGATGATACTATGTAGTATCCCAGTAGAAGCGCAATATTTTACAGTGATTGACTTGAAAAATTCATTTTTCTCCATTCTGTTGCACAAAGACTCAAAAGACTTAACTTCCCTTACGTTTCTACCAAATTAGACTGAAACATACTAGGCTGCCCCAGGGGTACTGTGAGTCCCCATCAATCTTTAATAGAGTCCTGCAGATGGACCTTGGCGATACTGATTTGAAGAGCACTGTGATACAGTACATGGATGACATTTTAATTTGTAGCATGACAGAAGATGTGTAAAGACAAGACTCGATTCAATTAATGACAATCCTTGCAGACAAGGTATACAAAGTAGACAAGGAGAAGTTGCAGTTTTGTCAATAAGAAGTGTTGTACATAGGTCAGTTGATCTGACACAAGGGTAAAAAGGGTGACACCTGAAGGGGCTAAAGCTATCATGAAAACTGTCAAACCGCAAACAAAAAAGCAGATGCAACAATTCTTGGCATTTTGCAATTATGTAAGAGCATGGGTATTTGACTAGAGCTCATATACAAAGCCCCTTTTGCAGGCTTTGAAGAAAGCACAGGTGAATAAGGAGAAAATAGAATGGACTGAGAAAGGAGAGGAAGGGTTTGAAGAGTTAAAAAAACTAATTTGTACAGCTCCTGTTTTAGGAATTCCCAACTATGCAAAGGAATTCTTCTTATTTTCACACACTGACAGGGCATTCAGGATGGCAGTGATAACACAAAGAACTACGTTAGGGTACAAACCTTGGGCATATTACAGTGGGATTTTAGCCCGAGTTATGAAGGAGCATTTACCGTGCGAACAGACATTGGCAGCAGCCGCGTTCACAACTGAGAAGTCTGCAAGCATTGTAACAGGTTGTCCTATGACACTGTTTGTAGAGCATGCTTGTTTGCTACTTTGGAGAAACCTAAGGGTACATTGACATTTCAGAGGGCTTCTGTGTACGAAGTTGTTATATCTAATCTAGTGATTAAAATTGTCAGATGCAAAGTGTTGAACTCTGCCACATTTGTAGCTGAACCAGTGGCAGAGGCTGAGCATGTGCATGATTGCGCAAATTACGAGGAGTTCTACGATAGTGTGCCATGCATTAAAGAAAAAAACACTGTCACGAGGGGAGATTCTTTTTGTTGACGGTTCTTCCAAAATTGATCAGACAAGTGGGGAAAGGCATTCTGGTGCAGCGGTAGTGAGGCATGGAGTAAACTGTGAATTTAAGATTGTGGCTCCGCATATGTGATGCCGACTGTACATGCAGGGCTAGCGCGTTGGAAAAGGAGGGGCTACCTCCAAGCGGACGGCACTCCAGTGCAACACGCATCCTTATTGGATAAGCTTATTAAGGCACTACAACTCCCAGTAGCCATAGCGGTCGTTAAAGGTGCCACGCATAGTAAGCAAGCTCACTTTGTCTCTCGCGAAATGAAGCCACAGATGCAGAAGTGAAAAAAGTTGCATACGCACCAGATATTTCAAATTCTGATGCTCCAAATGTTAGAGAAATGGTGGTTAAAATTCTGGTGTTAAATGAAGGGTTTAACCATTCACCAAGAGCTCAGTTAATGGAAATTCAAGGAAGAGCACCACAGGAAGAGCAATAATTGTGGAAGCGAAGGGGGTGTTCGTTATCCCCCACATAAGCATTATGGCAGCAGGACAGTACCGGAAAGCCGACAATGCCAGTAGCATTATTAAAGGTAGCACTTGAACAGCTGCACTACCCAACGCATGTAACTAGGGAGAGTCTCGCTGCAGCTATTGCAGAAGACTGGTTCATACCAAACATGTTAGAGCATGTTGCATTTCATGTAATAAATTGCATCCTTTGTCAAAAGTTTACTGCTGGGCATACACTTCAAACAATTAGAGGAGTGATTCCTCAACCGAATGGTCCGTTTCAGCATTTATATATTGATTATGTTGACATGCTGTAAGTATGTATTGGATATAGGTATCCGATAGTGGTGGTGTGTCCCTTCTCCAGGTGGGTTGAAGCAGGTCCTTGTACACACCCTGACGCCACTTGTACAGCAAAGCTTTTAGGATGTGAAGTATTTCCAGGATGAGTGTGTGAAATGCTGAGATCTGATAATGGGCCACATTTTGTTAATGAAGTATTTGAACAAATAGGGTTGTTATTGAATATTAAACATACATTTTCTTCTGCTTATCACGTGCAAGCAAACAGAATATGTGACGGACTCAATGGCCTTCTAAAGGAGAGAGTCGCTAAGCTAAAATTGACACTGAAGAAGGGATGGCGATATTACCTACCCTTAGCTTTATATGCCCTAAGGAATCAGCCTGGTTCGGACCATCACCTCAGACCCCACGAACTAGTGACAGGGAGACGAATGAGAATGCCTTTGACTCCTCCATCAAAGAGCAGAAGTGATGCCCAGAGCTCTGCAAAACTGTTAGGAAATTAATTAAATGAATGTGACTGCTAGTAACTGTCATTTCAGATCAACTCAAGCACAAGGGGATCGGTCTCAGGACACAGATGAAGACGATACAGCAGCAAGAATCTGTGAACTATTACCAGCCCCAAAATGTTTGTTGGAGACATTGTGCTGATCCGTAATTTCACTAGAAAGTGGCAAGAACCTAGGTTTGTGGGGCTGTACATTGTGGAAAATGTTACTCCTTATGCAGTACCAAGTTTCAAAGCAGAAGAGCCTGGATTTGTCTCAACGATGTTAACATTTACAGCGGAGAGGCCGACGCACCCCCAACAATCAATCCAGAAGCAAGACAAGAAGAAGAATTTCAGCATGTGCAGACTCGATCGATGAGCAGGAAGAACAATAACCCAACAGATTGACTGAGACATGCAGATGTGGACTTGGACTGTGGCTCCCCTGAACACTCCTTTTAGATATTTTAGCAGGCATACAAATCTATTTCTTGAGCTGAGCTACAGAGTTCTTTGAAAATTAACTTTAGAAAGTTTTTGACATATATTTTGGTTATGATTAAGCGGCAGCACCTAATAAGGAATTGGAAGCGTGACCAGTACGCCCATTCTTTTCATACAATGCAATTGTTTGGTTGAATCCATGATTTTGACAAACGACGATGCCCATAGGATCTTACATGCTGTTTTCATATGTATACTTTGAGCTTATCCCGCTATTGTTGGCCATATCAGTAGCATACCTATTTTTCTGCATGATCCTAAAAATGGCCCTGCAATAAGAAGGCTGCTTACAGCAATAGTTGAACAGATTCTGCAGTTACCTGATTTTCCTGAATTGCCTGATCAAAATATACAGGCATGATTAGGAAACTTGAAAATAGCATGATTTCAGAGAATGAGCAAACCCAAGAAATACTGGAAATGGCACAAATGGTGTGTATTAATATTCGGGTGTATAATATATGCATGTACAGTGTCTATTTTCATTTTTCTGTTTCTTCTGGTTCACACCTTTTACTTTATTGGTTCAGGAACAGTGGAATCTCCTTTGGTTCTCCCTACTTTAGGAAATCGTTCAGACTTGTCCATTTTAGACGAGCCAAGGCATCAGGGTACTTTCTGACCAAAACAGAGCTGCTTTGGAGTTGTTTCCATGGGCTGCAACCATTATGATCGGAAGACGCAAAAGAAATGCAGCGGAAGATGAGAATGGCATTAACACATATTTAGACAGTACAGCACACTTGGGTAATAACATGTGTTATCAGCCCATAAAAAAGGTGGGTGAAAGGACAAATAAGGAGGCTTGCTATGTCTGCCCGAACTTTCATTCCTAGAGAAGTACTAGAGTATGATGCCAGTTGTCTCGTTGATCTTGCTACATGCATGACCCGAGTACAGTTCCAAGGACATTGGGCTACCTTGCGAATGAGATCGAAATGGTCATTTCCATTCCAGGATCTTTATATCAAGACTACACAGATGGAGAAGGAGCCTGCATGGAAGAGCAAGATGCTCACATACCCTAGGGCAGGACAGGATAAAGTAGTTGTAGCAGAAATTAAGAGAATGGACTGTCCAGATAAAGATGAATTGGCCTGGATGCCTGTGAACCCGTAGGCCCTTTAAGCAAGTTAGCGCTCTAAGGGATGGATGGGGATGCAGATCTTACTCTTATACCAATAATAAGACAGACTCAGCAAGTTGGAAAAACATAACTGTTTTTAATTGCAATTGTCTAAAACAGGGAGTACAACGGGTGTCAACGGATGGCCCACAGCATAAGTCTCAAAGCATTTCATAAAAAATTACACTTTTATAGCAAAAACTCATCATACGTGATGTCATACTATGTCATACTATGTGATAAAATAAGATAACCTACTTGGGGTTCTGATAGGCTTAAGGGGGACATCTAGGTATACTTTCTATGGTGGTATTATTGTGATTGGATCTCTAAGTCTGTTGGACAGCCACGCCAACCCCTAGTCCAAGTCATCTTCGCTGTCATGAAAAACACAACGTTTCATTGGCATTCAAACTATAGGGCTCTTTTCTACGTGACCCTCTACAATTGGTTGGCACGCTTGTACCCTTCTGGTATATTCCACTGGCTAGCAGCATGCAAGCTGGTACCCCAGGTGCTGGAGGGTTGGATGCCTCCCCACCCAATTAGCCCAACACCCATCATCACTTCTGCTGTCTGGCATTCAATCAGTCCTTTGAACTCGGCCTGAGAATAGAAGGGAGTGTGAGCATGGTCTTATCTCCTTCTCTGTATTTAACACTATTAAATGAATAAAACCTGGCACTTATAGTATTTTCCATTACACCTCAACAGAAGCTCGTCTCGCTTCTCACGTTCATTATATCTTCTCAAATAGATAACCAGTTTCTTGGCTGCTCCAACCCTTGTCACCGGGCCAGACAACCTTTCTCGAATCTTCTCTCGCCGTCAGCTGTTTTCTTCAACTGCGCCACACTTTCAGCCCTTCTGTTCACAGGGTCCTAGTTTGCTAAAATGTGTTGTGGAACATCCAGATTCTGTATATATATATAATGGCCACACCGCCTGCAGTCTATTCACTACGTATAACCAGCCTTTTGATTACTTAGTCTACTTGCGTTTCAGCATCTGTACAATTATAAAACGACTTTGCATTTTCTTCAGAGCTTTCCGCACTTGCAATCTTCATTCTGCTCGTGAAATGTTGCTCAATTCTTTACTTCGCCTTCAGATTCTATAAGATCTATTCACCTTCTTCATTGGCATCTCTTCTGGGTGCGTCATTTGTGCCTCATGTGACGTCACCAGTCTTCTCTTTCATTCATCTTCACACTTCATCTGGGGTCACCTTTAAAAGACTGTAATTTCTCTGCGGGTACATCGTATAGGGCTTTCTCAATGGATACCTTGTTTCAAGGACTTTTCGAGGCATAGGGACCATTATTGGCGTCGTGTATGTCACATTTTCTGGTTTCCAACATATAGGCAATAAGGGGGCGGGACTTCAGGTAGAAGCACCTGGCTCCTCCTCCACACCTGGATTCTGTTAAAGAATGCAGATGCTAGTCTATGGACAAGTAAGGACCAAAAAAAGATGGGAAGGAGGATTGATGTCCTGTGTAGCTCATCTTTTAAAGAAACAATATGTATGAGAAGTACAAAAGGTGAATGACGACTGTTTAAAGTCATGGGCTGAACATGCCAAGCTGCTGACATGGGTAGAAGATGAATCAGGACCAATGTTTGTAATCCCACTGACGAATGTGACATTGTGTTTTCAGCGAAAAGGGAGAAGACATGTGGCAGATAACATAGGTTGTAAGACTATAGTTGATGTTTCCGGTATGGGAGCAGGAACAGCGGTTCTGATGGATTGGTATTGGGCATGTGGACCTAGAGTTTACATGAAGTTTCCTAAGGATTGGGGAGGACGTGTTTCTTAGTGCTTGTCCATGCTCCAGCGTTGGTGATTCCAAAAAGTGAGCCGAATATTGGTGAATTTCCGAAACGCAGATGCCATTTGAGGAGAAGGAGATCACTTGAGTTCCTCAACTGAACAAGGAGAGAGAATTATTTTTCAGCAAAATCGATAGATGCTTTTGATGCGATTCCATATGAGCGCAGGCTGTTCAGCAAGACTGCCTCGATATTCACAACTATATTTATGCCTGGGATCCAGATGATGGCAAATGCTAAATGGCTACAGATTATCAGATGGGAACTCTTGCAGATGATCAACACCACCATTAAGGGATTTAATGCAATCAAGGAGGAATTGAGAGCCATAAGACTGATAACTCTCCAGAACAGATATGTCCTTGATATGATCACAACCATGGATGGAGGTGTTTTTCCTAAAATCGGGCCATCATGTTGCACGTTCATACCTTCTCATGATGACGAGAATGGCAACTTGACAGAGGCCATAACGTTGCTGACAAAGTTACATAACACGATGGAAGATGAGACAGAAGATATTGCAGATGATAGCTGCTTTGCGTCCATTTTCTCATAGGTTCCACAATGGAAGGCGAACATCTTCAAGCTCTTGGGAGCCATACTTGGGATGCAGATGTTTGGATTTTGTGTAATCAGGATGATAATTAAAAAGTGCAAGAAGACAACAAAGAAAGCAGTAGGAATGAAGGTCATCATAGATGTTCAATTAGGGTTCGAATCCAAGGAATTGACAGATGAAGAAATCAGAGACTACATAAAGACCAGTATTTTAGCACCAGAGGGAAGGAAGTTCCTGCATCCAAGAAACCACAGGAAGTATGTGCGACGATGGATTTACTGCAACCCAAATGGCTGATGCAGCCTTATGTCCTGAAGTATTGATGAACATGTCAAATCAGCAGGATCTCTGAAAGGAGTCATGAAAATGTGGACTCCGAGAGGATGTCGGGATGTGGAAGCTGCTAAAGGAGTGGTTGATGGATCAACCAGAGGGGGAAGTGTATGGGAGCAGTCGAATGCCTCCACAGGAAGTTACGCCCCTATCCAGGCTATATGATGGAAACCGGAAAATGCGACACGTGCAATGCCAATAATGATACCTATACCACGAAGACTCTCTGAGACAAGGTATCCGTTGAGAAGACCCTGTGAGAAGTACCCTCGAAAGGCTGATGATCACCTGAGAAAGGCGCCTGAAGAAGTGTGAAGATGTAAAAAGGAGAAGCTGGTGACGCCATGAAGATTGAGGGTGACGCACTAAAAAGGATGACCAAAGAAGAGAATGCATAGGTGATATAGATTCTGATGGCGAAGTAAAGAATCAAGAAGACTTTCATGTGTGGAACAAAGATTGAATGAGTCTGAAGAAAATTGAAGAAAATGCAAGGCGTTCAATAACTGTAGAGACGCTGTAACGCAAGTACTCAAAGTATTCATATGGATGGCTATTCGTAGTATATAGACTACAGGCGGTGCCGCCAACTTATATGTACATAGAGTTCTGGACATTTGATGATATATTTTCGTAAGCAAGTCTCCATGAAGGAAGATGGATTTGAAGCTACGTGGGTCGCAGCAAAGAATAGGCTTAAATTCAAAACAAAATCAGAAAGGCTGTCTGGCTTGGGGGGTGCTGTTGAGCAGCCCAAAGATGGCTTTATAGCTGCAGAGCTCTGTGATATGCCGACAGGCATCCTTATACTGTGGCGGCCCCTGATTGAAATTTGGGTGAAGTGGACCTTCCGCTGTGCTGCTCCGACCCTTCCATCCGAGAGCGGGGAGCGATGGCTGACAGCTCCCACCGCGCCGCATATCACTGGGCAGCCTCCCGGCCTGTTGTTCGGTGCTGACTGCCGGAGTCATCAGCCACTTTTCTGATAGTGGCTCGCTTCTGCCTCCATCGACCCCACTCGCCCGGGCTGAGGCGCCCACCACCGATCCACCTGACGCAGCTCCCGCTACCATCCAGAGGTCACCAGAGCCTGCCCACCTGGCTGACAGGACAGCGCTGCGCTCCTCGCCCCATTGTGAGAGCTGGGCCGGTGAGTACTGAGACCTCCTTGGTCCCCGGCGCATATCCTACCTCCCTGGTGCCAGAAGGGGGACTCCCTCTTGGAGCTGGGCCCACTGCCCCCTGACGCTGCACTGTACCAGCTCTGGCGCTCTCCGCCCCTGCAACCACTGGGGCTTCTCCTGCTGGACACGTCGTGGGACTCATGTACAGACATCAAGCCGGAAACATTGCGGCGCACCCTGCCCAGACCTGTCTGCCTAGGGGCGCCGCACCGCCACATTGTGCAGTTAGATCCTTGCTGCAGAGCCTCGAAGGGGAACCCGACAATAGATCCTTGCTGGTTCCTTGGCCCCAGGCACTGCATGCAGTGGGGTGCCTGCTGTGCAATGGGAAGGGGCTGACAGACTCACATATCACCTGCAGGCCACTCTCTGGTACAGGCTCCGTTCCCCAGTATTAACTTCATCGTGCAATCCTTGTTATCTTCACCGCCCCACCCTCTGTGAATTGCTTCAGGACCCCCCCAACACATCGCTGCTGCCTCGCTCCGTCTCCTCCTAACATAGGGGCTGCTAGCTTAGCATCCCACTGAACCAATGATCATTCCCCCTGGGCCTAACGTTCCTCCCTGCTAACTAATTGGATATTCTAACCTCATCTCTCTGGTAGCACTGCAGTGGCGGTTGGAGTGGCGCTTTTCACCCAGGACTAGCATGTCATCACCCCTGTCCATCAGATCTGCGTCTTTGCTCCACCTCAGCTGCTCCTACTGGCAGGACATGACTAGCTTCATTCTTCCCTGAGCCCCTCCCCCTGGCCACCCGTGCATATTCGTTTTCGGATACACTGGGTGACCTCAGAATCTGGAGACATCTCATGGCTGACCACCAGGCTGTCCCACCCACAGGCTTGATATCGTGTGCAGCAGCCTACGACCCTGCACTCAGCTGGTAGCCTTGATCTGCCCCACCACGCACTGTGTCTGGCAATTGGTCCCCTGAGCTGAGCAGCCCATTAGCTCATTTGTGGTGCCCCCAGGCAGCATTGATGGTGAGCAGCACCTCCTTGTATTTCTGCTCGCACTTTCTGCTTTAGCTCCAGCCCTCATCCGCATCAGTCGGGCGTTACAGCTGCTTTCGCCACCCCAGGGGCTGATACCCGCACAACCTTGCAATAGTGGTTACTGCATGGCCCATATACCTCCTGCTCCGGCTACTGAATCCGGCACTTCCTCATAATGTCCAATAGATCCCGTGGGGCGGGCAAGACTGGCACCATGGACAAGTTCACCAAATCGACACCTAGGCTTGATCTGGAGCAGGCTGCATCCAGCCGCGAGGACACGGACGCACCTATAGACGCCCCAGGCCCCGACCTCGCAACCATAATGGAATCCATGGCCAAGAACTTTGCCTCCTTCCATGAAAAACTGGACGACATCAACGCTAATGTTGCATCACTCAAGTCTAAGCTGGATCAGCATGGCTCCAGGATCACGGAGGCGGAAACAAAGATCAACACTAACGAGGATGGACTCATGAGTAATTAGCGCCCTTGATAAATATTCCCTACTGACTGTTCTATCTGTGGATCGGCTGTTTAGACTAGCCGCCCTAATTAGGGTGCCCTTAATCACCCTTTCTAACTGAATGCTACAAATTGGGCTGTATCAGGCGTCACATGATCCTCCTTCAATCACCCTTACCTCCCGATTTCGTATACCTATTTCACGCTTCACCCATGCTTGTAATATTGATGTATGACTATCGTGATCCTACCTCTTGAGATGTGAAAGGAACGGTTTCTGGTCGCCACGTTCACTGTGAGTACCTAGTGGCACCCTTCGGGTTCCCATGTTAGTTGACTTCACGGCAGAGACGCAGCCCACTGCAGCTGCAATGTTTGTTTTGATGTTTTTGATGCACTCGAGCCCCTGTTGGGCCAGTGCTCCGGTACAGATGAGTTGGGAGAGGCCCACATTCGGGAGGGCATGGGGGCCGGGGGGCGGGTACACTGCCAGTTTGGGATTGGTGCTAAGGGAGGAGGGGGGGTGCAGGGTGTTTTAGAAAAGCGCAGAGAAGTTAGGGCACTGCGCACATTGAGCGATCCACAGCACTACATCTCCAATAGCACACGATACATGGGCAGACGCGTTCATTGGAATGTTCCCTGAAGACGGCCGAATGGCTGTCCAGTTGATGTCCTGGAATGTCCGGGGGATAGGCAACTTTACCAAAGCCCGTAAGATTACGGCATACGGGCAGAGACATGGGGGAAGATTCTCCTCCTGCAGGAGACGCATGCCCTTGGCCGCCTTGCATCTTGTCCAGCGTCCTCTTGGGGTCCCAACAGATTTTACACCACGTACTCCGCACAATCCAGAGGGGTCCTGACGCTACTTCACAAGTCGGTTAAATTCATATTGAAGAAAAGCCTCATAGATCCTGAGGGGAGATATGTCAACTCTACTGTACATTAGCTGGCAGGGAGTATCTGCTTGTGAACACATATGTCCTGAATATCGACATGCCCAAATTCTTTGATAAGGTGACCTCTCTACTGATGGGATCGGTTGGGGTCTCGATAATCTGGGGGGGGGACATGAACCTCATTCTTGATAATGCAATAGACAGGACCGGCACTGCAGCTAGGGACCACTCATTGGCATCCAAGAGACTACACGTACACATGATAACTATGGGGCTATGAGATGTATGGAAGGCAATTCACCCGCAGGGGTGCAAATATACTTTCTACTCCTCCGTCCATGACAGCTCCTCTAGAATAGACCTGTTTCTGGCCACTGGCGACCTAATTGGCAGAGTCGTGGATACCCGCATGCTTAGCTGCACCCTGTCTGACCATGCTCCTGTGACGATAAACGTGGAACTGGGGTCCTCTCCGCCCCTCCCCGCAGTGCCTGGCGCTTTAAATCAGAAGCACTATGTGACGTAGTATTTAAAGCCGAGATCCTTGCGGACCTAAAAACCTTCTTTGAGTGCAACTCGCAACAAGACACTACCCTCGGGGTCCACTGTGAGACCTTTAAGGTTTATATCAGGGGCATGGCCATCTCATGGGAGGCAGGGGTATTAAAAAGAATCAGGAATGATCTACAACATTCCGAAACTAAACTTAAAGATTTGGAGCAAGACACTGTGACAGGGGCTACGCCCTCCGAGTTGGCTCAAATCAGAGCAGAGCTGGAAACGTTTGAATCTCATGCTATACGTGAGATAAAATCCGGGGAGGACACTTGCACGACTGGTCCGGGCTGAAGGGGGCATATCACATATTGAGTGCATTAAAGATGCTAAGGGAGACCAGCAGATCCTTTCTCTCTTCTCACAATTTTACACCGAATTATACACCGCACTACATGAACATAATAAACAGGATATTTCAGATCTGCTTGACAAAATCCCCATGACCTTTATATCCCAGCCCACTCCTGAGCAACTAGAGTCCCCCATAACACTGGATGAAATCGTCAAAGCAATCTCTGATCTGCTGCCGGCTAAGACCCCTGGTCCCGATGGACTTACGTCAGAATTTTATCAAGAACATGTCGCAATCCTTGCACCTAGACTGCTGGAGGTCTGGTCCGAATCATTACGCGAATCCATCCTCCCCCCTTCGATGCGAGAGGCAATCATCATGGTCCTTCTCAAACCTGATAAACCCAGCGATGAGTGCAGGTCCTATAGGCCCCTCTCACTCATGAACATAGATACAAAAATACTGGCCAAGACCCTGGCTAACAGATTTCTCCCAATCATGCCGCACCTCATCCACGAAGACCAGAGTGGCTTCGTCCCTGGATACTCTACGTCTCTTAATATCAGAAGGCATTTCAACGTCCTCTCCAGAATAGACCAGGGTACACAAGCTGTGGCGGTCACATTGGACGCACAGAAGGCCTTCGACATGGTATTGTGGCAATACATGTGGCCAGTCCTGGAGAAAATGGGGCTGGGCCCGAATATGATCCAATATATCAAATTACTATACACTAGCTCCACCGCCAAGGTACTTGTCAACTCAATGACCTCACAATCCTTCGAGTTACGGAGGGGTACATGCCAGGGCTGTCCATTTTCCCCCATCCTTTTTGCTCTAGTTATTGAGCCAATGGCAGACTACGCCAGGGCACAACATTCCGCAAGGACGTGCGGCTGGCGGACTCCCCTGATATAATATCGCGTTACGTGGACGACATTCTATTATATGTGAGGGACCCCTCTAAACCACCTCAACCCCATATTGAGAGACATAATTAAGATAGGCACTTTCTCTGGCTATACGATAAATTACACGAAATCCGAGATAATCCCCCTAACCAGTGCAACTCAACAACCGACCTGCGAATATCCCCTCCGCTGGTCCCCCGATGGTATAAGATACGTAGGGGTTCAAGTGGCATTATACAGATCCACTTTGATCGCTGACAACTACTCGGCTGGGGCGAAGTACTCCGAGTCACTCTCCCTGGCTGGTAAACTCTCACTGATTAAAATGATCTTGGTCCCTAAACTATTATGCATCTTTGGAAATGTACCGCTCTGGTCGGGGCAAAAATATTTTTATGATTTACACGCTATGGGTTCTCAATTCCTATGGCACGCTGGTGCGGTACGAAAGAAATGGCAACATATGGCCCTACCTTATGAGAAAGGTGGGTTCACGGCTCCTGACCTCTCCCTTTATTGGATAGCAGCCCAAGCTCAATTTGACTCATGCTGGTGCAAACACCCCACTGCTCCCCCCACGTCAAGTTGGAAAAACTGGCTACGACTGATACCAACACAATGACCCTTGTCCTCCATCACGGATATTCAACTGACGCCCCAGTTGACCCCGTTGTGTCCACCCTGACGGTGTGGCGCCACCTTATTGATCTCACATCCTCCCCTCACCCTTATTACAAATGGTTCCCCATATGGAATTTCCCCGGACTTGAACCCACTCATGACAAACTCCTCTCCCAGCACTGGCTCGACCTGGAGTATCAAGCGCTAACAGATCTAGATCGGAGGGAAAGTTCATTACCCCACAGACATGTCACCCCGCCCATACCGGCTCGGCACTGGAAATGCTACACTATTACAGTCTTCGCAGTGTGGTTCGGGATATGTGGTCGACATTCCCACACGAACCATCTGGCACCCCTGAGCTGCACTTCATTGCCAACTCCAGCAATAGTCAGAGCATAGTCTCCTCCTTATATAAAATTCTACTTACGAAACACTCAAATGCGGACCCCAAGGTCGGAGAGCATGGGCTGATGACCTCGGCCTCGATATTCTGGATGACATGTGGAAGATGATGTGTTCTCATATATTTAAGGTTTCTCTAGATTTTAGATTCCGTTGCATGCAGTACAAAATATTGAATAGAGTGTACTATACCCCTCACAAACTGACTAGGTTCAACTGAGACAATGTTCATGTTTGCCCGAAATGCCGCGCTGAGGGTGTAGACCACGCCCACATGTTCTGGTTGTGCACTGCGCTGTGGGCATTTTGGGGAGATATCTTTGATGCACTCTCTGAGATTGTGGGTACTGTAATCATTCCGGATCCAATGGCGATGTTGTTCGGCATTTGGAGGGGGGACGGGATAAGGAAAATGTCAAAATTTCTGAACGTAGGATGTATGGTCGCCAAGAAATGTATTTTGATGGATGGAAATGTCCCTCCCCACCCACCTTTAAAATGTGGCTCTCGGCCCTCACTTGGACATAAACATGTGAAGAGGACTATATTGCCTCCCTACCAGCGCACTCTCGCCCCAGAAATGTGTGGACTGCCTTCTGTAGCTACTTAAATAAAGAGACTGATGAGGACTCAACCCCATTCGTATCGCCTCCCCCATGAACATAGTTCGTATTATTGCTGGAAATAGCTGACCCCTACCCGTTGAGGATAATGGGCCTCATTACGACCCTGGCGCTAATGGGTTAACGGCGCCGTAAAAGGCTGCGGTGCCGTTAACCCATTAGCGCCTGATTACGAGGTCTCTTTGCGGGACCCGACCTTAACGGCTTGTCTACTACACCAGCCGTTAAAGTAGGGACCCGCAAAGGGACCTTGGTGCTAAGTACGGTACCGCAATTTACGGTACCGTACTTAGCGCCTTCCCCATTCCCATTGAGCCCTATGGGGCAAAAAGGGGAATGGGGAAGGGCCATGGAGAAAGGGGGAATTACCGCCCGACAACCTTGTAATGGGGTGGTAATACCCCCTTTCTCCATGGAGGAGTCGGTAAGTTACCGGCATGGACCATGGTGCTATTAGCACCATGGTTTTCCGCCTGGGTCGTAATGAGGCCCAATGCCTACGACTGCTCTTGTGCCGACTGCATTCTGTATGTAGATAAATATGTTGGTTTGCTCAAAGTGTGTACCTGCCTGAACTCTACCAATAAATTAAAGTTTAAAAAAAAATGTCTGGCTTGATGTCAAAGACTGGAAGCAGCCAAGAATTGGTTATCAGCGTAAGAAGAACAGTACACAATGGAAGCCAAGGCACCCCTTATTAAAGGTGCAATGAAGGAACACCATGGATGCCACGTTTCTTCATTAAAGACGAATAAATGCTATAACACGAGCAAATTCACAGTCTCTGATCACGTGAGTTGAGGATGAAAATAGATGAAGAGCATAGTGCACCGGACTGGAGATAGCAAGTGCTCACACTCCCATATATTCCCAGAGACAAGGAGCTACTGCAAGGCCAAGTTCAAAGACAATGTGAATAGCAGACAGCATGAGTGATGAGAGATGGCAGGCTAATTGGGTGGGAAGATAATGTCGAGTCCACCCACCAGCACCTGGGGTACCAGCTTACATGCTGCTAGAGTCTTGTCGGTTGCCCAAGGGTACAAGCGTGCCAACCAATTATAGATAGCCGTATAACAAAGAAAAAACAAAGAGGTGATGGCTGGAAGATTTAGAATGAATCTTAACCTCTGGAATTGCTCTGGGCAACCCTTCAGACCATCATTCTTTGCCTGCCAAGCCATTACAGAAGGGGAAAGACTTTATGCAAACCAGGCTTGGTCCCACCCCAAAAGCGGCAGTCCAACCTGAACTGCTAGGTCACATCCCTTCTGCACGAGACCACAAGCCTCCCCGACATGTTTCAGCCTTGTTGAACCTCATCAGTGAGGAGTAGCTTGGGTCTCTAGGCCCAGCAGGCACCAGACCCATGTCTGGGCATACCCGTCCCACTCGGGGTGACAAAGCAAAAACAGAGGTGATGGCTGGAAGATTTAGAATGAATCTTAACCTCTGGCATTGCTCTGGGCAACCCTTCAGACCATCATTTGCCTGCCAAGCCATTACAGAAGGGGAAAGACCATATGCAAATCAGGCTTGGTCCCACCCCAAAAGGGGCAGTGCAGCCCGAACTGCTAGGTCACATCCCTTCTGCACGAGACCACAAGCATCCACAAACATGTTTCAGCCTTGTTAGGCCTCATCACTGAGGAGTAGCTTGGGTCCAATGAGGCTGAAACATGCCAAAGGGATATCAGTGATGATAAGGGATGCAAGTAAGAGAGTGTGATGAGAAGGGAAAGAAGGGCAAAAAACCAGGGAATGCTCACAAAAGAGGCCCATGGTGTCGAGGCTCATATGGAATTCTCCAGAGTTTCCTGTAGGCCAGTCTGTCATTGGCAGTATTTTTAGGAACTGCCATATAACGAATTTCACTGACCTTGAAGTGTGTACAACCGCCTACAAAAGGGTACCACAAGTTTGAGTGACACTAAGGAATAGGTTCAGTGCAGCATTAAACACTGTGGAGGAACCTGGGCAGTTGAAATGCCCCTCACCCAAATGATCTCCTAATACGTTTTGAATTTTCTGCACCGCTTTATTTTGATCCGTTGTTGCAGGGCCCCTAAGAGGAGTGGGGCCCATAGGCCGGTGCCCGCTTGGCGTAATGGATAACACGCCACTTAATAGGTTTTACACCATGGGCGGTTTCATGGAACATTTGGGGCTGGTGGATGGCAAGGCATCGGGCACAAGCTTGTCTTCATGTGTGAACAAAGAAAGGGCCTGGGTGAGCGCTGCTGCGCTTGGGCAATGCCACTCATTGTCTCTTTTATTTTCCACCTAGATCCGCACTGTTCATGCGGGGTGGGGGGCACGTATACGTAGGCACGCTTTGTATTCTTTACGTCTAGGCCATATTTCTCTGCACACACTAAAGACAGCTTTGCCGCCAACACTTTGCAATGCAAGGGTCACAGACCTTCCATAATGCCACCCGTTGTCCCTTACATATTGGAGCAATCAGCACTCTATATCAGGGAAGCCTCTTAGTATAAAGCATCACAATATCATATGTACACATATGTGCTTCACTTCGTGAGTGTAGTGAAAGGTTAACGAGGCAGCTGTTAAACTCGCACATTTCAGCGTGCGAGCCCTGTGAGAAAATATTGCCCAGTGAAAGCATTCCACATTTCTACATCATAAAGCTGCTGTTTCAACTTCCGTTTCCTGTGTGTTGCCACGGTAGGTATGCCTCTGCAGGAACAGTAGCACGAGGCAAGGGGGATGTGTTAATGTTGAAATGTTAATTCATCCAAGTTGCAGGCTCTAAGTGAAAAGTTGATTAAACTGCAGATTGTGTTACAAAATGTGCTTTGGTGACAAATTGTGCAACATCTAATTTCTCCTTGATGTGTGCCCTGAGAAAAAGGGTAAAACGAATCGACTGGTCACAATATAAATGAAGTACTTAAAAAAAGCAAATATTCAACAAACGGACAGTTTCTTAAACACAAATCATTTTGTGACAAAAAACAAACTTTGTTACAAAAACAATTGACTTGTTAAAAAAGTAACACATTCTTCATCGTGCAAATCAATTCTTGGCAAATGTATTTATTTATTTACGGTGCATTTGCAAGGCGCTTATACAAGTAAATTGTATTTCAAAGCGCCTACAGGGCAATGTGAGGGAACATGAGAGTAATTAGATACAACATTGTAAGATAGAGGCGGACCTACTAGGCTTTGTGAGCATTCAGAACACAGTGCAGAGAGAGAGAAGGGCGTAAGTGCCAGGTGTAATGCAAATGGATTTTTGGTTTTAAAAAAACATTTTTGTTACAAAACCAAATTGAATCCCTAAAACAGAAGCCTCAACATATTTCAATTCACTTTGCGGCTAAAACGCCATTCATTTCACAGTCCATTTATTTCACATTTCCACCCAGATTTGCAATTCGGTACTCAAGAAAAGGGGCCTGGCATTCTACCCGTAAAGCTTCACACTTCACATCTCCAAGACCAAATGAAAGTCTGGACTTTGAGTTTTTTTTCTTCTAGTGTTGCTCTGTTTCCAGGTATCATCTAGAAAATGGCCGTCAGAGTGCGCACTTTTAATTCCACTTCAGAATCTTTCTTTTTTGGGCACCGTGGCTTGATACCAATCCCCCTCGGAAGCTATGACTAATCTTAACCGTCCGGCACAGATGATTTATTGAGAAACAACTTCGTGCGCGCAGCGTTCGTTCCTTGGAGACCCTGAATTTGTCACTCAAATATGCTTCATATTGGTTTTCATGTCGGTGAATTCAAGGAAGCCCCATAAATCCTGCAAGACAAGCAATGCATCTCGGTGGTTGTTACTATGGCTTTAAAGAAAGAAATTAGGGTTTTCTTGGACTTCTCAAAACTCCTGTGCTCACTGCTCTCTCACAGTAACATCTCACTAAACCAGGATCCACCCTTTCATGAATTCACTCATCACAGGTGCACTTCCCAAGGTCACCCATTGCTGGCTAGACTTGTGATATTATTATGCATTGATAGTTTAAAACGAAGAATTAAGTCTTAAAAACCTTCTAATGTGTCAGCATGTTTACCCGTGATACCGGAAATGGCAGAGAAACAAGGGCAGCACCTGCGCCTGAATGGAAAATCTGGGGAGAGACCACGGCCTCTACCTAGCAATACTCCTCAAAAGACTGCACCTCCCAAGCATACACCAACCACCGGCTGTGCCCGAAAATTGTCAGCAATACGTGTTCCGACTATTCCACCGTGACTGTAAGAACACACCCGTGCCATTCGACAGCAACCAAAGAACCTCTACTGAGTGCTTTTCGGAAAAGGGCTGCTCCCACAGAAAGCCCCATCATAAAAAAGGAGCACAAGTCCCGAAAGGAACCTTTCACTCAAAATGTGCACCATCATAGAATGCTCCCCGTCACAGGAGCCCAACTCAATGCCCCTGTGCCAGCCCTACCACTAGAATTAGTCATGCTTTCATAGGAAGCGTGTGCTGCTTTTAATGACTGAGCTAACGTGGAACCTTACTGGCAAGACCCTTCCAGGAAAATTCCAGAACATTAAAACGAATGCCTAATTTTACCTGGAAGTCAAGTGACAGCTTCGTCAGTATTACCATGCGTTATGACATCATCAACGCTATTGCTGGGAGTAAGCGTGATGATGTAAATGACACCACTACGTGCAAAGAAAGATTAAAGAAACCTGCCCAGGTTTGGCCGAGACAGTTGCTGGGGAGAAACCAAATTTACTGTTTACTATTTTTTCTTGTATTTGATATGGTTGATTTTCAACCTTTCAAATTTGATTCACAATACAAAAATGTGCCACTATTCCAAAAACAGTAGATTACAATCAGCACAATATTAAAAAAGTCGGTGACATTTGTTCCAAAATTTCCTTAACGTTTTGCAACCTCTAAAAGAATCCTCATCAGGTAATGCTCTGAGTTCACCTTTCACAATAACACGATTCATATAAGCATTGATATGTGAAAATCGAACCAACTGCACTTACAATGTTATGGACTTTGAATTAATGTCATACTATTATGCAATGACGCAATCTTATAATATACTGTTAGTTAAAAAAAAATCGTTAAAATTGTCAGTGGTTATTGAAAGGAGTTAGCAAATCCCTATATACTTTCAAGTCTGAGTGAATCTATAAAATTAATTGCAGCAAATGTCACAGAGTTACGCTTCCCATTAAATGTACTGTACGATAACATATGGCAAGACGTATATTGGAAATCCTGAAACAAACGCTCTAAATAGCATCTTCGTTTTGTTAGTAGTGCTGAACAATAGGCAAGTAGCTGTTTAAGTGTTCCAGTTCTGAGGGATTTTTGCAGAATCTGTGCAGTCTAGAAGCTTGTGCTAATTTTTGTCCTTCTTCCTATGACCTCGCTGGTCAGCCAGAGATTTAACCTGAAGCGTAAGAACATATTCTTGGGCTTTGGACTGGGAAATCTTACCAAATACAATTCAGGTGTATTGAGGCTTTTAATTTCGAAATTGCCTCTCTCAAATAGTTTATAAAACATACATTGTTGCTGAGTGAGTAGAGAAATCATGGAGCCACAGCTTCTTTTTTCGCACGATCAGGATCGCTTACTAGCAGATCCAGTGAGATTCCTGCTGCTATCATGGTGGTTGCAATATGTTTTTTCCAAGGCACTAGATTGTTCACTGTACAACATTTTAGATGAGTGGCTAGAATCGATAACAGTGATCTTTCAACATTATTTGCCATGCATTTCTTATGAATATTAAGCATTTTTCACGTGCACAATGCGCTGAGTGATATTAGTCCAAGTTCATGTTGCAGTGTGCACATTGGTACACTGGAGGGAAAGGACAAAACCCCCTTCCAGAAACACCCTTCTAACTTTGTACAATAGACCACCTCTTGATGAGCCCTAGCTTCTGCTCCATACGTTAGTACCGGTATTACCTTTTGTTTGTAGAATTGCATTACAAGTTGTAAGGTAAATTTGCCATATCTTTCATGAATTATCGTGACTTTTGCAGCTGCAGTCTGAGCTTTCTTCTTTCTTTCTTCGATGTAAGGAAGGTCTGTGGGATGGTTATTTGTATTGAGGCCAAGATAACAATACTCATTGATTACATCTACTTTAGTCCCATAAAGGAGCCGGTTGCGTTTGGCCTTTTTGATCTGCTTTTTGGAGGTGCAGATCATTATTTCGGTCTTTTCCAAATTTATGGTGAGAGCATTGTCATTGGCATAAGATTCTAAGGCAGACAGTAGACTTTGTAGACATTTGGGAGTTTTAGAGAATAAGACAAAGTCGTCAGCATACAATAGCCACAGTAATGCATGTTGTCCCAGTTTTGGAGGAGCAGAGATAACTGATTTGAAATAGTGTCCAATGGCCGCTATGAAAAAACTGAACAAGGGGGACGCAAGAATGCATCCTTGTTTAAGCCCTCAATGGGTAAGTATGGACTTGGAAAGATTGCCCTTTCTGACAATTGCTCTGGAACCAATGTGTTCGTATGGAGTTGAGTAACCAGGGCTCGTGTGTATGATGGGCACTTCGCTCTTTGCAATTTGCCAAATGATATATTTCTCGATACAGAATGAAAGGCAGCTCGAAAGGCAACAAAATCCATGTACAAAGGTTGTCTGGTTTCCAATCCATGACTTTTGAGGGTGCATATCGCGAACAAATTAACTGCAGTTCCCAAGCTCGGAACAAAGCCTGTTTGGTATGCATCAAAGAGTTTTTTTTCTTTGACCCAAATAGCAAAATCTCTTAGCAACAATCTTGCTAATAGTTTTCCCGGGATGTCTAATAGGGCAATAGGCCGATAATTGCCAGGGCACTCACGACCTGCTTTCTTGAATATTGGTACAATAATAGACCTTCTCCAAGTTGGAGGGATTTGTCTCTGGTTAATGACTTTAGAAAAGACAGCATGTAGTACCAATGCCCACTCTTTGGGATGATTTTTGAGCATTTGATTAGTGAGGCTAGCCGGACCTGGGGAGCGAGAGGTGTTTAGTTTTGGTATTTGGCACAATATGTCATCTTTATTGAATGACAGATTGTCATTGGTTGTCCAAACACCTCCGTTCTCTACTAGAACATGGTCATCACAAGCATAGAGATCTTGAAAATGTTGTACCCAGGTTTCTTCAGAGACAGAATTAATCTGTTAAGTGATTTGTGCCACTTGATATGGTGCATTTAGCATTTTCCAAATGTGGGCACTATTTTTAGACGCTATTGTCATGAGCATCAGTTCTGATTCCCTTTGATAGATTGTGGCACGGTGACATTTTAGCCAATTCTTGAATTTCATCTTTAATATTCTAATGGCTAAGCAGCTTGCTTGCACTCGTAGACAGATGGCACACTCGTCTTATATCTCTGCGCAATTCTGATTTTTATTTATTTATATCCTGATCAAAGGTGTGCTTATGTTTGAATATTGGTCTTTTATTTAATCTAGGTGTTTGAGAAGTGTGGATTCCAATATGCTATCATGATTCCAATATAGGTTTATAAGTGCAAGGTTGGCCGTAGGAGTTCTTATCTTGACCAATTGCATGAACATATTCACAGAGGCCCAGGACTCTAGAATAAAACAGGATCTTGTGTTGACTGCAACCATCAATCCCGCAGAGGGTCTACCGCGGGCAGAGGCTTTAGTAGGTAGTAAAGAAACTGTAAACCCAGGCCAAACCGAAGGTTCCACGAGCCACGTTTCTTTTAGAACAATATCAAAGTAATTGAGAGGATTGTGCTGAATACGGAGGAGATGTTTAAATCCTCTCGTATTCCAAAAGGCTAGTTTGAAGGTGGACAGCTGTAGTTGCCTGGGTTGCTATACATCGCGTGCCTGTCTCTCAGCCTGCGAGTGGTTAGTTCTCCATGAGTTTTGTAGATTGACCATGGAGTCCGGGGTAACCTCTCACAAGGAGTCAAAGGCACCACGTGTCCAGGTGATTCTGAGCATGGTGGCAGTGGGTAGAGCGTCAGAAGTAGAATCATTCTGAGCGTCTTGATTTATTGTGAACTCCTCTTTACACGTATGATCTTGCTTCAAGATGAAACCCATATGAAATAAAGCTGTTCTCGTTTCCCATATATTATTTAATACAATTCCCGATTGAATCCATAACCTCACCTGTGTGAGGTCTCGGTCATGGAGGAACTCAACTTGGGATATATCTAATGAGCAGAGATCTTCAAGTATTTGAATATCACTGAAAATAGCCAATATGCTGGACCTATTCAGAGTGTACAATTGGTGTTCACCACTTCTACATTGTAGTGGCAGGGAATGATAGTTTTGAGGAGTTGTTAGCCACCTCTTTTGAGCAATGCTACCTATGTTTAAAGCTATGTGATGTCTTACATGTTGGTTTGATAGCTAAGGATTTGGATTATTGTAAGGTGTATCGGTCAAGCTATTAATTCGGGATCTTGATGTTATGCCATTAACAAGCTTGTTACTCTTTTGTTCTAATGTGAGAAATTTAGGTTTGAGTGTGGGAGGTAGCCTAATCGGTTTATTTCCTACACATTTTTCTGATCTTGTGTGTATAACTGGGGTTAACCTTAAATTGGATATTTCATCCATTGGGCTAGTATTATTCATAGGCTCGACTTAAAAAAATAATTGAGTGTTTCATAGTTCATCACAGATGTTAAAGTGGCTTTTGGTTACTGGATTAAGCTGCCCTCAGCGACAGCTTTCTGCACCTTTGAAATTTTGCCATATTTCTTGGATATTAATGTTGTTGTTATGTGTATGCCGCCTAATGCCACAATTGTAATGAAACTATTAAGCATGCAATTATTGAATGTCCAGCCCTCGTTAAACAGTGAAATTAAATGTTCAAATTATTTTTTAAATCCAGACCCCTGTTTACATGGGAAATTTTGTGGTGGACATTTCTCTCAGAGCCAACTGATCAACTGTGGATTACTATTATGAATTTTGTAAAAAGTATAGAGATAGACTCTGAACAATTATTTTAATAGTATGGAATTTTAGGAATTGTATTGTATATGTGATTACTATGATGAATTGTGTAAAAAGTATAGAGATAGACTCATTAAAATTATTTTTAGTATGGAATTTTTAGGAATTGTATTGTATATGAGATTGTATTTGTTTTTTTCTTCTTTGTATTGATTGAATGCTTCTTTTGTTCTGATGTGTGTAAATTTTCACTTGTTGAAGCTAGATCACACAATAAACATATAAATAAATAAAACAGTTAGAAAATGACCAGCATGAGTCCAACTCCTTCTTCTGACTCACCAGACTACTCATTCAAACGGGAAATAAGTACCACAATGTGGATAGTAATAATTGGCAATTTTAACATCTGTTGTCAAGATCTTCGGAACAGTTTATCCTGTATTTTGGCAGTATATGAAATCATCTAATTTCCCAGTGCGTCTCTATACTCATATGCAGTGTCTTTAGACTGAGAAAGCCACATTTTGAAATACACAAACAGGACCAACCATCTAAAGCGAACATAATTTTGAATGCCAAGGTATCTACCTGAGGAAATATTCTGCAGTTTTAGGGTGCCTCATTCACAAATTAATCTGGAAGATGTTGACTTGTCCACAAACACACACAAAACCTAGTAATGGGTATCATGCCCCAGATCAGCAAATGTATTGAAAATATGAACCTTAGAAAGGCCTTTTGGGTTGAATACATTACACACATTGTATTTATTTTTAAATTTCTTTATTGGCATTTCGTTATGGTTACATGACGATTCTGTTACTTTGTAAGAAAAGAACGAATAAAAAGAACTCAGAAGAAAGGAAAGAGAAAAAAAAATAACTGCATTAACTGTCTCCATTCGTAGACAATGTATTACAATGTGAGCAATTTCAGTTTAGAGGGGGTTGTTAGGGGAGCAAGGGAGGCCTCGGTCATTTTCCGGGGGGTGTTCCAGTTTAGGTACCACCATGGGTGGCGAGTCTCTGTGACATTTATGCGGACGCATTCATGGGGGCATGTCATCCGAGGGGTGGAACATGCTCCATGTTAGTTGTTTCCAGGCCTCTAGTGCCTCACTTGCGCCATCTGTCGATCTGGCCACGCTATCTTCCCAGGCTTTGGTTTCCGCGTTGACCCATCATTCCAGTTCTCTGTGCCATGTGTTGTATTGTGAGTCTGCGGGTCTTTTCCAGGCCATTGCGATTGTTCTCTTGGTTAGCACACAGGCCATGTCCATAAGTTTCATAATATGCTTGGATTAGCTAGCCTGGGGTATGTTCCCAGTAGACATTCGCTGGGAGACCATGTGTATCGTGTCAAGCCTGCCCTTTTACATGCTTGCTCCACTCCTGCCCAGAGGCCCTGCACCTTTGTGCATCTCCACAGCATGTGGAAGAGGTCCGCTTCATCTTCTTTGCACCAGATGCAGCTGGGCACTGTCTGTGGGTTGAACTTTGGTATCTTGTGCGGGGTTAAGTACGTGCGGTATAACACGTTGATCTGTATGAGGCGGAACCTAGAGTTCCTAGATACTTTCTTGGGGTAAGTAAGTGCTCTGTCCCATTCTTTGTCAGTTAATGCCGTCCCCAGGCCTCCCTGCCACCTAGTTCTCAGTGTGGCGCTACAGGGGTTCGGGATGTCGCTTAGCTGGCCATATATTTGAGATATCAGATTCCCTCCCTCCCGAGGTTATATAGCAGTGTCAAGAGGGGGTCTGCTTCTGGTTCCTCAGACCAGGACTCCCATCTAGCCCAGGCTGTGCTATGAATTCTTTGGTACCATAAGAACTGGCCGCTGGGTATGCCATCCTCCTCCTGTAACGTGGTGAACTCTCGGAAGGTCTCCCCAGGCATAGATTCCACTTCTTTCCCAGAGTCTGATGTCCCTCAGGTCTACATTATTGTTGCATAGGCCTGAAATCAGTGGGATTTCTGGCGAGTATGGGTGTTTTGCTTGTAGGAGTGTTTTGCACCTGTGCCATATTTTCCTGCCCAGCTCAACTAGTAAAGACTCCTCCCTCAGGAGCTGTCGGTGTACCCAGATAAGTTCCTTAGTTGTATTGGGGAAGCCATTTGGCGCAATAATGTTGTTTCTGATGTGGTATCGTCCGCCAGCCACTTGGTTATGAAGCTACGTTGTGCCGCTAAGTAGTATTTCTCGGGAGCTGTACTCCGCCATTTTTGTAAGGAAGGACCAGTGTGGAGTATGCCAGTCTGTGTCTGTTTTTCCCCCATAGGAATTCCCAAAGCAGTGTGTCAAGCAGGCGAAAGAAAGGGACGTTGATGTACTAGTGCACGTTCTGAAACCCGTACAGGAATCTAGCAAGAACAATCATTTTAATAAGTGATACTCTGCCCATCATGGATAGGGGAAGCCTTGACCAGAAGCCTATTGATTTACGGAGAGCAGGGAGCACTGTTTTAGTGTTGTGTTCGTGCATCAGTGCAGTGGTGTGCATGATGTTGGTCCCAAGATATCTGAATGAGTTTATTTGCCACTGTATTCCCACCGAAGGGAGGTCTTCTACACTCCTGCCCCTCAGACCTGCTAGGGGGAACATGCAGGATTTTTGCCTGCTGAACTGTATCTCGGAGACTCAAGAGTAGTTGTCCAGGATCTCTAACATGGTTGGCACATTCATTTGCAGATCTCTGACATACAAGAGGACATCATCCGCATATAGGGAGATTACATGGTCCAACCCCCCTACCCTTAGGCCCGCATCAAAGAATTGCTTCCTGAAGAAGATAGCAATGGGTTCTTGCCCCAGTAGGTAAAGCATGGGCGATAGCAGGCAGCCCTGCCTGGTCCCCCTGCCTATGTCCCATGCTGCAGAGACGCGCTTCCCAGTTTTCACCCGCGCACTTGGCTTGGTGTACAGCACCCTCACCCATCAGATAAACCTTCGTCCAAACCCAAACTGTCTAAGGACCGCTGTCAACCACTCCCAATAGATGGAATCAAATGCCTTAATGGCGTCTAAAGACAATAATGCATACGAGCCTTCCATCTGGTTGGTCTGATCTATGATGTGCTGGAGCCTATGCAGGTTCAGTGTGGTGTTGCGGCCCGGTACAAAGCCGTTTTGGTCAGTGTGCACTATTTCGCCTATGATCCTTGACAGCCTCTTGGCCAGTATTGTGGTGAGGATTTTGACATCGTAGTTTAGCATTGCTAGGGGGCTGTATGAGCCACACTCGTCTGCAGGTTTGTTGGGTTTCCGTATGGGGACCACAAGGGTCTCTCTCATGCTGTCTGGCAAAACTCCCTGTTCTAGCACCTCCTGGAAGACCCTGTGCAGTGTGGGTGTCAGGGATGATTCATAGACTTTGTAAAATTCTGAGGGCAGTCCGTCGCTGCCAGGTGCCTTACAGGTAGCTAGGGATTTAATTGTCTCTGTTATATCTTCTGTGGTTATGTCAGCTTCCAGTGTTTCAGTTTGTGTAGGGGATAGTCTGGGCAACCCTATCTCGTCCAAGGTGTTTGTGATCTCTTCTGAGGGGACCTGGTCCTCGTGAGAATATAGCTGAGTGTAGTAGTGCCTAAAGGTGTCATTAATGCCCTGCTGCGTCCGGTGCAAGTTGCCCGCTTCGTCTTTGATCACGGTTGTGAGGTGTCTAGGGTGTTCTTTCTTGCAGAGCCAAGCCAGCATGCTGCCGGGTTTATCAGCTTAAGCATGTGTCTTGGTGGTTCTAGTGGTGTAGTCGAATTTGGCAAGTCTGCCCCAGGCCTCCTTACATTCTTCTCTGAGCGTGTTAAGTGCATCTTCCTTTTGTTAACTGGCCGGGGAGGTGGACTCTGCCCTCTCAATTTCCTTCTCCCGGCTCTCCAGTTCGGACTTCAGCAGTTTTCTGATCCCTCCCGCTTTCGCTATTATCTCCCCTCGCATTACCACCTTCAGGGCCTCCCATACCGTGCTCACCTTGTCCAGGCTTCCCATGTTTGTCTCTATGTAATTCTCTATAGAGTCCCGGAGTTCCTCCCTGAATGCCTGGTCCTTCAGGGCTTTGGTGGGCATTCTCCACATGGGAATGGGGGGTCTAGGGCCGGCGTTGTTCCACTCCACTAGCAGGGGCGAGTGGTCCGATATGGTTCTCCCCAGGTATTGTGCCTTTACTATCTGGAATGTGTGTTCCCTTCCAACAAAGATACAGTCTAATCTGCTGTAGAGGCCATGTGGAGATGAGAAGTAGGAGTATCCCCTTTCTCCTGGGTGTAATTCTCGCCATACATTGGCCAATTCCAGGCGTTCGAGCATGGACTTCAGTGCAGTTGTGGCTGCTGTCAGACCACCTGCGAGAGGTATGGATCTGTCCAGCTCTGTGTTTTTCACGCAATTGAAGTCACCTCCCGAGACAAAGAGGCCTTTCCTGTGTTGTGTAATTTTCGCATACATTGAGTTCAGGTGGGCTGGAATGTTGGTGTTGGGGAAGTATGAGTTCACAATACACACCTCTGTTTGTTCAATGTGGCCCCATATGATCACAAATCTGCCCTGCAGGTCTTTCTCTGACTTGGTTAGTCGGAAGGGGTGGTTGGGATCAATCCAAGTGAATACCCCCCTTGCGTACCTGGAATAGGTGGCTCCGAACCCCTGTCCGCCCCAGTGGTCTTGCAGTTTGGTCACTGACTCCTCTGTGCAGTGGGTCTCCTGTAGTAAGGCTATTCCGACCTTCTTCCTGCGGAGATAAGACTTAATTTGATTCCTGCGAAGGTAGGTGCCCAGCCCCCTCACATTCCATGTCAGTAAGTTGATCCCGGCCGCTATATTGCTTCGGGAGGGGGTTCTTGAGTTTTTTCCGCCTCCCTATTGTTATTTTTTGTCACAACCCCCGAGCGGGGCGGGTGGTCCGCCACCGCACAGTGTTGCCCCTGCAAGTTCGCTTCCTCTCCTGCCCCTCCTAGAGTCTCTGCATTGTCGTTTGGAGACTTCTCAACAATGTTAACCTTCATTTCGATGCGAGCTTCGGCGCGTTACAAATAAATAAATAAATAAATAAACCTGAACAACAAAGAACTGCCTCTAGCAGTTGCTTTTAACTGGCAACGCTCAGAGGTCCCCGCGTCGTATGGACAATTCCAGGTCATTAGGCGCGGGTGTTGTGCCGGCGTACGGCCTGCACTGGTTCGAGAGGGTTGTGGTGAGCTTCATGTGTAGTTCCCAGAGCTCCGTCCAGGGTAGTTAATTACGGGGTTGCATCTGGTTGCTTATGCTTGGTCCTTTGCATCTATCCATTTTTGCAATTAATGTCATTGCCGCAGTAGGTGGGCTTGGCAGGCATGCGTCTTGCGTTTGCGCTATATCTTGTGCGGGGTCAGGCATTTTTGTTTCTTTCTCATTTGGTTTCATCTCGCGTTGTGAGTTCCCACTCTCCGGCTAGGTTATTATGCTCCAGCCACATGTTCGCTGCAGCCGGGGTCTCCAAAAATATTGTCTTGCCATTGTATATAACCTTCAGGCGAGAGGGGTATAGCAGCATATATTTAAGGTTAAGTTTTCGCAGCCTCGCCTTCACTGGCCCGAAGGAGTTCCTAGCGCGTTGCACCGCCTGGGTGTAATCTGGGTACATCACTATCTTAGAGTTGTTTCGTGTGATCTCCCCTCCCTCTCTTGAGTACCTCAGTATCGTTTCTCTGTCGCAAAAGTTTAAGATTTTTGCAATTATTGGGTGCGGGTGTGATCCCGGTGGGGGCTGTTTTTGTAGGGACCCGTGGGCCCATTGCACTGAGAATGGCTGAGTGAGTTTTCCAGCCCCGATTTCTTGCAGGAGCAATGTCTCCACAAAGTCTGTTGCGTTTGATCCCTCCATGTCCTCCGGGATCCCAAGTATGCGTATGTTGCTGCGGCGGGCTCGCCCCTCCGCTTCCTCAGAGTGTGCCTCAAGTTGTGCCACCTTCATCTCAAGTTTCTGGACCTTCGCTTGCAGGTCGGCGGTTGTCTCAACGGTGCTCTGTAGGCTAATTTCTGATGTGGTCACCCTCTCTGTCAAGTTGCGAGCGTCCTGGCGCATGAGCTGCATGTCAGATTTGACCTCTTCAATTTTAGTGTCGATGACTGATCTCAGCGCTGCTATGGCTTGAAGTACCTGTGTGTCCTTGGGGTCTTCGTCGGGAACGGGTGGTTCTTTGTCCGCAGTGGCTTCATGCTGTGATTGTTGCTTGGGCCCGACCACTGCGAATGAGTCCATTATCAATGATTTGGTTTCTATTAGTTAGCAGGTGCTCAGGCGTTCGGCTGGGCCACTGTACGGCTTGTCCTGGTCCTGCGCAGGCTAGGGTGTATGTGAGCAGTCTTGCAGTTCCTTTCGCGGTGGTATGCCCAGGGTGCAGGTTTAGGAGCCGCTGCGTTTGTCAAGCCCCAATTGTGGTGTGCTGTCTGTCTATGCTTACATCTGGTTCGTCTGTTCTCCCAGAGGCTGCGTGCATCTGAGTTTTTTACAAGTCTTGTGGGGACCGTTACTTTTCCAAGTCTGAGATCTTGGTGTGGGTCCCAACCCCAGGGTTGTGCGCTCTTTGCCGGAGTTATGCTGAGGTTATGCAGTGGGGGGGCCTCTAGCAATGCCCGCCAGTGGGTGTGGGCGTTTTCGAAAGTTTGGTCCGCGCCCGCATCCGGGCTCAGTATTTCTTTGTTAGTGGATGCAGCCAGGGCTGCGTTGTGCCGCACCCAGCCGGGTGTCCATGCAGGTCCGGGCAGTGGGTCCCACTCCTGTGCCTCCCCCCTGTACCAGAGGAGGCGGCGGGCCTCTGTGCGAGCGGAGCACCCTGCCACCACAGCGGGCCCTCTCCAGGTTCCCCACCAGTCTGTTGCTCTCACCTGGAGCGTTTTAGGCGGGAGGTGGCAGGGTTCTCAGCGGCGTCCGAGGCCTCCTCTTGATGCGGGTGATCGTCCGGACGACCGCTGTGTCCCGCTCCTCTCGCTGCTGGGCTAGTCCATCCCGTGGGTCGCCTCCTACTTTCTGACTGCGACTGCCATTGTCTCGGGCCTCTGCGCTACTCTGTTCCGCGTCGTAGACATGTCAGGGTCTGTGTCATGCATGCTGGACGCTACGCTCGTAGAACAGCTAGACCGTTCTACTCCAAATGGAGGCTATTCGATACGTTACCGGGAAAACGACGTTTACACTTTTCACGTCGCTAAACTTCACGTGACTTTTGCTTCGTCACGTGAACTACGGTATCACGTATTTAAGCAGCGTAGAAACTTCACTCGCTGCTTCTGATCGTCTCTATTGGCGTCGTGTAGCTGAACCTCTGATCTACATCCTGGTATCTTCCTACAGCTACTTTTGGGCCTTCGATAGCGTGTGTTCCGCCACACGCTGATTCCTGGAGCTATCCCTTCGCGTGATAATCCACACGCGCTCTTTGTCTTCATACGCGGCTGGCCAAGGCTGCGTGAATCCTGCCCGCATGTAAAATCCACACGCGCTCTTTGTCTTCATACGCGGCTGGCCAAGGCTGTGTGAATCCTGCCCGCGTGTAAAATCCACACGCGCTCTTCGTCTTCAAGTGCGGCCGGCCCAGGCTGCGTGAATCCTGCCCGCGTGTAAAATCCACACGCGCTCTTTGTCTTCATACGCGGCTGGCCAAGGCTGCGTAAATCCTGCCCGCGTGTAACATCCACACGCGCTCTTCGTCTTCAAGTGCGGCCGGCCCAGGCTGCGTGAATCCTGCCCGCGTGTAAAGTCCACACGCGCTCTTTGTCTTCATACGCGGCTGGCCAAGGCTGCGTAAATCCTGCCCGCGTGTAACATCCACACGCGCTCTTCGTCTTCAAGTGCGGCCGGCCCAGGCTGCGTGAATCCTGCCCGCGTGTAAAATCCACACGCGCTCTTCGTCTTCAAGTGCGGCTGGCCAAGGCTGCGCGAACCCTGCCCGCGTGTAAAGTCACACGCGCACGTTGTCTTCACACGCGGCTGGCCCAGGCTGCGCGATTCCTGCCCGCGTGTAAATCCACACGCTCACGTTGTCTTCAAACGCTATTTTCTTCTAACTCCTGCATCTGTGGAATTAACAGAAGGATTGATCCCTAAGTGGGAAGGAAGCCTTTCAAGGATTATTGGAAGTGACTTTGAACTGAACTTTGGACGCTATCCTGTGGTGAATTCAACCCGTATCTAGCGTGAGCCTCGTTCCGTCCGGGATAAGTCTCCCTTACTAATTTTCCCTTCCCTGTCGTTTTGTTCTTCATTTCAAATCCATCAAGAGACTTCTGGATTATTCTACCCAGAGATACAGGTCAGTGTGATCATTCCTGTCATTATCTAACTCATCATACTCAGGTTGGAGCAGTTATTCATGATACTTTAATTTGTCCTAGGCTGGATTACTATACCTTACCCACGCCCTTTCCAGTGATCCATCGCTCTGCCTGTTTTATCAGCCAGAGGGTTGTATCATTTGGAAGGTCTTTGTTGACTTCACGACTATCAAGTCGGGTGAACAGGGATCCGGAAGACCCTACCTCCTGTATCCTTTTGAATATTGTATCCTTTTCGGTTGATACTTTGGTGCATTCTGACAGTCTGCAGCTCCGGCTCGCCTGATGATCTTGCTAGGCGCCTCTGCCGTCAGCCATCCGCCTGGTGCTGTCCCCGGGGTCCTCCGTCGCTGCAACCAGTGACTTCAGCGATGCGGTGGGCAGTCCCTGCAAGGTCTTCGTTGTTCGTTGGTGCAGTCGAGTGCAGTATCCTCCAGGGCGCTCCGCTTCTTACCTGCCCCTCCTCCAGCTCCATGCAGACCGCTGCTTAGGCCGCCATCTTGCGGGCCCGGGGGTCCATGTTCGGCAGCTCCGTTCCAGGTGAGGACAGCTCTGATTTTTCCTGTTCTTGCAATTTTTGTGTGAAGAGGTGCCACTGCTTCTTCCCAGTTATATTTGTAGGGCTCAGGAGTCATAAATCTGCAATTATCAAGAATCATGGTGGAATCTGGACAGAGCTCTTCGGAAACCTGCCTTCACTCCATGAGCCCATGCCACGCCCCTCTGAATTACATACATTGTATGACACTCTATTTGATATCAGGGTCTCACTGACATCCTATTTCCAAACTAGAAGAGGTGCTATTCAACCCTTGAGTGAAAAGCAAAGTTAAGGGATGTGACTTAAATTCTTGCTGCAGAAGAAAATGTGGGTCTTGATCTAGGGTGATGTTAGTTTGTCAAGTCTTTAATAGCTGCTCTTCAGGTGAACACATACAAGAAGAATATTCAGGATCCCATGGAATCCTAGACCATGTTCCACCATCCCTTAAATCAACCTATATATTATATATATTTGTCATTCTTTGACAAAGAGCTGCTACTTTAAGGAAGACATGGTATGAAGTTCAATGGTGTTTATTAAACTGTGTTTTGCGGGTCAAAAAATGCCTATTCTAAACCTAAATCTTAGATGGGAGCAAGCTACGACCATCAAATAATAATAAGACAGTCCTAGTGGTGTCTTGTAACATATAAAAAGGATTATTCTAAAGAAAACCTATTGCCAATCCTTACGCTAAATACAAATGACTGTGGGATAGGGCTCCCAAGAAATAAAGAACTGTTCACAAATAATACATCAGAATGCGGCATTCGTGGTCTCCCTTCCCCACGTTTTGAGCACGGGACAAGGTGGGACTCTGGAGCACAGCACACGCTCAAGCTTTCCCAGCATGAGACGACAGTTCTGTTCTTACCTATCAAGACCATCAATGGCCAAGTCTCTTGTCTTTCGAGGACCTGATGTATTCAAAACAATAACAAAAGGGCCTTTCTGCTTGTACATTGGGTGATGACTCTTCACCCTTAGGTTCCCCTCTTCCGGGTATAGATCCCAAAACAGTTCCTATTGGTATCAGATGCTTCAGGGTTTAGTTTTCATGCTTCCAAGGGCCTTATAGGTTTCAAAAATAATAAACCAAAAAGTTCCTTTCGTTACACTTGAGGGGATGATTCTTCACCCTGGGTCCCGCTCTTCTGAGCTTAGACCCCTTTCGAATATCAGCCTCCCTCCTATCGGGTTCACTCCGACTTATATTCAAAAGTAACTTCTTGATTGCTTTTACGTGTCATTGGGGTGATGGTTTCTCACCTCTGGATCTCCCTCTTCTGGGCTTAGATCCTTTTTTAATGTTTGCCTCCCTCCTCTCGGGTTCACTCTGGCTTTTGGAAATTTCTTTTTAAGCAATTTCTCGTGGACCCCCTCTGCCGGGTTCACATTTGTCAACACAATGCTTCTTGGGACTTTAGACTATGCCCCTCTTTATTGGCATCCCTCCTTTGGGTTCACTCTTGCCACTTCATATTTCCTTTTGTTTCTCTTGATGCAGGATTCACTTCCCTTGCTTTCTCAAGAGTTTGTCGGTCAAAGACTTTCGACTGTACAGGGATTTTGATAGACCCCGTATAACCACATTGACCTTCCTTGGCTGTCCTCCTACAGCCTTCTGGTATCAGTAGTTCACTCAACATCAGATTAACCAGAGTCTCCTGAATGAGCATGCACATGGTGCTGATTCCCTTTCCAGCTGGTCTTCCCTTAACAATTTACAGTTCTTTGAACTTTTCTCAATGTGCCCTTTTGCGACTTTCATTCAACACAGTTTGGTTTCTTATCGGTTCTCCCCTCAACTCACCAGCTGTGATGAACCACTTGGCTTTCCTTGTATCTGGAGTCAAGGCTGGTACCATGGTAGCAGGCATCTCCCTTGGTCCTGCCCATCAGCGTAGGCATGCTCTGTGTACCATTGACATCTGCTGCAACACACTTTAGCTATTGTCTGCGATCTTACGGTTCCTTCTGCAGAGGTCTCATGGGACTGGGTCGAAAAGGCCAAGGTTGCTTCTCTCCTTATCAGCCTTTCAATATTCGCCGCCTTTCTCCTCCTCTTGAACTGCCGTGCCTGGATAGCTGTTTCGTCGTGAGGTCTGCCTTGCTCGTCTTGTGCTTTCGTGCTCCACCATTTATCCCTGTGTGGAAAGGGAAGGGCCGTCAGTTCCGTGTGATTCTGGTTAATTGCCTGACTCTGCCTGACCCTTGTGTCAGGACATGTCAGGTAAACTGCTCTAGTGTTAGTCTGCCATCTTCCATGGGATAAGAAAGTGTTTGTGTGAAAAAGGGGTCAGGGGCTGTCATGAGAAATGGTATTCTTCATCCAAGGGGAGTTGGTAAATTCAGAAGGGTGAGATTGTAGGGTTTGTGAAGCAAACGGGAATCACCAGGATTGTTATCATGAAATAAACAAGGGGTAGTGTGGGAACAGTAGTGTTTTATCTGAGCGAGTTGGGAGTGTGGGAAATAATAATCAGAAGGAGAATGACTGGAAGTATTCGGGTAGGACATAGGAAAACAGGGATTCTGGGAAAGCTAGTTTCCGAGTGTAACAGGGTTTGGGCTCCTAGTTGGTTTAACAGATGAGGGGTGATTGGATTTCATTAAGGGAGCTTCTTTGGGTGGAAGGGAGGTAGAAGTGGAATAACCAAAAAAAAACTCAAAGACTTTGACCCCCCTCACCTTCTTCCTTGGTATAATAATGTGTCTCCCTTTGGGCATTCACCTGAGCATAATTTAGGTTCCCCTATCCAGGTGATCCTACCTCGCTCGTCTACCTCTGGGGTTGGGATCTGAGAGGGCAAGTTCGTCCCTGGCCACCTGAATAAGGGATTCCTGGGATCTAATTGGGAGGATACCCTCAGGTTTCTCACACTACCTACACTTGTGCATTCCCCACCACATATTTGCCTACCTGACCTTCCCACACAGAGTCTCTGTGATCATTGCTATCATCCTTTCACACTCAGACTATGCTAACACCCTATTTGCTACAAGGCTCCTCTTAGTGCTAGGACCCAGAGAACACATCTCACATGTCCTTCATTGGCTTCTGATTGTGTGACGATCCGCCTTCAAGGCAATGTGCATCACCCACCAAGCTCTCCACAACTAAGGTCCAGAATATTTGCAGAATAAGCCTACACACTATAGGCTTAGCAGAATACTCAGATCATGTGCAGCACTTCTCCTGGTCATCCCAGTGGCAAATCAACCAGAATAGGGGGCTCCTCCTTCTCAGTCCCCACCATCTGGAACTCGATCCCATTCACCATCCACCACATAGAAGATCACATAACCTTCAGGAAGGCACTCAAAACATGGCTATTCCGTTCAGCATCCTCACAGACTTAGTTCATCTCCTGAGTTAACAATTATCCAACCCTATCAGATATATGGGGGCACCTGAGGCATTGGCAAGGTTGCCCCCCCACAGAATGCATCTCAGTCAGGTTTTATGATTTGCTTGAAGTCCTCATCTAACCAGGTGTCAGCCTTCTTCACTTGAACGTCAAACACTTCATCAGAACAGAACCTAGCTGTAGCCCGCGCGGGGCAAGGTCCACACACATCCATATGCCTGCAAAGACACTGCTCGACTTCACCCACCCTAACACACAACAGTCTTTAATACAATACAGCTGGGACCGACGATAAAATGTGGTCAAGCCGTTCACATAATCAGTCAAATGGCTCACCTACTCCCCTAACAATCTGTCATGGCACCCATCCCCTCATCTGATATCTCAGGGCTGTTATTAGGGACCAAGCCACTCCCTACCTACCTCATGCTGGCTAAAAATGCACACAAACATTTTAGAAATCCTTCCTTCACATCTCATATCTCTGCCTTCCAAAGGGGTTCATCCCCACAGCACTTTGAGGCCATACCAATGGCAATAGGCACTATACAAATGCCATACAAGATAACCTGTACATTTTAATCAGCCAACACTTGTTTTGCATACATGGTGCGGCCTCATAGATTGCAGAATTTAACAATCATCACGTCAGGTTTTGATTTTGAGTAAGAACCAGCATGTTACCTGGAGATTGTAACTGGATAGCTTGCTATCTCAATCATTTGCAACCCCCTGTTATGGGGAGATGGGTTGGCCAGCCATCTGCATTCTAGGATGTGGTTAAGTGTATTGAGGGTTTGGAGAAAAGGGGTGAAACATCTAGGTGAAGGGCCTTGTCTTGGGAGGCCGATTCGGAGGGGGAGAGAGGTCTGAGGGCATTGGAGAGCCAGGCTGGTAGACGGCAGACCTCCCTGGACTTGTAGATTTGGGAGGGTGAAAAGCAGGGAGTCGGCCAAGTCCGGAGTTAATATGACCTTATTCCATAGTGGGAAGTGGGTGGATGGTCCGGTGTTAGTCAAGCAACTATCAGGGATGGGAGTCAAAAGCATGGAGAAGATGGCTGCATGGTCCGTCCATATGAGTGGTTGGATGGAGCATCTAGATAACGGAATATTGTATCTGGGGAATGTACTGCAGTGTTTGTGGTGCCTGATACCAGTTGAGTCATGTTGAGGGCTTCCAAGTTGTCCAGGAGTGGTTGTGTCATGGGGTTGTGCGAGGCATCAACCCATATGGTGAGCTCTCCGAGCATGGTGAGAAGGGGGTGGGGAACCAGAATGGCCGTTAGGGAGTCACTTAGAGCATTAGGGAAATATTGGTTATAGCCGGGAGGTCTGTAGAAGAGTAAGAAGCTGTGGGGAAGAGATGGATTGATGAAATATTTCACTCGGGGGGATTTGCAGTCTGCATTGCAGGCGTATTCCTCGAAGTGTTAAATGAGGTGTGATTTGTTGGGGATGGTGCTCCCGTCTGCTCTGCTAATTCTGTTGTGAGTGATGAGTGTGTAGCCTAGGGGGAATGCCCGATGGACCGCAAGTCACAAGAGAACCAGGTTTCTGTAATGAAAAGGGTGTCTGGGCTTTCCGAGGAAATAAGGCTGTATATATTGTGTCGGATTTTGGCGACAGATCTGGCGTTAATGAGGATGCACGAGAGTAGGATAGAGTTGCAGGGGTTGTTGGCCCCCCGAGAGGGGAGTGGTGGAGGGCCAGTGAGGGTGGTGAAGGAGGGATGAAGATGGGAGTGTGAATAAGGGGGAGAGTAGGGAGGGTGCAGTGTCTCGGATGTTATAGTGGGTTGGGGAGGCACTGGGTGTTCTTTGAGTGTCTGAAAAGAGTGTTTGTGATGTATGGTTCATAGGGGGAGCGGAGGGAGGGTCAGAGAGGGAATTGCAAATGTGGAGGGGAGGGAAGGGGGTCCAGAGAATGTGCAGGATGGTAACTGGGTTTGCCAAGAGCGGTTGTTGAGGAATGAGGTGGAAAGAAGGGAAGGGTGTAAGGTTGGAGATGAGGCCCGGTTGCTGATTTTCATTGGAGTGTTGAGAGTGCTGGGGGGAGTGGGTTAGCATCAGGGGTGTTGAAGGTAGTGTTGAAGAGAGATTTCACTGGGTTTGGAGAGTTGGGGGATGTAATGGTGTAAGTGAGGGGGGCAGGCAGGGATCTGGAGGGAGATAAGGTGAGGCGTGCAGAGATGAGAGGGTCTGAGTGTTGTAGATTCTGTGTTTGATGGGAATCTTGGGTGCCTGTAGCATGGGTGTGAGAGTAGGCGGGCGGCTGAGGAAGGGTTGTTGGCAAGTGAAGCCAGAGCGGCACCTACAGATATAAACATTGAGGTAGGATGGGGTCAGAAGGGAAGAGGGGCGCAAGGGTAGGAGAGGTTGGTGTGGGAATGTTAGGGGTAAGGTCTGTGGGCGGCAGAGAGTGGTGTCTGGGGGGAGTGCTTCTCCCAAAGACTAGATGTGCGGAGGGTGCGAAGGAAGGAGAAGTTAGGCAGGGGGTTTGGCACTGTTTCTGGTGCACTAAAGGGCCCCTTTGACCTGGAAGATGGTTGGCATGAAGGATAGTCTGGTGTGTCTGCTCTGGTGGCTAGATTGGTCATTGGAGGGGCCTGGCACACTATCAGTGCCCTCAAAGGAAGCTAGATTATAGAAGGAGATGGAATTCAAAGGGCCCCTGGAATCAAACCTGTGGCTACAGTGAGATTCAATGCAATGGATACACTTAGAATGCAACTAGATTTAACATGGTGGGAACTTACAATGTGTTGCTAGCAATGTTAAAGTTCAAGCACAGCTGGAAGTTGCTGCATAAAGAATATAAACAATAAATATCCTTCTGATTGGATTGAAGACGTCAAAGCATCAAGAGAAGGATAAATGCATTTTAACATTTTTGTCTGCTGGGATAGACATTACTTGCAGAGTGCATGCTCAATGAAAAGACACACCTCTCCAGACTCCAGGCGAGTAGTGTACTATGACTGCATAGACCCTGTTTTACTTTTGCAATGCAATATAGCTTCAATAGTTTTCATGGCAGTACATAGGCCCTCATTACGACCCTGGCGGATTTTTTCCGCCATCGGCAGACTTTTCCGCCATGGCGTAAAGTCCGTTTACGCCATGGCGGATGGCGGACTTACCGCCCCATTCCGAGGTTGGCGGGGCGGTAAGTCCCCATTGACCCATTTACCCTTCCCCATTCCCATTTCGGCCCCATAGGGCTCAATGGGAGTGGGGAAGGCGTTAATTACGCCACCGTACATTACGGTGGCGTAATTAACACCAAGGTCCCATAGCGCCATGGATTTTTACGCCCGCAAAAAGCGGGCGGAAAAGTGACCATGGCGCTTTGGGAACTCGTAGTTGGCGGTAAGGGGTCGGCGCAGCTAACGCTGGCGTAAACCCCTTACCGCCAGGGTCGTAATGAGGGCCATAGTCCCAATTTCTTTGGTGATATTCGCAGGTACCAAATGTGATTCTTTGTATTATTGCTTAGATTGATATCCCAAAGGGAAAGACACCTGAAAGAGTCCACCATCTAAAGGCACAAATAATAGTTAACTGA
Source organism: Ambystoma mexicanum (assembly GCF_040938575.1). Classification (NCBI taxonomy): domain Eukaryota; kingdom Metazoa; phylum Chordata; class Amphibia; order Caudata; family Ambystomatidae; genus Ambystoma; species Ambystoma mexicanum. The sequence continues at coordinate 394,292,074 of NC_090928.1, read as the reverse complement.
AAAGAATTCATTGGCAACACAAGGGCTACCAAACAAAAGTTGAACAAGGGTCTGAGGACAATTTGAAAGGTTGTGAAATCTGACCAATAGCCCAGAAAACTGGAATGAAGGGGCGACTAAACAACCACATTCGTGATTAGATTGCGGTGTTGGGACCAACTAGCACTGCCTCCATGTGGATCTTGCTAACCTAGTCATTACATGTCACTGACCTTTTTTTCAAATGACATTTAAGATGTTCTCTTTCAGCTCGGTGGCCCCAGAGAAAGTATAATCATTGTGCACAATAGAACAAAGCAATCATATCCAGCAGTTAACATCAGAATAGATTACTCTTTGCGTGGACATCAGCTTATTATGATAAATACACAAAATAAACCATACACAGTATAATGCAGTTCACTATAATATACTGCATGGCCCAAAAAACATTATCTGCAGACAACACAAAATGAGTGCAAATTGTGAGAAACCTGAAGGTGTCTCACCCGCTAGTCCCTGGAGATCTGTCATCCAGGTGGCCAGGACAATGGCCATTGCTATTGGGTCCAGTTCCTGGGGGTGGACCAGTGGGGGAGGATCACCTGGATAGGAAGTCTTCGGGGAGTGGAAGTGGTACACCAACAGGTGATACACTGTACCCTCTTCCTTCTAATCCCTTTTCCCCATTCTACCCCGTAGAATACTTAGAAACTCTACCTCCCCTTTTCCAACACAAACACATTCATACACTGTGAAAGACAACAGACTGACCCCAGAGCTGTTTGCCTGACCCATGTGTTGGCACATATCAGGTAGAGTCAGGAAATTGACAATAACTACGCACACCTGACAGCCCTTTCCCTTCCCCACAGTGATAAAAGGCAGAGCACAAGAGCACATTTTGATACAACAATTTTTATTGTTTTTTCACACAAAGAAAACACACGTCTCGCACAGCGAGAAAACAGTTACGTTCCTCCCCCACCCACCAACAAACACTTTTCACCTATCCATTACTATAATGCTCCTAGGCGTTGTCAACTGTCTTTATCGTGCTTGTAGCGTGTAACTCTGTAATATCCGTTCATGTCCTTGGGTGCTACCTCCCTGCCGAGCAGGGGGCATCTTTCAGTGTAAGTCTTCCCACTTTTGCCAAATTTTCGGGCCTTTTTCAGGGCATCCCCTGGCCGTGTAGATTCTTTTCTCCATTGCGACACAAATGCTCACGTCCGTGGTCCATTGTTCATATTTTGGTGCTGATTCAGAGCCCCAGAGTTGCGCTATGTTTCTTTTGATTAATGCACTGGCCGTGAACAACAGCACTTTTTCGTACCGTGACAGTTCAATCTCATCATCTATCCCCAATAATAGCAGTTTTGCATTTCTGTGAACCTTTTTGCCCAAAACCCTTGAGAGATCGTCGCAGCACTGCTGCCAATAGTGTCGAATTATGGTGCAGTCCCATAGAATGTGAAAGAAGGTGCCCTCATCTCTTTTGCATCTCAAACACGTGGAAGAGGAAGCCCTACCCCATTTGAAAAGGGCAACCCTCGGATAATATATTCTATGCAGTATCTTTAGTTGTACCAATCTCAATCTGGAGGAGATCGCTATTTCTCTAGGGAACATCAGGGCAGTTACCCAATCCTCAGGGAGCATACTACCTATGTCCCCCTCCCATTTCGTTTTCAGGTTCGTCAGTTCCTCGGTGGCAAATGACGTTATGACACCATACATGGTAGATGTGGCTTTACTTTTAATCATGTCTGGGAATAGGTTACGTTCCAAAGGGGTGTATTCCGGCATGTCAAACATCTCAGGAAGATGAGTTTGTATGGCGTGCTTGAGTTGTGTGTAACGATACTGCTCTTTAGTTGTCAGACCGGAGTTGGCGATTAGATTCGCAAGAGGTACCATTTCGTTACCTTGTATTACATCGCCAATTTTGGTGATACCCGCTTGGGTCCAGGAGTGCCATTTTGGAAGTTTGTTCACTTCCGGAAGCAGTTTATTATTCCATAAAGGTTGAGCTGGGGTCAGCTTATTATCCCAACCTAGGTATCTGTGGACGTTCGACCATGTTAGAGATAGGTGTGAAAGCATGGATGGGGTAGTGGCTCGATCTTTTCGTCGATAGAGGTATCGAAGTATGGGCCGTTCTTTTTGGGTAGGGTCTGGTTCTCTGTTGTGTGGTAGTGTCATGTCTGCGTGGAGTTTGTCGTTCACTATTGCCATTTGACTGGCCCAGTAATAAGTTTGCACTCGGGGCAATCCAATCCCACCTTCCCATACGGATCTTTGTAGCGTGGTTAGTGCTAAGCGCGGATGACCTCCCTTCCATAACAGTTTGCGTAGCGACTGGTCTATTTTCCGAAATTCGTTAGGAGCTATGGGTAGCGGTGCATTTTGAAGTATGTAAAGGAAGCGGGGGAGTGCCAGCATCTTAAACAGTGCGGCTCTGCCTAGTAGTGTCAGTGGTAGGGACATCCAGTGCTGGACGTCTTCTTTGAATCTCGTCATTATTGGATACAGGTTATTGGGCACATAGTCTGTCAGGTTGTTCGTGACTTGTATGCCTAGGTATCTGAACTTCTCCTTCTCCACATAATATGGACAGTCATCCGGTACCGCATTGTCTATGTGTTGCAGTGGAAACAATCTGGATTTATTCCAGTTGACGCGAAGACCGCTGAATGCGCCGTATTTAATTAATAATCGCGTCACTATGGGGCAGGATGTACGTGGGTCTTTCAGGTATACTAACAGATCATCTGCGTAGAGGGATACCTTGTCCTCCCAGTTGTCTGCCCACCTAAAGCCACTCCATGTTTGCGTAGATCGCAGTAGAATTGCTAGGGGCTCAATTGCTATTGCAAAGATTAGGGAAGACAGGGGACACCCTTGTCTCGTGCCTCTGCCTAAATAGAAGGGGTTGGAGACGTGTCCATTCACTTTCGTGGCTGCTTCGGGGCGGTTGTAAAGTAATTTGACCCAGCTCATGAAGTATGGTCCAAAGCCCATGCGTTGCATGATCGCCCATATTGCCTCCCAATAGACTGAGTCGAATGCCTTCTCGAAGTCTACAGCGAGTAAAGCCAAAGGATCCTGAATCTCAGGTGTTCTCTCCAGTGCAGTATGCAGCCTGTATATGTTTTGTCTAGTAGACCGCTGTGGCATGAATCCACACTGGTCGGGATGTATGAGTGTGTGTATGACCTGTTGGAGGCGGTTGGCTAGCACCTTGGCCAGCACCTTGGCTTCGCAGTTTATGAGAGAGATGGGCCTGTACGAGCTGCACTTGTCGGGTGGCTTGTCTGCTTTGGGCAGGACCACAATTGTGGCTTTCCTTAGATCAGGGGGGAGACAGCCCTGTGAGTGAGAGTGCTGTAGTGCGCGAAGTAAGTGTGGGGAAATTATGTGTGCACCTATTTTTTTCCATGTTTCAATGGGGAAGCCATTCGGGCCCGGGGTTTTACCTGATTGGATTTCTGACATGGCTTGGGTCAGTTCGCCTTCAGTGATTGTCTGTTCTAACAGAGTAGACTGTTCTGCACTTAAGGTGGGGAGGGCAATCTCCTCTAGGACATTCATCACGGGTGGTGAGGCTGGTGCCCTATATAGCTCAGCATAGTATTTTGCGAAACCCTCCGCTATGTCTGCGTCCTTCACCAATGGGTCTGATTCTCCTGTTGCTAGTTGCCTGACCTGGCTGGATCCCAGGTCTTTGCGTTCCAGCCATGCCAGCATCTTCCCGGCTTTATCCCCCGTTTCGTATATCTTTGCACGCATTGCGGTATGCGCCTGCTTTGCGTTATCTAACGCTATGTGTTGGAGTTGCGCCTGCGCCAGTTGTAGTGCACGGTGCGTTTCCAAGTTGTCATGGGCTAGGTGTTCGGTCTCTGCTTTCTGCACATTTGCTTCGGCATGGTGTATTGCCTCTGTTTGTTTCTTTTTATGGGCTGTGATCCAGGCTATTATTTCCCCTCTAAGTACTGTCTTGAACGCCTCCCACAAGATTACCGGGCTATCCACTGAGTTGGTGTTCCTTTCAAAGTATTCTTCAGTGGTCTTTTGGATGTGTTCAACCAGCTCTGGGAAGCCTAAATAGTAACTGTTCAGTCGCCAGCTGGGTGGTGGGATCGAATTGTTGGTATTAAGTGTTGTCACAAGCGGGGAATGGTCTGATATGCCTCTGGGGAGAAAGTATGCCTCACGGACCTCGTGCATGTTGTTCAGTGGCAGTAGGAGGTAGTCTAACCTAGACAGCGAGGCATGTGCACCGGAATGGTATGAGTATTCCCTTGTGGCGGGGTGTAGCGTTCTCCACACATCCTGTAGTCCCAGTGCGCCCACAAATGTGGCGAGTTTTGTGCGTGCATTCGGATTTCTAGATCTTCTGTGTGTTCTGTCAAGGTCCACGTCCATTACTTCATTAAAGTCTCCCCCGATCAACGTAAGGTCTGCAAGGTTGTTCATAATTAGAGGCGTAATATCGTTAGTCAGGGGGGTCAATAGGTTAGGAGGTGCATACACCGCCATCATGGTCACTGAACGCTCTCCAATCGTGCCTGTCGTGAGTACAAACCTCCCTCCCGTGTCTTGCGTGGTGGATTTGGGGACAAAGGGAAGTCTTTTATGTATGAGGATCAGTACCCCTCGTGACCCCATGGTGAAACCGGCGTGGAATGCTAGCCTGTAGTTGGTGCGTCTAAAGAATAAGCAGTTGGTACCGGCTAGGTGTGTTTCCGTCAGGAATACTACATCCGGGGAGTGTCTATTCAGCGTTTGCAGCACTAGGCGTCTTTTAATGCAATTGCCGAGCCCATTGACGTTCCAAGTCAACACTCGGATTGTTCTATTTCTGGTCACGTTAGTGATTCCAGCTATTCGTCATGTGTTTCAGCGATAACAGGGTGCACTAGTCCCCCGATAGCACTGTGGCGTTTCATGTTATAATGAGAACAGTCAGGGTTGAAACCAGGCTGGTGTTTTATCGGGCGTGATTCCATTTGTGATGTGTAGAGTGCTAGCAAGTACGGATTGACAATTGGTGCGTTAAGGGTGGTGTAGTCTTTGGCATTACAGGTGGCGTGGTATCTCGGAACATAACTAACTTGAAACAAATCCCCATCCCCCCTCCCTATACTCCTCCCCAACATGAAGTATCTGTCGCCCTAACTCTACTGGCTACAAACAACTATATCGCCAGATTCAACTTAATGTGAGCTGTTTACACCTTTCTCCCGACTTACTGTTCTTGTGCAAGTCTGGTGTTCCAGGTCACAAGTCTCGATCTGAGGGCGTGGCTTTGGCCGATGCAGTGAGTGCCCCCGTGCTTCCCAGGCCGCGTGCCTTACATAGCACGGTGTGATCTAATAGTTCGTTAGGTGTGTCGTGGTCGAACAAAATACCTCATCAGTATCAATGTTTCAGTCCATTTCCTCTTGTTGTGGTGGTTCCTGCACCGGGGGTTGTGGAGCTGGGCGTCCTCTGTCCGGTGGTGGGCGGCGGTTTCTGTTTCTGCCTCTGTTGTTTGCGAGTGTCCAGTCGCCTGCAATGTGCTGCTTTGCCCAATTCCATGCTTCTTTCAGGTCTGAGAAATGTATTGTTGTCCCACCGTGGTAAATTTTGAGCTGGGCCGGATAGAGCAGGCCGTATTTAACGTGTAAGGATTGGAGTTGCCTTTTGAGCTGATCAAAAGATTGCCTGGCTCTCTGGATCTCCCTTGTGTAGTCAGGGAAGAATGTCACTCTGGATCCATTGAAGGTCAGTGTGCCTTTGGCTCGCGCCGTCTGGAGTAGCGCATCTCTATCTCTGTAGTTCAGCAGTCTTGCGACTATGGTGCGTGGCGGGGCGCCGGGTATCGGTTTTCCAGAGGGGACACGATGCGCTCGTTCGATTGAAAAGAACTTCGAGAATGTCTGGGGCTCAAACATGTCGGTGATCCATTGTTCTAGGAACAGTTCCATGGAAGGGCCCTCCGTTTTCTCCGGTACGCCCAGGATGCGCACGTTGTTTCGTCTCGATCGGCCTTCACTGTCCTCGGCCTTCTCCTCCAGTGTTTTCAAACGCGCCACCACTCCGGCCATCCTCTGTTCCATGGTGCGCAGCCCATCTTCATTCCCAGAGATCCGCTGTTCCGCTTCTCCCGTGCGGGAGGACAATTTCTGGAGATCATGACGGAGAAGCGAGACATCTGTACTGATGCTGTCCATCTTTTGTTCCATAGAGGTTCTGGAGTTAGTTATCGCCGCCATGATGTCCTTTAGGGATATGGCTTGTTCTGTTTCTAGCATGGGGTTCGACTGTTCGTGGTCCGTTTGTGCGTTTGCTGCGGCCGTGGTGAATTGATCTATCCTACTTTGGCTGGTCCCTCTTTTTGTTTTGTCCTTCCCCGTAGTGGCCGGCATGGTTTGTGGCGTTTAAACGGTACCGTCCGGGGCAGATGTTTCGTTGGGCAGCGTCGTTCGGGTGCGGTCCGCTGGACACTGTGGTAGGGTTTAATACGCAGTTGGGTCTGTACGGTGTCCAAAGCCGCGGCCACCAATCATCGGTGTCTCGCCGTGAGTAGGTGTGCCGTGAGGTAGTTTCACCTCGTATTCCGTTGTCGACGGTTCTCGGGCAGCGGGAATGGGCGAGGATGTAGATCGGTCCCACGGGGTCCCTGTGCCCCAAAATGGCGGGTTCCCGCTTTCCCTTTATCCCCCTCTCCGTACCGCAGGATAGAGGTGGTAGTCGTCCGGTGACGGGCAGGGGTCCCCTCAGGAGTTCAGTGGTCGCTCCGGTGGCATCTGCAGGCCGCGGCCGCATGTGCGGGAATATTGGTGCGAGGCCGTGTGCCTACTATCACTGACTGTCGACGCCGTGTCCAGGGGCGTATCTCTTCCGTTTCACGATTTATCCTCGAAGTTAGGATCCTTCGTTTGCCGTGCGGTCCGGCCCGGCCTCGACCCCGTCGGCCGCCGGTGTTCAGGCAAAATTCAGTAGTGCTTGTTGGTGACCACGGCACCCTTTGTTCATCCGCGGTTCGCGGCGGCCATCTTGCGAGCTCCGCGGCGCGTCCGCTCGCTTTCAGAAATATCTTACTAAGTGGGTTCCGCGGCACCGATTTCCTCCAGGAACCGGTCGGGACATTCAGCAGAGGTTCCCACGTCGAATAGACGCTTTTTGGTTGTGCAGGAAGCAGGATTGTTTCAGGATACGGCTAGCGGCCCGGGAGCGAAGCGATCTCACGTCCTCATCGCTCGGCTGTTGGCCACGCCCCCCTCACAAGAGCACATTTTGAGCAAGGCTGAAGACACGAGGAAACAGCTACACCAGACCAGCTGTTCAAATGGAGAAGAAAGGAGGAACGACGATGGGGGAACGGCCCTTGTGCTTTTCAACTCAGACCAGCGAAGCCTCTGAAAGGGGAATCCGAAGACCAGGAAGTCCCACTGGTGTGTGGTGTGACAGGTGTCAACGGCACACAGGGCCCCCAGCACTGATAGCCAAAGCGGGGAGATGCCCCTGCTGCTGTGGTGCCATCCTTGACTCCCGAGACAAGAAACTACAACAGTTCAGCACAGCTGGTGAGTCGGAGAAGACAGATAGTAATACCGAACTGTGCTTGGTGCAAGGTTGCAGGCGGCAACCTTGTTGAGCAAAGAACTTGTGTAAACTTTTCAAGAAACTCTAGTAGAAGGTTCAGAAACAGAGTAGTCAGGCATCACAGGGCACACATTTGAAGGACCCTGACTGAAGCCTTTGTGGCTTGTGCTGTTTATTGAAACTATGAGAATCAAGAGGCCTTAGGAGAGGCCAGTGTGAAGTGTCATAGTGGTCCTACGAGGGTCAAGCAAAACCCATCGTACACCTGAAATTCTTTGACTCATTGGAAAAAACTGATTGAACTGTGAAACTGGCAAATGTGAACTCGACAGAGGGATGCCTACGAATTGAGGGTAAACGGGGATATAGCCAGGAACATTGTGATGGCTTTGTGAACCCGGCTGAGGGATGTCTATAATGGATAATTCTTTAAAAGGACATTGTTGAATTATACGTTTTGAGTGAAAGGCCATAGTGAACACGATTGAGGGAGGCTAATATTGTAAGAAGGATCAGAGCCCGGCTGAGGGGGATGCAAAGGGGCGAAGAGCAATCGTCCAACGTGAAAGATTATCCAAGGAACTTTTGTTTGTTTATTGTTTATGGTACAGCAGGCCTTCTAAGGTCAGAGACTTTGCAGGAAAGAGACTTGGCCCCAGAAGGTCCTGGCATCATTGAAAGGAACTGTAACTTCATGCTGGTGAGGCCCAGGAGTGTGCTGTGCTCAAAGGTCCTGGCTTGTCCCATGCTAAAAACATGGGGAACGGAGACCCCAGCCCTACCATCCTGACTTATCATTTGGTAAACACTTATTTCTTTTCTTGTGAACATTATCCCACACTACTTAGTAATTTAGTTGTACGGATTGGCAATTTTTTTTTAGTATAGGCTCTTTTTATTTGACAAGACACCATTAGGACTGCCTTATTATTATTTCATGGTCATAGCTTGCTCCTATCTTAGATTTAGATTTAGATTATGCGTTTTTCTCACCCATTGTACAGTTCAATGAACACCCTTGAACTGTATCACTTGTGTCTGTCTTTACTGTTGCCACCATGAGTTCCTTAAAAAATTGATAACTTAAAACCACTACACCATTTGTGAATTAGTAAGAATATCATAGCTGATAGCTCAGGGGCAATGTGCTCACCTCAGTAACAGGACAAAGCTTTGCAACATGAATTTTAACAAATCGGAGAGTTTATTCAGAGACATATTTTCCACTTCAAAGGGTAGAGTGTATTCTGCTACAGAGTCTCCCCTTCAAAGGGGAGACAGTATTCTGCCATGGAGTCTTTCCTTCAAAGGAGGGAGTTTTTTCTGCTATGGAGTCTCTCATTCAAAGGGGAGAGTGTATTCTGCTACAGGGTCTACCTTAAAGCGGGAGAGTTTATTCTGCTACAGAGTCTGCCCTTCAAGGGGGAGAGTTTATTCTGATGCAGAATCCCCCCCATCAAGGTGGGAGTTTATTCTGATACAGAGTCTCCCCTAGAAGGGGTAGAGTTGATTCTGGTATGTTTATTTTCATAGAGTCTCCCCCATCAAGAGAGAAGAGTTTATTATGATACAGAGCTTTGACTTCAAGGGGGAGAATACCTTCTGATACATAGTCTACCATTAGAGGGGGAGAGTTCATACTGCTACAGACTCTCCCCTCAAGGGGGAGAGTTTATTCTGATACAGAAAACCCAATCAAGGGGGAGAGTTTATTCTGATACAGAGACTCCCCCTTCAAGGAGGAGAGTTTATTCTGCAACAGAGTCTCCCATTCAAGGGGGAAGAGTGTATTCTGATACAGAGTCTCCCCCTTGAAGGGGGATAGGCTATGCAGCTATAGAGTCTCCCCTACAAGGGGAGAGTTTATTCTGATGCAGACTCTGCCCCATCAAGGGAGAGAGTTTATTCTGATACAGAGTCTCCCAATCAAGGGGGTGAGTTTATTCTGACACAGAGTCTCCCCCATCAAGGGGTGAGTTTATTCTGCTACATAGTCTCCCATTTAAGGGGTTGAGTTTATCCTGTTACAAAGTCTCCCCCAAGTTTATTCTGATACAGAGTATCCCCTTCAATGAGGAGGGTCTATTCTAATACAGAGTCTCTAATTCAAATGAGGAGAGTTTATTCTGATACAGAGTCTCCCCCATCAAAGGGGTGATTGTATTCCACTATGGAGTCCCCCATTAAAGGGGGAGGGCTTATTCTACTACAGAGTCTCCCCCATCGATGTGGGTAGTTTATTCTGATACAGAGTCTCCCCTTCAAGGGGGAGAGTTTATTCTGATACACAATCTCCCCCATCAAGGAAGAGGTTTTATTCTGCGACAGAGTTTATCTTTCAAGGGGGGGAGTGTATTATGATACAGTCTGCCCCTACAAGTGAGAGTGTTTATTCTGGTACAGAGTCTCCCCCTTCACAGGGTAGAGTTTATTCTGATACAGAGTCTCCCGCATCAAGGGGGATGGTTTATTCTGATACAAAGTCTCACCTTCAAGGGGGAGAGTTTATTCTGATACAGACTCTCCCCATCAAGGGGGTGAGTGTATTCTGCTACAGAGTTTACCTTTCAAGGGGGAGAGTGTATTCTGATACAGAATCTCCCCCATCAAGGGTGAGAGGTTATTCTGCTATAGAGTCTCCCCTTCAAGGGGGATGGTTTCTTCTGATATAGAATCTCCCCCATCAAGGGGGAGAGGGTTTTCTGATACAGAGTATCAGCTTACAGAATTGTATTATTGCGCTTGTGCGCGACCTTAATAGGAAAACTGCCGAAATTCAAAATTCAATGATTTCATCATGTGTTGAAGCAGCAGACTCTGTTTCCTTTTGTGAAGAATACCTTTTTTGACTTTTGCTGGACGTATTGTGTTTCTACAATGCCCTATGATGATACCTTTGGCCATTCCAAGATGGCCGCCCCTGCGTGCACCAGAGTGCCCAGGCCTTTGTGTTTGTTGTGTTGGGCCTGATTGGCTGGGGCTATGTTCTTCTGGCCTATGGGATAGCCAGCAGGCTTTGTGGGCCTTCCCTCCAAGGCCCACTCCTGGGCCCTGCCTCTATCCTCAAGGTGCTCTGCTGCAGGCCACTTCCAGCCCATCTAAGCTGCAAGGAGCAGGTACCCCTGCTTCTATTCCATTTCCACCGGGATTCCTGACTTTCCACAACATCGGAAGCAAGGTAAGCCATGGGCTTACAGAATTGTAATATTGCGCTTGTGCGCGTCCTTAATACGAAAACTGCCGAAATTCGAAATTCAATGATTTCATCTTGTGTTGAAGCAGCAGACTCTGTTGCCTTTTGTGAAGAATACCTTTTTTGACTTTTGCTGGCCGTATTGTGTTTCTACAATGCTCTATGATGATACCTTTCACCATTCCAAGATGCCCCCCCGCATGCACCGGAGTGCCGGGGCCTTTGTGTTTGTTGTGTTGGGCCTGATTGGCTGGGGCTATGTTCTTCTGGCCTACGGGATAGGCGGCAGGCTTGGCCAGCCCACCCTGTAAGGCCCACTCCTAAGGCCCCTGTCTGCTCCCTGTCCGCGCTACAGGTATGCCAAGGTACGCCTGTGATGCTGTGTGCCCCCACCCCCCTTGGTTGCCTGTGATGCTGTGTTCCCCTACCGTCCCCCCATGGACGCCTGTGATGCTGTGTGCCCTCAGGCCCCCACGGTCACCTGTGATACTGTGTGCCCCCCCTGGTCACCTTTGATGCTGTGTACCCCCCTTGGTCGCCTGTGATGCTGTGTGCCCCCAACCCCCCTTGGTCACCTGTGATGATGTGTGCCCTCACACCCCCCTTGGTCACCTGTGATGCTGTGTGCCCCCCTTGGTCACCCGTGATGCTGTGTGCCCCCCGGTCACCTGTGATGCTGTGTGCTCCCCCCATGGTCGCCTGCGATTCTGTGTGCCTCCTCCCAACCCCTTGGTCACCTGTGATGCTGTGTGCCCCCCTTGGTCGCCTGTGATGCTGTGTGCCCCCACGCCTCCTTGGTCACCTGTGATGCTGTGTCCCCCCCCCCTTGGTCGCTTGTGATGCTATGTGCCCCCCTTTGGTCGCCTGTGATGCTGTGTGTCCCCACCACCCCCTTGGTCGCCTGTGTTGCTGTCTGCCCTCCCGCTTGGTCACCTGTGATTCTGTGTGCCCCCCCCTTGGTCACCTCTGATGCTGTGTGCCCCCCCTTGGTTGCCTGTGATGCTGTGTGCCCCCACCCCCTCCCCTTGGTCGCCTGTGATACTGTGTGCCCCCAGACCCCCGCTTGGTTGCCTGTGATGCTGTGTGTCCCCACCCCTTGTCCTTCCCCCTCCCCCTTTCCCTCCCCTCCACACCACACCCTCTTAAACTGACTCACTGCATTTGTATGCTGCTGTCGCCCTGCAACATGGGTCTGGGCAGCATATTGCTGCCACCTATACTGACTTTATGCATTTGTATGCTGCTGCCGCCCTGCAACATGGGGTGAGCAGCATGTTTGTGCCATCCAATTTGACTATGTATTGTATGCTGCTGCCACCGTGCAACATAGGGTTAGGCAATCTGCATGTCTTTGCAAGCACTTATGCAACTAAGTTAGCCCCCCTGCAACATGGGGCTAGGCAACATGTATGTATGTATGTTTTTGCAAGCACTTATGTAACTAAGTAAGCTTTCTGTAACAGCGCTGCAATGCCTGAGGACTGTTGTGCGCTTTATGAATACAAATAAATAAAATAACTAAATAAATAGTCTCCCCTTAAAGGATAGAGTTCATTCTGCTACAGAATCTACCATTCAAGGGGGAGAGTTTATTCTGCTGCAGTCTCCCTCTTCACGGGGGAGAGTTTATTCTGATACAGAGACTCCACCATCAAGGCAGAGGGTTTATTCTGATACAAAGTCTCACCTTCAAGGGGGAGAGTTTATTCTGATACAGACTCTCCCCCATCAAGGGGGAGAGTGTATTCTGCTACAGAGTCACCCCTTAAAGGGGTAGAGTAGATTCTGATACAGCTTCTCCCCTTTCAATGAGGGAAGTGCATTCTGCTACAGTCTCCCCTTATAGGGGTACAGTTGATTCTGATACATAGTCTCCCCCTTCAATAGGGAGAGTTTATTCTACTACAGAGTCTCTCCTAAAGGGGTAGATTTGATTCTGATACCGAGTCTCCCCTTGTAGGTAGAGAGTTTATTCCAATACAGAGTCACCCCTATCAAGGGGGGGAAGTTTATTCTGATACATACCCTACTCCATCAAGGAGGAGAATGGATTCTACTACAGAGTCTTCCCTTCAAGGGGTAGTTTATTCTTTTGCAGTCTCTCCCTTCAAGAGGAAGAGTTTATTCGGCTACAGAGCCTCCCCCATCAAGGGGGAGAGTTTATTCTGCTGATGAGTCCCCCCATCAAGGGGAGAGTGTATTCTGCTTCAGACTCTCTCCCCATCTAGGTGAAGGCTCTACAATTTTTCAGAACAGAGACTTCCCTCGCCTGACTGGGCTTTTCCAAAACCCTCCCTAGAAGACTCAGTTTAAAAAAATGCCACATGGTCAAGGGCTCAAAATGAAAGGAAATGTACTTTCCTTTCCTTTCTCCATGGGAGACTTTATTTCAGAATAAAGACTCCCCCTAGAGATTTTGTTACAGGGAGGATTTATTTCGTGACCCCGGCACATCACATTATCAGGTTTCTCCATCCCCTTGCTGGAGTGATGGCTCTCCCCCAGACACTGAAAGATGCAATGAAAAATCTCAGTGCCCCCATGTTCTACCTAAGGAGCATCAAGATAGCAGCTTCCCCCATACCTTGCTCAAGAGATCACAGAGAGCACACAGAGCTCATTACAGCACCATAGAGGCACTCATTCCATCTGCCTAGGGCTGTCTGCAGAGGTCAGGGGACCTTCAAGAAGCATACAACATCAACATAGGGTTTTCTCAGGTGACCTCTGACCCCAAAAACACCATCTTCGAAAGGTCTTTTCACCTCCAAAAGGGGCTACAACTGGGCTGAGAGCAACATAGAGCTCATTACAACACCACCGGAGGCACTCATCCCATCTGCCTGAGGCTGCCTGCAGGGATCAGGGGACCAGCAAGAAGCATTCAAGATTGATCTAGAGACTGCTAAAATGACCTCTAACCCCAGAACCACCATCTCTGAAAGGTATTTCAACCTCCAGCAACAACTCCTGCTCCCAGTCAGCATTGCTCCCAGTTTCCCACGAACCTGCCTCCATTGTAACCACCATTTGGGGGTTCTGGTCTCAGATCATGTGACTGGGGTCTTGGGCCAAAGGCAACAGTCATCTTAAAGTGATTTTGACCTGTCACATAATTTAGTGGCTCCAAATGGGTGTCTTCAGTTAAGGGCATTGAAGTAAGGAATTAGTTACTTACCTGTAACTCCAGTTCTCCAGCATTGGTATCGTTCATAGATTCACATGGTGTGAATATTCCCTGTTATTAGGCTGGGAATCCTTGGTAATACTGAGCAGTTTAAATTTAAACTGAAACGTTCAGTCACTTTTGTGCTCTATTATAGTCATTATTGGATCATACTGCCCACAGCCAATAGGAACATCTCCCTTAATTCCTCACCCGTCATCCATCTTCAGATTTGGCAAGCGCACGTGAGTGGCAGTAAGAGCCAAAAGATGAGCCATGCGGGGCAGGTGGGAGGGTCTCATGTGAATCTATGAAAGATACCAATGTTGGAGAACCGGAGTTACAGATAACTTATTCCTTCTCCAGCATTGGATCTTTCTCAGATTAACATGCCGTTAATTGATTACAAAGCAGTATTAATAAACAATACATATGGGAGACTTACTAACCTCACACAAAAAGGTTCCTCAGAACCAACTGGCCAACTCTAGATTTCTCTGCTGAATCTCTGACAACACAGTAGAACTTGGTGCATGTATGCACATATCTCCAGGTAGCTGCACGGGAGATGTCAGGCAGCGGGCTCCCGTCGAGGAAGGCAGTGGTAGTAGCCACTGCTCTGGTGGAGTGAGCCTGAGGCCTGCCTGAGAGGGGCCTGTCATTCTGTTGATGGCAGAAGGAAATGCAGGCCGCAATCCAGCTTTAAATGGAAGACTTCGACAAAGCCTTTCCTGGTCCAGTCATGCCAAAAGACACAGAAAATTGGTCCGTGAGATGGAGTGACCAATATGGGCCACATAGTACTTCAGGGCACACACCACATCCAAAGTGTGTAACGCTGACTCAGCTGGAGAAGTCAGCATGCTGAAAAACACTGGTAAAACCCCTGGTTGATTCAGATGGAAGGAGGACGGCACCTTAGACATAAACGTTGGATTAGCACAAAGTATGATCTTCTCCTTGTGAAATGTCAAGTAAGGTGGTTTGCAAGAAAATGCCTGGATTTCACCTACCCACCTGGCCGATGTTATGGCCACCAAGAAAGCAGTCTTCCAGGAAAGATGCTTGATGGATGCCCTGTGCAGGGGCTCAAAGGGCGGTTTCATGAGCCTTGACAGCAGCATATTCAGTTCCCAACAGGTGGAAAAGACCTGAACAGCCCACGCAAGAACTCCTTCACTAGTTGGTGGGACCACAGGGATGGTACACCTGCAGAACAGTTGTATCTGGAAATCGCAGTTTAGTGCACCTTGATTGAAGAGTGCATCAAGCCTGCCCGAGCCAAGGATAACAAATAAGGCAAAATGTCTTGGGCCGGATGGCATGAGGCCGTAATTGCTGGCTCCTGCACCACACCTGGATGCGTTTCCACTTGCTCTTGTAACATGCCAAAGTGGATGGAGCTCTAGCCCGGGCCAGAACCTCTTGGCAGTTTTATGCAAGGGACAAGGGTTAAAAACTCTAAGAACACAGGAGCCAAGCCATCAGATTGAGTGAAGCCATGTTGTGGTGCACCACTGCCCCTTCGTTCCTTGACAGGAGAGACTGATGTGGATTCTACTTGAGAGGAGCAGCTGACACAAGGGCAAAGAGGTCTGAGTACCAGAACTGTCTCAGCCACAGAAGGGCCACTAATATCAGTTTGTACTGATATAGTCTGAACGTGTGGATGACCCGCGGCACCAGCGGGATCCGAGGGAATGCATAAAGGAACTCCCCCTCCCATGGAAATGCAAAGGAGTCAACCAAGCTCTTCAGGTGGGGGAAGTGGCTGGTGAAACTCTTGCACCAACTGTTCTCGTAGGTGGCGAAGAGGTTGACCTGAGGCATGCCCTAAGTCTGGAACAACAGGTGAAATTGATCCTCGTGCAGCTCCCACTCGTGGCAAGAGTGCAATTCCCTGCTGTGGGAGTCTGCTAGGGTATTCTGAATCTCTGGTAGATGGAGGAGAATCAGACACATTTGGTGCTGCATGCCCAGTGCCATAGGGCCTGGGCTTCCTTGGACAGCTGAGAGGACGTGGTCCACCTTGTTTGTGGACATAAAACATTGATGTTGTATTGCCGGTGTAAACCCGTACCACTTTCCCCGCTAGTAGGTGGAGGAAAAATGTTAGGGCCCAGAAAATGGCTTGCAACTCCAGCAGGTTGATGTGTAGGCACTTCTCTTCTGTGGACCAGAGGCCTTTCGTGTGTTGGTCTTGACAGTTGGCACTCCAACCTTCCAGTGAGGCATCCGTCATGATGGTGGCCTGGTGGTCTGGTAGCCTGAAAGGGGCTCCCTTCACTAGATGTTCCCTTACTAACCACCAGTGAAGGCTCTGCCTGAAATCCTGTCAGAGTGATGCAATTGTCCCAGGACCCTGAGGCCTGAATCCATTGAGCATCCAGAAATTCCTGCACCGGCCGCATGCGCAGCTGCAGTGAGTGATCAGAGGAATGCACAATGACATCATCCACAGTAGTGACTTGTACACTAGAAGTGGAGTTACCTGGGCACTGCACCTTTGCGAGGAACGCCGCCACTCTCTCGTCCGAGGGAGCTGCATTGCATGACTGAGTGTTGAGCTTCGCTCCCACTTGAAGAGCCTGTCTTGATGACACTATGCGTGACTTTGGGAAATTGATCGAGCATCTGAGCGGTTGCAGACACTGGATGGTAGACTCCTTGCTGTCTTCGGCCAGTGGGTAGGAGGGGGCTGTCACCAACCAATCATCCAAGTACATGTACACGTGAACGCCCCTCCTTCGCAGGTGAGCCACTACCGGTGCGAGGAACTTGGTAAACACCAGTGGAGCTGAACGAAAGCCGAAGGTTAAGGCCCTGAATTGGTAGTATACTCCTGCCACTATGAAGCGCAGGTAGTGATGGTGTGAGCGGTGAATAGGGATTTGAAAATAAGTGTTCTTGAGATCGAGGGATGCCAGGAAGTCTCCTTGTTGCAGCTGGAACAGGACCTGCTGTATCACCATACAGAACGTTTGTACCTTTAGGATTTTGTTGAGCACCCCTAGATCTAATATGGGTCTCCAACCTCCCCGACTTGTTGTGCAGTGCCTTTTTTCTTACCAGGAAGTAGCAGGCGTAGACTCCTGTAGCCAGTTTGTTGTTTGGCACCCTCTCCACTGCCCCTTTCACTAGCAAGGCCGCTACTTCGTGTAGCAGGTGGTGCCACAACTTCTCCGGCTTGTGTGCAGGTGGAATGTCCAGCGGTATGTTTATGAACTCCAGTGAGTGGTCCTGATGGAGAAGGGGAAGAAACCATGTGTTGGATGGGATGGTTTTCCATTGCCTGATGAATCATGATGTAGAGGTCTTTACCCCCTACCCCAACACCCCAGTTATGGTAGACAGACAAAAAAGGTAGGTAGGGCCAATATTTCACTCTCCTGTTCAACATTGTAGAAATCAGGATTCTTATCTGTTTAGATAAATTAGGTTGCCCTTAGTCAAGGTAAAAGTACATTGGAAATAGGGGTCACTGCGCACACTTGTTTGGGGTGGCATGGGATATGGAGGGTGTGCTTACATTACACACAAACATACATAACACAGTTCAAATTGCTGCAAATCTCGGAATCCCACAAAGTGTTTAGGAAAAACTAAGAAACACAGAAATGAAGTGGTGTGTGCAGAAATGGCAGTGTATTTGAACATAAGCCAGTATGAGGTGATTTAGCATCAAATGAGAGAACATACAGCATTTTGCACGGTGCTGTGTTGCAAGTGGACCTGGCATACATTCAAAAGTAGATAAGCAGGGCAATGACCATGAACAAAATCTGCTAACAAACCTGGCACAAAAGGCTGGAAAATCAGATAAACCAGACAGTCCTGTCCTGTGTCCTGAATTTCTTTAGAAATGTGTCACAACCCAAACACTGTTTTTCCGGTTTAGCATTACAACATATTGCATGGTCAAAGTGAAACTTGTGAAATTACCTAGATTTGCTAATTTGCATAAGGAGTCACTCAGGAGGATAGCTCAGGGGCAACGTGCTCATCTTGGAAGCAAGACGACGCGGAGCAACACAGGTTCAATCCCAGGGTCTGCGCTTAGAAACTTCTGGGTATTAAGATAACCAATCATATCATAACATATGTTTTTCAGAGCAGCCATTTTCTAGTTTTGGAATTAGCAACTCGTCCTAAACAGGAAGTGTTTTCGTCCAATGGAATGTCAATGATATTATGACCCCTTAGTAAATGAACCAATTAAAATGTAAGGTCCAGATTTGCATATAAATATTGTGCAATCCTGTATTTGCTATAAAAAGTGTGTTTAAAATGAACAAGCTGGATTTCCAGCATTTTTGACTGACCAACTGTGGCTGCTGTGATGGCTTCCAGCTTAGTAAAAATAAACCTTGCTGTGTGTACAGATCCCTTGTCTGATGAGGCCTTTTTGAAGTATGACTGGGCTGGGGCCTCCGGCACATTTTTTTGGTGACCGAAAAGAGACCTGAGCCCAAAGTCTTTCCTGATGAGTTGTGTTGAAGCTGCCGACTGCAGAGACAGACAGAGAAGTAATCTGACCTCATTCAAAGCAGATGCAACCTTCCTTCTCTGCAACCTTACAGTATGAGCGCAGAAGTCAGATTTTTAGGTGAAGTATGAGATGCTACAGTAAAGACAGTTTGCGTTTCTAATAGCCTTGTTAAGGGGAAGAAGAAAATATATGAAACTTGTTTTATGGGCTGCCTTTGAAGAAGATTACAGAGTCACATTATTTTTGATTAAAGCAAAGGCAGCTTTAGAGAAAAACCAGCCCAGACAAACAGTTTGACTTATTGCAGGGCAGCATTCCCTGGCATCATTCCAAGACTTCAGATAGGAAGTGCCGCGCAGCAGACAGTTACTATTTTCCGTATTTAGCTTAAGCTACAAATGGCAGACTTTAAGAAATATTAGTGCGTTGCAATATGGGGATTTAATTGCAAGATTGATAGCAGCCTCCTAGAATTGCAGGCACACATAGATACCATTATTTGTATTTTTGCCACACAGACTTCAAACAAATTGGCTCTCGCAGAAAACAGATAACAGCTAACAAGTCTTCGACAGAAGGAAAGGAGGAGGGGGCTTAGATGAAGAGCACAGAACTTAAGGTAGCTCAGCTGGTTAAAGTGTAGAACCGCTCAGTTCCCCACATTGACTGCAGTAATATGCATTTAAAATGCAAAAAGCTTGTATTAGAAATGTTAGTAAAGATGGGATAAATATCAGATGAATATTCATGGAGAAATTTGGAGCAATGATGAGAAATATTCAGATTTTTAGGAAAGTGGATTGAGTTGTTTTGCAAGCATGACACAATGAAGTATTGCTATTGATTTTGGTGTGGCAAATGATAGAAATATGTAGGTAAAGCATTTGAATTAAGGAGTCATGTGATGCTGAAATGCAATGCACAGAAAAATGCAGTATGTTATGTAGTAGCAGTTATAAGTTCATCATATGGGCAGAATATTGGAGTGATGGTTTGAGGTGAAAAATAATATTTAGAATGGGAATGACACAAAGAGCACTTAAAACAATAATAGGTGTATTTAGGTAGAGGGTGTTTTGTTGGAAGGTATGAGGAAAAGAGGCAGAAATAATTAACTAATTTGAAGAAAAAATGAACAAATTAATCCCTTTTTTAGATGTGTGATTTGAGACAAAAAAAGATGTATGAATATATGATTAAAATGAATCGGAATGGGTAGGGCTAGAGATGATATATATGTGGGATTGCATAGAATTAGTGTAGATTGAGACTAAAGACAGATTTTTAAAACTTTTAATTTTTAGATTTTTAGAATACAATAATATGCTGTATATAGTAGTAGAGTGATCTCGGGTCAAAAATATTAATAGAGATTAGAATGATTTTGATGATATATTTGGAACATCTTGCATTTTTATTATAGAGCTTTAAGTGAGCCAAGGCTGAGTACCACTTTTATGTTGCCTGTTTCTGTCTTTTATTAATTTTTATTATAAAGAAGGGTACAATTTAACCCCAGAGCTCTGAAAAATAAGAAGCCACATGTAAAAAGCTCTATCAAGAATAGAGGATAAATATTTCAATTTTTGCTTAAAGAGGAGTTTGGAGATGGCGGTTGAGTTGAGCAAGGCACTAAGAAAGACACATGGGGTGTGAGCTTATGAAAAAGGGGGTGCAAGTGAGGGTAAATTACTAGTTATTCACTGTAGTGACTAACGTACTCTTAGTTCTTAGTCCCCTTTGCTCCATACTGCATGGGTGTCCCTCACTAGGGACAGGAGACAGAACATTTTTCACAAGAAAAACTTTCTTCCCCTTTAAATTTAGAGGCGCTGCCCTGGGAGCATGCGCTCGCCTGACTCCGCCCACTGGCGCCTCTCCTCAGTCCCCATTGACATGTCAACAATATTTAACATTGCTAATGACACTAGTATTATTGGGGGAAGGATGGTGGGACGTATGGAGGAAAGGGGACTAAGGACTAAGAGGATGTTAATCACTACGGTGAGTAACTGGTAATTATTCTTATGTCCCGTCCCCTTTCCTCAGTACTTCATGGGCAATTACAACTGAATGTAGCCACAGGGTGGAGAGGAGACTCTCTTTAAGCAAATAGTTTCCTTAGAACTGCCTGTCCGAAGGCTGCATCTGACTTAGAGCCGGCGTCCAAACAGCAATGCTTACAGAAAGCTGATGGGGTGGCCCAGGTGGCCATCCTGCTGATGACCTGCCACGGAACCTACCGTTGGAATACAATGGCTGTGGCCTTGGCTCTGACAGTGTTAACGTGCATGTTAGCTAGCAGAGGCTTATGCTGCCCCTCGTAGGTCTCCTTGATGGCTGCAACCATCCACTGTGCAATAGAGGCCTTGGATGCCTGGAACCCCCGAAGGTGACAAACAGTGCGTCCAACTTGCGGAAGCCCTTGGTCCTGTCCAGATAGAATTTCAGAGTGCGCCTGACATCCAGACAGTGCAAGACTCTCTGAGCCTTGTCCTTGGGGTCAGCAAAAAACCTGGGTAAGATGGAAAGCGGAGGGCTCCTTAGGTAGGAACACAGGGTGAGTCCGCAGGACCACCTTATCCCTGTGGAAAGTGGTATAGGGTTCCGAGGTCATCAGAGCCTGGATCTCGCTGACTAGGCGAGTGGAGGTGAGGCCCACTAACAAAGATGTTTTAATGGTGAGCAGCTTGATGTCCGTGGATGCGATTGGCTCGAAGGGTTTTTGTGCCAAGGCGCCCAACACCACATTTAGGTCCCACACGGGGTGTGGCTTCTTGATGGCCGGGTAGAACCTGGACAGGCCCACCCAATGTTTCTTGACTATCGGGTTGGAAGAGGAGAAGACCTCCTCTTCTGAATTTCTGTAGGCCCCAATGGCTGCCAGATAGGTGCGACATCTGTCCACCTGTACTTCTGAGTGTGCAAGGTGTGCCTAGAAGGAAAGCACATCGTCCATCGTGCACGTAAGGGGGTCGATCTCCTTAGAGTCCACCCAATGACAGAACCTAGTCCATTAACCCTTGTATTGGCTCCTGGTAGCCTTGCTCCTGGCACCCTGAATGATCTCCAGGTTAACCTGTGATAGGCTCAGGTGCCTGAGGGTGACCTGCTCAGGAACCACGCTGTGATGGCTAACTTCCGTGGGGCGGAGTGGATAACCCTGCTCCCCTGCTGGAACAGGAGATGGGCTGGCCCCATTGGAAGGTGAATGGGTGGTCTGTCCACGAGGCTGAGCAGTTCGGAGAACCACAGTCTCGCCAGCCACCATGGAACTATCAGAATGATGCTGAGGTGACAAGATTCCTTTATCTTGCGGATTAACCTATGAACCAGGGGTGTGGGAGGAAAGGCATATGCTGTCATGCTGTCCCACCGTATCTGTATGTCAGAATCCGTCTCCACTTGCCCTCGTAGTTTAGAAGACGGATTCTTCCCAACAATATAACCTACTGTCTGCGTTAAAAATGACAAGGCAGCAGGATCTATTCTTTGAAAGAATGGATCCCAGGAGCGCAGGTTGAAGAAAGGAGCAGGAACCGGCAGACCCTTTAGCTGAGAAATACTGGACTGTATGCTAATATGTAGATCTGCCAAGTATATAGTCTCCTAATGGTGCAAGAAACCATGGGGTCCGATTTCTGCAAGATGAATGTAGACCACTAGCTGTGGCAGAAGCAGAGCAACCTAATTGGATATTCCCGATGAAACGAGGATGCCTAGGCGGAATGTCTCAAGTCCAGACAATGTCCCAACAGAACAAGGACGCCTGACGGGGAATACAACACACAGTAGCAGCCACTCATTTTGTGCGCGGTACTCTGTGGGGTGCTCACATTCAGTACGCTGGTGATTCCACTGGGAAAAGTACAAGGCCACCGGAGACGAAGTAACCAGAGGAACGTAGGAGTTTCCAAGGTGAGTATCGATGTCCAACGAGGAATACATAAGTACAACAAACAATGCAGATGAGGGGTGACCAAGGCAGTTCCAGTTAGCATTCAGGGTTGTAGCGTTAAAGACAGGCGAAGGCACAAACAAGCAGATAAGGGCAAGACAAGGCCAGGTCCAGAAGCGGTCCGAGTCAAAACAAGGAGGAATAAAGCAGGAGTAGTTACACGGGACCAGAGCAGGAGCAGACAAGCAAAATCCAGACGATAACAGGGTTCGGTAAACCAGGTAATCCAAGAGATACAAAAATAAGTAAACAAAGCACTTCAGCAAATTCAGAAGCACCGCGAAACGGGGGGAGGTGCTTATATGTCACGCGAACAGATCATGTGATCCCGAACGGCAAACGTTGCCAAGAAGGCAGGCGCCGTGTTGACAATTTCCATGGTAACCTCCACTCCGCACCATAGCTTCCTTTCTTACGGATACACACCAAAGTATGGGCTTTGTAGTGCGTACTCCGCAGGAAAGATGGTAAAGGCTTAAACCTGGGTATAGTCAGTGAATGAAGTGGTGCTTGGGCTGATGTAAGGCATTACTCCCAGGATGTCAGAATGATGAACTAGGTATATGAGAAAGTCGTGATGTATGCTTAGTGTTAGAACGTGGATTCCTGACAGTATCCTCCCCCAAAGAATGCCTCACTCTACGTGTGGACCAAAAATCAGCCAAAACAAAGGGCGTATGGACGTTTCCTGTAGGTTCCCATGTGTGATCCTCAGGACCATATCCCTTCTAGTCTACTAGATACATCCGTACCCCATTCCTGACCTTGGTATCCAGGATGGCATTTATTTCAAACTCATCTGGCCGGAGGGCGTGACAGCCTGGAGATACGCAGGTTTTCATGGCATGGTTTCAACAAAGACACATGAAACACCGGATGGATTTTCCAATCCGCAGGAAAGGCCAATTTCATGGCTAAGGATTGACGACCTTCGTTATCGGAAACGGTCTGTAATACCATGGTGAAAGGGTCCTTTTCCCTGGTAGACGAAGATGTTTGGTGGATAACCAGACCTTCATACCTGGAATATACAGAGGGGCGGCAGAACGGTGTGCATCAGCATAATCCTTGTTACGGGCTTGAGCTGATAGAAGATGTTGCTTAATAGCCGCATGGAGCACAACAAGATCCTGGGCACAAGAGCGAGCGGCTGGATTGTACGGGGAGACCATGGTTGGGAGAGGAAGAGCTCAGGATGGTGCCCAAACATGGCATAGCATGGGAAACACCTGTGGCTGAGTGCAAGGAATTGTTGTAGGCGAACTCCGCCCTAACTAAAGCAGATAACCAGGATCCCTGGTACTGTATTGTGAGACAACGTAGATACTGCTCTAAGGTGGAATTCACTCGCTCCGTCTGTCCATCCGTCTGGTGGTGGTAAGCACTCGGGTATCTGCCATCAACTCCGAAAGAAGCTGTGAGAGCCCTCCAAAACCGAGAGGTAAACTGGGAACCTAGGTCTGTAATGATGATACGAGGTAACCCAAAAACTCTAAAAATGTGTCTCAGGAACAAATCTGCTAGTACAGGTGCACTTGGAAGCCGCTTACAGGGAATGAACAAGGCCATCTTGGTAAAATAGTCTATTACCACCCATATAGTGTCGTAATCATCAACAACCAGGAGTTCAACAATAAAATCCATAGAGATCATGGACCATGGATGCTCTGGGATAGGCAATGGTTGTAAAAGGCCGATAGGCTTAGAATGTGTCTCTTTTCCCTGTGCACAGACCGCACAGGACGCCACATATAAGGCAATAAGGCAATATCCTTGTTCATATCTGGCCACCAACACCATTGACGCAGCAAGTCCAGCTTTTTTCTGTTACCAGGATGGGCTGCGATCTTAGAGTCATGGCACCATTTCAGGGCCAATTGTCGAGATAGGGTGTCCGGAAGGAACAACTTCCCTTTGGCGTAGGGCAAGGATTGGATAATTTCAAGGTTCATGTCGGTAACAAGATTGGGATTCTAACTGACCCAAGTTTGCAAAACCTGTTTCAAGGAGGTATGAGGGCTGGAAGCACAAACGACCTGGTTGGAAAACAACAGATTGTCATTATTGATTCTCTTAGTGGTAACATTGTCAAGACGGGCCAAGGCATCAGCTTTTGAGGGTTTAGTACCAGGACGATAAGTAATAGTGAAGTTGAACTGGGAGAAAAACTCATGCCAACGAGCATGGCGTGCAGTGGAACACTTCACAGATTGCAAGGCCAGTACATTCCAATGATCAATATAGACCAGTACAGGAGCAGAAGAACCTAACAAATGATGCCTCCAGACCAAAAAGGCATCCTGAATGGCAAGAAGCTCCTTCTCTGTAACTGTGTAATTTACTTCATAAATTGTCAACTTCCTGGAATGATAGGCCACAGGATGAAGGGCCTGGGTTTCCTTGCAATTCTGGGAAAGGATAGCCCCTAAGGCATGATCCGGGGCATCAGCTTCCACAATAAAGGGCAGAGTAGAGTCTGGATGTTGTAGCACCAGCGCGGACATACAATCTGTCTTTAAGTCACCAAAAGCGGTATCCGCCACAGGATTCCACCGAAAAGGAATCTTACTACTAGTAAGCAAGGTCAAAGGAGCTGCTATATCTGAAAATGCCTTTATAAGGCGTCATAAAAGTTGGCAAAACCAAGAAAAGATTGTAAGGATTTTAAACAGGTAGGTACAGGCCAATCAAGAACCCCCTGCAAATTAGAGGTACTCATTCTGATACCTTTGTTGGTAATGAGATAACCTAGGAATTCAACACTCTAGACATGGAAAAGGCATTTCTCCAGCTTGGCATACAATGATTATTTGCGTAGTCGTTGCACTAGTTGAGTAACATGTTCAATATGTTTTTCCAGTGAGTCAGAATACACTAGGATGTCATCAAGATAGACAATAACAAATCTATCCATCATGTCCCGGAAGACGTCGTTGATAAAATGTTGAAATGTTGCAGGGGCATTGCACAGGCCAAAAGGCATAACGCAGTACTCAAAAAGACTGTACTTGGTCTTAAATGCTGTCTTTCATTTGTCTCTGCTCCTAATCCTGACCAGATTGTATGCACCTCTAAGGTCTAGTTTAGTAAAGACCACCGAAGAACCTAATTGGTCCAGGAGGACGGAGACCAAAGGTAGAGGATATTGATTTTGAATAGTGATGGAATTCGGTTCACGATAATCAATGCCGGGCCAGAGATCTCCCTCTTTTTTAGGTACAAAAAAACAAAGGGGCAGGCGTAGGAGAACGAGAGATCCGAATGAAGCCTGTGCTTAAAGACTTCTCGATGTATTCCTTAAGAATCTGGTCCTCTTTCTGGGTTAAGGAATATATTCTACCAGATGGGAGTTGAGCCCCTGGTACTAGATCAATAGGACAATCGTAAGGTCTGTGTGGAGGTAGCTTTTCTGCCGTTCTAGTGTCAAAGACATCTCGGTAGTTTTCATATTCCTTTGGTAAGCATGTAGATGTGGTAGCCCTGATAGTCGAGGAGTGTAACAATAGGGGTCGACAGGGATTAAGGGTGAATCCCGTTTCCCCCCAGGCATTCCTTCTCACAATACTTGGAGTCAAACACCACCTCACCGGCTTGCCAATCCACAACGGGGTTGTGTAATATCAACCAGTGGAGTCCCAGGATTAGACGGTAATGGGGTGCAGAGATGAGATCAAACCAGATGGTCTCATTATGGCTATTACCAATAGTCATAGTTAGATCCACTGTTCGCTCAGTGACTAACCCTGAAAGCAATGTGGTCCCATCCACCGCGCCTACCAACTCAAGATGTGTCTTTTGTATGACAGGAATACCTAGGTCTTTAGCGTAATCCTTATCAATATAATTTCTGGTTGCCCCAGAGTCAAGTACTGCATTGATGGTCCATTCGAAACCTGGAACAGTACAATGAGTCGAGACCGTGAAAGGAGGTGACCTTATGGAGTCGGAATCATGGACACTCGGTAGTATGACTCCATCTACTGCCGAGCTCGGGCGTGTCCCTACTTCTTTGGTTTTTTGTTACATGAACGTAATAGGTGCTCGGAGGAGCTACAGTAAAAGCATAGATTGTTCCCTTTCCTCAACTCCCTTTCTTCAGGTGTCAAAGGGCATCGAATCGCCCCAATTTGCATAGGTTCCCCATTACCTGTGGGGGAAACAGTGGAGGTGAGTGAGGCGGGTACCAACGGTCTCTTCTCACCCTTTCGTTCGGCTTTACGGCTGTTGATCTGTGGAACTAAGTCAAAAAGTTCTGTGAAGGCCGTGGGGACCACCAGAACCGTTGCTAAGGTGTCTTTTAAGGAGTCAGACAAACCCTTATAGAAAAGGGCAGCCTTCTTATCGTCCGGCCAGCCCGTCTCCGCAACCAACTGGTTAAAACAAGCCAGATAAGACTGCAAGGAAGTGTCGCCTTGTTGCAACCCCAACAGTTCCAAGTCAGTGGCTTGAGGCTTGTATCTGGTAGCCCATGATGCGGCAGTACCACCTAGATGGGACAGCACAAAAGCTGCCTTGGTAGGTGAGTCAGGAATAGACCTTGGTCGACATAAGAAGTGCAGCCTACATTGATTCAGAAAGGTGCGATAATGCTTAGGGTCTCCATTAAATTGCTCCGGTGGCGCTAGGGGAAACTGCAGTTAGGTACACAGGACCAGCCGCTAGGCGTGGTTCTGCCACCTCTGCAACTGAGGCCTCAGCTGAACCGCTCGCACGGGCTGCATTGGATTGCAAACCGGCCTGCAAAGCATCTATGCGTGCCTGGGTAGAAGCGTGCGCAGTTGCCATGTCGTTTCGTAATTCAGCAACGACTTGCATGATCTGAGACAAAATCTCATTGGGATCCATTGCGAAGGCTCCTGAATATGTCAGAATCCGTCTCCACTTACCCTCGTAGTGTAGAAGACAGATTCTTTCCAACAATATAAGCTACTGTCTGCATTAAAAATGACAAGACAGCAGGATCTATTCTTTGAAAAAATGTATCCCAGGAGTGCAGGTTGAAGAAATGAGCAGGAACCGGCAGACCCTTTAGTTGAGAAAGACTGGACTGTATGCTAATATGTAGATCTGCCAAGTATATAGTCTCCTAATGGTGCAAGAAACCGTGGGGTCTGATTTCTGAAAGATGAATGTAGACCAGGAGCTATGGCAGAAGTAGAGCAACCCCGTCGGCTATTCCTGACGAAACAAGGGCATCTAGGCAGAATGTCTCAAGTCCGGACACTGTCCCGACGGAACGAGGACGCCTGACGGGGAATACAACACACAGTAGCAGCTAATCATTTTGTGCTTGATACTCCGTTGGGTGCTCAGATTCAGTAAACTGGTGATTCCACTGGGAAAAGTACAAGGCCGCCGTAGGCGAAGTAACCAGATGAACGTAGGAGTTTCCAAGGTGAGTATCGATGTCCAACGAGGAATACTAAGTACAAAAAACATTGCAGATGAGGGGTGACCAAGGCAGTTCCAGTTAGCGTTCCGGGTTGTAGTGTTGAAGACAGGCGAAGGCAGCAAACAAGCAGATAAGGGCAAGACAAGGCCAGGTCCAGAAGCGTGCTGAGTCAAAACGAGGAGGAATAAGGAGTAGTAACATGGGACCAGAGCAGGAGCAGACAAGCGAAATCTAGACGATAGCAGGGTTCGGTAAACCAGGTAATCCAAGAGATACAAAAATAAGTAAACAAAGCACTTCAGCAAATTCTGAAGCACCACAGAATGTGGGGAGGTGCTTATATGTCACAGGAACACATCACGTGACTCCCGAATGGCGTACGTTGACTAGAAGGCATGCACTGTGTTGACAATTTCCATGGTAACCTCCACTCCGCACCATAGCGTCCTTTCTTACGGATATGCACCGGAGTATGGGCTTTGTAGTGCGTACGCCGCAGGAAAGATGGTAAATGCTTAAACCTGGGTATAGTCAGTGATTTAAGTGGTGCTTGGGACTGATGTAAGGCATTACTCCCAGGATTTCTGAGTGATAAACTGGGTATATGAGAAAGGCGTGATGTATGCTTAGTCTTAGAACGTGGATTCCTGACACTGTAATGCATTGCCTAGGGAGCCAAGGCCCTGCCCCCGCCAGGATGCAAACTGATGGCACTTCCTGTTCTTCTAGGAGGCAAAGAGATCCACCTGAGGATGCCCCCATCTGCTGAAGACCTCCAGCAGCACCTGGTCATTCAATTGCCATTCATAATTGTCTGCTCCCAGTCTGCTGAGCCTGTCCGATTCCAAGTTGGCCTCCCATGGGAGGTGGACGGCCGTGAGGTAGAGGTTGTTCTCCAGGGCCCATTCCCACATGCTAACCGCTAGACTGCACAGTGGAGGGGACCTGGTACCCCCTGTTTGTTGACATAGTACATGCTGGTGGAGTTGTCGGTCTGGATAAGGATGGTCTTGCCCCCACATCCACAGGTTGCAGTCCCTGGACCACCATGTGAGGTCCGAGCAGGGAGAGGGAGGTATGATGACCAGCTCTGCTTGGGAGCCCTTTTCCTTATTCCATGAGACTGCGGAGTGCAGCTGTAACCTCCTCACCTGAGTCTCGTGTGTGGCACGGCCAGTGGGACCACTGCCATGATACCCAACAAGTGTTGGTACCACCAGGCCGAGGTCACTGCTCTGGTAAGGAAATTAGTAGTGGCTCTCTTGATGGCCGTAATCATGTATTCTGAGGGAAAGACCCTCTCGGAGCTTGTATCCCAGATGAGGCTCAGGAAGGTGAGGCTCTGCATGGGCTGCAGTGGAGACTTCTTGAGGTTGCTAGTAAACTCCAGCTCGCGGAGTGTGTTCAGAAGTGCGGAAGAAGTGTGAATAACCCCCCTGATCCCCATGGAGATCTCGACCTAATGAGCCAGTCGTCCAGGTACGGGTGACGTGGTGGCCCTGCGCCCTGAGGAGGGCTGCCACTGCAATCATGAGTCTGGTAAATAACCTGGGGGCTGAGTTGAGGCCAAAGGGTAGCACCTTGTATTGGAAATTGCAGCCCATGATCCTGAAGCGCAGGAAGGAGCGATGTGGCTGCCAAATCGGGACATGTAGATAAGCGTCCTTCAGATCCAGGGAGCACATCCAGTCTCCTTTGTCTAGTGTCTATGCAATGAGTGCTGATGTAAAAATCTTGAATTTCTGAAGGGGGAGGGAGAGGTTGAGGGTGGAGAGGTCCAACAAAACTCTGAGGACAGCATGGTTCTTCTTTTGAATGGCAAAAATCCTGGATTAGAAGCGCAAACCTTTCTGGGAGGCTGGGACTTCTTCCACTGCCTGGCTCTCGACGAGCGACCGAATCTCCGCCAACAGAGTTGCGGTCCCAATATGTGGGAGTGGAGGGGAGGAAGGAGCAGAGGGAGGGACTGGTAGGCGGTAACCGAGGATACTACAGAGAAGATCAAAGTGTCAGAAAAGTTCTGGTGCCAAAATTGCACGTGAAAGGCAAGCCTGCCCCCCACCAGAGACATGTGGACCCGAAGGGATGCATCATGCTTTCTTTCCTTCTAAGGCTGCTGCGGAGGAGGGGGACTGGAAAAATCCCTTGCCCCCCTTTTTGTTGTATGCACCAGTGTTGACTCGGCAAGCGGTCAGGCAGCCTCGACCTTGGTTCCTGGAAACACCAGAACCTGCCGAACGACTGCCCCCTCTCAGAGCGTTGATGCGACTGGGTGTATGCCTTAGTCGAGGCCTTCGTTAGGATAGAAAAAGACTTTGCAGTTTGCAACCTGCTGTTCTTTTTATCTAATTCCTCGTCAGTGGTAGAGTGAAAGAGGTCACTACCCTCGAACAGACAGTCCAATATGTGATCCTGGACATCAGGGTTAAACTTAGTAGCCGAAGCCAGGCCGTCCTTCTCATGTCCGTGGTGATGCATATGGCCGGGCCAGAGGTATTGATGTGGGCCACGGTGGACTCCATGATGTCCTGCCCTACCAGCTTGGCTTCTCCTAGACCCGCCTTGAAGCGTGCTCGACTCTGCACCCGAAGTTGAGGAAGTAAGTACATCTGTCTACACTTGGCATTGAGGCGCCGAATGAAAGGTTGGGCCGAGTGCGGCTTGAGCCACTCCTTCTTGGCCAAGGCAACAACGTCCTTCTGCATTGGGATACCCGTTTTGGTAGGGGGTTGTAGGGTGAGGACTTCTGCCAAGACCCCCTCCTCGGGCTGCTCGACCTCAGGTTGAGGAAGGCCCAAATATTCAGCCAAACCTGCAGGGCGGTCATGGAAGCCCTTTTCAAGGGTTCTCCTCCTCGTCTGTGTACACCAGAGTGTCTGGCTGGTCCTGAGTGGGCGGAGGAGTGCTGGGCGCCGTGGGCTGCGGTGTGTAAACTGGAGCCAGAGGTTGCTTCAGAGGCTGGTGTGGATCTGCCTGTACAGTGGGAGGCAGGATAGCCAGAATCGAAGGAGCTGGACGGGGCAGATGGGGCTGCACTGGGGCCTGTGGCACTGGAGCCATGGGAGGAATGACTATGGGCGCCGGTGGAGTGGCCGGAGGGAGCAAGTCCCTGACTGCATCCTGCAGGATGGCCCCATCTGGGGGGTTCGCATCAGCACCAGGAACCTTTTCGAAGAACCTGTCTTCAGAGGCTGACGAGGTGGCAGGTGATATTGATGGAGTGGCTGCTGGGGCCGGAGTCTAGGTTGCAGGGGGAACCTGCCCTGCGCTGCTGATGGATAAACTGTAGGCCACGTACCTGGTTGACACCAGTCCCACCTTGAAACTCGTTCGCCCGCCTCCTCCGTTCCTAGGAGTGGCATCAGACGAGCAGCCATGTTGTCTGGCACAGCAGTCATTTTGTCGAGCTGCGTGCCACGTGCCAATGTCATGGTGCTTGGCTCCCTGGGCCTGGCCTCCTCCAAGATTCTTGGCGGTGGAGCATGAGACCTACCCTGCACTTCAGGCCGGGGCCTGGAAGGCGTATTTCCCTCAGCAGTGTCGCTGGTAGTGCTGCATGCAGGCGCCTCCTCGGACATTAGGCTACTGCTGGATGCCCATGCAGTATGGAGGAAAGGGAACAGGGCGTAAGAGTAACAAACCTATATGTGTGCTTTTTGGTCCCACGTCACAGATACACCCAGGTATAGTCATAGATGAACATAGGGGACACTAAGGTATGCATGATAGGGAGAAAAAGCAGCCATTCAATTATATTAAGGAAGATTAACTGTATTAGCAAGTGTTTTTAGGAGGTAGGAGTGCTTTATAGAGAAATAGGAGCATTCAAGTAGTAATGTTTAGATTTTAGGAAGAAGTACTGATAACATGCACTTATTTCTCATGAAACTCACCCAGTTGTTTATATTTCAGATGGACAGGGAGCACCTGCAAGATGAGTGATCCAAAGCAACCTAGCCTACAAGCAGGGAGAAAAGCCCTCATTGTTTGAATCAGAAGATTGAGGGTTTGAGTCCTCTGTGATCACAAAACAATGGGGGTCATTATGACTGGCGGTAGCCGTGCCGGTAAATACTGGCACGGATGCCGCTGGAGTCATGAATTTTCCGGTGCCCGTGAATTGCCAATTCCCGGGGCATAACAGCTCCTGTGGACCCGGTAATTGCCCATTCCTGGGCGCTGGAAAATATTACTTCCAATTCCCATTTGAATCCCCTTGGACTCAATGGGAATGGGGAGGACGGATGCACCGGCACCATTCATGAATGGTGCCGGTGCATCCGTCACGGTCTGCGAGCGGGTGCCATTCTGCCCTCCAGGTCAGACCTGGCAGGCTGAAAGGCACCCGCTTGCAGAACTCGTAGTTTGCCGGTCCAGCAACAACGGTACCGGAAAGCTTGCTGGCGAATGGGGAATAAGTCAGGGACAAAGGAAACAGTGTGGGGTGGGAGAAAAGAGAAAATAAAAGTCACATGAAAATGTATATACATGACAGTATGAAAAATGAGCTGGTGGGTGCCCCTGAAGAAATAGAAATGTCATTTAACAATATCTCCTAATTCTTGTAGTGACTGAAATCACTAGTTGTGCATGCAAAATAACATTTGATTGGGTAACAGAGGTGGGAACGAGATGGGAGCAAATTGGAAATAAACAAATGATGCTTTCTGGGAATAAATACATACACTCAAATGATAAAAGAGGACCATAAATCTGCCACCTTTGACAAAAACGGGTACACATACATTTGATTAGGAGAATACAATATGATAAGATACACCATTGGTTCTTTAAGTGTCTTTCACGATACTTCCCATGTTGAGATAGAGCATTGGTTTGAGGGGGTGACTGTGAATGGGATGCAAAGGTGGGATGCAAAGGTACACTGCATGCAGGGGAGGGTAAACACTAGGTATAAGGTTAAGTAGTGGTTGCTTATATTGACATGGGGGAATTCTTTATCCCTCTCCTTCTGGTAGACAGACACAAATGGTAGCTAGGGCCAATATTTCACCCTCCTGTCCAACATTGTAGAAATCAAAGGATTCTTGTCTGTTTAGATAGGTTAGGTTGCCCTGATTCAAGGTAAAAGTACATTGGAACTAGGGGTCACTAGGCACACTTGTTTGGGGTGACATGGGATATGGAGGGTATGCTTACTTTACACACAAACATACATAACACAGTTCAAATGGCTGAAAATCTCAGAATCCTACAATGTGTTTAGGAAAAACTAAGAAACACAAACATGAAGTGGGTGCAGAAATGGGAGTGTATTTCAACAGAAGCCACTATGAGGTGATTTAGCAACAAATGAGAGTATATACAGTATTTTTCACGGTGCTGTGTTGCAAAGTGGACCTGGCAGACAGTGAAAAGTAGATGAGCAGGGCGATGGCCGTGAACAAAATGTGCTAAGAAACCTGGCACAAAAGGCTGGAAAATTAAATATTAGGAACCAGACAGTCTTATCTATGTACTGAAATTCTTTAAAAATGTGTCACAACCCAAACGCTGTTTTACTGGTTTAGTATTGCAACATATTGCATGGTCAAAGTGAAACTTGGCAAATGACCTAGATTTGCTCATTTGCATAAGGAGTCATGCATTTCAGAGCTGCCATTTTCTAGTTTGGGAAATAACAAGTCATCCTAAGCAGGAAGTGTTTTTGTCCAATGGAAAGTCAATGATCGTTTTGACCCCTTAGTAAATGGGCCAATGAAAATGTATTAAAAAGTAAGGTCCAGATTTGCATATTAACATTGTGCAATTCTGTATTTGCTATATATAAGTGTGTTTTAAATGAACAGATAGGAGTTCCAGCATTTCTGACTGACCAACTGTGACTGCTGTGATGGTTTCCAGCTGACTTAAAATAAACCTTGCTGTGTGTACAGATTCCTTGTCTGATGAGGCTTTTTTGAAGTATGACGGGGATAGGGCCTCCGGCACAGTGACAGCCGTCCTCCCTCTGGGGTGCTGAAGTGGAAGGACTAGGCCCTGGACTGGTCATTGTTGTTTTCCGGACTGGCCCCTGGATTGGGAGGAGCCACAACGGTGCTGAGTGCCTCTGTAGAACTGCAACCTCTTCCTGTATTGCTCCCTTGAGAACTATGGTGACTTCTACGAGGAAGATGAATGGTATGTGGAATGGCTGACCCCTGAAGTTCTAGTGAAGCATCCTTTTCCAGAGCAAAAGGACTGGTGCCATTGTTCCAGCATGCCCGGGAGCGATGGTCTCATGTACATTTTGATGGAGAGTAAGGCTTTGTCAACCTTCTTTCCGAACAGGTCTACGCCATCGAAGTGCATGTCGACCACTTAAGATTGGACATCTGGCCAAAAATCTGTGGCCTTGAGCCAGCCTTGTCGATGAAGGACAGCCCCATTATAAAGATGGTGAAATCCTGTGTCAGCAATATTCACAGATACTGTAATGGCACGGTCTGATGATAATTCACCTTCATGAAAAATGTCTAATTTAAGGCAGAAACTCTAGGATGGGGCCCATTGTGTACCATAACTCATGATCATATCTGGTGAGAATGGGCCTCATTACGACCCTGGCGGTAATCGCCCGTCATTACCGCCATGGCGTAATGAGCGTTTACGCCGTGGGACGATGGCGTAAAGAGCGCCACATCACGACCCATCGCGCACGAGCATTACGCCATGGCGGAAAAGGCCCCTACCGTCATCGCTAAGCGAGCAAGGTGCCCTTCCGCCAGCTTAAGTAGCGGCCACCGTAATTTACGGCCACCGTAATTTACGGCCACCGTAATTTACGGCGGCCGTAAAAGGCCAAACCGGAAATAGCGTCATCGCGCCGGAACGGGAAGCAGCCCGTCGGCCATCTTTAAAAACACAATCCATCGCCATCCTACCAAACAACACCAGACCCAACCCTGACACCTGTCCCAACCAAACACCCACCCATCCAAGTACCCGAAAATGCCAAAATCTGTGAAAAAGGCATGTGACCGCCAGCGCCAGGAGCGATTCAGCCGGGAGGAACTCTGCATGCTAGCGGAGACCCTGCAGGACAACGCAGGTGTTGTATTCTCCCCTGAAATTACCAGGACAGCAATCGGGAAGAAGAAGGCCATCTGGGCCCTGGTGGCTGAGCGCGTCAGCGCGGTGGGGACCGTACACCACACCCCACTGCAGTGCCGGAAGCGCTGGGATGACCTGCGCATACGGGTCAGAGCCGTCATCTCGGCAAACCGCAACCTTGCCCAGGGAACCGGTGGAGGGTCGGAATCCCCCCTGAAACTCCAACCGTGGGAGGAGATCTGTGCTACCACCATCGGCATGGAATCCATCGAAGGCGTTGGAGGGATGGAAAGGGGAGCCCCGACATCAGGCGATGAAGGTAGGTGCCTCATACAAGACATGCCATAGTCACAGCAGTCCAATCATGTGTAGCACAAGGTTGCCCTAGAGTGTAAATGCAACACAAATCAATACTGCCCATAGCCACATGCGAGCACCACCCTGCATACACTGCTGGCACCCGCATACCTGCATCCACATACCACACCAAAAGGAGACAACCTGCATGGCACTGCCTGAAATCTGCCTCATCCACTGGCCAAAATAATGTCAAGCATTGTCATTCAGAAGTCCGTAGACCCATCAATAACGCCCTCCCACCTTTGCTCCACCACAGGCACAGAATCACACCCAGAGGACCAGGACACCCCTGCGCCGAAGAGAGCGAAGTCCAACGACAACCTCCCTGCACCCTCAACCTCAGCTGCAGTGAGGCAGACCCCACGACAAGCAGGTCCCACTGCAGGCATACCGGAGGTCCCACCTGCAAGCACCCCTGTTGGCAGCAGGCCAGCAGCAGCTGCTCCACCTCCACCGACATTGCCTGCCACAGAAGGCAGGGGGTCAGCGGCCAGCAGCAACATCGGGGAGACAGCTGCAACAGCTGCATGTTCTGACTCGGACATGGAGCAGGAGGTCAGAAGCCCCACTGACCAACTACATTCCCCCTGTTTCTCAGACGCCAGCCCCCATGAGGGCGACACACAGGGGCACACTGAGGCAGAGGAGTGGCCTTCCACCCCATGCCCTGTCCACACTCCACAGGAGGGGACCAGCCCCTCCATCACTCCACCTGCACTGGCCATGGGCCAGCACGGCCAGCCGTCCCTCGAGGACATCACTCAGCGGCAGCATCAACTGTCCGCAATGCTGGATGAGCATGCCGCGGAATGTGTGGGGGCTAGGTTCAGCATTGAACAGGCCACGGAGACACTAAGGGCGGAAGTGGCGCAGAGCACTGCCACCCTGAGGGATGCCATGCAGGCCATGTCCAGGGACATCTGTGCCGAACTTGCGGGCTTGCGTCGTGCGGTCACTGACCTCACCCACACACGACAGGAGCTGCATGCACATGGGCAGCCAGGGACATCCTCCACTGCCAGTTCTGCGCAGAGCAGCCCCGTGCGCCGTTCTGGACGCAACCTGCGCTCCACAGCCAGGGGTGCCCCGGGTGCCGGGAGAGGGGGCTTGTGACGGCCTGTGGACACGGCCACAGGCATCTGTTGACAGCTACATGGGGTGTGTTGGGGTGTGCAGGGGGGAGGTGGGAGGTGGGAGGGGGTGTGTTGGGGTGTGCAGGGGGGAGGTGGGAGGTGGGAGGGGGTGTGTTGGGGTGTGCAGGGGGGAGGTGGGAGGTGGGAGGGGGTGTGTTGGGGTGTGCAGGGGGGAGGTGGGAGGTGGGAGGGGGTGTGTTGGGGTGTGCAGGGGGGAGGTGGGAGGTGGGAGGGGGTGTGTTGGGGTGTGCAGGGGGGAGGTGGGAGGGGGTGTGACACGACAGTTCATAGTTTCAATACACTTTTTTCTTTCAAAAAAAGAAATGTGTGGACATTTTCATTGCGTATGTGTGCTTTATTGGTGTACAGTCCACAGTGTGCATGTCCCAGAGACACACAGTGCCCCAAGTGCAGTCTCCATGCGATAAACACCAGCCGTATGTGCTAGAAGCAGTGGTCGATGATACTTTGGCGCATGGCACGCCCCTCCTGTGCATCGCCTCCTCCATGTGGTGGCGCCCCATCTGCACCCTCCTCATCCTCATCGTCAGGTGGTTGCAGTTCTGCGTCAGGGGGCAGGGGCACATTCCGTCTGACGCACATATTGTGCAGCATGACACATGCCATGACGATCTTTGCCACCTTCTCATGGCCATACAGGAGTGCCCCACCAGACCTGCTGAGGCTTCGGAACCGTGCCTTCAGGAGGCCGAATGTCTGCTCTATGACCACACGAGTACGTGTATGTGCACGGTTGAAGTCCTCCTCGTGCTGGTTCTGCGGGTTCCGGACTGGCGTGAGGAGCCACCTCTTCAGGGGATAGGCTGCATCACCTGTATGTAGGCGAGAATGTATGTGTCAGTCATGTTGTCTGATCAGGAACATGATGTTCCACCATGGCTGGCATGGAACTGTTACCTTGGCTCACTTCTACATGCACTAATTGATTCACACTATGCAACCAGTATATGCTCATTGCTGCCATGGCCTGTTTTGCATGCCATCACCCTATGCATGCAGAGGGGTTTTGTGCATTGTGAGTGCCCTTCCTCTGTATCCGTTCTCTGTGTTACTCACAGCCAGGTGGAGTATGCATCTTCCCCCCCCCCTTTCTGCCAGGTGGAGTATGCATCTTCCCCCCCCCCTTTCTGCCAGGTGGAGTATGCATCTTCCCCCCCCCCTTTCTGCCAGGTGGAGTATGCATCTTCCCCCCCCCCTTTCTGCCAGGTGGAGTATGCATCTTCCCCCCCCCCTTTCTGCCAGGTGGAGTATGCATCTTCCCCCCCCCCTTTCTGCCAGGTGGAGTATGCACTGGTACGTCATTCCCATGCCCACTTCCATGACATTGCACTCACCGAGTAGCCAGGATCTTGGGCCTGCATGTCGCTCCATGTAGCGTGGTATTGTGGAGTTCCTCAGGACCATTGAATCATGGGTTGATCCGGGGAATCGGGCACAACAATGTGTGATGATCTTGTTGGAGTCACAGACCATTTGCACGTTGATAGAGTGGAACTGTTTCCGGTTGCGGTACGGTACCTCCATGGCACGTGGAACCACCAATTCCACATGGGTGCAGTCGATGGCACCAATGCAACCGGGTATGCTGGCTAGTGCATGGAAACCCACTTTGGTGTTTGCAATCTCCTGGGCAGTCCGTGGTAATGAGATGTGGTCGTCTGTGTGCTTGAGGAGGGCATCGAGCACTTGGATGAGTGTTCGTGAGAATAATGGTTGTGAAATGCCATGCAGGTGCCCCACTGTGTGCTGGTAGGTGCCTGTGGCAAGGAAGTGGAGTGCAGCCACTACCTTCAGTAGGGGGGGGATGGCGGTTGGACTTTCTATCATGCTGACGATGTCGTCGTGTGTCATGTCTACGATGGCGGTGATGGTGTCCCGGTCCAAACGGTACAGGGTGTGGATCTGCTCAGCAGTGAGGTTGTTTGGATTGGCTCTGATGCGTGGGATTGGGGGCTGCCTGCGTGGTGGCACTGGCTGTGCTGGTGGGGCTTGCTGGGCCTGCCTTGCCCTCCTTCTCCTCCTGCGTCTCCTCTGTGCTGCCTGTTGTTGTTGTTGTTGCTGTTGTAGTAGCACATGCATTGCTATCAGGTCCTCCAGCCCCAACATTGCTAGTCGTATTGCCATCATTGTGGAGTGTGACTGGGTGTGGGTAGGGGTGGGGTGTGCTCTTTTTGTACTCCCCTGAGTCTGTATTGCCTTCACCTGTGCTGTTTCTGTGCACCTGTGGCAGCTGCATTCACTTGAATTGGCCCTTTACGGTTGGTTCGCGATGGCGTTATTTGCACCATGGCGGTAAGGTACTTAGCGGCCTCGGTGATGGCGTTAGGTGCATGTCCGCTTGGGTCGGCATTTGCGTACCTTTCCGCCATGGCGCTAAGTACGGTGTGGGCGGTCGCGTGCGCGCACCCTTAGCGCAGTTAGCGGCAGCGTTAACTACGATGCCGCTATTGGCATCGTAGTTTACGGTCAGGAGTCATGATCGGACCTGGCGGAAAACGATGGCGGTAACCATTTACCGCCATCGTTTTTCACTTACCGCCAGGGTCGTAATGAGGCCCAATGTCTATTGCGTTAGCAGCCCTGGTGGTAGTGGCTGCAGTGGTTATGATTTTCTTGCCAAAGGCATCCAGTCGTTTTCCCGCCTTGTCTGGGTGAACGGAGCAGGAAGATGACAAGTTGGCTGACCTCGTTCTGGTCGTAGCAGAGACAACCAAATCCGTTGTAGGCTGTTTGCGGAGGCAGGCAGGGACGCTGTTTGGGCCCCTCTATTTTTCTTTCCAAATGCTCCTTCTTTGCGAGAGCGGTGGCGCGATCTGCCATGGTGACAAGTGTATAAGGCGTGGAAATCGGTTACCCATACCTTACACAATCACAACTATTGTTGATTATCCTCACCGATCTAAGTGGTTAGTCAATACCAACATTATACACCAGAGTATCCTTTGAATCAAAAATGAATTCTTTAATTGTTTTACATTGTGTTAAAACTCATTGTTTTTTGTATCTCACATACATTGTACATACTAGACATGTTCATTTAAAACGACTCATCAATGATCAACATAGACATTCTAAAACCTTTAAGTGTACGGGGTTAGTACTCAGTGATTTTGAAACATATCCAATACACCGTTTCTGACAGATGCATCAGGACGACTTATTCAATTGTTTTCATCAAGAAAAACAGACAATGCCCACAGCTGTAATCTGGACTACCACTACGGAAAATGAATGACACAAAATGCACTGGTCAAAAGAATGAACTATATAGACATTTACAGAAAAATAGCTACGGGACAAGGACTTTGTTATTGTGAGGTCCTCTAGAGAAAAAATAGGGGACTAGATGGAGATGTGTTTTATAGTCATTTGTCAACACGTGTTTCGGCCTCATAACTAAGATACGCTTTTTCCTGGCATTCTCAGACTGCTGGTTGTTAGGCCTTCATCAGTACGGTAACCTTGTTGAAAGTGAGAATCAATCTTGGGTACCCCAACTATTAGCAACTACTCACTCTACAAACAATATAAGATATAACATAATGTTAATCATTTTAAAAACGTGACTTAATTCTTCTCTATGTTGTTGCAGACTACCAAATTAATCTAATCTATGAAAGGTGAAAGGATGTACTAACCTTACTGTTAGTGCCAGCTCTGTATAGGGATTTCATCAGGCTGCTTCTAGGGGTTTAAGGAGTTCTTCTGCAAGAGAAGGGTGAGGACTGTTTTTAATTTTTTATTTATTTAATGGCCTGAGAGTTTGATTTTGCTTTAAACATTTAGTATTTGATGCATATTGGTAGATTTTCACAAGAGTTGATAATGTAGAAATATTTCTTCTACAAAATAGAAGTGTGATGACCATTTTGTATTTATTTCATGGCCTCTCCATTTGTTATGTCATTCATTTTAAACATTTTGTGTTTCAAATTGTTTTTACGGGTGTTTGTGTTGTTACACACCCCCATCACTACTGGTCTAAAAAAAAGACACTGGGCCTCATTACAAGTCTGGTGGTAGCCATGCCAGTAGAAACAGCAGGCCAGACCTGGCGGGCAGGACGGCAGCCGCCCGGAGACTCGGAATGTGCCGGTCCGGTAACAACAGTTCAGGTAGGCTTACCAGCACTGTTGTTACTGGACTGCTTCTTAGTTTCAAAAAGTGTCCTATTGTTGACATAAGACTCACCTCTAAGAATAACCTGGCTTCTCGTAGGTGGGACCCCACTCTACATCTGGCCCAAAAGTAGGTGAAACAAAATTAGTGATATCTGGGTCCAGTCCATGGACTTGCTGGTGTCCATGGACACCTCTGGGACAATCAAGTACCTACCACTATATTAGAATACCTAAAGGTAAAGTGGTACGTTTAAAACCTTATAGACTCCCAGAAGCCTGTAAACAAATAGTGATCAAGGAAGTCAACAAAATGTTGAAAGCCAATGTTATTAAACCCTCCTCAAGTCCATGGTCCTCTCCTATTGTGTTGGTGTCAGGAATCCACGTACTAAGACTAAGCATACATCACGCCTTTCTCATATAGCCAGTTCATCATTCAGACATCCTGGGAGTAATGCCTTACATCAGCCCCAAGCACTACTTCATTCACTAACTATAGCCAGGTTTAAGCATTTGCCATCTTTCCTGCGGAGTAAGCTCTACAAAGCCCATACTCCAGTGCATATCCGTAAGAAAGGCCGCTACGGTGCGGAGTGGAGGTTACCATGGAAATTGTCAACACAGCACCTGCTTTCTAGGCAACGTTCGCCATTCGGGAGTCACGTGATGTGCTTCTGTGACATATAAGCACCCCCCCCAATCCGTGGTGCTTCTGAATTTGCTGAAGTGCTTTGTTTACTTATTTTTGTATCTCTTGGATTACCTGGTTTAGCGAACCCTGCTATCGTCTGGATTTCGCTTGTCTGCTCCTGCTCTGGTCCTGTGTAACTACTCCTGCTTTATTCCTCCTCATTTTGACTCGGAACGCTTCTGGACCTGGCCTTGTGTTGCCCTTATCTGCTTGTTTGCTGCCTTCACCTGTCTTTAACGCTACAACCCGCAACGCTAACTGGAACTGCCTTGGTCACCCCTCATCTGCATTGTTTGTTGTACTTACGTATTCCTCGTTGGACATCGAAACTCACCTTGGAAACTCCTACGTTCATCTGGTTTCTTTGCCTCTGGCGGCCTTGTACTTTTCTTAGTGGAATCACCAGCATACTGAATCTGAGCACCCCACGGAGGACCACGCACAAAACAAGTGGCTGCTACTGTGTTTTGCATTCCCTGTCAGGCGTCCTTGTTCAGTCGGAACAGTGTCTAGACTTCAGACATT
Source organism: Ambystoma mexicanum (assembly GCF_040938575.1). Classification (NCBI taxonomy): domain Eukaryota; kingdom Metazoa; phylum Chordata; class Amphibia; order Caudata; family Ambystomatidae; genus Ambystoma; species Ambystoma mexicanum. Next base: position 394,250,400 of record NC_090928.1, on the reverse strand, counting down.
CCGCCTAGGCATCTTCGTTTCTTTGGGAATAGCCGACGGGGCTGCTCTGCTTCTGCTACAGCTGCTGGTCCATCTTGCAGAAATCAGACCCCACGTTAACTTTTACTTAGTGCCTATTGCTTACACATGCATACCTGAATACATGGTTGGAAGTAATTTTGGATATTGTTTTGCAGGTTTCTTGCACCATTAGGAGACTATATACTTGGCAGATCTACATATTAGCATACAGTCCAGTCTTTCTCAGCTACAGGTTCGTTTTCAAAATTCTATTCCTTAATAGATACAGGGCCTCATTACGACCCAGGCGGTAATCTGCCGACATTACCGCCATGGCGTAATGAGCGTTTACGCCATGGGCCGATGGCGTAAAGAGCGCCACATTACGACCCATCGCGCACGAGCATTACGCCATGGCGGTAATGTAATTAATGCCATGGCGGAAAAGGCCCCTACCGGCATCATAGGGCGAGCAAGGTGCACTTCCGCCACCGTAATTAGCGGCCACCGTAATTAGCGGTGGCCGCAATTAGCGGTCACCGTAAAAGGCAGAACTGGAAATAGCGTCATCGCGGCAGAACGGGAAACAGCACGTCAGCCATCTTTAAAAACACAATCCATTGCCATCCTTCCGAACAACACCAGATCCAACCCTGACACCTGTCCCAACCAATCACCCACCCATCCAACCACCCAAAAATGCCTAAAGTTGTTAAGAAGGCGTGTGACTGCCAGCGCCAGGAAAGATTTAGCCGGGAGGAACTCTGCATGCTTGCGGAGACCCTGCAAGACAACGCAGCTGTCGTTTTCTCGCCCGGAAATGACCAGGCCAGCGATAGCAAAAAAGAAGGCCATCGGAGCCCTGGTGGCCGAGCGCGTCAGCGCGGTGGGGACCGTACCCCGCACCCCACAGCAGTGCAGGAAGCGCTGGGAGACCATCGCATACGGGTCAGAGCCGTCATCTCTGCGAACCGCAACCTTGCCCTGGGTACCGGTGGAGGTTCGGAATCCCCACTAAAACTCCAACCGTGGGAGGAGATTTGTGCAACCACGATTGGCATGGAAGGCATTGAAGGCGTCGGAGGGATGGAAAGGGGAGTTCCGACATCAGGCGATGAAGGTAGGTGCCTCAAACAAGACATGCCATAGTCACTGCAGTCCATTCATGTGTAGCACAAGGTTGCCCTAGAGTGTAAATGCAACACATTAGCTCCACACTGCCCAAAGCCATATGCGAGCACCACCCTGTATACACTGCTGGCACCCACATACCTGCATCCACATTCCACACAAAAAGGAGACAACCTGCATGGCCCTGCCTGAAATCTGCCTCATCTACTGACCAGAATCATGTCAATCATTGTCATTCTAAAGTCCGCAGACCCATCAATAACGCCCTCCCTCCTTTGCTCCACCACAGGCACAGATTCACACCCCGAGGACCAGGACACCCCTGCGACGAAGAGACCCAAGAAGGGCAATAATACCATCCCCGCACCCTCAACCTCAGCTGCAGTGAGGCAGACCCCACAACAAGCAGAATCCACTGCAAGCAAACCGGACGGGCCACCGGCAAGCACCCCTGTAGGCAGCAGGCCAGCAGCAGCAGCTCCACCTGTACCAACATTGCCTGCCACAGAAGGCACGGGGTCTGCGGCCAGCAGCAACATGGGTGAAACAGCTGCAATTGCTGCATGCTCAGACTCTGACATTGAGGAGCACGGAGTCAGAAGCCCCACTGACCTCCTACATTCCCCCTGTTTGTCAAACGCCAGCCCCCATGAGGATCACACACAGGGGCACACAGAGGAAGAGGAGTGGCCTTCTACCCCATGCCCAGTCCTCAGTCCACAGGAGGAAAGCAGCCCCTCCATCACACCACTAGCACTGGGCATGGCCCAGCAGGGGCAGCAGTCCCTCGAGGACATCATAGAACGGCAGCAACAACTGTCCACGATGCTGACTGAGCATGCCGCGGAATGTGTGGGGGCTAGGGCAACCATTGAACAGGCCACGGAGACCCTAAGGGCCGAAGTAGTGCAGAGCATTGCCACCCTGAGGGATGCCATGCAGGCCATGTCTAGGGACACTTGTGGTGAACTTGCCGGGTTGCGTCGTGCGCTTACTGAGCTCACCCACACCCTACAGGACGTGCATGCACGGGGGCAGGCAGGGACATCCTCCGCTGCCAGTTCTGCACAGAGCAGCCCCGTCCGACGTTCTGGACGTAACCTGCGCTCCACAGCCAGGGGTGCCCCGGGGGCCGGGAGAGGGGGCTTGTAACAGCCTGTGGCCACTGTCACAGGCATCTGTTGACACTTACATGGGGTGTGTTGGGGTGTGCAGGGGGGAGGGGGGAGGTGGGAGGCGGTGTGTTGGGGTGTGCAGGGGGGAGGGGGGAGGTGGTAGGGGGTGTGTTGGGGGTGTGCAGGGGGGATGGGGGAGGGGGAAGGGGGTGTGTCACGACGTTTTATGATTGAAATACACTTTTTGCTTTTCCGAAATGAAATGTGTGGACATTTCCATTGCATATGTGTGCTTTATTGGTGTACAGTCCACAGTGTGCATGTCCCAGAGACACACAGTGCCCCAAGTGCAGTCTCCATGTGATACACACCAGCCGTGTGTGCTAGAAGCAGTGGTCGATGATAGTTTGGCGCATTGCACGCCCCTCTTGTGCATCGCCTCCTCCATGGGGTGCCGCCCCATCTGCACCCTCCTCATCCTCATCGTCAGGTGGTTGCAGTTCTGCGTCAGGGGGCAGGGGCACATTCCGTCTGACGCACATATTGTGTAGCATGACACATGCCATGACGATCTTTGCCACCTTCTAATGGCGGTACAGGAGTGTCCCACCAGACCTGCTGAGGCATCGGAACCGTGCCTTCAATAGGCCGAATGTCTGCTCTATGACCACACGGGTACGTGTATGTGCACGGTTGAAGTCCTCCTCGTGCTGGTTCTGCGGGTTCCGGACTGGTGTAAGGAGCCACCTCTTCAGGGGATAGCCTGCATCACCTGTATGTAGGCGAGAATGTATGTGTCAGTCATGACATCTGATCAAGAACATGATGTGCCACCATGGCTTGCATCCAACTGTTACTTTGGCTCACTTCTACATGCACTAATTAATTCACACAATGCAACCAGTATATGCTCCTGGCTCCCATGGCCTGTTTTGCATGCCATCACCCAATGTATGCAGAGGGGTTGAGTGCATTGTGAGTGCCCATCCACTGTGTCCGTTCATGCCGTTTGGTTAGTTGGCCTGGCACATGTCCTGTGATGGCAATGCGCACATCATTGCAACATTGCTGCAGGCCTCATCATGACCCCAGTGAGCAATGCTGATGTAGACAGGGACATTTTGGGGGCCCTGCTGTCTGTGTAATGGTGTGTTGATGTTTCTGTCCGTCATGTGCCTCCTTCGTGGGCAGTTATGGGGGACAGGCCTATCGGTTGATGGTGTTTGGTGACGTGCATGTAGGTGCTTTTCATTGTTGACAATGTGGTCTGATTTGGTAGAATGCACTTGCAGATGGTTGTGTCATGGTTGGGACACAACCTCATTCACATGGTAGGGCTGCATACATTGGGTATTGGCTTTACTGGTGTTGTGTGGAGTATGGGTTGCTTTAGGGTATCCTCTGTCTCCGTTCTCTCTGCTACTCACAGCCAGGTGGAGTATGCATCATTCCCCCCCCTTTCAGCCAGGTGGAGTATGCATCATTCCCCCCCCTTTCAGCCAGGTGGAGTATGCATCATTCCCCCCCCCTTTCAGCCAGGTGGAGTATGCATCATTCCCCCCCCTTTCAGCCAGGTGGAGTATGCATCATCCCCCCCCTTTCCGCCAGGTGGAGTATGCATCATTCCCCCCCCCTTTCAGCCAGGTGGAGTATGCATCATTCCCCCCCTTTCAGCCAGGTGGAGTATGCATCATTCCCCCCCCTTTCAGCCAGTTGGAGTATGCATCATTCCCCCGCCCCCTTTCAGCCAGGTGGAGTATGCATCATTCCCCCCCCTTTCAGCCAGGTGGAGTATGCATCATTCCCCCCCCTTTCAGCCAGGTGGAGTATGCATCATTCCCCCCCCTTTCAGCCAGGTGGAGTATGCATCACCCCCCCCCCTTTCAGCCAGGTGGAGTATGCATCATTCCCCCCCCCCTTTCAGCCAGGTGGAGTATGCATCATCCCCCCCCCCTTTCAGCCAGGTGGAGTATGCATCATTCCCCCCCCCTTTCAGCCAGGTGGTGTATGCATCACCCCCCCCTTTCAGCCAGGTGGAGTATGCATCATTCCCCCCCTTTCAGCCAGGTGGAGTATGCATCATCCCCCCCCCCCCCCCTTTCAGCCAGGTGGAGTATGCATCATTCCCCCCCCTTTCAGCCAGGTGGAGTATGCATTGGTACGTCATTCACCTACCCACTTCGCATTTCCATGGTCATGACATTGGACTCACCGAGTAGCCAGGATCTTGGGCCTGCATGTCGCTCCATGTAGCGTGGTATTGTGGAGTTCCTCAGGACCATAGAATCATGGGTTGATCCGGGGAATCGGGCACAACAATGTGTGATGATCTTGTTGGAGTCACAGACCATTTGCACGTTGATTGAGTGGAACTGTTTCCGGTTGCGGTACGGTACCTCCATGGCACATGGAACCACCAATTCCACATGGGTGCAGTCAATGGCACCAATGCAACCAGGTATGCCGGCTAGTGCATGGAAACCCACTTTGGTGTTTGCAATCTCCTGGGCAGTCTGTGGTAATGAGATGTGGTCGTCTGTGTGCTTGAGGAGGGCATCGAGCACTTGGATGAGTGTTCGTGAGAATAATGGTTGTGAAATGCCATGCAAGTGCCCCACTGTGTGCTGGTAGGTGCCTGTGGCCAGGAAGTGGAGTACAGACACTACCTTCAGTCGGGGTGGGATGGCGGTTGGAGTTTCTATCATGCTGACGATGTCGTTGTGTGTCATGTCTACGATGGCGGTGATGGTGTCCCGGTCCAAACGGTACAGGGTGTGGATCTGCTCAGCAGTGAGGTTGAATGGATTGGCTCTGATGCGTGGGATTGGGGGCTGCCTGCGTGGTGGCACTGGCTGTGCTGGTGGAGCTTGCTGGGCCTGCCTTGCCCTCCTTCTCCTCCTGCGTCTCCTCTGTGCTGCCTGTTGTTGTTGTTGTTGCTGTTGTAGCACTTGCATTGCTATCAGGTCCTCCAGCCCCAACATTGCTAGTCGTATTGGTATCATTGTGGAGTGTGACTGGGTGTGGGAAGGGGTGGGGTGTGCTCTTTTTGTACTTCCTGAGTCTGTATTGCCTTCACCTGTGCTGTTTATGTGCACCTGTGGCAGCTGCATTCACTTTACATGGCCCTTTACGGTTGGTTCGCGATGGCGTAATTAGCACCATGGCGGTAAGGTACTTAACGGGCTGGGTGATGGCGTTAGGTGCATGTATGCTTGGGTCGGCATTCGCGTACCTATCCGCCATGGCGCTAAGTACGGTGTGGGAGGTCGCGTGCGCGCGCCCTTGCCGCAGTTAGCGGCAGCGTTAACTACGATGCCGCTAATGGCATCGTAGTTAACGGTCACGGGTCATGATCGGACCTGGCGGAAAACGATGGCGGTAACCATTTACCGCCATCGTTTTTCACTTAGCGCCAGGGTCGTAATGAGGCCCACAGTCTGTTAGTTCTAAGTGTTAACCATTGTCCCTCCTCTCTCAGAGTCTGCCGGTTCCTGCTCCTTTCTTCAACCTGCGCTCCTGGGATCCATTCATTCAAAGAATAGATCCTGCTGTCTTGTCATTTTAATGCAGACAGTAGTTTATATTGTTGAGAAGAATCCATCTTCTACACTATGAGGGCAAGTGGAGACAGATTCTATCAGTTGGCCGCTAAACCTGACTGTTCCTGGAGATTCTGTATAGACTTCTGTCAAGTTAATGCCATAACAGACTTCGATGCCTATCCCATGCACCAATGACCTAATTGATAAACTTGGAGCAGCCACCTTTCTATCTACCCATGATTTAACCAAAGGTTACTGGCAAGTTCCTGTATATGGGCCATTTAAGGAAAAGACAGTGTTTTCAACGCCCCTAGGATTATTCCAATTTAAAGTCCTCCCTTTTGGCCTACACAGTGCACCAGCCAATTTCCAGTGCCTCATGGATCAAATCCTCCAACCCTATTCTGATTTCTGTGGGGCTTATATTGACGATATCTTCATTTATAGTAAGACTTGGGAAGACCATCTTTTCCATCTTTATACCATCATGAAAGTCCTCAGAAACGCTGGCCTAACTGTTAATCCAGCTAAGGGAACGGGAATTTACAGCCCCAATATGACAAGGTAAAAGCCGTATTAGATACACCAACTCCCAAGACCAAAAGAGATCTTAGAGCTTTTCTCAGGTTAATAGGATACTAAAGTAGGGTCATCCCCAACTTTTTCGACAAAACAGCATGGCTGACAAACTTCAGAATACCGAGCCACAGAAACCTCAGTGGAATGACGAGGATGAGATATGTTATAACACCTCGAAACAGACTCTGTGTCAGAACCAAATCCCGAATGTAGTCAACTTCTCTAAGGAGTTTGTCCTACAGACAGATGCCTCCCTTACAGGGTTAGGAGTTGTCCTGTCCCAGGTTTGTAATGGATTGGAACATCCCATATTATTCACCAGCCGCTAGCTGTTCCCACGTGAAAATAATGACTCTGTGTTGGAACTGGAGGCCCTAGCCATCAAGTGGACCATTATCCATTTTAGGTACTACCTTTTGGGACGAAGGTTCATACTTGTTACAGACCACTCACTCCTAGTTTGGATTAGCCAACGCAAAGACTCCAACTCTCGGGTCATGCAATGGTTTATAGACCTACAATCCTATTGTTTCATTGTGAAACAATGAAAAGGAAAAAAACAGGGAAATGTAGATTTGCTTTGCCAGTTCTCCTGTGAAACAGATATGGCTACATCGCAAGGAGGAACGGTAATGACAAACCTGAAGTTTCCCCCTAGCTAGTCCCTGGGGATCTGTCATCCAGGTGGCCAGGACACGATCGCTATTGGATACAGTTTCTGGGTGTGGACCTGTGAGGAAGGATCACCTGGATGGGGGCTCCTTGAGGAGTGTGAGTGGCACACTGACGGGTGAGACATGGTATCCCCTCCTTTCAATACATTTTCCCCGTCTACCACGTAGGCCATTCGAGAACACTATGTCAGAACTGCCTATGAATCAGTATCAGTGGAACCTTGAACTGGTTGGGCACTGGACAAGTTCTTCCAAACAATATACCCCTAAGGAGTACCAAAGGACAAACTAAGAGGGCTATTGACTGAAAGATGCATAGACGCTCTGGAACCCGCTGGCTGCAAAGCAAAAGAAATGGCTAATATACTGATCCAATACAACAGTGAAAAAAAAGGAACAATAGGGGTAAGCACACTACCTGAGGTGGAAGAAACTTCTTCCCTTAATATTCAAGAGGGAGAAGGCACCAGACCCCACCCACGGGAGAAATCATACAGGAATCCTGCAAGTAGAATGGGATGTCAATAGTGAGTTTTGACTAGCCAAGAAACATGAGCAAACAGAGATGGGATTCAATAAAGCCCAGTCTACAAGATCTTACCAGAGTGTCCTTAACACTGGGCTCTAAACAGAGATGTAACTTATCTTAGCGAGGTACCAGAACCGTTGTGCGAGTTCACCTTAATCAGGCTGCAGAAGTCTGTCCCGACAGCACGCGGATGGATAAAGTCAAAGAAGTGTTTGTGGGAAGTCTCTAGTCCAGCACTAAAGTTCTGCTGTTCCTGCAGGCACGAGGCCACCTAGAACCAAACTTGGCTGCAGTACATAAAGAAGGAGTTTGTAAACAAGATTTCCAGAACGTTATGTTGAGCGGAAGAATTCCCTCCTTGTCAGCACCGTAGCACGCAAACTTGTCAGAATCGTGAATCAGAAGAATCATGAAGAGTAATCTGGGTAAATACGAGCAGGCAACAATAAAACGGACCAAAAGGGCAAGACAGAAGCAAAATACAGAAAACAGCCCGTAAATCAAAATAACCAGGTAATCCAAAAACATGTAATCCAAAGCGCTACTGAATTTCATTCAGAAGCGCCAACGAGCGTTGCAATTGTGTTTTTATGGGAACAGCTGATCTGCATAGGATGCTGTATGCACAAGCATGAAGCGTGCTTGTGGACTGACGTGTCACGTGCCACCGTCGACATGGTAACCCCCAATGCGCACGAAAAGACATGTTGCATCGGGGAAAGCCTGGAACACGGTAATACAGAATATGTCCACGCCTATTGATACTTTGAGGGCACCGGCCCTTCCCTGGCACATCCATCAGATTGCGTACTCTCAGTTGAGCAGTACTATGTGTACCCGAAAAGTAAGGTTTGGGAGATGCTTTCCGTTGCCGATACCTGACACAATACCCCCCACCCCCTTTAACGAAAGAAACACTTTTGCACAACACGAAAGACAACGGACTAACACCAGAGCCATTTATCTGACATGTCCCAATACAAATGTCAGGCAAAGTCAGGCAATTGACCAGAATCACACACACCTGACAGCCCTTTCCTTTCCCCATAGGGATAAAAGATGGAGCACGAGAACACAGTACGAGCAAGGCAGACTGCACGACGTGAGAGCTAACTCAGCACGGCAGTTCAAGAGGAGGAAAAACAGCGCATACCGAAAGGATGACAAGGAGAGAAGCGACCTTGCCCTTTCCAATCAAGGCCTGTGAAACCTCAGGAGAAGGAATCGTAGGACCGCGAACAATAGCCAGCATGTGTTGCAGTAGATGTCAATGGTACACAAGACCCTCCTCTGCTGATAACCAAGCCGGGGAGAGATGCTTGTCTCTGTGGTTCTAACCTTGACTTGAAAGAGAAAGAAAGCCAAGGGGTTCATCACAGTCAGTGAGTCGAGTGGAGAATTGTTAAGAAACCAAACTGTGCTGAACGAAAAGTAGCAAGCGGCTAATTGAACTGCGAAAGCATAAAAAGCTATTTATGCTAAAAGTGGGAAAACCAGCAACAGAGGAGTCCAGCACCACGTGGGTGCTTACTCAGGAAACTCTGGGCAATTACCCGATTGTTGAAACTGCCATAACCAGAAGGCCTTGGGAAAAGGCGAAAAAGGGGTCAAAGTGGTCATACAGCAGTCTTATAAAATCCTCTGTACAGTCGATGGTCTTTGAGCGACAGATGATTGTGAATTTAAGGGAAGTGAATCCCACATCGTAAGAATTGGGGAAGTGAATCCTGCATCATAAGAATTGAATGAGAAAGTCACGATTCATAAAGTTGACAAGAGAGAAACCGGCAGAGGGATGCTGACAAAAAGGGATGACAGATGATTGTGAAGTTAAGGGAAGTGAATCCCACATCGTAAGAATTGGGGAAGTGAATCCTGAATCATAAGAATTGAAGGAGAAAGGCACGATTGATAAAGTTGACAATAGAGAACCCGGCGGAGGGATGCTGACAAAAAGAGGCAACAGATGATTGTGAAGTTGAGGGAAGTGAATCCCACATCGTAAGAATTGGGGAAGTGAATCCTGCATCGTAAGAATTGAATGAGAAAGACACGATTGATAAAGTTGACAAGAGTGAACCTGGCTGAGGGATGCTGACAAAATGGGGCAACGCCTGAAGTCCCTATGAACAGTGTGTTGACAGGATTGAACCCGATTGAGGGATGTCCATAGTGAACTGTTTGAAAAGACATAAAGAGTCGTGAATGCAAGAAAAGCCATAGTGAAACCGAAGGAGGGAGGCTGACATCCGAGAGGGGTCTGAGCCCGAAGGAGGGAGATCCAGGGGTGGAACGTCATCACCCAAAGTCCATTGGAGAGGAACTTTTTGTTTGTTTGTTTTGCTGAATATCAGGTCCTCGAAGGCAAGAGACTTGTGTTGAAAAGAGACTTAATCATCGAAGAACCTGATAGCTGTTAAGGAACTGTCGGCTCGTGCTGGGAAAGCTTGAGTGTGTGTTGTGCTCAGGAGATCCACCTTGTCCCGTGCTCTAAACGTGGCGAAGGGAGACCTCTGGCAAGCACATCCTGACTTATTGTTTGTGAACACTTCTTTCTTTATTGAAAACCCTATCCCTCCCACACTCTCTCTGTAATTAGTTGTAAGGATTTGGCAATAGTTTATTTTTAGTATAGGCCGTTTATTTTGACAAGACGCCACAGGGACTGCCTTATTTTTCATTTGATGATCGAAGCTTGCTCCCATCTTATATTTAGGTTTAGGTTAGGTGTTTTTCCACCCTGTATTTCAACTGTGATCACGTGTGTCTGTCTTTACTGTTGCCATCATGAGTTCCTTACAATTGGCAGTACATCTAAGTAACTGCCAGTTGATGTGACCAGGTGAAGAATGCTGTAATACATGGCATTTGATAGAATGGTTCAAAAAGAGAACATGCTTATTGAGAAGCTTATTATAGGGTAATTGGCAGCAACCCTGTATTTAACCCTATATATATATGTTTGTAAAAGTGTTGAAAAAATACTTTAAAACATAAGCATTTCTGTACTATGTCTTGTTAGATGCAGATGTTGTTGAATGTGTAAATATAAATGTTGGAGAGTTTCACAGTATTTTCTTCTGCAGGTGGCTCTGAGTAACAGGAGATATGTACTGTGTTTGTTAAAGAGTACATCTGAAGTGTTGAACTGAGAGGACAGGGTTACATATATAGTTTTTGGATGTGATTGGTGGATGGATGTGTGACTGTTTGAAAACAGCCAATAAGGGAGTGTTGCAAACATAAATGTAAACAGGGTTGAAGGGCTTCTTTGTGCTATGGACGTCCGTGGACATCGGGGAATTAGACAATCAGGTTTCCTGGTTGTGGTGGACAGGAAGAAAGAGTAGCAAGAGTTGTTTTTGTTGTGTGCAGTGAAGATGGCTATGGCTTTGAGGAAGGAGAGTGTATGGAGGGTGGGAGATTCTTGGATGCATTAGTTAAAGGTGTACTGTGAGCAGTGTGGATTACCTGTGAATCTTGAATTTGAAGAAAATCAAGTGGATGGAATGGCTCCTGTTTTGTGAGAGTATGGTTACTTTGAAGCATCCAGACATCATTGTAGTTTAGTGTGGAGGCAACAGTTTGGCCTATGGCACCGGAATGTTGTTACAGTTTGCTATAAAGGATACATTTGCAAAGTTAATAGAACTGTTTTAATGTATGAAGAATGTTTTTTTCTCAGATAGCTCAAAGACAAATGTGGAAAACTTCTAATTTATTTTGTACACAAATCGAGAAAGCAAGGCACAATGTAAACAAAGCGGTATGTATTTTTTTGCAGGATGTTGGAATTGCATATTTTCAGTATGAGAACATCAAATTTAACTGATGTTGGAAATCAGATTTGTCTTTTGAATATACAAAATGCATTGAAACAGTTTTTGTGAACACGGAAAATATGGAACAAGTTACTTACCTGTAACGGTTGTTCTCCAGCATGGGTCTGGCATGGATTCACATGCTCATGAATATTCCCCATCGTCAGGCTGGGAATCCTCGGTAAAGAAAAAATCAGTTTCAGTTTTGTTTCTGAACTGTCTTTCTCCTAATAACCAATCACTGGTCTCTGGGTCATAGTGCCCCCAGCCAATGACTGCCCTCCACCTAAGCCCCTCCTCTGGCAGCCATCTTCAGATTTGGTAGCACGTAAAGTGGCAATATGACCAAGTGAAGAGCCGCAGAGGGGTAGGAGGGAGGGTTCGCATGTGAATTCATGCCAGACCCATGCTGAAGAACAACAGTTACAGGTAAGTAACTTGTTCCTTCTCCAGCATGGGGTCTGGCATGGATTCACATGCTCATGAATACAAGAATACATAGCAGTACACACATGCACAACTACGGGAGGTGGCAAGGCTCAACATTAAGCATTTCATCACTCAACATTAAGCATCTCTTACCTCCTCACGAGGCCCACCTTCAGGCAAACAGGTTGCACAGAACTGCCTGGCCGACTCTGTACTCCTCCCTGGAATCCCGTTCGACGCAGTAGAATCTTGTGAAGGTGTGCGTCGACCTCCACGTAGCAGCCCTGCAGATGTCCAGCAGGGGCACAGCAGATAGAAACGCCATGGTAGCGGCGATCGCTCTGGTCGAATGGGCTCTCGGATGGCCGGGCAACAGTCGGTTTGCCAACCGGTGACAGTGCTTGATGCAGTCAGAGAGACATCTGGAAATGGAAGCCTTCGAGAGGGGCTTCCCTTGGTTCACAGTTCCAAAGTTCACAAACAGCTGTGATGTCATCTGAAAACTCTTCGTGTGGTCCACATAGAACTTCAGCGCTCTACCTACATCCAGCGAGTGCAAAGTCCTCTCAGCCGGCGACGAAGGTGACGGGAAGAAAACAGGTAACACCAAGGGTTCATTGAGATGGAAGTCCGACGGCACCTTGGGCATGAAGGAGGGGTGCGTCCTCAGCACTACCCTCGTATCATGAAAAGTCAAGTATGGAGGTTTACAGGAGAGGGCCTGGATCTCTCCCACTCGTCGAGCGGAGGTGATGGCCACAAGAAACGCCGTCTTCCACGACAGGAACTTCAACGGTGCCGAATTCAGCAGCTCGAATGGCAGCCCCATGAGCCTGGACAGCACCACGTTGAGCTCCCACGCCGGGGTCTGAGCCTTCACCGGAGGGAATGACTGGAACAGTCCCTTCATAAACTCCTTCACCAGGCGATGGGACCAGAGAGATGATCACCCCGTGGTCCTGGAGTAGCAGGAAATCGCCGCTAGATGGATCTTGATGGAGGCGTGCGACAGTAGGTACGGCAGCACCTGAGGGGCTGTAATCCGCAGAGGGTTCATCTTCTGTGCACGGCACCAGACAGAGAACCTCTTCCATTTGTGTCCATAACACTTGAGAGTCGAGGGCGCCCTGGCCTTTGCAAGCACCTCCTTGCAGTCTGCTGGGATATCGTACCCTCCAATCTCTAGCGCTGCAGGAGCCAGGCCTGCAAGTTCAGCGACGCCGGATCGTGGTGGAGGATAGCACCTCCTTCTCTGACGAGGAGATCTGCGTCCGTCGGCAGTTTGACTGGGGGGACGCTGACATGTCCAGAAGGTCCAGGAACCAGATCTGCCTCGGCCATGCCGGTGCGACGAGGATCATCCTGCACCGGGACCGTTTGAGTTGGTTGATGAGTCGCAGCAGCAACAGCAACGTAGGGAACGCATACAGGAACAGGCCGTCCCAGGGGAACGAGAAGGCATCTCCCATGCGCCCCGGCTGGGGAAACCTGCTGGTGAACCTCTGGCACTTGGTGTTCGCCGCCGTCGCGAACAGGTCGATCTGGGGATTGCCCCATCATCGGAAAAGGATGTCCACTTGATCCTGCCGCAGTTCCCACTCGTGGCATGAGCGCAACTCCCTGCTGAGTGCATTGGCGATGGTGTTTTTTATTCCTGCCAGGTGGAAGGGTACCAGAAACATCCCTTGGGCTATGGCCCAATGCCACAGATCCTGGGCCTCCTTGGATAGGGCTGGGGGTCTGGTGCCTCCCTGCTTCTAGATGTAAAACATCGTCGTGGTGTTGTCGGTGAAGATCCTCATCACCTTGCCATTGAGGGACAGAAGGAAGGACCTGAGGGGGAGCTCCAGGACGTTGTTGTGAAGTGACCTCTCCTCCGGTAGCCAAAGGCCTCTTGCGTGGAGATCTCCGGAGTGAGCCCCCCATCCCTGCAGGGAGGCGTCCGTCATCACCGTCTCCTGATGGGCCGGGGTCTGGAAATACATAACAACTGTCAGATGCGTGTGGATGCCCCACCACCGGATCGCTCGTTGAAAGGTCTCGTTGAATGAGATCTTGTCTTCGAAGTTGCCTGTCGCTTGCATCCAATGGGCGTCGAGGAACTCCTGCAGTGGTCGCATCTGTAGTCTGCAAAGGCGCACAAGGTAAATGCAGGAGGACATCATGCCGAGCAGGGACTTGACAGACCTCACCTTGGCTGCGTCCATGGTGGACAGCCGTTGTAACTTGCCTAGGATGGCCTTTGTCCTCTCCTCCGACGGAGACGCTAGTCGTGCCACTGTATCGAGCTTGGCTCCCAGGAACAGGGCGACTTGCGACGGTACCAGGTGGGATTTTGTGTAGTTGATCGAAAATCCTAGATCCGTGAGCAGTTGGACAGTCTACCTTGTGTGCTCGACAGCGAGTTCCCTTGACTCCGCCCGGAAGAGCCAGTCGTCCAGATAAGGGTAGACGTGGATCTCTTGTAGGCGCAGCCGCGCCGCCACTGGTGCCAGGCACTTGGTGAACACCCTGGGTGCCGACTTCAGTCCGAAGGAAAGGGCCTTGAACTGGTAGTGCCGTCCTTGGACCACGAATCGCAGAAACTTTCAAAGTTTTTTCAAGATGGGGATGTGAAAGTAGGCATCCTCCAAATCCAGCGACGATAGGAAGTCGCCTTCTTCCAGTTCTTCCAGTTGCACGTGCTGGAGGGTAACCATCCGGAACTTCTGGGACCTGATGTACTTGTTTAGACGACGAAGGTCCAGGATGGGTCACCAACCGCCGGTCTTTTTCCTTATGAGGAATTACCGCAAGTATACTCAGGAGCCCCGGAGCCTCTTTGGGACGAGTTCGATGGCTCCTTTCTTTAACATCGCTTGTACCTCCAGTAGTAGTTGTGGGATGTGGTTTTCCTTTCTGGCCACCGGTGGAAGACAGGGGCACTTTCTGAGAAATTCCAGTGCGTGCCCGCGGGCCAGAGCGTCCAGCACCCAACGGTCGGTGGAGATGGACTCCCACACGCTGACGAAGTTTGCCCACCGGCCTCCCACCGGGGTGCTCAGGTGGGGGCACGACCCTACGGCCGGTTCAATCCTGCTTGGACGGCAGTCTTGCCGCCCTGGCCTCCTTGGCGATGACGACGAGATCCTCCTTGCTTGCCACGTCCCCTGTAGGCCTCCTGCGATGAGGAGCGAGCCGCCTGGCGGTATGTCGAGGAGCTGCCGTCAAATCCCTTGGAGGCACCCTGCTTGCCTCCGGAGCCCCGAAAGGGCGGCCGTCGTTGCTGAAGAACACCTAAGGCACGAGCCGTCTCCGTGTTGGCCTTGATGGCCTGCAGCGAGTCATCCACTGCCTTGCCAAACAGGTTGTTCCCGTCAAAGGGCATGTCCAGGACCCTGGTCTGCAGATCTTGATGGAAATGTGTTGCCTTGAGCCAACCGCGTCGGCGAAGGCAAACGCCGTTGGCCATCTGGCAGAAGCCGGTATCTGCAATGTCCGTGGCCACCGTTATGGCGTGGTCCGACGCCACCTCTCCCTCCTGTAGGATCTCTAGGTCCTCAACCCTCTTGTTTTCGGGAGGAAATCCAGTAGAGGAGCGATCTTAAACCATAGCTCCCTGTCGTAGCGGGCCACGATCGCAAGGGCGTTGGCCGCTTTGATGGTAGTCGCCACCGACGAGATGACCCGTCGTCCCATGGCATCCAATTTCTTCCCTTCGCCGTCCGGCGGAGATGTCGAAGTTGACGCTGTCGCCCCCGCCGCTTTCTTCTTGGCTGCCACGGAGACAACCAAGTCCGGAGTAGGTTGCGCCCTAAGGCACATGGGGGCGGAATCCGGAACCCGGTACTTCTTCTCGCACCGGTCTCTCTTGGCAGGGGCCGTGGATGGGTTCTTCAGGAGCAAAAGCGCCTCGTCCCAGATGTCGTTGAGTAACGGGACCGAGAGGACCGTCTTCCTTTTGGCCTCCTGTCGTTGATAGAGGAAGCCATCCTTCTTCTCTTCCATGGGGCAGAGCTGGAAGAGCTCGGATGCCCTGGCGATCATGGTGTGGAAGGAGCCAATTTCATCGGGCGGGGAGGCCCGAGCAGGAGGTGATGGAAGGTCCATCCTGTCATCACCACCATCATCATCCGTCCCCGTCGTGGCTGTCTCTGTTCCTGTATCGTCCCTCGGCTCAGGAGACGGGGAAGAAGGCTGTGCGGGCCGGGAAGGCTGGAAAGGAGGGGGTGGATCAATTCTCCTCCGCTTGCTTGGAGGGCTTTCCGACAGTCCAGGCTCCACTGGGTCATCCGTTGGTGGTAAGGGCAACCTTGTCCTAATCTTCCTACACAAGGCTTGGATCGCCATCAAGATCGCACCTGAGTTGTCTTGTGGCCCAGGGACCGGCTGCGACAGGCGCGACGGTTGGGGAGTGGAATCCTCCGCCTCCACGTGTTCCTTGTCACCACCACCGTAGCTTTCCTGGTCTGCCTCTTCAGGATCCTTCCCCTGGGACCGGACCTCTTCGAACTTCCTGCTCAGGACATTTACGACTCCAGCCAGTTCTTCTTCAGAGGCTGTATCCATGTCCGTGATGGCTACCGGGCCCCCCCTCTTTTCCCACGGGGCTTTCACGGGGGTCTTATTGATTGGCTGGAAAGAAGATTCCCTCTGCGGTGGCAGGGAAACTCTAGGCCCGAGGTCGCCTCCACTGGGGTAGCCTCCACAGGCTTCGCCAGGGCCACCACGACGCCCTCGATAGAGGCCTTAGCCGGGTGAATCAAGGCCTTCGCGACCTTGGTGGCGCTTGAGGCCTTCACCTTGAGGGGAGGGTCACCTGCTCGCTCCCCCTCGGCTATCGTCGGGATCGACCGGGACTTCTCCCGAAGCTTACCCGGGTTCTCCGCTTTCCTCTTCCCCGAGCCAGAGCATTGGCTCGTGGTTGATGGCGTCGGTGAAATTGCACCCTGCCTGGCAGCCGAGGAGCCCGACCGTTCGGCGCTCCCGGTACCCGCGGACTCACAGTGCTTAGCCTTTTGTTGGGCCCCCGTCGCAGGGGTGCCCTCAAAGGACCTAGAAGACCGCTCAGGCTTCTTCTTTTTCTCACTCGCTGCTGGGCTCTTCCCCTCCAGCCAGTTGGTGAGGCGGGCACGACGTTCCCTCATCGTCCGCTCGGACATGTTCTTGCAAAATGCACAGTCCTTTTCCAAGTGTGTTATGTCTTCATGAAGACAGTAAAGACATCGAGAATGTTCATCTTCCTTGAAGACATTCTGCAGTCCACACCCAGGGCAGCTCCTGAAGAGCTTGGGTCCGGGCGTCGTGTTTCCTTTTTCCTGAGCCATGTCCACGTGGGGTAGGCCTCAAAGATCTTCCGTAAGCCTCTGAGAAGTGAAACTCGACGAAAATTCCACCCTTGAGGAGCATTGAAGAATCTTAAACGGTGTCCCCGTTGATCGGAATTAGAAACGGTGGAACTTGAGGTTCGATTGACCGAAAAATGAGATGAAATCTCTTTGAAAATTCGCAAAATGCAATAAAAGCTCGAGAGCTACAGCACGAGGACTCCCAACACTTGAACGTGCGGTAAAAATCTGAAGATGGCTGCCAGAGGAGGGGCTTAGGTGGAGGGCAGTCATCGGCTGGGGGCAGTATGACCCAGAGACCAGTGATTGGTTATTAGGAGAAAGACAGTTCAGAAACAAAACTGAAACTGATTTTTTCTTTACCGAGTATTCCCAGCCTGACGACGGGGAGTATTCATGAGCATATGAATCCATACCAGACCCCATGTTGGAGAAGTAGTGAATTATTTTTAGTAGTTTTAGTAAATAAAAAGGAAAAACAGGGAAACAAATTATAAGCACTTTTTGTGAAAGTTAGAAAAAATAAAGTTCAGTAGAACATTTGTTAGTTCAGTATATAAAGCCCCCCAAAAATAAAAAATGTTCCTTTTAGAGCCACTATTTTTTAATGAATAACAAGTTTATTGATTTGAATTCCTCCACCCCACGCCTGGAATTTTCATAATAGTGTCTGCAGACTATGCCGCCTGCAAAGGGTCGTGTGATTTTTTCTTCTATTTTTTAACTGTAAGGTGGCTCCAAAAGGAACCTTTTTTTGTCTTTTTAGATTTAATATTTTTGGGGGATTTCATTTTTTTGTAGGAGAGGTGAAGAGGTAAGGTGGGGGAGAAAATGAAGGCAGGAGAGGGATGGGGCACCAGCCACAGATACAGAGGGGCAGGTGTACACGGGAAGATGTTGGATGTGCCTTAAATCTAAGTTACGGGGCAGTATTTCTCGTGCTCCTTGACTGAAGCCTCAAAAGCACTGCAAAACTGCTCCCCCTGCAGAGCGGTGTGTCACAGTACAAACAGAAGACTGTGACCCTTGTAAGGTAAGGTTTGACAGTGTCCTGTATGGCCTGCGAGGCAGCCAGTGGGATTCTCTGCCCCAGGGGAGTACCCTGTCTGGTGGCAGCAGCAGTTGAGGAAGATGAGGTAGTGGAAGAAAGCCTACTTCCCCCTGAGAAAGGAACAGCCTTTCTCAGAGCACCCGGGTGGTTGGATTGAGTATGGCAGCGCATGGAGGTGGTCCCAAAAGAGTACTGCCCATGCTTCCCACAACTGAGCATGACCCCTCACTCAATACATTTCACCTAGTAAAAAAACTGCCACACCCATGACTCTGGGTGCTGGAGGTAGGCACTTCCTCTACCTCTTCCTGTTCCTCATCATCCTTTTCCGCATCACTGTGCCTGTTCCCCTGTCCAGGCCCTCCAGCTGGTGGTTGTGTTGGTGGTGGCCCCTGAGAAGGAGGGATGGCCATGGCAGATGCCATTGGTGCAAATAAAGCTGGTCTGCAAAGCAGATGTCACTCCTGATGCTCTCTCCTGGATAGCCAGATTGAGAATGACTAAAGGTAATCGGTGGGTCCCTTCAGAGGAATTGTCTGCTGACTGCATGACTGTCCGTGGACCAGTCAAAAATAGACCTTAGAACATTCTAAAAAATTGACAGATCAAGTAGAAACGGGTCTAGGATCTCTGGAAGGATACACTTTCAACTTGAAACATCCTAGATTGGCCAAAAATGTAGCTTCAAACTGTCTGTGGTGATGGACAATGTCCACGGACATGTCCTCACGCTGCAAGGGTGCGGTCACATGATGACGTCCGGGACGTCCGTGGCGGCGGCCATTGTCCATGGACATCATAGAGCAGGAGATGCTGGGCACATGCACATGGTTGTACACAAACGAGCGCTCTGTCCCCAGACTAATAAAACATTTGTTTTGTCATGTGAGACCAGACATGTCCGGACATGGCACGGTGTCCGCGGATGCCCCTTTCATGGCGGACACCCCGAACAGTTGTGTGGTCCACGGACTATTTATTGGGGTTTTTAAAAAAAAGGAAGTTATGACAGAATAATATACAATATATTTATTGTATAAACAATACATTTATTTATAAAAAATGGATGGGGTATGCGAATCAGAAGCATACATGTGGGAATTTAGAATTTGTACAAAGTCATCGGGGAAGGAAAGAAGTTTCATCTAACATTCTTTGATTTATATTTGATTAATTTGATTGGGGTGATTGCTGGGTGCAAGGAACACTGGTTCAAGTAGGACAGTGATCATCAACATTTTTAATAACATGAGTTTTAACTGAATATAGAAGTTCCTTAAAGTCATTGCTAAGTTCATCCGATTTTCAAGACAAGATCATGATTTCATTGTGTACAGTTTGGGATTGTCTTTCGGATTGTTGGTAGTCTCCATAATTAGACTGTGGTGTAGTTTCTTCATGTAAACTATGTACTTTAAGAAAGAAAGAAATAATTATTTTTGGCATTTTTTATCTGGTAATATTGGCCAGTAAAATAAAAAATGCAACCCTATCAGAATTACGACTAATGTTATACATGGAAAAATAGCTAACAACTGAAGACTTACTACACTTGTGTTAGTATAAACTATACATATGAAGACCCATAATGCTTAAAAATCACAGGCACATTCAGAGAAACTACAGTAAGGAAGAAAGAAACACCATCACCAGAAAATGACAATAACATTAGAGTTCATCATCATGTATACAAATTAATTGTATGTTTGAGGCCTGCTTATTGCCCTGTGTATGTGCACCATGAGCTGAGACCAAAATCCTAAGGAAAGTACTTTAAAAACATACCACAAGGTTAACATGTAGCTATATTGCATCTTTTGAGTTTTCACATTCTCACTGTTAGTGAACAAAAACAACTGGCCTAGCTATGTCAGTGAACAGAAACAACTGCCCTAGATATGTGATGTCATCAGTGATGTCATCTGGACTCTAACTGTCCAGCTGTCGTCATCCTACTCGATCTCTCCTCTGCCTTCGATATGGTTAACCATTCCATCCTCATAAAACAACTCCATGATACCCTTGGTATCTCGGAGCGGGCGCTCTACTGGCTTACCTCCCAAACGTTCGTCCCAAGTAATTTTGGACACCTTCTCCTCACCTACTCCCTTCACCAGCTGTGGTGTCCCCCAGGGCTCATTCAAAACCTCTCCCCCTGGCACTTCAGCATTACCTTGCTCTGCTAGCACTCCTCATTTCCTCCTTCTCCGTCAACTTCCGGTGCTATGCAGATGATACACAACTATTTTTCAGACTCTCTGCTGACCCTATTGCATTTTCAATCATCCATGATTGCCTATCTGCCATCCAGTCCTGGTGTACTTCCAATGATCTCTGCCTCAATGCCAGCAAGACTGAGATCATTCCCATTGGGACCCCTGCTCCCTTTTTTCCCCTCACTCTGGCCATCCTCTATGGGCTCTCCCCATGCTCCTTCTGAAGCCAGAAACCTTGGAGTCATCTTCGACTCCTCTCTCTCCTTCCACCCTCACACTTAGGACATTGCAAGAAGTCCCATTTTCAACTCTTCCTTCTCAATGGAATTCTCCCTTTTCTCATTTTCCCCCAGAAGCTCAATTTCACTTGAGCCCTGATTCTCTCTAGGCTTGACTACTGCGATAGACTTCTCCCAAATCTACCTTATTTCACTTTATTACCACTCGAGGTAATCTAGAATAGAACACTAAGAAGTATCCTTGGCCTTAAGCCCAGGGACTGCATCTCTACTGCCCTAAAAACTCTTCACTGGCTCCCGGTTGCGGCACAGATTAAATTCAAATCCCTCTGAATCATCCACAAGGCTGTCTTGGGCCTGGGACAATGCTATCCACAAACTGCTCTTACTAAATACTCTACCTCTAGACCTCTACGGTCCTCTGGCACCAACTTTTTGTGTATAAAGCATTTCACTAAACTGAGGGCCGGCGGGCGATCAGTTTCTTCACCTGGCTCCCTCTTATGGAACAACCTCCCCCTCCATCTCCATCATGAGCCAGACTTCCTCAAATTCCGGAAACTGATCAAGACTTTTCTCTTCACCTCCTCCTTCCCTTCGTCCCTCCTCAGCTAATCTCACAGTCACTGTGATTGGTGACCAGAGCCCTTATGTATCCCTCGGGGACCTGGCCTCCCATACCCAATCGCCCCAGCCTCTGTCTGCCTCTCAGCACTTGCCTCAGCACCACCAACCACAATCCTGTAGCCATGCACCTACTACCCAATGCAGTCCAAAGCTGGATAGCACTTTCATTACTATGCACTTTATCTTTATCAGCTGCTCACCCACGAGCACAGACATTTCAGCACTTATCCTCAACCCCACTTCCCTTCCTCTCGCTGCACTTGCACGTTCTGAATACTCACAAGGCAGAGTAGGTTTGTCTTTACCTTTCACTGTATTCGTTATTTTTCATTCACATGTACCCTTCCTGTCGCCCTGGAGTGGTGCATTTGTTTTGAAAGCGTGCTTTTGCAAATAGTAATTATAGGTACTATAGGGGGAGTATACAGTATTTGTAATGTGGTGGAATGATATAATTGAAGTGTACATGGTATTTATGATCATAGTACAATTGAGGATAGTGCTTCTGGAATCTGTAGTTGTTTCTTTGTGAATCTCTGGTTATTTTTCTGAGGAAAAACAAAAGTATAATCTGTTAAATAAGAAAGTTTAAAATCTTTAATTGCATACGATTTAACATATAGGGCCTCATTACGAGTATGGAGGTAGCCATGGTGCTATTAGTGCCATGGCTGCCTCCATACCGGGCTCTAATACCGGGTTCCTTCAATGGGGAATTACCGGGTCATTCCAAAATTGGAGGACCGAGTAATTACTCCTTGAAGGAACCATTCCCAATTCCCACTTGAGCCCAAATAGGGCTCAATGGGAATGGGGAGGGAGGTAAAACGGGCACATTACAAATGGCCCGTTATTAGCTCCCTCTTCCCCTTGCGGGACCTTGAAAGAACATCTGGTTTTACCAGACGTTCGTTCCGGGTCCCGCAAAGGGAACCTCATAATAGGCGCTCCCGTAATGAAGGGTGCCGGTCCCGTACCGGCACCCTTCATTACGGGACTGCCAGGGTCGTAATGAGGCCCATAGATTTACTTTTTTGACCTTCATAAATAGCTTATTCTATGCATATGTTTGGTACAACATTGGTGCGTGGTACACTGTTGTTGTGTTAACATGAAATAATGATTGGGGGAAAAAATTCATAGTGGTTTAAAAAGGCCCTGCTGTATTTACATACAGTTTTTGCCGTTTAAATAGTTTTAAAGAACATATATGTTACAGAATATGCATGGATATATTATGTGAGTGTAGGTGTGATAGGAAGTTTGTTTGAAGTGTGTTGCAATTAAGGGTATGCTTAAAATAGTTAGATATCCATTGGCGTATTATAACTATATTGGATCTTTTTCGGTGTTTGTGTATGAAATAATGGATGGAGTGGATGGAATGGAAGAAGTGGGTGGAACGGATGAAGTGGATGGAACAAATGAGGGGCTACAACGGATGGAAATTAATGAGTGGATGGAGTGGATGAATGGAGTGGACGGAGTGGATAGAACAGACAGACTGGATAGAATGGACGGAATGGATAGAACAGACAGGGTGGATGGAGTAGACGGAGTGGATTGGAGTGGACGGAGTGGATGAAGTGGATGGAACGGATGAAGTGGATTGAACGGATGAAGTGGAGGAATGGAACGGATTGAGTGGATGGAGTGGATGGAAAAGATAGAGTCGAAAGGTACATAAGGCGCTTTATAAATGCCAAGTAACATAACATAACAAATACTACTGGTCAATGTAAAAAAAACAAAAAAACTATATTGGATTTTACAAAAAGATTTGCAGCAAAAATAAATTTGATGTATAAAATAACTATATTTATGTGATGGGGAAAGGGTAATAAAGTATTGATGGTAGAATGTGTTGAACACTACTGGTGTTAGTGAGTAAGGGTGTGGTGGTATGATAGAATAAGTAGGAACATTGTGATGTTTTGAAGAAAACAGTGATTGTTATAATGGTGTGATTTACTGCATAGGTATGAGTGTTATGTGGGTGTAATTGAAAAGAGGGGAGGAAGTGTGTGTATGTGTGCTAATGTGTGTTAGTGATGGGGTATAGCAGAGTAAAGAAATGAAATTGTAGAAAGAGTGTGAATGCTGTACTTGTAATGTGTTGCATTGTTTTTAAATAATAGGGAAACTGTTGCCTAGTTGTCAAGGCATGGTAGTCTGTAGTTGGAGCCATGTCCGGTGTGCTATAGTAGTGCCTGGAATAGAACAGTACTTTATATGTGAGGAGAAGTGTTGTAGATAGATAAATTGGCAGTATACACACATGGGTCAGCAGATGGAGAATGGTGGCAATATAAGGGATGTAATGGGAAAGGTGGAAAGTATGACATTTACATGGAAGGAAAAATTGAAAATGCTTTGCATTTCAAAGTATTTCTTTTTTGGAGCATTTTGTTGAAAGTTAAAAAAATGCATATGTGCATTTATAGCAGCACAGTGTATAATTTTTGTTGTATAAGTAAGGGAAAAGCAGATGCAAACGATGTCTAGAACATTGTTAAGTGGCAGTTGGAGTGTGGAAGTTTAACATGTTGACAGGGTTACATGTAGGGTTTTGGGATGTGATTGGTGGATGGATGTGTGATTGTTTGAAAGCAGGCAATGAGGGAGTGTTATAAACATAAAAGTAAAAAGGGTAGAAGGGGTGCCTGTGCGCTGGTTTGCATGTGCCATATGTATCCTTTAACGATGTATGAAATGGAAAGGGGACTGTGTAGACAATGGATAGTCATGAAGGTCCATGGATTATGGTGTCAGAATTAGTGGGCTCACACGGGTCATCACTCAATTCCGTCAACTCCCCCTCGTCCTCACCTGTCTCACTGGAGCTGGTCCGTGGGTTCTTGTCTCTTCATCTTCTTCCGGCACTCCACTTCTTCCGGAAGAGATATGGTCTCCCTTGGAGGGAAGCCACTATGCCTGCCTAAATCGAACGGCGGGCTAGTGACGCCTTCCCAGAGGAAGCCGCAAGAGGAAAAAGCTAAAGCCGGTGGAAAAAACCTCTTCTCTACATGGATCCTGAAGTTAGGTGATACAAGACTGCAGCCGGCACAGAATCCTCTGGTAGGTAGCAGAGACAACTTTAAAGTCGTTGGCAGCTATCTAGAATCTCCAAAAGTAGCACGGATCCGTATGGAATCAGATCCGTGGCTCAGAGATCCAGAAAGTACAAAAGGGAACAAGGAGGGCTCATGAGAGAGCCAGGTGAATGTCATGGGAAGGGGGCCAGGGACGAGGAACCACACTGTAACAGGAGCGCGTTAAAGAGAAAGAGACCAGGAGATCCAGCCGAAAACCAGGAAGCAGCGGGGAGAGAACAGCAGAGCTGCGCCGAGGAGAGAGGGAAAGCAGAGAAAGGCAGCAGGAGCTGTCAGGAACCACAGGGGCTCCAGGAGATAGCCGTACGAGAATGGCAAGGAGAGAGAAGCCAGAGATAGAGCACAGAAGGTAACAGAGCAGAAGAGCTGCAAAGTGAGCACCAGAGAAAACAGAACACTAAGCGTCTCACCCAAAGAGGAAGAATCCGACGGGTTGCAACGTGCCAACCGCCAGGTGCCGACTGGCTAAAGGCAGACCGGTGGCAGCCATGATGGAAATGACTAGACCGTTAAGCGGAGCATCTAGCAAAATGTGGTGTGCAATTTCAATGGCTTCAGAATCTCCATTGATTCCGCCACTCACTGGGGCGCGTGACATATGGTCCTTATTGTATGCTAGAGAAAAGTATTTGTGACAGAAAATTGTTTCTGTCCTTTTTTCTTTTTCTATAGCATACAATTGTCCATTACTTCCATTAGAATAGTATAAAATGCTAATGGAAATGTTGGAGAATCTTATTGAGTATAACTACTTTATTGAAAAATGTGAAGCAGATGTCCTGGGTGTTAGTATTAGCAGTGTGTAGTTGTAGCGTGAGTTATGGTTGCTTAGTTTACCATAACTGGGGGTTTTCAGTTTTACTTGTAATCATAATGTTCCTTCAGTAACGTTCTTTCACTGATATCTATATATATGTGATGTTTCCATGTGCTTCTGTGCGTGATGACATGTTGTCGTCTTCTTTGTGAATTTTGAGCGACAAACAGAGCAAGGTTTAGGCGCTCGTCGTCCTTTTGCTTTCAGAAAGAAAAGCTTAACTGGTAATTTCAGGAATGCCCCCTCTTTCTCTTCAAATAGGAGGGTCCACAAAAGGTGATAACCTCTTGCATCAAGTATCCCTAATTTGAAGGCTCTGAGCACAAGACTCTGCACATTCCTGGACAGAAATGATTGTTTCCTGGTGGGTCTTCCAAGCTATTACTCCTGTTGAATAAATGGGAAGCCCAGATTGTGCCAAGATGTTTTAGAACTGTAAAAGGTTGAATCATATGCAGTTGCAACTGCCCACATATGCCTTGGTATTTGCTAACTGCCCTCTCACACATCCACACTCAAAGCGCCTTTCTGCTGAATGCTTAACTATCCCAATTTGCTTTGCTTTCTTTGTTTTCTGACCTCCCCCATACATCCACACTTAAACATTCTTCTTGCTGAATGCATATAACTACCCCAATCCACTTTGGTGTTATGCACTTCCCCACACACATCCAATCACAAAGCAACATTTCGGCAGAATTCTTACAACTGCCCCGATCTGTTTTGGTATTGTGCACTGCCCCAATATCCCCTCGGGCATCCACTCTCAAAGCACCAACATGCTGAATGCATACAGGTGCCTCATCTGCTTTGTGATTGTTCACCAGCCCTATCCACCAACATAATCAAAGCACCATCCTGCTGAATGCATGTGTAGCCCAGGTACTTTGTGCCCTAGCCTGTTGGCATGGCCATCATCACCAGGCCAAGGTGGGGCCACTTTATGACATGCCTCTCTCCCCACACCAGCTGTGGAGGGAAACAGTGCTAGGTGTCTACAACTATATAGGTAACATTTATGACAGGAAATGGGCTAGGCCCACGTTCTAACAGATGATCTCAGTAACCACACTACAGCCAAATGTGGTTTAGCCCCCCACTCTATATAATCCTAATAACCAAACAGGCCACTCCCACCTTCTCCTATAGGCCACACTGCTGATGTGGCCTGAGTCTTTATCTTCAAAACAGGACACACATGCTTTCGTGGGCTAGATTGCCATCTTCTCCTTCGCCCACACCTCTTACACAGCCTGGGTAAGCATATCAGGCAAATAGTAGTGTCCAAATTGGCGGACACTCCCGTCCCCTGCACACCACTCAATGCTGAGTTACCTCAAAACAATTATGGATTCAAGTTTATCTGACAAGTGTTAGAATGTTGTTTATTACATACAAAATAATAGTCATAAACAGTGGTAATAAACACAGAATAATGGCCTTTGCGCGTTTCAGGATCTAGGTCCCTTCATCAGGAGCAATAACACTTACGTTGTTAACAGTGAGTCCCCCTGCTTTGGACTGCATATGTCTACAAAAGGTAAGTAAACAGAGTTTTATTTAGTCTATGGATCATGAACATGCTCTATGACAATATTTCAATTATATTGTTCAACAATGTTGTTTAACAAGTGTAATGTACCATCACCTTAGTCATTGTTTGAGGATCCACGAAGTGGTCAATCCCTCAAAGGCTGGTGCTGTCTGGGCATTTCTGTATGAGTAGAGTATTGGGAATCCAACTACAATCATATATACATTGAGGTAATAACATATATATTTTAAATGATAAGTTGTAGTATTATTCAGTTCTAGAATTGATTAGAATACTGCCTACCATATCTTAGTGGAGACTTGGGCAGGCAGTGCTGGGTTGCTAGGGACATCAAGGACATCTGATTCATCTATGTGGTATCAACTGTACTTTTCTGTAGGTATGATTTACGTACGTCAAATAAGTATCTAGCAATTTCAGCGGGATGGCCCACAGAATATGTTCATTACATATTGTTAAGAGGGTGAGGTATACTCACTTATAAGCTAGATGCAATTAGTGTCTCTGCTAGACTACGTACATTGGCAGATTTCTTGTAGACAATGGGCCTCATTACGAGGTGGGCGGTAAGGGTTTAACGGCGCCGGTAAAGGCGCTGGAGCCGGTAACCACATATCGCCCTATTACGAGGTCCCCTTGCCGGACCCGCTCTGGACATCTGGTTTTACCAGACGTCCTTAGGGGGTCCCGCAAGGCGGCCAGCATGCTAACAACGGGCCCGTCATTAACGGGCCCCTTGTTAGCATGCTCCCCATTCCCACTGAGCCCTATAGGGGCTCAAATGAGAATGGGGATGGTCCAGGTGCGGGTTCCCTGAATGGGGTAATACTGGGCCCTCCAAGGTCGGAATGGCCCGGTATTGCCCCATTCAGGGAACCTAGACCCGAGTTTGGAGGCAGCCAAGCCCTTTTTAAGGGCATGGCTGCCTCCAAACTCGTAATGTGGCCCAATGTGTTTTTAATAGAACACGTTTGTTTTATATATTGGCAAGCCTGTGGAGATTGATGTTTCAGTCAATAAAAGTCTAAAACGATGTGATCAGAGATGCTACTTGTATTAAAAAATTAAGTGCACTGTCCCCATACACACATCCACACTCAAATTACCTTGCTGCTGAATCCATATTTTCTGGGCACCCTTCCACGAGCCATGCTGGCTTTATGCAATCTCCAGAAAGCAAGCACTCTGTTCACATATTAGCTGTGTGCCAAAAAATCACCCCCTTATAAGTTGATCAAGCGTTTTGTTGCAATATTAAATTAAAAGGTTATAAAAATGGGTCTTATGCATTTATTTGCAGTGCAAACAGGTGAATTGCAGGACTGAATCTGTTTTGCAAGTTGGCAGACCGTCTGTTCAGAACCCTCCTGCACCCGCTAGTTGGGTTATTTCTTGCAGTGGCCAATAACTGAGACAAATTAAGCTTTGGTGAAGGGTCTACCTTAGAAACGTTTTTTATGGGCCAAGCTGCCTGGCGAGTTTAATTCTGCCTTTTGTTCTACATTACAAAGTTAAAAACTTCCAACTATAACACTCCATATGATTTCATTTGAACAAATATATAAAAAATAATGCTATACATTGCATCAGTCATACAACGTCACTCTGACACTTTATTAGTAATGCCAAGATTATAGATGATTTGCGTAATTTATAAATATATGAAAGTGGACCTCGCCATGTTATATTACGACATGCATCAGAAGGATCAGATGAGGTTGCATTTTGGGGTCCGAACATTCAATTAAAACACTTTATTGGCGTTTACACTGGAGTCAGTGAGGTTCCCAAACTTCTCAAACTTTACTTTCTAAAGGGAAACTGGTCTTGGAAACCCCCCACTCCCTCTGCCCACCCTCACACCCTCAAGCCATTCCCATTCCCAACCCTTTTCCTATGAGAACATTTGAAAATTAAATAGGTTATGACACAAAAGAGGTCCAGGGTGCAGAAGCCTACTGGGAAATCTCCAGAGTCCCCTATAGGCCAGTCCACCCCAGCTTAATATACATAAACGTATATAATCACCAAGATTAAAACATGATGATCCAGCCTACATGTTCAATATTAGGAAGGAGAAACCACTGCATACCGTCTGCAACTCCAGCATTCATATGGAGAAGGACTGTGGCATTGCAGGAGCAAATGACAAAAGCAAGGACATTTCTCACTAGCTAAGAAGCATAATCACCCAAAGGCATGAACCCACACTCCCCTCATCTAGCAGACAGAAAAATGTGCTTTGTAGAGTCAGATATGCCATGGGGTGGGGATGTAGTCTCGGATTTGAGGGGTTCTGAAGCTACTGTGGGGAAAGCAATGCTGCCAGAGGGAGAGGGAGAGGGCAGAAATATTGCTTACATGTTGTTTTTCCCCTTATGTAATGGACAGTAGCTGCTACAGAATGCCAGATTATGAAAAGCAGCCCTCAGTCCTCCTAGCTGTCACTGTCCTTCGTTTATAAAGGCGTTTAGCTGCATGGGCGTAGGATAGGACATGGGGGGGACAGAGAGGACAAATCCCCCCCACAATTTTAAGTGGGGCGATACAATGGCATTTATCCCCCCAGTTTGTGTCTCTCTCTGCAGCGTGTAAAATGCAGTCTGCAGCGTCAGCCTGTCTGTGAAGTGATGCGTGCAAACTTCAGACTGTCTGCAGGCTGCAGCAGCGGGTAAAACAAGAACTCTGCTTGCTCATGTGTGCCCCCTGCCCCGCCCCGGGCCTGCGTATTTGGACCATGCCCAGGTCGAGGAACAACATACTGCACATGCCCTGAATGCACAGTGCACTGCTGCACAGCCTCGGGCAGCTTCCAGAACGAAGGAGATTGGAGAAGCAAGCCAGGCAGCGTGCTCCGAGTCCTGAGAGACTGACAGCGTGTGTATTGAGGCGGGAGAGAGACGTAGTGAGACTCTCCGACTGCTGCGACTCGACCTCCTGACAGACCTCAGCAGGCTCAGTTTAGCTACTACCATACTTTTAAGGTAAGTCAAAGTGGCCCCTGAGCCCTCTCTGCCAAGGTTCAGCACCTCAAGGCCATGAGTGCAGGGGGTGGATGAGAGTGGCACAGCCTCTGCTCCATTTGCACACTGTTAAGTAAAAAAACATTGCAGGCCGATTACAATGCAGGGGGTTAATTCCTCATTCCTGCACCTCATCGTGCAAAAATACACATAGTAATAAAGGTCTAGCGCCGCTGCCTGGTTTAAGGTGGTGGGTGGGACGCGGGACCCAAGGGAGCTTAGGCATTGGTAAAACGTGGTCCACCACCATTGATTGCTACGTGCTGCAAGCAGTAGGAGTTAGAGATGTCTGAAACGAGTGAGTTGTGAGAGGTGGGAGAGCCAGGCATGCGGGGGAGACCAGGTGTGATCTCTAGAGGTTCCGCGATAGGGGGGAATTGGTAGACCAGACTAGCCTGGCTTAGTGGTATTCTCCCAGGTCACGGTGCAGAGTGTGTCTCATTCTTGCCTTAGGGTCCTCGCAGTGGATTTCATATTCCATAGCCATTCGGTGTAAGGGGGGGGGGGCTCTATGCTGATACTGAAAGCAACACTACACTATTAAAGGTTACACATCTCTCTTAAGAAAACATGGCACTGCCCATTTAAGTACAGCAGCAGCCACGCTCACAATGGCTAGCACTGCCACGTTACAATTATGGTTGCAGCAGTTCTGCTGGGACGTCAGACTGTTGCCCCATTAAAAGACTAAAGGCCCAGTTGAAACATGCAGAACTGTCCCGGAAAGACTAGAGGGATTCTGGCATTCTGCTCACAAGTGCCGCTACTGTGCCTTTAAAAGTATATCCCTGCTCTGGACATCCCATTCAGCTCAAGGGTTGGAAGAGTTGTATGCTGGCCGTACCACCGCATTTGTGTCAATTTTGACTCTTTGCGCAGCCCACCCACCAAAACTGCACAGAATGCACAAAACAACCCAGGTGTTTCCTCCAATCTAAATGGCTAACATGTGCTATAAGATAGACACGGTGGTTGTAAATCTGATTGGCCAGAGAACCTATGGCTGGGGGACATCAAGAGGAGTAGAATGTGATGCATTCCATGTTGGTAGGTGGAGCATAATGTGATGCATTCCATGTTGCTAGGTGGAACAGAATGTGATGCATTCCATGTTGGTAGGTGGAGCAGAATGTGATGCATTCCATGTTGGTAGGTGGAGCAGAATGTGTTGCATTCCATGTTGGTAGGTGGAGCAGAATGTGATGCATTCCATATTGGTAGGTGGTGCATTATGGGATGCATTCCATGTTGGTAGGTGGAGCAGGTTCTGTTGCGGGTTCACCTCCTCTACCAGCAGAAGGTGCCACATACACTTACTCTCCTTAAATATGGTAACATTGCTATGACGTGTTGCTTTTGTCCCAGTACATGTATTTAGGCTATGGTGATTACTAACATATAATCCTTTTAAAGGGATAGCAGCATCTGCATTAATGCGGTATTGAATTCCATTAAAGGACTGCTGGATAACTGGAAGACACGTTGGCTCAGCTGGGTTTCAAATTGTAGCCTACATATTAAACATACATCACTGCAGAGACACACAAAATGTGTATCCCCCAGCCTTGGAACCTAGGACTTGCAGGTTAAATGTAGGTCTCTGCAGCAGGTGCAGTTACCCGCTGAGCTGTATCTACAAACCTGCTTGCGTGGCTGGAAGGCCCCTAAGGTTGAAGCATTGCCAGTAGTAAGCAAGGATTCCCTGACTTTTGAATGGCTGTGCATCAGCTTTACTAGTGACTTAAAAGAATATCCCATACAGGAATCAGGAGATCAATAAACCGGCCGTGCCTCTGAAGGACTGGTAGGCCTAAGGTCTGGCACAGTAATGCAGGCTACACACACTGCCCACCATTGTACAACATACATGCCCACACAGGGGGACAAATATATTCAAATACTGTTCCTGTTTAGTGTTTTTGTTCTCTTATTATTATTATTGGCAGCAAATGTTGGTTCTGCGCCATTATAAGTATAGGAGCTCTTCTGAGAAGTGCAGGTACTGTTCCTACAATTATGTACATCTGTCCTGCTGGAAAGTGCTGGTACTTGAGCAGCATTCCTTAAAAAGCATTGGCAATGCCAATCCTTTTGGCATTCATATGTTCTTTGCATGTTGCATTTATAGGCGCCAGGGTGCAAGGAGGCAAGCGCAAAATTTGAATGGAGGATGCGATAAGGGGTGCTGGATGAGAAGGGGAATAGAGCAAGGGAGGAAGCCATTGATAGAGGGTGCCACTGATGATGAGCAAGAGGAAATATGAGCGAGAAAGGGTGCAAGTGAGAGGGTAAGAAATAACAAAAGTGTGTGAGAGGAGGATGAGAGAGGAGGTAAGGTACGTGGGTGAGGGAATAGAGGGTATGGGTTGGGTGGGGCTAGGGAGCGACAAGGGGTAGGTGTGCGAGGGTGGGGGTAGCTACACCAGAAAAATGCACAAAAACATCTAGAAGTAAAGCATCACTGAAATGCTACCTTCAAACTGCACAGAGCTCCGCTTCGAGCCTACTCTGCGCCTGTGTCAGCATCGCCAGCTGGCTCTGTACCTCCCAGGAACTGGGAAATACAAGTATTGGCAATGCCAACTGTTTGGGCTATTGTAGAGGCATGGGAAATGCACTTCCCAGGCACTGCCGTAGTGGTATTAACTGGCCATTGATGGTAGCCAGTGTGAGTACTTAGGCATCTAATAGCAGTGCTTTGCAAATTCCTAATACTTCTATGCAAGCCAAAACTGTTGGCTTTGCCAATGCTTGTTTATTCATTTGTGTGAACAAACTGGCTGTGAGTTCGCTGATCTGCAACCTTTTTTCCACACATATTACTGTCTCTTAGCATGCATCTAGTATGTTTAGAGCAGTATGTTACAATGATTTTCATGGTGTGGGTCATGGCAGGTCATCTTTTGCTGGATTACAAGCAAGGGTAAGCAGGTCGGCATGGGTTGGGAGGATTTATTAGAGGGAACGTCGTATTTATACAGTTAACGTGCGCGATTTGCAAACGGACGTTGAAACAGAGAAGGAGCTGCTTCCTCTGTCTTTATCCAGGCAGACAGTACATGTACCACTGTGCCTCGACTCGACACAGTGCTCTGTGTAAGCGAGACACATCAACACAATGAAAGACTACAACACGATAAATAAATAAAAAAGCAAAGTCCCAAGGTGACCCCTGTCCCCCCCAGATTCTATGGGTGTCCTACGCCCCTGTTTAGCTGTCATATACTAAGTACTGTGAGGCGGACGAAGAGCAGCAGGACAAGCTGCCAAGTGAATTGCCAGTGGTCATAAATAATTCACATCCTTCGGTCCATTGCTTTGAAATGTGCAAATTGTGACTGACATCATATACATCTGGATCTCTCAGCACAACACAGATTCAGAGCGCTAAAGTTTCTCGCGGTCATGAGCAAGAAGGAGACCCGTCCATGTTTTTCCCCTTTGGATTCTGGGACTAGTATTTTCCTTTCCCATTTGAAAGTTCAGAAAATTACAAGTCCCAAAATTACAAAAAAACAGGAGTGGATTCATATTCCACCCCAGCTAGGTGAGACCATTCTCCATAAACAACTAGGGTCGGTTCTTGGGTAAGGCTAATGGTCTGGGCTTCCTAGGGAACCACTGACAGGGGTCCGTGGATTTAGCTATATAAACTGTAGAGGGTGTCACTCTGCCGGATAGAAGGGATGGGAAAAAGATATTTGCCCCTCCCTGCACGTTACTCTACACCAAGTTAGTGTTTTCTCAAAGCAGACTTCTGAGAGTTAATGACTTAATTAGAACTGTAAAAGCACTACTGGTAAATTAGAAATGTCATGACCAGGTCTGCCTTCAGCCACTCGATTTATAAGCACTATGCCTGTCCTTCATTGAAGTCCTGTTAAAAGCAAGCATTGGCACAGTCTGTGTATCAATATCAGTCATTGACAAGGCAGTGCGTTATTATGTGCCCAGGTACTCTCACCACTTTGCAGCTACTACAATCCAGTTAATACCACTATGGCAGTGCCTGGCAAATGCCATTAACATTGCCCACATAAAAGCCCAAACTGTTGGCATTGCTGATGCTCATTTAAGAATGCCTTTTATCTGTGTGCCCTTCCCAGCACGAGAATATGGTGAAGTGGATTAGGGATGCATTAGGGATGTTGTCTGGGCACCTTTAATACCGGATGAATTCGTTTTTTTCATCTGCAAAATGTGTAATGTCCCCGTACAGCCCTGTCTCTGGATGGGCCATTGTGAGAATGTGTGTTTTGTATATGTATTTGTATTTCTTTGCATAGCGCACCAGGCCCGAGGGCAACCAGGCGCATATCTTAAAACAGTAAGTACAAGAATTAAATGTATACAGTTACAGTCAGTAAATTACATTAGCAATGGCAGTAAAGTACAAAGCAGTGCAGGTTGGCCGGCAGAATGGCAAGAGGTAGTCGTCAGAAAGAATGAAAGTGGAGAAGATCAGATGGCCTGTGAAGACAGTTGGTCAGATGCAGCTGCTAGCCAGAGCTTGGCTTTGTGTTTGAATAAGGTAATAGAAGACAAGGTTCTTATGGTGAGCGGCAATGTGTTCCAGAGTTTGGCAGCCAGAACTGGGAAGCTAGCACCTCCGGCTTGGGAAGATCTAAGTGACCGTGAAGGAGTGTACTGAGCGAATCGAGTGGCTAGGTAGATGGGGGCCTGGTTGTTTATGCATTTATGAGTAAGGGCCAGGGATATCCTTTGGGCAACTGAGAGCCAGTGTAGGCTGTACCTAGTTTCAGAGATGTGTGCAGGTCTAGGAATGTTGAGGGCCGCTCTAATAGCATTATTTTGGGTGATCTGAAGTTTGTTGAGGTTGCGTTGGTTCGTGCCTTGGTAAAGTGCATTGCAATAATCAAGTTTGGCCATAACCAATGTCCTAGCAAGGATAATGCAGTTCTGAGTGGAGAGGAATGGGCGGCAGGCTGTAATCAGCTTGCATGTGTAAGCCGAGGCAGCGACAACCGCATTAGTTTGTCTATTTAGGGAGAGTGTAGAATCTAGGTAGATTCCCAATGTTTTAGTATCTTTGGATACTTTGATGGAGTTGCCATCGATAATAAAAGAGCTGAACGAGGGGTTCATCTTATTAAGTCTTTGTTGTGTGCCCAGGATGAGGAGCTCTGTCTTGTCGTAATTGAGATAGAGCTCATGTTGGGCCATCCAGGCATGGACAACTTGGTAAATGTCATTCAGAGCTCTAGAATCTGCAATGTATTCACCAGTGATGGGGATGAGTATCTGGGTGTCATCAGCATAGTTGGTGTAGGTGACGCCCAGATAGTCAAGCACATCAAACAAAGGTTTGGTAAATACATTGTAGAGTGTAGGGGATACACAAGACCCTTGTGGGACTCCTCAAGGGCCTGGGGTTGGGTCCGCCTATGAGGTAGGTGAAAATACTCTCATCTCTCTATTTTCCAGGAAGGAACTAATCCAATTAGTGGCTTTTTCAGAGAAATGGGCAGCTGATTTCAGATGATGGCAGGGGATTTGGTGATTGACCAAATCAAAAGCTGCAGAGAGGTCCAGAAGAAGTAGAAGGGCCAGGTTGCCATTGTCTTTTAGGTCCTCAATTTGAGTTTTGAGATCTAATAGGACTGTTTCTGTCCCGTGCTTAGGTCTAAAGCCAGATTGTCTTGTGCCAAGTAGATTGTTAGTTTCCAGATACTTCTGTATCTGTAGGTAAGCTGCTCTATCTAATATTTTTAGAAGGAACAGGACCGTGGTGATGAGTCTGTAGTTGGAAGGTATCGACGGATCCAATGTAGGTTTTTTTTAGCAAGGGGATGACCCAGGCGTCCTTAAGATTGTTAGGGACAATTCCAGATTGAAATGAGGAATTGATGAAGGCGGTTATGAAGGGAGCAAGGTCATGAGCCGATTCCTTAATGATCGGTGCAGGGCAGGAATCACCTTGGCAGTTGGAAGGTTTTAGATTACTAATGATGTTTTCAACCTCTGTGATGGTGAGAGGTACAAACCTAAATGGAGTGTGGGTGAAGGTGGTGGCCGTCTTGGGTTCAGGGAGTTTGGTTAGGTAAGATGTAAAAAGGGAGTTTTGTTTGGCATTGATTTTGGCTTGTAAGGTGGTTATTTTGGTGAGGAGAGCATTTTGGATATTATTGCACCATGTACTGTCTTTGCTGCATGTATCAGGGATGGGCGAAGGGGATTCTAATTCTTTGAGAATTTTAAATAACTCCTTCGTGTTGGATTCAGCATGCGATTTACGCTGGTTATAAGTCTCTTTTTTAGCTTGTAAGATCGCTTCCTTGAAATTGAGGGATGCGATGAGAAGGTTGCCTTTGTTGGCCTCACAAGGAAGACTTTTCCAAAGTGCTTCAGCCTTACGTTTTTCTTTGCGCAGAGCTCTAAGTTGTGGTGTAAACCACAAATACAGATGGACTCATTGTTTAGCTTTCCATAGTTTGAGCAGTGCTATGGTGTCGAGGGCTTTGAGCAGTGTTTGGTTGAAGGTGTCCACTAAGACAGTAGGGTCGTTATGCTGTGAAGCACAGTTGTTCAGAATGGGAAGGATGAGTGGGAGTAGTTTGTCCCTAGTAATGTCCTTTTTGTTCCTAGTGGGAATGGGGGGAGGCTATAGAGGGTTTGGGGCTGAGAGGGGTGAAAGATAATGATGTGGTGGTCGGACCAGGCACAGGCGGATTTAGAACTTATCGATGTATTGCAGTTTAAATCTACAATCCAAATCCAATCGAGCGTTCTACCCTTGTTGGAGGTAGGTTCGAGAATGCATTGCTGGCAACCTAGATTGGAGATGATACTAGCGACCTCAGTGGCCATAGGATCCTTAGGGTCAGATAGCCCGAGGTTGATGTCACCTAGTAACAGCACCTGAGAATTGGGCTTAGTGTTGTCGGTAAGAATGGAAGTGATATCCTCTGTGAAGGAGGAAAGAGGTCCTGGTGCTCTGTAAATGAGGTGAAGTGTTGCTGTGTTGGTCGGTGAAAGGGATAGTTTCACTGATAATGATTCGGCAGAGCTAAGTTGGGTATTGGGGATGAGTCTCACAATGATATTGTCCCTATGTATGAATGAGATGCCGCCCCCTTTGGATAGGTTGAACTGGAGGTCGTTTCTGAGGATGGAGTAACCATCAGGGATGGCGAGAGACCGAAGCGGGCCTGAGGGGGCATGTAACCAGGTTTCCGTGATGGCGATGAAGTCGAGGTTTCGGTGGTGATGAGGTCTGTGATGTCAAGGGCGTGGGCAGTGAGGGATCTGGCATTGATGAGGGCTCCCTTTAGTTCTTTAATGGGGGGAGTCACGGGATGGTTAGGTGTCGTCTGCATAGTGGGCTGTGGGCTGTCAGTGTGGTGGTGCAGGGCGCATGGTATGCGAGGCAGTCTGGATCTGAGTCTGGCATTCCTGAGGTGGAGTGAGCAGGGTTGATTAGGTATGGGTTTTGTGGCAAAATGTTGAAGCCACAAAGCAGGTGCATTAAGGTAAGGATTGTTAGGGTAGTCAATGATGGGGTTGGTTGTAGTGTTATACGTGGGTATGAGGGGGGAGAAGAGGATGAGTCAATGGTAATGTGCTGTGGAGCATAGTGAGGGAGTATGTAGTGGGGTGGCGGTGGAAAATCTCAGTGGTGCTAGCAGTTGGGGCGCAATGTGCATTGACTAAATGCCCTGTAATGACAAAGTAAATGAGGAAAATGCTGGCAGAGGATCACAGCAGCATGTCGTACTACGGGAGGCCTAGCAGTTAGATTAGGTAAAGAGTGGTCACTGTATTGGCCAGAGGGGACAAATCAAGATTGATTCGAGCTACAGGCTCGCAAATGGCAAAACAATTAGGGCAAGGGCACAAATCAAAATTGGCGGGCATATGCAGACTCACAATGGCAAAACAATTAGTGCGAGGGCACAGATCAAAATTGGCGGGCATATACAGACTCACAATGACAAAACAATTAGTACGAGGGCACAGATCAAAATTGGCAGGCATATGCAGGCTCGCAATGGCAAAACAATTAGTGCGAGGGCACAAATCAAAATTGGCGGGCATATACAGACTCACAATGGCAAAACAATTAGTGCAAGGGCACAGATCAAAATTGGCGGGCATATGCAGGCTCGCAATGGCAGAGCAATTAGTGCGAGGGCACAAATCAAGATTGGTCTTAGAAAAGGGCATACAGTAGTTGGGCAGTATGTAAAATCACATGAGACAAAGTCGGGATAGTGTCATACAGGTCTTGCCACAAAGGTGGTAAACAGGACTATGTGCAGACACAAAACTAGGCGTTAACGCCGATCGTATATAAATTCGTGCAGCGGTTTGCAGGCACCAGACAAGTTGCAGAACACCAAACATACAGAGCGTAAGATAGGCAGCATGCAAGACCGTGGTGAGGGTACAATATTAGCTTAGTAGCTTCTGCAAATGGTATGTATAAATATAGTAGGAGCAGGTTAATGCAGTAGTTAAAGTGTAATTAGTTAAGTCAGGGCGGTAGTAAGGCAGGCACAGGTGCATTGCAGAACGGGCCATGCTAGGACTGGAAAATAAAGTACCAGGTGCACCTCAAGAGTCTTACCTGGATTATGGGGTGCGAGGAGTCATCGACTTGAAAGTTTGGCGGTTTCAGTAGCAAGGCGAGAAAGAGGAGTGCTGCGAAGCAGTGTCCCGCGCCGTAGTGCAGGTGCGGACAGGGGCAGACAGGAAGGTGCCTTCGACTCTGTGTGCCTTAGATGAGGTGGGCCAGCTTCCGCCTCCGGCTTGCCTCTCTACCTATGGCCATGCGACTGTCCTGGTTGCTAGGCAACCAAAGTAAACAAATGTCACTCATGTGAGGCGGTGGCCATTTAAGCATCAGTTGCAGCATAGCTTCAGTGGTCCTTCGTGGCGCTGGAAAGATTCTAAGGGTGCTGTGACTACCAAGGTGCAGCGGGAGCTTGCTAGGGTGCTTCAAAGATGCAATTATTGTAAATTGCATCCGCGGGTCGTCGGGCGAACGGCAGGCGGCTAGGGCGCCTTCTGGAGTTGGGCTGCTCCTGCAGCGAGTACGGCAGTGTTCTCGAGTCGGATGCAGACTCGGCTGCTGCTGTGGAAGGGCTCCCGCCCACAGGAAGAGTAAGGCTGAGGGGCAGACAGGAAGGTGCCTTCAACCCTGTGTGTCTTAGATTAGGAGGACCGGCTTCTGCCTCCGGCTTGCCTCTCTACCTATGGCTGTGCGACTGTCCTGGTTGCAAGGCAACCACAGTAAACAAATGGCGCTCATGTGAGGCGGCAGCCATTTTAGCATCAGCTGCGGCGTAGCTTCAGCGGTTCGTCGTGGCGCTGGAAAGATTCTAAGGGTGCCGTGACTACCAAGGTGCAGCAGGCGCTTTCCGGGGTGCTTCAAAGGTGCATATATTGTAAATTGCATCCGCAGGTCATCGGGCGAACGGCAGGTGGCTAGGGCGCCTTCTGGAGTTGGGCTGCTCCTGCAGCGAGTACAGCAGTGCTGCCCAGTCGGATGCAGACTCGGCTGCTGCTGTGGAAGGGCTCCCGCCCAGACGAAGAGTGAGGCTGAGGGGCAGGCAGGAAGGTGCCTTCGACTCTGTGTGCCTTAGATGAGGTGGGCCAGCTTCCGCCTTCGGCTTGCCTCTCTACCTATGGCCGTGTGACAGTCCTGGTTGCTAGGCAACCAAAGTAAAGAAATGGCGCTCATGTGAGGCAGTGGCCATTTTAGCATCAGCTCCGGCCTAGCTTCGGCGGTCCCTCGTGGCGCTGGAAAGATTCTAAGGGTGCCGTGACTACGAAGGTGCAGCGGGAGCTTGCTGGGGTGCTTCAAAGGTGCAATTATTGTAAATTGCATCCGCGGGTCGTCGGGCGAACGGCAGGCGGCTAGGGCGCCTTCTGGAGTTGGGCTGCTCCTGCAGCGAGTACGGCAGTGCTGTCGAGTCGGATGCAGACTCGGCTGCTGCTGTGGAAGGGCTTGCGCCCAGAGGAAGAGTGAGGCTGAGGGGCAGACAGGAAGGTGCCTTTGACTCTGTGTGCCTTAGATGAGGTGGGCTGGCTTCCACCTCCGGCTTGCCTCTCTACCTACGGCCGTGCGACTGTCCTGGTTGCTAAGCAACCAAACTAAACAAATGGCGCTCATGTGAGGCGGCGGCCATTTTAGCATCAGCTGTGGAGTAGCTTTGGCGGTCCCTCGTGGCGCTGGAAAGATTCTAAGGGTGCCGTGACTACCAAGGTGCAGCGGGAGCTTGCTGGGGTGCTTCAAAGGTGCAATTATTGTAAATTGCATCCGCGGGTCATCGGGCGAACGGCAGGCGGCTAGGGCGCCTTCTGGAGTTGGGCTGCTCCTGCAGCGCTTACGGCAGTGCTGTCGAGTCGGATGCAGATCGGCTGCTGCTGTGGAAAGGCTCCCGCCAAGAGGAAGAGTGAGGCTGAGGCTTGCTCTTACGTTAGCTGATTGGCTGCATGTGGTTAGTCATATTTGCAATATTCCACCTTGCAGAGGCAATCCATCTCCTCCAGACAGTTAGCCCTGAGCCCAACAACCAGCAATACGTCAACGGCTGGCCTTTCAAAGTCACATCTTCCACAGCTTGCTGTACAATTAAATTACTACAGTTCAGGCCGAGCAGAGGAACTCACTACAGCAGCTTGCGTTGTGAGTAGATCCTAGTACTCTATCCTTGTTTGCTGCATATTGAGTTGAGGTGTTGCTGTTGCTTATTTGAGAATGTTGCTTGTTTATGTGCACCATCTGATATCTGCAGCCATTTAAACTATACAATTCCTATTGATACAACCTCTAGTCTGTACTGCTTACTTATTATTGTGAGCGTATCATGGACTGTTAAATAAGTGAGAGGCTTCTAAGATAATACATACGAGGACAAGCCAGAATCTGTAATTACTCTTCTTTATTTTAAGAAATGGATAATAGGAAGTACTTTGGCAGTAAGGTCCCAGCAGCAGTAAT
The DNA here is from genome assembly GCF_040938575.1 of Ambystoma mexicanum. NCBI lineage: Eukaryota > Metazoa > Chordata > Amphibia > Caudata > Ambystomatidae > Ambystoma > Ambystoma mexicanum. The sequence continues at coordinate 394,209,646 of NC_090928.1, read as the reverse complement.
AGCAACAACATCTTCATCATCCACATCCAATGAGTCTCATCAGCACCATGAAGAATCTGAGAGTGCAGAAGAGAGTATTCAGGTGGATAATTATTCGCAACATGCTCAGGAAGGCTCAAGTACCGACAGAAGTCAGAGTACAGTTCCAGAAAGATTAAGTGGCGACCTATGGCTGTCAGTAGATTCAGTGAGGCAACAGATTTAAGAGATATTGATAAGGGCCCAGTACAGGTCAAATAAGTTGAATATCCTTATGACAGTTTTGGTTTACAGAAACGTTAATTGCAGTATAATTGTTTTTTTTAAAATACTCATGGCTAGAATATTCTGTCAAAGAAAATGCCTCTTTTTTGTTGCGCTTGTAGACATTTTCTGTCAAAGCATAACCGGTTAAACGTAGATTCATTGTGTCTTTCCCTGGATCTGGGGAGTGAGGTTGTGCCTTATTCCACCGGGGCACCCTCACACCCCCACTACCTGCAACACCCTCAACGGACATTATGCGACATCAAGATGGCCGCCGGGATCACCGTCTACTTCTGCTCGACCTGATGTGTCTGGCTGCGAGCACCTTGCAGCCTCCTTGCCTCTGATTGGCCTTAGCCCTGCACGAATGAGCTTGCGGCACAAGCCAGGAGGCAAAGCCGGGAACACGCTCCAAGGCACAGCCCTAAGGCTGCATGTCCTGTCTTTTACTATCTACCCGGGAAGCCAGAGACGGTCACGACAGAGGTAACTCTTCTCCATGTAGTTACCTGCCCAAGATCACGTCACCAGAGCATTTCTACATCTGTGCCCCACAACCAACTTTTCTCTCTGCTACGTTCGCAAAGCATCTCTCCAGCACACCTGCTTATAACTTTCTACCAGACCGGCACCATGATTTCCTCTAAACTTCGCTGCAGTCTCCTTAAATCTGTGTTACCCATCTTAGTGTCGTAACCTGTAAACTTTGGTTGTTACGCACCTGACCTAACCCACCTATAACTATTTGCAATCAGAATGCTATGTGTGCATCCTCACCCCATAGTCGCCCATATGCTGTGTCCCCCCCACCCCCATAGTCACCCATATGCTGTGTGTAATTTCTCCATCCACCACCATAGTCACCCCTATACTGTGTGATGTCTCCCCCACCCCCATAGTCGCCCGTATGTTGTGTGATGTCTCCCCTCACACCCCTGGTTGCCCGTACGCTGTGTATCTTCCCCCCCGGTCGCCCTTATGCTGTGTGATATCCCCCTACCCCCACCCCCATAGTCGCCCATATGTTGTGTGATCTCTGCCACAATCCCTTTGGTCGCCTGTTTGTGGCTCTTACGTGATGCTGCCAAACTGCAAGATAAGGCTGACCATCATGCCTATGCCACCAGGTTTGTCTCTAAGCACTGTATATGCTGCCGCTGTCAACTTGGGGTTAGGGTACTTGTCTGTGCCACTTACACTCGTTGCGACTCTATACTCTATTTGCTGCCGCCACCCTTCAACATAGGACCGGCCATCAAGCCTATACCACCGGCTTTGACATTATGCATTGTATGTGCTGCCGCCCTCAACATAGGGTTAGGCTGCTTGTCTGTGCCACTTACACTGACTCTTTGCATTACTTGCTGCTGCCACCCTGCCAGATAGTGCCGGTCATCATGTTTATATCACCGGATATGACTCTATGTATTACCTGCTGATTCAGCCGTGCAAGATGGGGTTAGGCAACATGTATGTATGTCTGTTCTTCACAAGCACTTATCTAACTAAAGTAAGCCTTCTTAACAGCACTGCGATGCCCTAGGGCAGTTGTGCGCTTTACAAATAAATAAAATAAATAAAAATAAAAATAAATGAATACTAGTGGATATAAATACTGGAAACGTGACTTAGATTTATATAAAGACCATGAAATGACAGCAGCACGCAAATCAAGTATGTTGGCATGGTCATGTCGTAGATCACATGCAAACAGGCAGTGAACTTCAAATCAAAGAAAGACGAGTCTATCTTCTCCATTTCAATTTCAATTTTATTAATATACTTACAGCTAAAAGCTTTGAATATACCACATAAAAACAACAATTTTAGCAAATATAAAATGTGCAAAATACATACAAAAAATACATAAAAACAAATAAATACATCCATTAAAACAGATTAAAACAAATCCATAAAATGAGAGTATCACCTCCAACTCAATACTAATTAGTAAAGTAGAGGACTTGTTTGTTCGGTATGCATAAAGAAGAGAACAGTAAAAACGCATTCCATCAGAATTCATACAGTTCAAATATCTCAGTGCAGTTCCGATAAAATCTAATCATATAATAGATACAATTCTCATCATTCCCGTCCATGAACATTTTCCATAATACTCTTGGTGCATGACAATTAAAACATTTACTGTAGGACTTCAACATTTCGTCTCTGATACGGGTTAGACTTTCACATTCTGTCAATATGTGTTCTAAAGATTCAATTGTTTTTTTTCACCACATAACTGACAATTGCGCTCGGTACGTTGTAGACCTTTCTTCGCTCCTTCAGATTCCAATCCTTTGCTTTTGTGTTTGTGTGATGTGTTCAGCCCATACGTTTTCAGGATTGCAACTTATCGGCAATTCGCTCTTTTTATTTGCCGTTATTTTTTCCATATTGCCACCGTATTCTTACCTGTGGCTAGATGAGCAATGGTTAACCATCGCTCATTTTTGCACATTTATTTATATTGTCTTAGCCATATTCTATATTGCAATTTAGCATCTTTAATTGTAATGTTTACTTCAACAGCATCAAATTGCTATTTGGAGGATGAGAGTGAAGTGGCAATTGTGGAGCATAGCTTTTTTTTCTGGCTGATTTTTGGATCAAGGTTATTCCGTTTATTCAGTGTCATATTTGTGCTTTCCTGTACAAATTTATATTCTAGTGTACAGGCCACTAAGTTCTTAATTTGTTCTATAGTTGTCGTGAAAGTCTCAGTTATGTTCTGTCTACCATTTCCAGCGTTTTGGCAGAAGACTACAGAAGTAGGGATGATTTGTTCACAGACAATTTTTCCCTCGGCTAGATTTGCAAGGTGCCATTGAATGCGATTACCTGTATTATTCAAAAATATGTTACCAGTTTTATCATAGGTCTTCTCCTTAGGGATTTTACATGGCATTTAAACAGTACACACAGAGATAAATGATCACTCTCTTCGCGAGACGCTATGCCCATATCTAGCACCCAATCAAACCCCCTGGCATTAGTGAACACATAGTCGAGAGTAGAGGCACTTTTTCCACTGACACTTTTGAAACCCCTTGTTTCATCACTCTGACACATCCCATTCAGGCTCATCGGTTCATATGCAGGATGCATATTGACCCAAGGACTTTTACTTCTATTTTGTTTATCATGTTTGTTCGGACTGGATCAGGAATCTATTTGCATTTCTTCATCTGGTAAAATAATGTTTGCATTAAAATCTCCCATGACATATAGTGGAAATGTATTTCTGTATTTTGTCCTTATTTCTCTTACCACCTTCAAATTGGTTTTTGTCATCACTCTAGATGGAGGATCATAAACATCTATAATGACGAGAGTCAGACCTGGTCTTGATAGTTTCTCGACCAACACAGATGATCTTCGACAGACAAGGGTGAGCTAACAGTGATCAGCAGACCCCCCTTAGGCCTGCCGAGTCGAGTTTGCCTCTTGATGCTGATTTCTGTATTGTTACTCTTCCATCAAGCAACACGTTCTCTATTACCCATGTTTCTTCTAGAACAATAAAACTGAAAACGTCCATATTGCTCCACAGACCATTTTCACCAAATAGGTGGGTAAACCCTCTGGTGTTCCAAGAGTACACTATGTCGTTGTCATCGACTCAGTTGGGACAGGTGTGATTTAGATGCTAGTGGGAGCCATTGCCAATATCCTGTTTCATCACAGTTTTCTGTATTTCTTGGGGCATTTTCAATAGCATCTTCAGTTCTACGGTTCCTATCATGAGAAGTACACTGAGTTTTGTTACTATTCAGTGGATTCATTTTCTTATTCGGTTCCTGGTTAGTGAAGGCAATTCTAAGGCACATTACCGCAGACATCTCAACAATATTTCTTCCACATTTAGGTATGTTGTTATTATCGACATCTGCAATGGGCATTCTTATTTTCTCTGGGTAAATAACCATTATATTGCAAGAGAAGCCCAAGTGAAATAATTCTGTTTCATATTTTAGAATGTATTCTTACATAGCAGCAGATTCAAACCAGATGTTAGAAATGCTGATTTTGCTATGTTCCATTTGGTCTACTATTCGGATGTCATCGAAACGTATTACATGCAACCCGACAATGGAATGGAATATTTGCAAGAGAGCCGCCCTATTTAGTGGTGGCTAAGTTGTATCGGCTGAAATTGGTTTAAGTCGCAAGGGTTTATGTGCAGCCTCTAGTTTGGATACCAGGACAGTTTTAGACTGAGTTGCCAACCAAAGATCAGTCAGTTTCATTTGCACTATTAGGTATATGCACTCATTTTTCTGTGGGGCGGTACTCACGTTAGGTTGAGACAAAGATGGTACCGACTCTTTAGATAATACAGGACTTATAGATAATGGATTTAAAGAGGGGTGTGCACTTGCAGATGTTTGAGGGATCGGTATATCCTTCCGAGGCGGTACAGACGTTCCCTGTTTGCTGTTTGTCTTCAATGATTTTATATCATTAGTAGTGGATTCTAGTGGTGCTATGGTATTTCCTGGAACATTTTTCATATTTACACAACAGGGATTGTTTTTGGGTTTCGCACGTCTTGCATACATAAATGCCTGTGAGACAGAGTTGTTATTATCTTTGTTCCATCTTATGTAGATTTTTTGATATTGTTGGTAGTTTCACTGTAACTGAGTTTCTGGTTGATGCTTAAGAGGCTATCAGTACAGGTTTATTGGCATGAAAAGTAAAAACGGTACTTACTTCCTTACCTGTTATGTCTGTGTTAGTACTCTGATCGTGCATAATTGTCCTGTTCTTATTGATGCCTTTATGAAGCAGTACAGATTGTATATCCAGTTTATTTTCGAGTTTACTGCACGTAATTACCAATGTGGTTAGTAAGCACTCAAAAACTAGGAACATTTCATTAGATGACATACTAGATTTACTACTTTCAGATAGCATAGGGTTCGATAGATCTTTGCTAGGGTTAGCGGACAGGGCTTTGGACAAGTTACCTTATTCTAAAGCCAACTCAATACCATTCTCAGGGCGTCCCTTTTTATGGGTCCTAGAGTGCTCAAGTAATGGCATATCTATAAGGGACGTTTCAAGGAAAGTGTGGGGGTCTATAGACATCACACTTAGAGTCGGTGTAATATCGGTTCCATCGCCTAAGTAGTCAATGTCATTCATATGGGGTAAATCGATGCTTTCTTGAGGTCAATAAGGGAGGTAGTTGCCACATTATGTATCTGTCATAATGCCTACCCGGGCATCCGGACCAGGCCCATCAGTCCCAGGAGCAGGCATCCAGATGCTTAGAAAAAGCCCAGCAGCCCCGGCTAGGGGATATCTGGGTACAGTCCTGGCGCCGTAGGCACCGGGCTCATAGAAGGGGTCAGTCCTGGCGCCATAGCCGCCATGCTCATATGCTTACACTTACCTCATGCAGACCATGCTGCTAAGAATCCAAGCCAACGTGAAGCCTGAAGGGGACTACTTTACTTCAGGGACTATTTTCTTACTCGGGTGTTGTCTTGGGGGAACTTCTTACCTGGGACTACTTTGAAGGATATTAAAACCACGCCCAGCGTAACGCTCACCGTGCCTGCAAGTCAGCATCCAGCCTTCTGCCACGCCCACCTCGAGTCTGGAGCTCCTAGAGAAAAGGGGAAGAAGGAGGAAAGGTTAGAACAAGAACATTACTTCTATTCCTCACCTGATTCCGGATCCATCGTGCCTTCAAACAAGGAAAGAGACGTTAATTTGATACGCGTCGCATCGCCCGCTGTAGCGCCGTGCTATACTCACCAGCCTTCGCAGCACCTCCTCGATCTGCCGCAGTCTCCATCACATCTTCGCCGAACTCCAGCACCTAGGGGGGACAAAAAAACAGCAAGGTGAGCCGAGAGAATAAACAAAGGCAATCTCTGTTACCACCATAGACTTACCTGATTTATCGCCGGAGGCATTTTTCATCTCCACGGTCCGGCGCAGCCTCCATCTCATCTTCGCCGAACTCCGGCACCTAAGGGGAACAAAAGAACAGCAAGGTGAACTGAGAGAATAAACAAAGGCAATCACATTTACCACCATAGACCTGATTTTTACCGCCAGAGGCATTATTCATCAAGACGTCATCATTTCTCACGCCGCACCTGTAATAAGAGGGAAAGCAACAGATTAAACACAGGTATCATTTACCGGACAGTGTTGGGTAATACAGACTCTTACCTGAACGCTACCAGCTGCCATGAGGCAATCTTCTCTTGGGTCAAGCTGCAAGACAAAAGGAATCGGACAAGAGTGAATATCAGATATTTTGAACTCTTACGAACTATATACTTACGGTTCCTCGCCAGGGACCTCAGAGTCAATATTGGTCTGAAACTCTCCCAATTCCTTCGGACCAGTGAAGTAACTGGTTATCTACGCTCCCCTGCATTTCACGCAGGATGGAGAGCTCATCTTTTATAAACATAAGGTGAGACTATGAAAGGAGATATCGGAGGTGATTAGTTGGAAGAACAGAGGGTGTTAACACTCAAATCCACGGGTGGCTAATTCCCTTTCTCCACTTTCAGGAGAATACTTCTACGGGTCAAGCAGACGAAATTAGGCGGGCCAGTCCAGTCTGTCATCTCTGCACTACGCGTCACGTTGGTGGAGACCGCAGCTGTCCAGTTCCAATCAACGCCCCTGTGGGAGCCAGGTGAGCGTAACAGTATCATCACCTCCACTCTTGCAACAGGAGCCGCTGTAGTCTCGGCAGTATTCTTTATGTCTTGGACTTTTTCTGGTGTTTTTCTATGCTTAGCTGTTGTTCGACTTTCATCGCTTTCACTTGTTCCCTTATTACATGGGAAGTCATGTATGTTATTTTTACCGCTAGATGATTTTACTTGGGGGGACAAAGGTATGTCTAATTCAACTGTAGAATTAGAGCCTATTCCTTCATGACATTCATTTTGAAGCATGTCTCCAATCAATTTTGTCCCCAAACAGCTTAAGGACAAATTTCATTTGGTGGCAATTTCTTGTGTGGCACTCTCTTCATCAATTATATTCAGTGTGTTTCTTTTGGGAAAACATGCAGTTATCTTCTCACAGACTGACAGTATCAATCAGTGAGACTACAGCTATTATAACCAGTTGTCAAGTGCAATAGCAATTAGGTTCAATTACTGGATAGAATGACCTAAATAAGTCACAAAACACATAATAAACTAGCTTAATTTATTGGCTGATGAGAACTCAGCTCACCTGGACTTCTGCCACGTTGTTAGCAGAACAAAAGGTTGGCCGTGTACTATTTACTTTGATGCCGTAATAAGCACGACACAGCACGTATGTGTGTGGAAGCAATCCAATGGTTCAGAACACCGTATACATTTTCCATTTGATTTTAACGAAATCTATAGGTCGGACTGCTGATCACTGCTCGCTCCACGCGATCAGCACTTCACGAAGGCACTTCCACAAATGCGCACGCGCAAATGTACGCACAACCTGAATATAAGGTGGTGCAGGGAAGGGGGCGTAGCCACCATTAAAAAAGAGCCTAAAATAATGAAAACAAAGGAGTTTTAGGGGCAAATACAATGACAATTCTTAATTAGTAAATGCCCAGTGTATCTAGTGGTGTATAGATACCAGTAAGTGTTTCTTCACAGGATTCCACAGGATAGGGTTGAGCAGAGATCCGGGCCGGGCCAGCGATCAGCAGTTCAAAAAGGCACTTCCAAAAATGCACATGCGCAAATGCGCGTGCATCCTGAATATAAGGTGGTGCTGGAAGGGGGTGGAAGGTTGAGCAGAGACCCGGGCTGGGCCAGCTATAAGCTCTTCACAAAGGCACTTCCACAAATGTGAAAAAAGTTACACGTAAAATAGTAAATGAGCTGAAAGCTTCTGCCATGTATGTAATAATGGCAGATGAGGCAAGAGATGACAAAGAGCCATTGGCAATCTGTGTTTGTGATGATTTACCAATCAGTGGTACAATTGTAGAACATTTTCTAGGCTTTAGGAAATGGGAAGATTTTAACGCAGATGCTATCACAGAGTCTTCACAGTAATGCCTAAAAGAACTTAAGGTAGATAGTATATTATGTATTGTGCAAACTTACGATGGTGCAGCTGTTATGAGTGGATTAGGTGGTGGTGTGCAGGCAAAGTTTAAGAAATACCATCCAGAAGCTATTTATCTTCATTTTTATGCCCATGAACTTAACCTTGTGCTATGTCACACCTGCAAAGAAATAAAGGAGGCAAAATATTTCTTCAACACAATGGAAAATCCATATACATTTTTCAGTACTTCACTTATTCATCACCGTAAATTCAAAGCGGTTCAAAAAACACTGGGACTAAAACAAGGTGAGCTTGTTCAGCTTTCAGACACACGGTGGGTGCACTCTGTAAAAACACTGGTAAATAACTTCCCAGCTGTCCATCAGTGCCTTTCAGAAATCGAGGGCAACTCATGTATTGTTAAAGTAAAAAAAAATGGTCAATAGTATTTGTTCTCTTTATGTTCCAGTCTTTGCTTACCACCACAGACGGCTTCCACACAATCCTCCAAAATGAAACTCTAGATTTAGCTAAAGCAGTTGATTTGAAAGAAGCTGTGTGCAATACGTTAAAAGCTATGCAAACTACAGAAAGAGTTTCAGAGCTAATGCAAAAAGCAGAATCCTTTCTCAGTGATACCAACACTGAAGGCGTGGAAATAGTAGTGGAACTATGAAAAAAGAAAAAGAGCATCTGTGGTTGAACAAGGTTCTAGCCAGGATCATGTCAGTACAAAAGATGACTTTAGAACAAAGTTGTTTTTCCCATGCTTGGATCGGATGAGCTCTGAACCAGAACATCGGTTTGACAGTCAAGAAGAGATGATGAGAGGAATTCACGCTTGCAGTCCACTTTCCCCAAACTTCTTATCAGATGATTTAAGGGAAATTGCAAACCATTACAATAGAGAATTAAAGTCTGAGGAAGCACTTGTAGCAAAAAATGATTTTTGCGAAAAAGAAACAGAATGGTCAAACTCTCTCAATGGATCAAGTGTACAAGCTTTTAGATCCTCTAATGTTTCCAACTTTAAAGAAAATTATTGAACTTGCCGTAACTGTGCCAGCGAGCAGTTGTAGCTGTGAGAGATCTTTCAGTGCTTTACGGAGACTTCACAATTGGCTCCGATGTGCAGTGGGGCAATCTAGATTACATCACCTTGGTGTACTTTCAGTAGAGAGATGGTGGCTGCAATCAGTTTCTGATAATGTTATTGTTCATCGTTTTGCTGGCATGCACGCACAAAGGCAACTACTTACTTTTACTCATTAAAATGGAAAATTAAGTTATTCGAGATTGTGATATTACAGTTTGTTAAATTATATTTGACATGGTTTGTTTTAATTGGTTTGCATAGGAACGCAATCCAGTATCTATGTAGAGTTTACAGTTTATTCAAATAATCATATTTGTTGTGTATTATATATCTTTGAAATTAAAGGTATTAACAATTGGCTAATCTGTGTTGGATTGCAAATGTGTCTTTCATTTTTGCTGCAAAATGTTCTCTCCATACAGCATTTCTACTAAATGCAACTCACATGGTAATGGAATAAAACCACACATTTTATTGTTTAAAAAGCTATGATGGAATTAAAAATGTTTTTCGTTTGGTAGTTATGTTTTGGTATATTGGGTATTTTTGTATCCTGCCTGATTGCTGCAGCATATTATCAGTACAGTATTCGGTAGTATTTTTAGATCACTAAGAAACATATGCACTCTTCTGGTTTTTGGAACAATCTTGCCGAAATGTTTGTGGTTTTGACAGGGTTTTTCCAAAATGTTCTCTTCCTGTACATCCTGGTCAAGTTCAGGCATGCTCGCATGCTAGATTGTATAATTACATATGTCCCACTACTTTTAAGCCCACTAGCACCAGCTACCCCCTGTCCGTTTGTCAGCCCAACAACCAGCAGTAAGCGACTTTATCTTTAATGTGGCAAACAGGTAGCTCTCCAGCTGCTGCTTAAATACAATTTCTCAATCCACAGCAAGTCTTTGTCTGTCCTGTCCAAAAGCTTTTCCTTGTCTTATATAACATGTAAGGAACTCATGGTGGCAACAGTAAAGACAGAGACAATTGATCACAGTTCAAGGGTGTTTATTAAACTGAATATGTAGGTTGGAAGAACACCTAATCTAAGGCTTAATCTACGATGGGAGCAAGCTACGACCATCAAAAAATAATGAGGCAGTCCTAGTGGCGTCTTGTCAAATAAAAGGGCCAATGCTAAGAAAAACCTATTGCCAATCCTTACGTTAAAAACAAACAAAGAGTGTGGGACAGGATTCACAGGAAAGAAAGAGGTGTTCCCAGTTAATAAGTCAGGATACGATATTCGGGTCTCTCTTTGTCACTTTTTGAGCACGGTACACATACAATAGTACAAAACAGTACAAGACCCACAAATGGCTTTAACACCTCTTACAAAAACTGAGTATTCTAACTCAGACCAACACAGATCCCGACATGTTTCAGTTCTTTGTTGCACTAATTGCACAAACTTTCTTCAGGGGAAGAACTCGATTTTCCTAGTCTTCACCATGTAATCCAGGGCCACACAGAGATTCCAATATGCTCCTAAATCCAGGGTACAAAGAAAAAGGGCGGGGCTATAAAATGAGTGTCACCATCATCCACCTAGAAAAGTCAGTATAAGCTCAAAACATAGCTCTACAACCCAATATACATGCTTCCTAGTCGCAATATACTGGGTGAGGTCCACAGGTTGCTATCAACCCTGCCTCACAATCGCTGAAAAATAACTACATACCTCTTTGTATGTGCTGGTGTCTCAATACACCCTTGAATAGCTGTAGGCTCCACACATCAAGTCTATGTAACTTTCTTCATTGCTTCTCAATAGCCACCAGTCCTGTTCAGTACTGCAAACAAACGACAAACAACCATAGTTGTATGTCACTACAAAACCACATTTAATTTGTCCCATCGCCAAGACACCACTGTAAAAATGTTTCACTCACCATCTTTTTCCTTTGGGTCTAAGACTATAACCCGAACACAAACCTTACACCGTGAGTAACAGCACATCGTGAGTAGCACCCCACTAAGTATGGTATCGTGCTATACACTGGCAATTGTGATATAGTGCTGCTAGCCCCATCACCACACTGAGTCAGTACTAAAAATGGTACCTCCTATTCAGTATTCCGCTGCCCGCAGGACTTCCACCATAATCCTTTCCGTAAAAGCTATGGGTTTTCGCAAACGCACCTCCAAAATAAGGTACCCTTTAAAAAATATCGGAACCAACATCAGACATTACAACTTCACCTAAATTCGCATTACTTTTTATATAAATGCACAAGTGTTTCGTGCTCTAAAAATAGGGAACACATTCTGCCTACCTTGTTTCAATGCAGTCACCAAAGTCTAATATCTGCACGAGGAGGAAAACAAATGGTCATCGGTGCACCACGTCTACATGCGCCGGGCTGAACACGCTCTGCACAGATTCTTATATCCGTTAAATGTTAAATGTGGTTTTGTAGTGACATAAAACTATGGTTGTTTGTCGTTTGTTTGCAGTACTGAACAGGACTGGTGGCTATTTAGTAGCAATGAAGAAAGTTACACAGACTTGATGTTTGGACTCTACAGCTATTCAAGGGTTTATTGAGACACCAGCACTACTAATACCATACGAAGAGGTATGTAGTTATTTTTCAGAGATTGTGAGGCAGGGTTGATAGCAAACTGTGGGCCGCAACCAGTATATTGCGATTAAGAAGCATGTATATTGGGTTGTAGGGCTATGTTTTGAGCTCATACTGAGTTTTGTAGATGGATGATGGTGACACTCAGTTTATAGCCACCCCCCCCTTTTTTTCTTTGTACCCTGGCTTTAGGAGCATATTGAAATCTCTGTATGGCCCTGGATTACATGGTAGAGACTAGGAAAATCGAGTTCTTCCCCTGAAAAAAATTCATGCAATTAGTGCAACAAAGAACTGAAACATGTCGGGATCTGTGTTGGTCTGAATTAGAATACTCAGTTTTTGTAAGAGGTGTTAAAGCCATTTGTGTGTCTTGTACTGTTTTGTACTATTGTATGTGGTTATATGTATGTGAATTCAATGAATTGTATTGCTTGTATACCTACCATGTTTTGTTATGTTGGTTCATTCTCATGCAGAACATTTTTAGGAGTTTTTTATCTCTGTGTAAAACTTTATTAAAACAATTTTTGATACTGTGCATAAGCATCACATACTTGGTCCATTTCTTCAAGACTAGAAGTACAGGGAGGGTTGGTTTGCATCAGACGTCTATATAGATCAGTACATTTGAAACTATTGAATCTGTCTCCTTTATATACAAATATATGAAAGAGAAGACTAGCCATTAAACTAAGATGTCTTGCCAAAGCTATCTGGGTTTGTCCCGACTGCCAGCTATTTGCCTAACAAGGCAGGTGCGGATCCTCCATAATGGGTGAGGGGGCACCAACCCACCAGTCGCCCCGTATGGACGAGTCAGAGCCTGCCCAGGGAAAGCGCTCCCAAGCAAACGCTTTTCCCAATTTCCCTCCCCCATTACTTCACCCTTGCCTTGCTTATGCTGTTATCGCCATCAGACTAAAGTTTTGTTACGCCGGGCAGGGTCTCATCACACCTTAGACGATTTGGCACTTTGAAACTACTACGGTACAAAAGCACAGTAAAGTCACATAACATTAAACAAATCCTAAAGTGCGTTGAATGGAAACTGCAGCCGTCCAAGTTCGAAAGGGCTCTCAAAACGTCCTTGTGGTATTTTTTTCGGTGAGAATTCACCCTCCGCTCTGGAGACTCCTCCCACGGCCATGGCGTGTAGCACTCAACATTCCTAGCACTTCCTCCATGGCTCTCCCACAAGCTCGGACTCCCCAGCACGTACCCCCTATTGCCTCTTCCTTTCTGAACTTGCACGTTTGGAATACTCACTAGGCATAGTAGGTTGCAGGCGCTTTGAAACAGTACATTCTTATTGTATAAGCGCCTAACAAGCAAACAATAAATAAATAAATATTTATGCCATAAGAAGTTCTATGCTTAGCGAAGAAGCCGCTGTGTTGGAGCCAGTCCTTCCATTTTAGGCGAGGTGGGACTTCTCTGTATGTTGCATGTCATGACTGCATGTGAATACACCATAGGACACTCCGGTCATTAAAAAAACTACCCCTAGGAAAAAGTGATTATTGATGTTTTGTAATCGCATCAACTCTGCCTGGCCCATTTTAATTACATTTCTTATAAATCAATGCAAGTGAACCTCAAGGATAGGGCACCCGTTCCAAGGAAGTGGCATATTAATTATACCAGCAGATGCCATGCTTGCCAGAGGGCCGTTTGCCAATCTGTGGCCGCCCCCATAACACCGCGACGTAAATGCACGCTGGCTCCTGCAATTTGACCCTTTGGGGGCCTTTCTGTCAGCCATTTTGAGATGTACAATTTACTGTAGCATAGCACTATGAAAATTAAAAAACATCTTGCCCCCCAGGAGGCAAAGTTCCAATCAAGTAACACGTTGCATCCAGCTGCACATCTGACGTGCCAGTGGCAATTTGGATAACTAGATCAAGCAGCACTCGACAACAAATATACATGCAGAAAAATACCAGTTTCAAATAAAACATGTACACATATATTTCTTTTCTGCACAATGGGCCTCATTAAGAGGTTGGAGGCAGCCATGGAGCTATTAGCTCCATGGCTGCCTCCAAAACCCTACCGACTCCGCCCTGGTGAATGGAGCAATTACCAGTCTATATCAAGGTTGGCGGGACCGGTAATTCCCCATTCACCATGGCCCTTCCCCGTTCCCATTTGAGCCCCCATAGGGCTCAATGGGAATGGGGAAGGCGCTAATAACGGTACCGCAAATTGCGGTACCGTTATTAGCTGCAAAGTTCCTTTGCGCATCCCGTCCTTAACACCTGGAAAAACCAGGTGTTAAGGGTGGACCCGCAAAGGGAACTCGTAGTAGGGCGCTAAGGGATTACCGGCACAAGTGCCCTTACCGCCCGCCTCGTAATGCGGCCCAATGACTTTGAAAATCCAGTACGTAAAGTTGGGTTTCTACAAACTCATTTTATTTAATGGGACATGATTAAACCATGTACAAACAGAGCTCGAAATGAGGAAAAAAGGAAGTGCAGGCACTTACGCATAAGACCCTTAGGGTAGGAAAGTGAACCAGGCACTTGTTCACTACGGAGACGATGAGACCCCTAAGGGCATGAGGGATCCAACCATTGCCGGAGGCCCTCTCACTGACCCAGAAGGTGATGTGCTCAAGGACTAGGGGCCCCGGGAACGGAACCTCACTCAGGGGACACTAACCCCCGAGACTGTGAGTGACTTTACGGACAGTGCCTTGGGAGCAGATCCCCAGAAGTCTTGCTTTCTAAACTACGGCCTTGACCTTTTGATTGAGGGTCCTCCAAATCCACCATATTTTATTTACCCTCATAATGCTGGTTATGACAGTAAAATGTCCCTCTATCTCAGAGGTCTTCAACCATTGCTCTCCGAATGTTCCAGACTACAATTCCCATGATATCTGGCTATTGACTATGCTTGTTCGGGGTGATGGGAGTTGTAGTCCAAAACATCTATAGAGCCAAATGTTGCAGACCCCTGCTCTATCTGCTCTGACAGGCATTCATCAACCTCCCGTGTTTGCAATGTTAGGTTCCATTACTGCTCTGCTCACTGCTCTGCTCACTACTGGAGTGGTCTTGATGCACTGAAGCTTGGGGACAGGGGGCGTGTTGTGCCACCACCAGGTGTGTAAAACACCTTGGTCTGTAAAAAGGTGTTTTAGAGGCAGAAGAGGAAAAAGTACTCACTGACACAAAGTGGGCAGAGAGGGGATATGATTGCGGAAGTATGATTGTGTTCTTGGTCGGTAGGTGGGTCAGACCGACAAAGCGCTGATGAACAAAAAAGCAAGTAAGCCCTGCTCTGGACATAAAGCACTATTGGTGAACAGTGTGTTCCAGGACATTGCTGAAAGGAACCAGATAAAGTCAGTGCATGGAAGTACTCCAACGAACCCAGGCATTATCCAGAAGGCACTTACAAAACACCCAACCTGCAATAGAGAAATCTTTATATGAAATATTTTATAAAGAATGAACATATATGGAATATTTTATAACAAAACATTTTATAGAGAATGCACTTTTTTGGGGGTGGGTGGCCCAAACACCCATTTGTCACCCCTGAAAACACACCCAACCGTTTCCCAAAAAAGTTAACCCTTTACCCCACCCCTAAATGCATTCTCTATAAAAATCTTCCGTTATAAAATATTCGAGACTAGGTGTCCCCGGCCACGCGTTGCTGTGGCTCAGTCTGGTTAAATGGAAAAGAAAGAAAAGAGAAAGCGCACGTTTGTAATATGTTTCATTTCACAATGCTTGTGGGTAGTTTTTAATGGCTCTGGCGGTTCTCCGAGTTGAGGCAGTTTAATTTTCCCGGAGGTGCAACACATTGCTTTTGTTCCTCCATCAAATTTCAGAGCCTTCCAATAAGGACACACTTCAGTCTTGGTGCCGATGAGAACATGCCAGCTCAAACTATAATCATAAGATGGGTTGTACCGGAATGCAAGGCTTTACCCCACCCCTAAATGCATTCTCTATAACATCTTTTGTTATGAAATATTCGAGATATGTTCATTCTTTATAATAAAAAAAAAATCAATATAAAGACTGAATGCCAGAAAGATCCGGAGGTAGCAAGCCAGCCAGCGGATCATGCTGCCAGAACCCAGGGCTGGCCCTACATGGGCGAATTCAAAAGCACAAACGCGATAAATGGGCAAATAAAGTCGAGAGCCATCCCCTTGAACAGCCAAATCAGCTTCTCTCCTTGGAAAGGAAGCTGTCTTAAGGAACCTACGAGGATTGCGATATAATACATCCTTTGGAATTAACGATTAGTCCATGCCTAAATTCCAGAAATTTAGCTTTAGTTATCAGGTTGAGATCAATTAGATTTGCAGTCTTCCCATAATAACGCAGTCTGGCGATCCCATATGTTTAGCCGTTTGGAAACAAGAGGCGCGTAAACAGTGATGAAATGTGCACAGTGAAACCAAGAATGAAACATGCATAAAACTGAACATATTCCCAACAGTGGTCGAAGTCAGGGAGAACGGTCAGGAGCGGAGCTCCACTGATTTTATTTTTTTACTGTGAACAGCTTAACTACTTTTTGCAACCTTGTTCACCATTGCGGAACTGTTCTTAGTGAGGTTACAGCACACATCTCCCCCTTACCACCTGATCTCAGTTACAGGTAAAGAAAAATCTGTTTCAACGGTATCGGGTAATATTATCCCCATATATATGGTCGCCATAAATAATATCGCTGGGAAAAGGTTGCAGTGATATTATATGGGTGACCATATATTTGGGGACAGGGGCAAAAAAAAAAATGACTAAAAAAGTTTGGGGATTGCGGAGGTGTCCCCCGCATGTTCCATGCAATAATGTCGCCACAAAAAACAGCAATTTTTCGGCGATATTTTTGCATGAGGAGATTTTTGTGGCGACATTACTACATAGAACCGTTTTACCTCAGTTGGGTGGCCAACAGCATGACTACGGCCCTTGAAACATGTGTTGCACGTTGCTCCCCTTCTCCCTACTCTGTCTGCCGCCGAAGTCACAGTTTCACTACTTTTCTGGTATAGTTTCATCACTGCCTACCAATATTATCGAACCTATAGCAATGCATAATCTTTCAAGGGACTAACTGATCTAAAATAATCATTATTTCCACCTTGAAATAAATATTGCTCTGTTCTCCTTTATGTAGCATTTGCCCTGTGACAGCAATGCGCGGTAAAATATGGTACTATTGGGTGTGATGAGACAAAGATAACACCCAGCAAGCATATTGTCTGCAGTGCAATGCAGTCTAGGGCAACACTAGACAGACAGCAGTTTTTAGTTAGGGCTATTTGAATCTATTGCACTGGAGTACAGATAGTGAGGAACAGGGGTGGACTGGGAACCAAAAGAGGCCCAGCCTGGAATGACATATGAGGAGGGATACAGAGCCTGTAGGTGTAGTTTGGTTTTGTTCCCACCCATTGCCTGCACATGGCCATTCTACTCCTTATGGCCATCCCCACCTATTCCTGCCTCCGCCCGCCCTAAACACCTCCTCATGGGAACTCTTTGACCTCGCTTTAATCAAGCCCTCCCATCAGACTTTGAATTTAAAGTGCCTGCCAGTGTTTGTTCAAAGCAGTCTTCTGAGAGTTAATGGGCCTCATTATGTCCTTGGTGGTGCCCATGCCGGTAAAAACGGCACGGCTGCCTCCGGAGTTGTTTTTTTTCTGCTGCCTGGCTATATGGAATTACCGGGGCATTACAGCCCCGGCTGTCCTGGTAATTCCCCATAGCCAGGCGCCGGAAAAAATTACTCCCCAATCCCATTCGAGTCCCATAGGACTCAATGGGAATGGGGAGGATGGAAGCACCGGCACCGTTTGATAACCGTGCCGGTTCTTCCATCAAAGCCTGCGAGCGGGTGCCGTTCTGCCCCCAAGGTCAGATCTGGCGGGAGGGACAGCACTCGCCTGCAGAACACAGAGTATGCCGGTCCGGTAACAACAGTGCCGGTAGCTTACCGGCACCGTTACCGGACCGGCATACTCATAATGAGGCCCAATAACTTAATTGGAGCTGTAAACACGCTGATTTACCACCTGCTTTCAGCCACTCGATTAGAAGCACTATCCCTATCCTTCATTGAAATCTTGTTAAAACAAGCATTGGCAAAGCCAACAATGGTGGCGTGTGCATAAGTGTTAAGCTTTTGCCAGACACTGCTATATACCATGTAGAACTCTGGTAGCACGTCATAAATGTAGTGTGTGGCATAATGGTTCATGTTTAAGTAAAGCTATGTAGCACACCTTGCAAATCTGCTACTTGGCACTAGCATTTTTAGGAGACAACAGAGGGTGTTTATGTAACCTATGGGGCTTGTACTCACAGCTTTGGGTGTTCTGCAGCCATGTTATGGTACTGAGGCTTGCTATAGCGCCGCGTTTGACATTTACATGGCATCTTTAGTGGACAATTCAGAGCACTTTTTTTATTTTAAAAAGGAGAGGGGTCTCCCTGGGACCAAAGGCTGTTGTCAGAGCCTCTGGAGCTGAGCACCCAAATGCAGACTCGCTGTGGGTTGCACTTGCTTGAACTTGGTTGAACTATTATCCAGTTCCTGTTTGTTTTGTGCTGCATTTCTCATCTGTACATATGCATAACAAACGCAAACCCCACAATGTCCACGACCGGCTTCTAGATATTTACCTGAATTCAAGAAAACAAAAACTAAATAAAATAAGTGAACAGTTTAAAGAGGTAGATTTCATTTGATTATGACTTTTTGTATTTACTGCTGTTGAAATGCAGATTTAATGCCATCAGGAGATATAGCTAGGTGCATCGTCAGGATTAATAATAATTACAAACAGGGGGTGCCTTGCATGCTTCTTTGGAGTGTCTTTACATCTTTTAGGTAGTAGCCAGTTTGCAGAGATCTCAAGTTGCTCCTTTTCAGGCGTAAGGTGTTCAGGTAGCTTTGTTTGTGACGTTTACACAACTTTGCATTCTAGTCCTTATACTCCTATAAAAGGAAACTAACACTACAAGTAGATTATTACTCTGCAGCAGAATAGAAACCTGTTCTATTGCCAATCAAGTGAATTAAATCACTTGACACTGGTATTAAGTTGCTGGCTCTTCATGTCGTCCCATGTCACCACCGCAGGTATTGTGTAGTCCTTATGGTAATTTGTCAACCCACTTATTCACCCCACTTACTCGTTTTTGCTAACGCACCATCTATAAGCCAAAATGTTTTAGTTACTTACCTGTAACTCTTGTTCTGCAGCACAGAGTCCGGCATGGATTCACATGCTCATGAATATTCCCCATCATCAGGCTGTGAATCCTCGGTAAAAGAAAAGAGTTTCACTTTAGCTTTAAAACGGAATTTCTCCTCTAAACCAATCACTGTCCTCTCAGTCAAACTGCCCCCATCCAATGACATTCCTCTCCCTAAGCTCCAACCCTGGTGGCCATCTTCAGATTTAGTAAGCATGTAAAGTGGCTGTATGAACCAAGAAGAGCCACAGAGGGGAAGGAGGGAGGGTTTGCATGTGAATCCATGCCAGACCCATGCTGGAGAGCAAGAGTTACAGGTAAGTAACTTAAACCTTCTCCAGCATAAGGTCTGGCATGGATCCACATGCTCATGTATAACGATTATACAGCAGTACTAATACACAACCACAGGAGGTGGCAAGGCTCAACAGAAGCAATAACACTCACCCCTGGACAGACTCACCTCAAGTGAACAGGTTGTGTATTACTGCTTGGCGGACACAGGACTCCTCCCGGAATCCCTGTTGACGCAGTAGAACCTTGTAAAGGTGTGCGTGGACCTCCACGCAGCAGCCCTGCAGATGTCGAGCAAGGCCACACCAGAGAGAAACGCTGTCATTGCTGCAATGGCTCTGGTGGAGTGGGCTCACAGCCGGCCCGTTGAGGTCTGTTAGCCAGCCGGTGACAGTGTATGATGCAGCCAGAGACCCACCTGGAAATGGAAGCCTTCGACAAGGCCTTTCTGTGTTTCACAGGTACAAAATTGACAAACAACTGAGAAGTCTTCCAAAAGCTCTTCGTGCATGCCACATAAAACTTCAATACATGAGCAACGTCCAGTGAAGGCAATGCCCTCTCCTCTGTTGATGACGGATCCAATAAGAAAACAGGCAACACTAAAGGCTTGTTGAGGTTGAACTCTGATGGCACTTTATGCATAAAGGTGTGGTGTGTATGCAGCACCACCCTTTTAGCATAGGAGGATAAGTACGGCTGTTTGCAGCAGGACAGGCCCTGAATCTCCCGACCCGTCTGGCCGAGTTGATCGCCACGAGGAAAGCCATCTTCCATGAGAGGAACTTCAGGGGAACCTGATGCATTGGTTCAAAGGGTGCCCCCAGGAGTTTAGTCAATACCACATTGAGTTCCCAAGCTGGGACTGGGGCCTTCACTGGCAGAAAGGTTCTGAAGAGGCCCTTGATGAATTCCTTGATGAGTCTGTGAGACCACAGGGAAGGCCTACCTGGTGTAACAGGATATGACGGCCAAGTGCACCTTGACAGAGGTGTGAGCCAGTCCAGCCTTGGCCAGAAACACTTCAATTTATGGCTGTAACACTTTAACGAGGAAGAGGTTCTGGATTTAGCCAGGATTTCCTTACATTCTGTTGGCAAAGAATAATGACCAAATTCTAGGGCTGCAGGAGTCAGACCCTGAGGTTCAGCAATGCTGGGTCGTGGTGTACAATCGCTTCTCCTTTTCTGGTGAGAAGATCGGGAGGTAGCGGCAGCCTTATGGGTGGCCCCTTCGACGGACGTAGCAGGTCCAGATACCATATCTGTCACGGACATGCCTGAGCTAGTATCATTCTGCAGTGACACAGTCTGAGTGTGTTGATCACTCGTAGCAGGAATGAGAACGGAGGGAAGGCCTAAAGGAAGAGTCCCTCCCATGGGAACAAGAAAGCATCCCCTATGTTTTTCGGCTGCAGGAACCTGCTGGCAAAGCTCTGACAGTTGGAGTTTGTCGCCTTCACGAAGAGGTCGATCTCGGGCTGACCCCATTCGCAGAACAGAAGATCCACTCCTGGTGAAGCTCTGACTCGTGGCAAGATTGTAGCTCCCGGCTGAGCGAGTCTGCAATAGTGTTCTTGATGCCTGCCAGGTGGAAAGGGATGAGAAACATCTCCTGATGAATGGCCCAGCGCCACAGCTCCTGGGCCTCCTTGGAGGGAGCCGGAGAGCGCATCCCACCCTGCTTCCAGATGTTGAACATGGTGGTTGTGTTGTCCGTGAAGATTCTCACCACCTCGCCCTACAGTGACTGCACGAAGGACTTGAGGGCCCAGAAGACGACCCAAAGCTCCAGGACTCTGATGTGAAGAGACTTTTCTTCTGACAGCCAGAGACCTCTGGCATGCAACTTTCCGGTGTGGGCTCCCCAACCTTCCAGGGAAGCATCTGTAGTGACCGTCTCCTGGTACGGAGATACTTGGAATGGAGCCCCTTCTGAGAGGTGAGGGTGCACGCTCCACCACTTTATCACCCGACAGAAATCTTCATTGATGGTGATCTTGTCTGTCCACGATCCTGGGACCTGCAGCCATCTTGCATCCAGAAACTCCTGGAGAGGTCTCATCTGCAGTCTACAAAGGCGGACGAGGTTGATGCAAGAGGACATCATGCCCAGCAGTGACTTGACAGCTCGCACTGTAGCTGACCGTGCTGCCGATAGGCGTCATACCTTCCCCAGGATGGCTACCAGCCTCACTTCTGAGTGTGACGCCAGACAATTACTGTGCTGAGTCAGGCACTCAGAAACAGAGCATTCTGCAATGGCTCCAAGCAGGACTTTGGATAATTTATGGCAAATCCCAGATCCATCAGCAAACGGACCATCCTCGTTGTGTGTTCACTCGCCAACGCGTGGGAGCAGGATTGGACAAGACAATCGTCCAAATAAGAGTAGAAATGGATGCTCTCAAGACGAAGGTGCGCAGCCACTGGAGCCAGGCACTTCGTAAAGACCCTTGGGGTTGGCTTCAGACCCAAGGGGAACAACTTGAACTTATAGTGTCGTCCCTGTACCACGAGCCGTAGGAATTTGCGGTGCTTCTGGTGGATGGGGATGTGGAAGTAGGCGTCCTCCAGATCCACGTGCTGTTCTTGCCGAGCTAAAGGGGGAATACAAGGACACCTGTGTTGGAAATCCAGGATGTTTCTCTGTCAGAGAGCATCCAGCACCCAACTGTCGGTGGTGATGGTCTCCCACACGCTGACAAACCTCACCAGCCGTTCTCCCACTGGGGTACACAAGTGGGGGCCTGAGTCCATGGCCGGTTCAAGCCTGTTTCGGTGTCGGAGCCATGCCTGTGAGTGACCTCTGTATGCTTCTTGTGTCGTGGAGCAGGAAGGTTGTCGATAAGGGATATTATATCCCTTGGAGCACCTGCTGGACTTTCCTCTTGAGGAAAGAAAGGACGACGCCCAGCGTTGATGCAGGGTACCCAGTGAATGTGCCGTCTCTGTGTCCGTCTTGTTCACTTGCAGAGACTCTTCCGTGGTCTTGCCAAAAAGGTTCTCACCATCAAATGGCATGTTCAACACTTTGGACTGAACGTCCGGACTGCAGTTGGTGGCTTTGAGCCATCCCTGCCACCAAAGAAACACTCTGTTACCCATTTGCTAAAAACCTGTGTCTGTGATGTCCACTGCCACTGTAATTGAATGGTCGGCAGCCACTTCCCCTTCCTGGAACAGCACCAGAGCTTCCACCTTCTTATCATCAAGAAGTCCATAGTAGGGCCCAGTTGTTACCATAGTTCCTGGTCATAGCGGGACAAAAAGGCCAGGACGTAAGTGACTTTGATGGTGCTGGCAGCAGTGTATATGATCCGTTTCCCCATCGAGTCCAGTTTTTTCCCTTCCGGTCCGTGTTACCATTGATGCTGATGGGTTTGCTGGCCGTTTTCTGGCCATGGTGATGACCACAGAGTCAGCTGAAGGCTGGGACCACAAGCAATTGGAGGCCGAGTCTGGGACCCTAAATGTCTTCTCAAGTCTATCCCACTTGGACAGTGTGGTGATCAGGGTCATTAGGACCAAGCCCTTCTCCCAGATATCGTCCAGCAAGTTCTCGCATTTTCCCGAATCCCTTGTCGTGGCCCTATTACCTCTAATGTCTGTAGGCAGTTAAGCTGAAACCTCATATACTCTCCTCATATTTTCTCAGACACGAATTGAGTTACATAGGCTCATAGATGTATTATATTTGTGTACCGAGCGTCATTTCCTCTGTACAGAGATAGCATTTGGATAGCCATCTCATCACAAATTCTATCCCATTGTTGCATCTTTATTTTTCCCGTGGACCATGGTGTGACATTCCAGATGTTAGCCTCTGCCAAGTATAATTCACATATTCTATTTCAGCTTCAATAATGTAAGCACGTTACCCTGATCCAAAAATATTCTTAGATCACCAAACAAGGAATTGCCCATGCCTTCTAAGTGCCCATCCGTAAGAGGGCGTTACAGGTCCCATCTGGGCCTGTTGCCCTCGAGACCTTGAGTTGTTCATTCAGTTTTGTTAAGCTGTCAACTGTAAAAGTACCATACCAGCTAGCCTTAGCTATTTCACAGCCTTCATTATTAGGACATTTCCATATATACGACACCATAATAAAAACCTAAATTATTAAATGTCATTTTAAAATCAGATTGAAATCACGTCCTAAAAAATTTGGGAGTTTCTCATTTAAGTCTTTTCTATTTCAAGAAAAATCTCTAATAAACCTTATAAGAGACACTATAATGGAGATGAATCCACCCTCAGTAAGTTTAGATCAAAGATTGTAATTAATCACTTTCAAGGTTGACTTTGCAGACTTTTCAAAGTGGTGAATCCTTATTTCCATAAGTGCTGGACATTTCATAATTAAGTTGTACAGTGTCCCATGTTCTGATATTTTATAGAGCCTGCACGTACATATTTTCTCAGACTCGAATTGAGTTACGTAGGCTCGTAGATGTATCATATTTGTGTACTTTGAAACACATTGTGTATAGGTGCTATATAAATAAACTATCATATCATATCATACTGAGCGTCATTTCCTCTGTACAGAGATAGCATTTGGATATCCATCTCATCACAAATTTTCCCTTGGACCATGGTGTGACATCCTAGATGTTAGCCTCTGCCAAGTATAATTCACATTCCTATTTCAACTTCAATAATTTAAGCACGTTACCCTGATCCCAAAAATATTCTTAGATCACCTACAAGGAATTGGCAATGGCTTCTATTATTTTATAATGCAAAATTCAGCTAATACCAGCATTCCGTTATTGGCATTTCCGGCGGAGCAAGTGGCAGACTTTCCGGCGTACTAGGAGTACTCGGCCGCACGCACAAACCCATACCGGAAGCGGCAATACCAGTATTAGCGGTAGAAAATACAAAATGTACGTCAATACCAGGAGAAAACTGGCAATAATAACGCTTATGCCCAAAAAATGGCACAGTGGCGGTAATACCAGCGGCAGAAACAGAAACGCTGCCCTAACTGGAAGGACTGTGACGGACATTATTAAAAACACAATCCAACTCAATCCACCGGTTCCCTCAGCCATGCAGGCCTAGAACTGAGAAAAAAGTTGTCCCAGGACCAGAGCACTCCAGGAAATGATTCCTGTCTACAGAAACCCATGTTCTCAGTTGCAGAGCTGACAGCCCTTGTGGACGCAACATGCAGATGAACTATCTGGCCAGGCAGCGGAAAACAAGCAGCCAACGGAAGACCGTCATATGGGAGGAGTTGGTGGCCAGTGTGACAGCGTGGGACTGTCCCCTAAAGAAGGAAGGACTGTCGCAAGTGGTGGGATGACTTAAAAGCAAAGGTCAGTAGTGCCATATCAAAGCACTGGAGGGAGTGCTCAGCCACTGGTGGAGGCACAGTGGACCCCCTACGACTGATGCCATGGGAGAAGCGACTCACCAGCATCCTCCACATGGAGGAAATTGAGGGCATTGGAAGCGCTAAGGCTGTAACAGGGACCCACAGAGATGTCAGTAAGTACAAGTGCATGAACAGGTGCATGCCTCCCCCCCACTGCATGCATCCACCAGCATAGTGTGGGCACTGGGCATGACAAGTGGTAAGATACATGCCATGTCAAACAGCGCTCACCCACCAATGCCAGTTGTACCCCAAAACAATGCACATTGTACACACCCTGAATGAACCCGCCCCCCTCTGCATGGCCACCCATCTGAGAAATAATACCCATGTGAGACACATGATACCAAAAACACTGGGACACACACACACACATCATGGGATGGGTTGAATGCAAGACCGGCGACATGTGTGGCAAAGGGTTGACAACCTATCTCAATTCCCCAACAGGTACCCTCTCCATGGACAGCAATGAGGTAAGACCCTCACACACAGTCACAAAGACAGCCCCCACACCTGCACAGGCCAGACCCACTGCAAGCCAGAGCACACAGCATGGCAGTGCTGCGGGCCAACCCCAGCCAACGGTTGTAATACCTGTAGCTTCCCAGCCACCACCACCAACTGCAGCTGCCCAGCCATCTTCCCACCCGACACCATTGATGTGTCACAGTCTGTTCTTTCTAAGCACTGGTGAAGGAGGTGCTTCCTTCAAACCCCAGGAGTCCATGGAGCAGAGTGTTGTTGTGTGGAAGTAGTCACAGCAGACAGCACAGGCGGAATTGTGAGTGACCGCTCCTGCGTTGTTTGAGCATAATTGGGGACACCTCCAGATCATCAACTGCGCCGGGAAAACTACAGGTACTACTAGACGCCTCCTGGTGAGTCATGCAAAATTGAAGTATCCCCGACCCTTTGAGACTGCCATAGAGTTTGTATCGAATCTGTTTACAGGAATTAATGTATTTAGAGGTACGACTTAAGGAGTGGTAAAAGGTGTATGGAAAAGACCATGGCCCCTTAGCTGAAATGGGCCCAATCACAGAGGTGGAGATGCTGGCAGCTATTAATTTGCATCGGCCACCGTTGCCGGACAGCAGTGTTCAATTTGTTCTTTGTATAGGGATTGTACACCTTGACTGTGAGGTAGAGCTGTCAGGGGTGGTGAATGTGACGGGTCCTCAGCTGAATCGTGTGGTACCTCTGCTCAAGGGGGAAACCTCCTCAAAATTGATTACCTTCTTTTTCCATCAAAGGGGAAATTGGTAAAGACAGCAAGGCTTGCCATGAAGCACCCGGTCACGCCTTCCCCTCCAACAAACATAAATGTTATTCTACAAGCAGTCATGGATGGGTCATTACCCTTGAGCAAGAACGGCAAAGATTCAAACTATCTGGATTCACCTCCCTCGATAGTGACTGGCCAGCGTTACATTCAGTGGCGGCTGGTGAGTTTGAAAGCTGGTGGGGCGTACATTTCTCAGGGCGAATTTTATAGCGAGCGCACACCATTGGAAAAATGGCCTACAAAATGTGCAATTTACTGTCCAAAAAACCCACCGAAATATGAAAAAAACACGAATTCTGCATTGCAGGTGGATGGTCAGTGTGCTCAAAGTCACATCATTAAACGGAGAGGCTCATGTACATGTCTTTAGAGCCCAATCGCGTTTCATCTCCTGCAGCCAGGGACGTCATTTAGGGGTCGCCAGGGGTCGCAACTGTGACCTCCGAGGTCTCCCTTGCGACCTCTGTAACAAAACAAAACAAAAAAAATGTTCGTTTGTTTTTTCTTCTTTTTTTGTAATGCAAGCTCCTAGAGTGGCTGGCTTTCTTGTTCAGGACGTTTAAAAAAAAAAAAATAAGAAAAATAAGAACTGGAGTGCCACAAGTCTAACACTTTCAGCACTCAACCTAAATAAGAAAGAATAGGAATACCAAATAATGTGTCTTTCTGGAATTGTATACAATAATTGCTAGACTCATTAAAGGTTTAGTTCAGGCACACTTCAAGGGGTGAGTCACTGATTTAGTTTGTTCTTAAACCCCTCAACTCAGCCTTTCATCCTTCTGAGGTCGATAAATGAGCACTCACACAGGTTGGATGATATCGAGTGTATATTTTTTCTATATAAAGCGCTTAAGCGTAAGTGCTATATAATATCACTTCATTATCATTTGACCATGGATGTCTACTTGCATTCACAGTCATTTGGTAATATGGCCCTATACACACGGATCTTAACCCTACATTTGGCGATCCATTCTTGCATGAAATGTACATCACATTATAGGGATATCGTAACCATATTTTTCGTAGTGTAAAATGCTATGTGATGTCAAATCCTGTTTTGTAAGGCTGAGTTGAGGGGTTTAAGAACAGACTAAATCAGTGACTCTCCCCCTGAAGCGTGCCTGAACTAAACCTTTAATGAGTCTAGCAATTATTACTTAAACATGTGTGTGCTAGTAATTCAAACATGCATTCCTTCTGTCCATGCCATGCACACTTGGTATGGTGCTCATTCCCTCTGTCAAAATAGTCATCCCAACAAAAATGGGCTTTTGGGCAAAGGAGGACTTTCTGATGCCGTCTACAAAAACGTGCTCAGTGGTACCCATTGACGTGGGTTTGGGAGAGTCTGGTTCAGAGGGGTCTTAGGGCCTGTGTCTACACACAGCAGTGATCAGACAAGAGAGCTCCTTCCTTGCCTGCTGCATTGGACATGTGTGTGCAACCCCATTTAGAAAGTACACGAGGCAGCTTAACAGTGTAAGCACCTGGCATGGGCAAAGTGTGGTTTCGGCCCACGCTGGCACAGCATTGAAGGGGGCAACTTACTGTCAAGAGAAACTATGTTTGGGGGTCCAGCCCCATGTCCCCGATGTTCTTTTTTCCGGCTATTTCTGCCCTGTCGCCTGACTTCAATCCCCCCGTGTTCTAGGGATCCCCTGTCCCTTGGGTCCTTGTCTCTGCCCCGTGTTCCCGGGTTGCTCTGGCCTCGGGCTTCTGGTGCTGACCCCGCATCCCCCCATCCTCCCATCCCTTACCCCGCAGGCTCCCACTTCGCTGCACTCTGCATCATGCTACCCCTTCCCTCGCCACTGCTGCACAGCCCCCGTCCTCGGCAGCCGCCGGCTGGCCCCACAGCACGCCAAGCCCTGGTGCCAGGACCAATGGTGGGTAAAGAACTGGGAACGTTGGCAGATAAATCGGAAACACAGTGGCAGTTTCCCCCAAAAGCTTGGTGGAATAAGGGGATCAGTGAGGGGGAACGTGGGCCAAGGGGTTCTGGGAGTCTTGGGGGCCCAAGGAACATCACGAGGACCACTCACAATGAGGCAAAGCGAGTTGAATCCCACCCTGGCATAGTGTTTGAAAGTGTGATTCCCAAGAACAGACCAGTGCACCACAATCGCACAAACATTCTCTGCCTCTTATGGGAAGCTCCTAATCTAGTGGGCATCTCTACAGATGATTGGAGTAGAGTCTAGTTCCCAGAAATTCCAAGGTTGGATCATTCAGTGGTCTATTTTAAATCAAAGCTTTTGGCTGATATAGTGTTGCAAGAGAGGGACTCCTTGCGAGTCTTTGGTTTTGACTTTTCCATACACGTTGCCAGTACACCGGTGCAAATGCCATTCAATCCCATGGCAACCCATCAGCAGTTAAGTGCAGACATCTCGGCCCCAGACTTAAAATGAAGATTACGGAAGAAACCAAGGACTGTCGTGGCTAATGAAGGCGACAGAATTCTAATAACCGCCTTTTCAAGCGTGGCTTACCTACTGAAGAGACTCTTTTTGTAATCATGTCATGGAACACGAGGGGTCATTCCCGCCTACTTATAAATTCACTGGTGGGCTTGGAATTGAATCGCCCTATGATTGTTTGCCTTCAAGAGACCTGGCTGCAAACTTGTCCGGTGCTTGAGGGCTTTATAGTTCTTTTTCAGGCTGCTAGGGATGGCTTGCCAAGTTGGCCATATGGTGGCTTATTAACCCTGGTTAAATCAGTCAGTAATCTGCAGGTCTTGAACTCTGATGCTTCTTTCTTTGGAGTTTTATTGACTCATGTGTTAACACTTGGGGTTAAGTCAGTCCATCTGTTGATTATCAATGTGCATTGGCATGAAAAGTTCTCCACTCTAGGGACTCTTTTAGATCACTTAACCCGTTTTGCCATTGTGTGGTGTGATTTACATGTCGGGGGTCAAATCCTACTGGCAGGTGACCTTAATTCGAAATGTTGGGACCCTAATCTTTATTTGAATAATGCAGGTGCTGTAACATCGTTAACAAAAAAGAGCTGTGCAGTCGTGTTCAATGGTTGAGTTGCATGGGAGGCCTGGGTTTATATCCCCTCAATGGTTATATGGAGGACGACAATCCGCAATGCTCACCCTGGACCAATGGAAGCTTGCACTCCATTATTGATTACATTTTTGTGGGGGACTGATTATTGGGGAAATGTATTTTATTGACCATTTTCCCGACTGCATTTAGTGAATATTCCAAATGAATAGCCGTATTTGCCTTGGGGACGGTGGTCAAGGAATTGGGAGGTCTGACCTCAGCTGACGTGTCGGTTAATCCGATGGGTAATCGCCTTTGCTGGAGCCAAGCATTAGCAACTAGGATGAGCCACTCCCTGATGGAGGTTTTGGAGTACTCTTCCATGGAGTGAAAGCGCCTAGTGTTTTCTGCCTCCATTTGCAAACACTCTGTAAGGGATTTAGTTGATCATAATCAGCGACCAAACCACATAGTTCGGCAGAAAAATCATCTACATGTGTACAGTGAGGAAGTTGTAGCCAGAGAGCACCAGTTAAGGAAGGAGGTGAGGGCCATGAACCAACGATTTGACATCCCATTAGGTGTAAAAAGAAACTTGATTAGGCAAAAACATCAAACGTATAGGAATGGGCTTGGACAGTCCCGCTGTAGCAGACTCCGGGGAGACGCAGAGGCCTTATTTGTTGTTTTGAAAAAAGAAAGAATACTCAGGCTTTTTGGCGACTCCTGAATAATGCTGATCCTCAACAGTTAGGGACGCAAATAAATGGAGTCCCCGAGAACTGGGTCCAGCATTTTACATCATTATATGCCCGACCCTGAGGTGTGGCGTAGTATATTGTACCTACTTGGGGCTGCAGCAACAGGGTGGAACCAGCTGCATTTAATTTTGAAAACATCCTGGAGATAATCAAGAAGATCAGTATCTCCCGTGCTTCGCGTCCTAATAAATTATCGAACCTGTTGCTTAAGAGTAATCCAGGGGCCTGGGTAGCCTCCCTTGACATCTTGTTTCGTAGCATTGTATCCTCAGACCAGTTTACTCCCTCGTGGTCAAAAGCCAATATTGTTCCAATTTACAAGAGGGGTCCCAGAACTAGTCCCCTAAACTATAGGCCCATTGCCTTTCTGGATGTGGACAGCAAGGTTTTTGCATCAGTTTTGATTTTACACCTACAGGCATTGGCCGTGGCAGCTGGTCGACTTTCAAAATGGCAAATTGTCTTCCTTAGAAATGTAGGAACATCTTTAAACTGGCTTAACGTAAAAAACATTCAGTACTTGGCCTGGCAGAGGAAATACGATTCCGTCTTCATGACATCAATGATTTAACGATCGCAGACCGTGAGTATTTTTGGTCCAAGCTTAATAAGTGGGAGGTCCCTCTGGGACTTTTGAGATTGATCGTTGGCCTGTATTCCCACTAAGGAATCCAAGTTTGTTTGGGCTCTCACGGTCGATTCCAACATTCTGGGGTGTCAGGCAGGGTTGCGTTCTTGCACCCTACCTGTTTAACCTTCACTTATCCAACATTGGTGATCACCTGGTGGCATCAGCTTTTATTACATCTGTGACAAACAAATTAAGGCGCTTCTGGTTGTCCTACACGGATGATTTTGTCATGTTTGACTGTACGCCAGTAGGACTCCAGGGGCTGATGGACACCTTCATGGTCTACATGGGCAATCATGCTTTACAGAATAATGCTAGTAAGACCAGAACATTGGCCGCAAGAAAATGACCTTGAGTTGGCATATTGGTTCAGAGCCTGTGACTACGTTTAATTTGTTGATGTATCTGGCATTCTTCATATTGGCAAACCCATCGCTGACCAGGATGAAAGAGGGAATTATGCCATTAATCAATCAATTGAAGTCCGTCGACTCCCGGTACGGGATCTACTCCTTGAAAGCGAGTTTAAAATGTTATGAAGGCAATATTCTCCCTAAGATTCTGGACGGGATGTATGTATACCCTCTAATTTCATTGCAGACGCTGCCACTTCTTGAAGCCTTGGTGTGGGGCAGAGGTTTCCATGTTCCTACATCAGTTCCCATCTATGCAATTCGCTACAAACTGTGCTTCACTTCACTCCAAACACGAGCACTGTTATATTGTCATTGGCCAGGAAATCTTATGCCTAGAACCTGACTCAATGTTTGGGGATCTGAAAAGGTATCTTGGAGTCGGGGAAAGGAACATGGCTAAATGAGGTGCTCGACTATTGCAAACTTCTCTTGTTTAAAGCTACTAGCTCGGTAAGTGTGCTTAAAGACAATACCTGCATAGAGAAGAAGCTCTTATTCGGGAATGATTGGGTAAATACAGTCAACAAAATGCATGGATATCTCTCTTTGAGTCATCTTAATGGGGATCATAAAAATCAAGGCACTCTAGCACCTTTTCTAGCTATATACCCAGCCAAATCGATCAGGCTCACATTTCTACGTTTCTGCTCGAATCTGTATCCGACAAAGCAGATTCTGATCAGATTTGGCCATTTGGAAGCTGATCAGCTGAGTTGACATTTTTGCAAGGTGGGGGGCGAGGGTGAAACCTTTAAGCATCTTTTGATAGATTGTCCAGCGATACAGGGGCTGAGATGAAATCACGTTAAAAAATGTACATCAGCATTGGAAGAGGATTTGGGAAACCAAGTTTGGGCGGAATGTCTATCGGGATGCACCACTGTTACGTCATTGCAGTAACAACCTTTTTTAAATCTTTTAAATTAGAAGAATATCCTGTAATGGGTTCTATTAGACGAGATAGCCTCGCACACTTTTGAATGTTATATATTGTTGATATCTTTCTTTCTTTGTTTTGGTTTGTGTATATTGTGAATGTT
This sequence comes from Ambystoma mexicanum, assembly GCF_040938575.1. Taxonomy (NCBI): domain Eukaryota; kingdom Metazoa; phylum Chordata; class Amphibia; order Caudata; family Ambystomatidae; genus Ambystoma; species Ambystoma mexicanum. The sequence continues at coordinate 394,177,623 of NC_090928.1, read as the reverse complement.
CATGGTTTTATTTTACTGGATTATATATGTGTGTATTATAAATGAAAAAGGTTAATATTTTTTCAACCATTAAACATTAATAAAAAAAAAGAATAAAACATTGTACACACCAAGCATGAACCCCCCCCCCCCCCCCCCGCACCCTCTCTGCATGGCCACCCATCTGAGCAATAAAACCCATGTGAGACACATGATACCAACAACACTGGGACACACATATCATGGGGTGAGTTCAATGCATGACCAATGACATGTGTGGCAAAGTGTTGACAACCTATCTCAATTCCCCAACAGGTACCATCTCCACTGACAGCGATGAGGCAGGGCCCTCACCCACAGCCACAAACACAGCCCCCAAACCAGTGCAGGCCAAACCCACTGCAAGCCAGAGCAAGCAGCATGGCAGTGCAGCGGGTCATGCCCAGCCACCAGTTATAGTACCTTCAGCTGCCCAGTTACCACCACCAACTGCAGCTACCCATCCACCTTCACCACCAGACACTGTTGATGTCTCACAGACCAGCACAGGCCCTGACACTGCACGCATGCCAGTGGACATTTCCCCAACATGCACCAGCACTCCTTTGCGGCATGCAACGTAACCTGCGGGAAATCCGATCACCCCTTGAGCAGATTGAGCGCCAGCGGCAGACATACACACCATGGCAGGAGAACAACTGAGTGAAATACGGGCAATGCGTGACTGCATGCAGGGGTGTGCCTGCAATATGGCATGCTCCCTGTAACACACCACTGCTGCAATTGTTGCACTGGGCCAGAGGGTCTGTGAACACATGGATGCCACATCTGCCTCAGCAGAGGCACTTTCCCCAGGCCATGCAGTTGACACTGCAGAACATACATGCACACGAATCAGAGCCCTCCACCTCAAACACACCTACTGAGGGCTCTTTGGAAAGCACACCAAGGTGACGTTCAATGCGCTGCCTTACCACAAGGTTAAAGGAATCTGACCCAAAGGCTAAATGTGCGCGGAAATGAAGCATGGACACATCAATGGTGTAGTTGTGTAGTGCTCGCGTGGGTGAATGGGGAGGGTTGGGATATCAAATCCATGTACATTACGATTTACACTTCCTTACATAAATACTTTTCACTTGCAGGATAGATTGGACATTTCTCATTGTGTGCATTTCTTTATTGTGTGCAATTACTAGTGAAGGCTTCATGGATAGAGATAGTGGTTGGCAACATCAGAAGGTGTTCTCAATGAGCTCCTGGCGAGCAAGTTCACCCAGCCTGGCCTCTGCTCCTGCAGTGTTTTCATGGTTGACACCCACAGGCGTTGCATCATCATCTTCAGGGTAGGGGCATGTCCACATCTGGGGCCGGGGGTATGTTCCGCCAGATGCACATGTTGTGCAACATGGCACATGCAAGCAGAATCGTGCCCACCTTGTTCGGCCTGTACATTAGTGCACCCCAAGTCCGATTTAGACATCGGAAGCGTGCCTACAACAGGCCAACAGTACACTCAATTGCCACCCTGGTCAGGATGTGGGCACAATTGTATGCCACCTCCTGTGGTGTCTGGGGATTCCTCAGAGGAGTCATCAACCATGGGAGCTGTGGATATCCGGAGCCACTTACAAGGGGGACAGACATGGGAGCATGTCATTGGTTACTGTGGATAGGTGCATCATTACAGCAGTTAAACAATGGTCAGAGTTTCATGACAGGTCACATGTGTCAGCCTACTACACCTATTCATATTTGAGCCATTGCATATGAAGTGTAAAATAAATTGGTGGGGGGATACAGGCATTCCTAATCTTGTTCACACCCCAAAATCGTAGCAGCCATGGGTGTGGGCACACAGGACATTTCTGGCACACATACCATGTCCATTGCCACTGAGGGGTCCCCCTGTGGTATTTCATCTGGCAGACATACCATGCATGGCAGTGTGATGCACTGAATGGCACGGTGTGCACCAAATGTGTCTGATTCCTGTTGGTGTGACGTGGGCCTGTTCCTTACTCCAGTTCATCCGCACGCACAATGGGTGTCTGGGGCTTGGCATCCCATGCTGACGTGCAGTATGCAATGCAGCAGATTGACTTGTGAAGTGACGTGATGTGTGCTTCTGCTTACTTTGACCAGTGACATTGGTGCTTGGGTGTGTTGTTGCAATTTGTATCTGCACCACTTTAATGGGCCTTTGCACCCAGTACACATACTGTTTACACACTTACACAACCATGCCAAATCCCCTTGCAGGCCATGCATTCTGTGGGTTTTGCACTGTTGCATTGTGGTACCTGTGGACCAGTGTGTGTGTCTGGTCTGTTTCGGTTGCACGGTTTGCCCATTCATTGCTGCTCGTGTGTCATGTGCCATTACAGTGGCCAGCAGCCTGTCTTGTCTCGGGTCTGTGTGTGTGGGTACAGTATCTGTGGGCCCTTCCGAGGCAATACAGTTATGTTGTGACAACACCCCCATGCAACAGTCTCAGTGTGCTGTGACTTGCACTCAATCAGTGCCCAGGTCCGTTGGCCACTGCCCCTCTATTGTATGCTGGCAGCGGGCTGCTGCGCAGGACTGTGGCATTATGGGTGGAGCCAGGGAACCGGGCACAGCAGTGGGTGATCATGAGGTCCGCGTCACAGGTAACCTGGACATTCAGTGAATGATACTGCCTCTGGTCCCTGTAGACCTCCTCCAGGGCATGGGGTGCCACCAGCTACCACTTTGGGCATGCCTGCTAGGGCATAGAATCTTACCTTGGTGGCATTCACCTGTGCCATGGTGCTTGAGAGTGCAATATGCTGTTCCACATGCATCAGGAGTGTGGCCGGCACCGCCAACAACTATTTTGAGAATGTAGGCTGTGATAGGCAATGCAGCTGACCTACAGTGTGTTGGAATGTGCCTGTCACAAGGAAGTGCAGGACTGACGCCAGTTTTACCAGAGGTGGTATGGCTGTATGGATGCCAATCCTGCTCACAATGTCTTCCTGGATCATGCTGAGGACATATGCTATGCTGTCAAGGCGGTACAGGGTTAGGATTTGCATGTCAGTGAGGGTCCATGCTGTGGCCCGTACGCGGGGTATGAATGCACGCCTTGCATGGCGCCGTCTCCTCCTCACATTCATCCTCCTCCTGTTCACTGCTTCTTGGGTCCTCTGTTGATATTCCCACCTCTGCAGCGCTATGTTGGCCTTGAGCAGCTGCAGGTCAATGCTGACTGCAGTCAGTGGCAGCATGGTGGTGTTTGGAAGTGTGTCTGTTGAAGGTGTGGCCTTTTTCAGCTCCTCCATGCTTCTTTGGGTGCACCTTGATGCATTTGGTGCACCTGCAGCCTAATTTCCCACACCTGCAGGCATTTTCTGTCATTTACTGCCTGCTATAAGGGGGCGGTTTTGTTGCCTAGTGTTTGCCTGTGATACTGCCATTCATTTGGCAGAGGTACCGGAATGGACAGCCTTGGGCTGTTGCGGTGTTACCGTTCCGTTTATACCACCACAAGTTAGGGGGGGCGTCTAGTACTTAATGGCACCAGATTCTCCAGCGCCTTTATTTACAGATACTTTTTGTCCGGCGTATCTGGCGCTTGTGGTCCACCTCACATGTAGATGGCCGGTCCAGTAAAAGTGCCGTATCTGTTGATGCCGGCACATTTCTACCGGAATGCCCGACTTGTAATGAGGCCCTCTGTTTCTTCCTATTCAGGAACGATATTACAAAACCCAGGTAGGTAAAATGTGTTAATACCTCTATTTTCCTCCGCTTCAGTAGCGTACCCTGTCCTCTCACCTTTTTCTTCTTACTCGCTATTAATATTCTGGACCCATCAGGGTTGATCAACAAACCATTCTGGTCCATATAGTTTGAGACTCTATCTAACCCACACTGCAGCCCATGGAATTTATAATCCAGAATGATTATAACGTCCACAAGGCTATATAGCCAACCCTTAAATTACCTGCCCTAGGGTGTAGGCTAGGATATTGTTGATCTGTGCTCCAGGGGGTCAGAATTGTATAATTAAAAAGGGTAGGGGCAAGAATGCACCCCTGTCTCAGGCCGATCTCCTTCTGCATTCAAGAAAAACCTTACGTTTGTGTCCCTGTGGCGCAAGATCAGCATATTTAAAAGACCTGGATCCACCTGAAAAGCAGCAGTTTCTCCTAATGTTTAGACCTCACTACCCTATCAAATGCTACATAGAGGTCTAAACCGGCTATGTATAAAAAGACAGCCTTTCCCTTTAGAATGAGGGACAGACACAAACTCAAAGGAACCTGCTCACCACCGTCCCTATCCCTTTTCAAAAACCGGTCTGAAAGACACTCCATCTCTTGGTTTCACCTGCATATTTTGTTAGATCTTTCAGTATCAGACCTGCAAGAATTTTTGACGAAGTGTCTATCAGGGGTTTAGGGTGGTATCTCCACGCTCAAAGATGGGAACAATAATTAGCTCACTCCATGAGTGAGGTATAATTGACAATTACACAACCTGCGAGAAGAGATTACTCAAAACCTCTGTAGGAGGGCATTTGAGATACCACCCAAGCCTGAAGCCCTTGAGCTGTCAAGTCGACGGATCGCTACCTCAATGCCATCCCTGTCAAAGGAACAGAGCCACTTGCCTCATAATTCCCAGTGTATATTGATTTATTGTTCACATCACTTGTGAATATTTTAGCATAGTGCACATTCCAGTCAGCTTCCATGACACTGTTTGCCTGCCTATTTGGCAGGGATCTGTCTGAGTTTTTAAGTACGCACCAAATTCTCAGCACATCTTTTGTTGCAATAAACTACATTATTATTTGATTGGCTTTTATATATCCATTTAATTTATAGGACTTATACCAGTTCTTCAAGACCTGAACCAGTCTTTTCACATTTCTACGCTGATCTGAATGAGGCTAAACTGATTTCTTTACATCCGGTATCTCCGTTCTCATGATTTTTCTTTTAGTTTTTAGAACATTGTCAAACATCTCCTAGGTTTTAGGGTTAATTGCTGACATTTTCCATTGACTCAAAGGTTGAGTCTTAACATTCCAGTGAAGTACAGTATCAGAGAAATTAAGGGGGTGGCAATTAAACGTTCTTAGCCCCCCCCCATCCCATCTTCACCATGCATTCCTCGTGAATGCATTTACCCTACTTTGGTTCGAGCTGAACTGACTGACACAAATTCCAGTACTACCCACACACAAGTTCTTACATTCAGAAGTATTGGTGTTATTTTGTACCCCCGAAAACACCAACTTATAGCCAATTGGGCATGTTCACTGACCAATGCTCGCCTCAATGAAAAATCAGTGGCTCTGTTATCTAGAGGACTGTAGAAGTTTTAGTCCAGGTTTTTTGATGTAGTTGGGACAAACCAGGTCAGCTCGAGAACCCCCTCTGCACTGGACATTTCATTAGCCAATATAACATTCCATCTTTCCATGAAGGTACACCCGATTCTACCTTTCAACTCCTTCTTTCCCTTAGCTATAGTGTGGGCACCTATCACCCTCCGCCCCCCCAACTCTGAAAATGGTTCCTGCAACTTTGGACACACGCAATTAAAATCCCCTGCAAAAATAATCATTGAGGAAGGGTGCCAGTCAATATCTCTTCAAGGGTGATCACTATGTTGGTAACATCATCCAATGTGGGATTCAGATTTACATTCAAGATCAAGATGTTAATTGTCGTACTTCCCAACACCATACTCAAACTTACAGCGAGAAAGGCGTCAGAGGCACCAATTCGCTTAACTGCTCTATGAGGCATATTCTTAATGGCTATCAATAGCCCGCCATACGGGCGCAAACCTCCATCCTTTCATAGCACTCTGGGCTTCTTCTCTGCATGCATCAACAACTAGGGCTCAATTAGCCATTTTCCTGAAATAGTATATCACATCACAGTTGTTCAGTAATATTGGTTTTCGATGATTAAGAAAGCTATTGAAGCCCCTAGATTTCCAGGAACATAAGCAAACCGTATTATCATTTGAATCCTGGTCAGTGCAATGCAGATGAACCTAATAATGCAGGCAACCAAGTCCAATTGACACCCCCCACCCCATCAGTGTTAGCCAATACACTTCTTGAGCCACCCACATCAATTCTACACTTTCTAGACAGAGAAATGACTTACCGTAACATTCTTTCTATGGATTCTTCTCCCGCAGATTCTTCATCAGATAGATATAACCCTTCCAGCTTCAGCTGCTCAGAAAAAACTTTACCAGGGAGCATAGTGGACCTCGACTCGGCCGTCGATCCGCCTGGACTTATTTGTCAGCTCTGGATGTGACATCAGGTGTCGTATATGTACTGCATCACTATGCCCCACACCTCATTCTACTCCCCTTCCCCTAGCTCAGCCCCTGCAGAGGAAAACCAGTGAGACAAAGAATGGCCAACCAGCCAATAAAGGATAAGAAACACAAGGATAATCAGAATCTCAGAAAAACGTTTTGTTTTTTTTTAAAGAGAGGAATGTGGCTTGCAAGTAAGAAGAGCAACTGACCCTAGAACCTGGAGAGCAAGCAGACACCTACTGCCAATGCTTTCTGAGCAGGGATGGATGGGAGGGGTGATGAGGAATCTGCGGGAGAAGAATCCATACCAAGAACATTACGGTAAATCATTTCTCGTTCAATGGATTGCTTTTCTCCCACGGATTCCTCATCAGATAGTCTCCCAAAGCAGTGGAAAGAAATGGAGGCGGGAAGAAAGCTCTAAGCAGAACATTCTGCAACACTGCCCATCCGAGGCTGTAATGTTTCGTAAATCTATGAATCGAGGACCAGGTTGCGGCCCGGCAGATGTCCCTAGTACTCCCCTTTGCAGAGCTGAAAACCCCACTGGTAGAGATGGCCCCGATTCCAGGAGGCAATTCTTTGCCTGTGGTATGGTAGCACTCTGAAATACACAAGGTGAGCCATCATGATATTGTCTTTCGATACAGCTATGCCTTTTATGGAAATCGAGTAAGCTACAAACAACTGGTCTGTTTTTCTGTATTCTGCTGTTCTTGCTAAATAGAAGCTTGAAGCCCTCTTGAGGTCCAACCAGTGAAAATACTCCTCCTCCTTGGAGGGGTACGGAGGTGGGAAGAACACAGGCAAATCTATCGCCTGTGAAAGATGGAATGCTGACACCACCTCAGGCAAGAACCAGAATTCCCTCAATTAAAACTGTTTGCACTTCCTGTTGGACTCTGGCAAATAGATTCACTGCTAGGGCACCAGAAACACATCCCCTAGTGTGCCGTTTGCTGGGAATTCCATCAAGTAAAACTCTTTGCACTTCCTGTTGGACTCTGTGTCAAATAGATCTACCGCTAGGGTACACAGAGAGAGAAGACCTCCTCTAGGACTCCTTGGCACACTTCCCGCTTGTGTGAAACTGTGCTCTGCGCCTCTGCAGAGGGGAAAGGAGCTCACGCCACCCTGCTTGTTCAGGAAGTGCATGGCCACTGTATTGTCCATCAAGATCAGGACATGTCTCCCCTTCAGAGACAGAGCAAATGCTTTCAGAGCTAACCTGAAAGCTCGCAACTGCAGCCTGTTGATGTGCCACCAGGCTTCCATTGCTGACCAAAGGCAGCGCACCTCCAGGTCCCCACAGTGAGTGCCCCAGCCTTTCAAGGGCACATATGTGACCACTCGACACAGAGGCCAGAAAGACTCCCCCACTAGCAGGATGCTGCTGCTGGCCAACCAAAAAGGTTGTTGACCACAGACCGGGAGACTCAGAGGACGTCCTACAGGGTTACGAGGTACTGGGACCACTGAGCTTGCAGGAGCCATTGCAATGATATCATTTGCAGCCTGGCTTCTGGCACTAGAAAAATACAGGAGGCCATGAGGCCTAAGATGAGGAGAAAGGAAGCCGCTGCTAAGGTGGTGTGGTTCTGGAACAGCCTTACCATCTGTGCAATGCTGGTTACTCTCTACTCAGGTGGAAAGGCCTTCCCTGCCTGATCATCCAGGACGGCCCTGAAGTGGAGCCACTAAGCTGGTGTCGTGTGGGGGTTCTGCAAGTTCAGGGAGAAGCACAGCTTGTGGACTAGTGTCCCCAAGATGAGACAAGACCTGCTCCGCCGACCTCCCTCAGATCAGCAAGTCCAAGTACAGGAATAAGTGGACACCAGATGATCTGAGGTGAGCCGCGACTACCTCCATGAGCTTGGTGAAGACCCTTGGTGTGGAGGTCAACTCAAAGGGAAGCACTTTGAACCGATAGTGCTTGCCCCCTATGAGGAACCTCGGGAACAATTCTGAGCTTTTGATGTATCGGCACATGGAAGTAAGCATCCTGAAGATCTATGGATACCAGCCAATCCTGTAACTCGAGAGCGTGGAGAATCTCTCTCAACATCACCATCCTGAATTTGCCTTTCCTCAGGAACTTGTTCAAGACCCTGAAGTCCATGATGGGACGGAGACCTTCTCCCTTCTTAGGTACCAGGAAACACCGGAAATACAAGCACGACCCTCTCTGCTCAGGCAGTACCTCTTCCACGACACCCTTCACCAACAGGGCTTGCAGTTCTGCCTGGAGCTCCTGTTCCAGCTGGCAAGGAGGTGGTGGTGGTGGTCTTTCTTAAGAAGGGCAAACAATAAACCAACCACACGAGCTCCAGGGCCCAGGCGTCGGAGGTAATCTCCTACCACTGGGCCCAATGCTCGGACAGCAATCCACCAACCGGTGAGTTGTGGGAGGGGAAAATCAAAGCGGCCTTGAGGATGGAGCCAGCCCCAAAGCTGCTGCTGCCGCCACCACCTGCTGGCCTTTAGAAAACCGCAGCCCCTTCCGGAGCACGAGAAAAGCCTCTGCCCCTGCCTGGCTTGTGGGAGCTGAACCTTCTTACCTGTAACCTGTACCTGTAACCTCTGCCCCTATAAGTGAAGCTGAAGGCAGGTTGGGCCGGCTGTTACGCAGCTACGCCCAGCATCTTTGCTGCAAGCTTGGACTTGAATTTCTCCAAGGAGTCATCAGCCTTCAGGCTGAAGAGGTTCTTCCCATCAAAGGGCATGTCCAACAACTTACTCTTAGGAGAGAAATACGAGGAGCGAAGATAGGGCTGCTACCTAAGAACCATGGCTAAACCCATCGACCAGCCAACACAGTCCGCCATGTCCAGGCCCGTTTTGCGAGCAGTGCCTGGCCACCTCCTTCCCGTCTTCCACCAGTTGCATGAAACCGTCCCACATTTCCCCTTTAGGGACGTACTGGGCTGCATGCTCCACTGCTTTCCATAGTCCAAATGAATATTTTGCAAAGCCACAGGAGACATTAGTAGCTTTCAAAGCCATGCTCTTGGAGGAGAAAATCTTCTTCGCAAAGGCATCTACTTTATTGGCCGCCCTGTCAGTTGGTAAGTTGGATGTGGATGAAAACACCCTGGTGGAGACCATGGCTGCCTGAACAACCAAACCCTCCGGCAAGGGGCTAAGTGGAGAAGAAAGAAAAAAAAAAGGTATCCTCTTGCCGGCCTATACTTGTTTGTCAGGTTCGAATTAACAGGGGGAATGGAGCAAGGCTGTTGCCAGAAGAAGGCACCTGGATCGGCTATAGCCGGGATGAGTGGCATATTCCTCTGCGTGTTGGGACCCTCATCAAGAAAGTACGTGAGCTTGTAGCCCTGGACAGGTACAGCAGGAGTATTCAGCCCCAGGATGTCAACTACCCTGTCCACAAGGGTGCTGAACTTTGCATGAGAATGGTCAAATATATGGGCCGACTGTAATTCGATTTCTGGAGCAGTATCCAACCCACTGGCGTCATGCAGTCCCTCTGCCAAAGCAACGAGTTCTGCCTGGTCAGTGAAATAGTTTGTCCCGCCAGTCCCTGAATAAATGGGGTCGATGTCACCCTGGTCTTTGTCATCAGCGCAGGAAAATGTGTGCCATTGACTCGAAGAAATCGGGTCGAGACAATGGGACGAAAGACCGATCACCGATGGTCGGCATTGAGGGCTCGTCCTTCAACGTCGAGGAAATGGCTGTCGCCATCAATACAATTCTGGGTGCCGGGGACGCATTGAGAATAATTGGGGCCTGAGGCACGCGGGAAGGCATCAAAGGCTGGCCTGACTTGGTAAGCGCCGAGCCCAAAGGCTTCCCTGATGCCAAAGGCATTAAATCAGTGCTATTGCTGAGCTGGAATCACTGAGCACTACTGGAGCTACTTGGGCCTGCTATTTTTGGGGCCCACCTGCACCCACAGCCACCTTCTCAAACATGGACAACATCTGGGACTTAAAGTCCTCCCATTCCTACCTGGACACCGACCCCAGCGACTAACTGCATTCATATGATGACTCAGGGTCGCATCAGTGTCGCCTCATCTTCTTGTGCGAGGACGATGACGAGTGGCTCTGAGAGTGGAATCTCTTCTTTGCCTTGCGCCGGTGCATACTCTCCTTCAAAAGGGTGGGGCCTCCGAAGAACGAATGGTCGACCACACCAGTGACTTCAATGGCGGTCTGCCCAATGCAAGCTTGACTGCCCACTCCTGAAGAGATTTCAGGTTAATTTTGCCACAGGATGCGCACCCCTCAGTCTCGGGACCCATGCCAAGGCACCACATGCAAATGTCATGTGGGTCAGCCACCGACATCTCGGAGCCACAATTGTAGCAGCGCTTGAATCCCGAAATCAGAGGTGTGTACATGGCAGCTCGCAATGATATTTTATGAAAAAACTTTGAATGCTGAGCACGCAGAAAAAAGGAACTGAGGTATGGGGTGTAGTGACACAGTATATATATACAATGCCTGCAGTCACGCCCGGAGCTAACCATCAAGCACCGAGTCAAGGCTGATCGACGGCCGAGTTAAGGCATCCCTGTCGAAGTTTTTCCGAGTAGCTGAAGCTAGAAGGGGAAATCTGCGGAAGAAAAGCAATCAATTGAAAAGTCCATACTGAACGTCGACTCTGTACCGGACCCCAGCGTGGTTTGGGAAACATTTAAAGTGTTTATTCGGGGCTGGTGTATTTCTCAGGAGGGAGGCATCCTAAGGAGTATCCGCAGAGCCATCTTGTCCAAAGAAAATGATCTGAAAAAAATGGAGTACCGTGAAGCCCTGATGGACTCCCCTGAAATCCAAGCCTGCCTGGAGGCTACAAAACAAGAGATCTGCAATCTGATGCCAGTGAGGAAAGATTTTTGGGTGATCCAATAGCAGCTTCTAGATACGGGGAAGGGGACCTTCCGAGTAGGACTCTGACATGGGCCATCAGGCTAGAACGCCATTTAGACCCCATAATAGAAGTTGAAACACCAGGGGGGAGCCCGTCAGGGACTCCGGGGGAATAAATGACATATTCTGACAATACTACGAGAAGCTTTTTATGACCCAGACCACAGCCGGACATGACGATATGGTCGGTATCTAGACAGGATTGCCCTGAGGTGGCTGGACCCGGAGGATGGCACACGATTAAATACTCCCCCCACGGACGAGGTATTCCTTAACGTTATTCGTTCCCTCCCTAATGGTAAGGCCCCGGGGACTGACGGCATAACGGCCAAACCGTGTAAAACTTTCCCAACCCTACTTATCCCCCTCTTACGCAGTATGCTTGAGGTGGCAAGTTCAACAGGGGTTCTCCACGAGTCCACCAGGACAGCCCTAGTGACTGTTCTGCTTAAACCAGACAAGGACCCCAGGAAGTGCTCGTCCTATAGGCCCCTATCGTTGGTGAACACAGATAACAAGATTCTTGCAAAGCTCTTGGCCGACAGGCTTTTACCCCACATGCCTGGCCTGGTCCTCCCAGACCAGGCAGGCTTCATACCAGGTCGTTCCACACAAAATAATCTGCAGAGATTATTCACCCTGATGCACAAGGTGAACCCGGAGGAACCAATAGCAGTGGCGGCACTGGATGCTAAAAAAGCATTTTATTCTGTCGAATGGCCATTTTTGTTTGAAGTCCTCTGGCAAGCTTGTCTGGGTACCTCGTTTCTACAGTGGGTCTGTTTGCTATACACGGCCCCACGAGCCTTGGTGTATACCAACGATATTCAATCTGCTCCTATCCACTACAGGCTTGCCCCTTCTCCCCCATCCTGTTTGCCATGGTAATAGAACCAGTGGCGTGAGCCCCAAGAGAATACCACGCCCACAGAGGGGTTACACTCTGCTCACACACGTCCATTGTATCTCTATACGCAGACGATATGTTGATATACGTCAAATACCCCCAAACCAACCTGAATCCTATGGTGGAAGAGATCACCAAATTTGGAACTTTATGGGGCCTGCGTATCAATTGGACAAAATCAGAAGTGCTCCAACTCACAGCAGAAGTTTCTCCACAAGTTATTGGTAATGCCTTTGCTTGGCGTCCGCAGGGACTCCGTTATTTAGGCATCCGGGTAGCTACGTCCCCATGTAGGCTATACAAGGAGAATTACATCGCAGTCCTGCAATACTTGGAACACAGGGTGGACACTTGGGTGCGTCTCCCCATCTCCCAAGCAGCCCAAATCTCACTCTCCAAGATGGTGGTCCTGCCAAAGTTATTATATGTTTTTAATAACGTCCTATTATGGTCCGTGTGTCCTTTTGGAACCGCCTAAAGAGCATGATGGGTAAATTGATCCAGCCCGTAAGCAACCCTGCATCTCCCTTGACACGCTATGTCGACCAAGCTCCCAAGGGGGCTTAGATGTGACCTCTTTCTGTATTTCCTGATAGCCCAAGCTCAGTACGCTGTTTGGTGGTGGTCCCCCACAGAAGACCTGCCTCACACACGCCTTGAGAAGGCCCTTACTAGACCTGATGATCTCAGGGGACTCCTGTGGGCTGTGTGGGAACGGCATACAAGGTCTGAAGTACAACCTTTGGTACTCACCCTCAGAGCATGGGATCGCCTGGCAAAGTGGGCCGAACAGGGACAATGGTACTCCCCCACTATGGCCATCTACCATGTCCAAGGCATACCACTTCCACACAAGGCTATCTTCATACAACTTTTCACAAAACTACAGATCCACACATTAGGAGCTATTGCCCCTGAAGGCAAATTCATTTCATGGGATGACCTCAAATCCAAGGGAGAATGGACCCCCATCACGCAGTTTTTATATTTTAGGTCACTGGAAGTGTTGAGAGCTATATGGCCGGACTTCCCAAACACGCCTCCCATATTATCATTAATGGTATACACCACCACGCCGACATCCACAAGGAAGTTGGTGTCGACCCTATATGGTATGGCCCGGGAGCTCAGGCCCCCTCAGGCAGATCACTTTAGAGGCAAATGGGAGGTCAATCTGGGGAAGTCTCTGACGACGGCCAGTGGAGCTTGATTTGTGGTCAGACCAAATCTGTCTCCTTTAATAATAGGTTCTGCCTGATCCATTTAAAAATTCTTACATCAGATGCATTACCCTCCTCCCAGTCTGCACAAGCTGTTCCCACTCAGACCTCCTAGCTGTAAGAGATGTCGTCAGTCACCAGCAGATTTTTACCACGTTGCCTGGCTCTGCTCCCAGATTCAGTCTTTTTGGTCGGACATTGCTGAAGTAATAACACGTATGATCGACACCCCCATCCGACTCGCCCCTGAAATATGGCTGCTGGCCCTCATTGAGTCAGGTTCCCGGAGCGAGAAATGCCTTGTTGCTATGGCCTCTGTGGTGGCTTGATCACTGGTGGCACGAATCTGGGGGGCACCTACATTTTGACACTGGCTCAATCTTATGTCGTGTTGTGAAGGAGGGAGAGACAGTACAATCTCACGCTTCCACCCAACAGCAAACCAAAGGACTACTGGGTAGCCTTTAGGAGCTATATGTCCAGAGTGACCGATGCAGCATTAGACCCTAGTGTAAAAAAACCTCAAAAAACAGTAAGTAGAACCCCCCCGCGCCCGTCTCCCGCTATCGTCCACAGCTCAAGTGTCTGAAAAGTTGAAGTCCCCACAAAGAGCAGAAATGATTGGGACTACAATACTTGGATCATTCCATAACGCTAAAGACTCTGAAATCCTCACAGAGACTGTGGTAATTGTTGTGCTAGACAAAGGTTGTTTGTAATCGCAGGTTGGAAGGGGGGAGTGGGGGCATGTTGCTCCCAGTTGATACTACAATGTACTGTTTCATACTACTAGGGCCAGTTTGCACAGCCTCCCCCCCCCCCAAACCCCCGATCTACTACATGTAATGCAAATTCATGGACTGTAAAGCCTTTTTTAAAATGTCCTCCTGTGCCTTTAGGACTAGTTCAAAAATTGCTTGAGAGCCAAAGTGAACCTTGCATCTCCCCACTCACCCATCATCAAACAGGTCAATCAAGTCGATATTCGATGATCTGATTACTCCCAAACCTGGGATGGATATGAGGTGAGGGAGTACCTTTCAGCGATTAAGGGGAGTGTTATTGTCATCTACAAAAATAGATCCAAGATTACAATCCCAGATGGGGAATACCCTATATCTAAGAAAGTATCAACCCATAAAGAATCTGTGTCTTATGATGTGTTGACCCATCACATCTGTTTCAACTTCTGATATATATTCCAGATACAATGAGTTGTGTTGAAGTACCTTTCTTTGCCTGTAGCACCCTCGTATTGAGTGTCAGGTACCTGTGGTTGCCATCAAGTACATAGCTAAGGGATCTATCTTCCACCTGAACATGTTTCGACACCCCTTCCCCATTGCCACAGACACCTTTGGGGACATTACGCACCAGGTCGACACTTGAGTTGAAAACTGGAAGACGTCCTCCCACTTGCAACCAATGAACTAGTATCTTTAGAAGGCCTTCACCTCCTTTATCCGAGAAAAAGAGGTTAGGTGAAATACTCAGTCTTGTGAGGAGTCAGTTATGCGAGGCAGACAACAGTTTGAAGATTTTTCAAAATATGCCAAGAAAATGTAGCAAAATACCTCACTTTCCCTACGGTGTTGTGGAATTGCCTGCCTATTCTAAAAGCTAAGGGAACACACTAACATAGGACAACTGGCCCTCACACTAAACAACAAACATGAATAAAAGGTATGGCAATTCAACAGGACATTAATTATAAACAATTTCTTCAAGGACCTTCTAATTTCCTGGGTTATCTCCCTGCCCCAGGATTTAAAGTCTCTTCATGAAAATTGTTCATTCATAGAAAGAAAATGTCTTAAGTTAGTTCTTGATGATATTTACAGTCAAAACAAAGGTTTATCAACACACGGTTCCAATGATAACGAAATCTCCTGACTTAGGTAGTGTCTTCCACTTTTCCCTTATAGCATAAATAGCCACAATGGTAATCTTGCCCATTATGCTTTATCACCCCCATAGGTGGATTTGCTTCCTGTTGGACGCCGTGCCAAACTGATCCACTGCTAGGGTACCCAGAAAGAGAGAAGACCTCCATTACTTCCTGGCACACTTCCCACTTATTTGAAACCATGCTCTGCTTGCTCAGAGGATCCGCCAAACTGTTGTCTGTCCCCGCCAGATGAACTGCTGAGATGGAGATTTGACTCTCCAACAGCAAGAACCAAAGCTGCATCGCCTCTCTGCAGAGGGGTAGAGAGTGCATGCCGCCCTAGTTGTTTAGGAAATGCATGGAGTGAAAGCTTTCAGGGCTAACCGGACGGCTCGCAACTCCAGCATGTTGATGTTCCATCTGGCTTCCATTGCTGACCAAAGGCCACTCACCAGCAGGTCCCAGCGGTGAGCACCCCAACCTTTCAAGGGCGCACCTGACCACTTGAACCTGAGGCCACAGAGGCCAGAAAGGCTCACCCACTAGCAAGTTGCTGCTGCTGGCCTACCAAGAAATATGAGGTTTTAGCACGTTTGAAGTACTTTCAAGGGTAGATTTAATTCCCTTAAAGTTATGAAGAGAGGTGCTATGAAGATTAGCCTTTACAGAGGAATCTAGTTTATTGAAGACATTTCCACATGTATAGTGTACCCTTGGGTTTGAGGAAGGTGTTTAGTTTGGGATACCAAAAAGGATCTTGCTTTTGGTAAAATTGGCTCAGATGTTACAACGTTAAGGTCCACAACTCAAGATCTAACATGAGAGTTTGGGACATTAAAATTACAATACGCCATAACCTCTCTAGGAACTTTGGGAAGATTCTTCCTTCCAGAGGAATAATACTGTGTCTCATCCCATGGAATCTCCTCACCACCCTGGAAACTGTCTTCACCCAGGTGATCCTCCCACAGTACACCACCACCAGGGTTAGAATCAGGAACCGTCTGCCTTCCCCTGGCCACGTGGGAGGAGAGTTTAGGTAGGGTTTCAGTGAGGGATCTGCAGGATATGTCACAGTCTTCGATGAATGGAGTCAAGCATCTCCACCTCGCTGTCATCCAATGCAATAGAATTCACCCCTCCACTGATGTTATTATTCGGACACCCCACAGCAGGCTCGCCATCCTTTTCCAGGTCCTTCGCCCCTAGCTGGATATCCATACTGTCCTGAACAGTCTCCCAAGGCTGCTCCTGCACCGGTTAACTGCTTCACTGTAAAGTTTTTGGGGGACTGGCTGAAAGAACGCAGTCATTTTGCTTCACATCTTAAATGACAACGATTACGTCTTCCTTTCATGGTTACCACCACACAGTGTCCATTATCTGTGCAGTAGACCAAAGAACGTAAGTGCAGATACAGAAACTCAAAGATAAAAGTTGTTTGGGACTTAAGTCTGGCTTCTGAGTTACTGTGGGCACCCAACACACCGCTCACTTGCCTCAAAGGCCACAATGGCATTTGACTCTGCAGCACTCTGCTTCCTCGGTGCGCCGCGCACAGTACTGTCGAACAAGCAGCCAGTGCACGTCATAAGGGGCAGGTACGGCATGTCAGCTGGCTCACTGCTCCACTCCACAACAGCACTCGACTCTACACCACTCCACTTCCTCACATTTTACATCTGGAACCTACTTACCTTCACTTCCCCCTGACCTGCCCACCCCACCCTGTGCTTCCGTTTGCTGCACTTGCACGATCCGAATGTCACACGGTCTAATAGAACCGTTAATTGCTGTACATCCTTCTGTTCCCCTTTCCCCTTTAGTCTTGTGACGCCTGGAAACACTTTCTGCTATATAGGCGCCATACAAATGTTCAATAAATAAATAAACAAAGTGCAGTTCCTGGCAATGACTATAGTGAGAAACACCATTGACATCTGTTGCAAGACACTCATGCTATTGTTTGTGATCTTAGGCCCTCTTCCACAAACGTTCCGCGGGCCTGGTATGAAAACGGCAAGGTAACTTCTCTCCTCGCCAGCCTCTTGATTCTTGCCGCCTTTCTCCTTCTCTGGAACTGCCACGCCTGCGCAGCTGTGCAGTCCTGCTGTCTGCCATGCTCGTCTTGCTCATGCTGTGCTCTCTTACTCCACCTTTTATCCCTGTGGGGAAAAGGAAGGGCCATCAGGTGTGTGTGATTTAAATCAATTGCCTGACTTTGCCTGACCCTTGTGTCGGGACATGTCAGGTAAACAGGTGGAATACAAGTCAGTGGTCTGTCACAATGTGAGGAAATGTTCAGGGTGCAAAGGAAGGGTAGTAGAGTTCCGAGCATCCTACGGGATAGAGTGGAGAAAAGATATTGTCGTATTGTCCTATGGGATATGATGGGGGCGGTTTTGCGAAATGGATGAGAATGACCGGGATGGAGAACAGAACATAGGAGATTGAGGGAACGGTAGTATTCTGTCATAGTAGATTGGGGTTTCAAAAGATGACAATCAGAGAGACAGGATTGGTTGAGTTTGTGAAGCAAATGAAAGTAACTGGGATCGTGGAGTGAACAGAGGGGGTTGTGGGAATCGTAGTGTTCTGTAAATGCAGAATACTGGGGTTTCGGGGAAGAATTAGAGGGACGTAAAGAAGAATGGGAAGGGCAATGACCAGGAGTATTCGGGTAGGGAACAGACAAACAGGGATTCTGTGGTGGATAATCCTGAGGTGTAAGTGGGTTTGGAATTTTAGGGGATTGTTTTTGTACGGTCGGTCATTGGACCCAGGTAGAAGAGATGTATTGGTATGAGGTGAGGCAGATCGGTTATTGCTTATAAAGGCCTCAGAGATATCATTTGCCCCTACTCCTTCCTCGGCATAGTTCTGCGTCTCGCCTGCAGCGTTCCCCTGAGCATATTCCCAGCTTCCCCTATCCAGGTGATCCTCACTCGCTCGTCCACCTCCAGGGTTGGGATCTGAGAGCGCCTGGCCACCTGAATAAGGGTTTCCAGAGGTCTACCGGGCAGAACACCCTCAGGTTTCTCACACTATCCCATGCCAACTCAAACCTAAAACTGTTGGCTTTGCCAGAGCTTGTTTTTTATGGACTTTGGCAATAAAAATGATTTTCTCAGCAGCATGATGAGGAATGTTGCAACTGTTGACAAACTTGGAAAGAGGCGGCACACCAGCTAGCTAGGAGGTTTACAATTCTACTAGTACAAGGTAAAGGGACCTGCGAGGAGAGGAGTTTTGGCATCACCTTTAAAGCTGCCTCAATGAACAGCAACTGACACATAGTGAATGGAAATAATACTCTTCCTTTTTCAGATTATTTTCATGTACATTTTCTTCCTGAAGTTCACAGTTCTTAACTCATAAAAAAACACATATATCCCACCTTCAAGTCCCCTGTTTCCCCATGTTTTAACCCCCAACAGCCTCGCCAACTGTTTTAACCCCTTACTTACCCCATATGTGTATGTATGTATATATATATATATATTTATTTAAACACAAGAAAATCCGTACTGTCTCATAAAAATGTTTTGTTAAAAAATTGCTCAAATCATAAAATTCTCTGTAAAATCAATGGATACCTCCCAGTCACGCTGTAACAATCTATGTTCTTTTCAATTCCAAAGGAACGGTGATCACAGTCCTTACTGCAGATATCAGATAAACAACAAGACAACACTAACCTGGTCCAGTAGGAATTCGTAGAGCTGAATGGAAAGCTCACCTAACCTCCTCTCCCCGCGCCGGAGAAACCCAGGTCGAGGAGGGGAAGTCAGGGAAACCCTCGTGGGGGAGAAAACCCTGCCGTGCCAGGAACTCAGAAGAAGCGATGGGCAAGTCTTGATTCCCCAGGAGTGACTTCAGGAGTTGGACTTGCTATCGCGAATTATCCTGATGAGAGAAACCAGGTGGTGATTAGAGAAGGGAGAGATTGCGGAAGTAGAACTCTAGTGAGCGATATACCTTTAATTCTGAATGTCTGTTGAGGAGATGTAGGACGGCTTGCACGGAGGTTGTAATCTGTTCAGTGCGTTGGAAAAAGTAACTCCCTGTCCATGCTGAAGAGACTGAAGGATGGAGAAAGGTTAGTGATGGAACGAATGAAAGGATATGTATGCTAGGGGGGTACGGAACTATACGTACTGAAGAGTGTAGAACAAATGCCTCAGGTGTATGCGTGTGGAGAGCTGGTAGGGCGGAGGACCAAGGACAGAGGAGTCTGATACTGAGAAAAGGAGAGACGGTAGAAAGATTACAGACAAGCTGAGTCTTCGGATAGTAAAGAGAGCTAGCCTAGAATAACGAACTTACGGTGCGTGGCCTCTGAAAACAGTAGCAACGCGCTGGACCGAAGACGCCGCCGAAGGAAATCCATTCTGCGAGGTTGGGGGCGGAGTCATCCGACACTCCCGGATTCGGAAGGCTGATGCGCTGCTTTTCTTTGCTACCGCCATGTTGGAGGAAGTAGAGGCGATGCATGAAACTCGTCTCCACCTGTACCAGAAAGACCACGTGAGCCGCCCCCTAGAGGGAGCGGAGGGAGCGGACGTGACAGTATGCCCCCTCCGAAGGGCGACGAAACCCGGCTTGCCAGGGTGTAGCCGGTAGAACCTGCGAACCAAACGGGGAGCATGAACCGCTGAGGCGGGTTCCCAAGAACGTTCCGCCTGAGAATATCCCTTCCAGTCTATAAGGAACTGTAGCACCCCTCTTCTATAGCGTGAATCACAGAACGAGGAGACTTCGTATTCTGGTCCTTCACTTGTCAGGACTGCAGGGGGAGTTCCCTTCTTAGACACATGGAATCGGGATTGTACGTCAGGTTTCAGTTGAGAAACATGGAATGTAGGGTGTATGCGCTTCCAAGAAAAAGGGAGATGTAACTTGAAAGCAGCCAGACCCTTATTTTCAAGCACCAAAAAGGGTCCAAAGTATCTCAGTGACAATTTTGAAGGTTTCAAACTCTTGGGGAGATATTTACCCGACAACCATACCTTGTCACCAACTTGAATGGAAGGTGTGGGACTCCGATGCTTGTTGGCTTGTATCTTATAGCGTTCATGAGCATCCTTCAGAGCTTCCTGTGCATTTCGATGTCCTTGTTGAATGGAGGCTATTAACCCGTCTAAATCCGGATACGGAGTAGCCGTGGGAACAGTTGATGGGTACACCTCCGGATAAAATCCAAATGTACTAAAGAAAGGACTAACACGTATGGTGAAATGTACCGCAGTATTATAAGCAAATTCTGCTATAGGCAGTAAAGCCTTCCAATTATCTTGTAAAGCTGATATGTAACATCTTAGATATGCTTCCAGGGTTTGATTTAAAGGTTCTGTCTGGCCGTTGGTCTGAGGGTGGTATCCGGAACTGAGCGCTCTTGAGATCCCTAGTAAGAGACATATATGTTTCGAGTACTGTGACGTGTATTGTGGTCCTCTATCCGAGATAATGACCTCCGGTAGTCCGTGGAGTGAAAAAATGCGTTCCACGAATACCCTGGCCATAACAGGTGCAGATGGAACAGATGGGAGAGGGATGAAATGCGCCAATTTGGTTAAAGAGTCTATTGTCACCATGATGGTATTACAACCCTCTGACCTTGATAGATCCACGATAAAGTCTGTTGATATTATTTGCCAAGGTTTCGTAGGAATTTGGGTAAGAATTAGTTTGCCAATAGGAGGAATCCTTGGGGTCTTGGTTTGTAGACACACCGGACAAGACGCGACATAGTCCTGTACATCCTTGAGAAGCGTCGGCCACCAGAAGTGCCGTTGAATCTGTTCTGTAGTATTGAGAGTTCCTCTATGCCCGGCTGCCTTGGAGTCATGACACATTTGAAGTACTTCTAATTGTAGTTCTTGGTCGGGAAGGTACATCTTGTCTTTCTTGAAAAGAAGACCCTGATCAGCAGTAAGTCCTAGTTCTCGAAGGGTATCGTCCCGATCCAAGTCCAGATTTCTTGTCCTTAGTGCTATCTTTTGAAGAAAAGAATGGACAACAGGCACTGTGACCAGGTTGGGAAACATAGGTTCTGGCTGAAAGGGAGCTCCTTTTCGTGGATTACTGCGGGATAAAGCATCCGCTTTGAGATTAGTCTTGCCCGGTATGAAAGTGAAGGTAACCCGGAAGGGTGAAAAAAAATGCGCCCCTCTAGCCTGTCTACTATTGTAGGTTTGGGCATATTGCAGTGCTCGGAGGTTGTGATGGTTGGTTCTTATTTCAATGGGAAATAATGCTCCGAAAAGTAAATGATGCCATTCTTCAAAGGCCCTCTTGATCGCGAGCAATTCTTTCTCGATAACCGTGTAATGTACTTCCGCCATGGACAGAGTCTTCGATAGGTAAGCAATGGGTCTTTCGAACCCCCTGTCGTCCGGTTGTAACAGAACCGCTCCAATACACTGGTCTGAGGCATCTGATTCCACTATGAATCTGTGAAGCTGATCCGGCATAGCCAAGATAGGAGCTCTAGTGAATAGGGCTTTTAGCTCCTGAAAGGATTCCTGAGTTTCATTTGTCCATCGAAATACAACCCCTTTCTTTAGCAGATGAGTGATGGGATGTGTGAGGGAAGAGAAATGAGGAATGAAGCGCCTGTAGAAATTCGCGAAGCATAGAAACCGCTGTATTTCTTTAACTGACTTGGGGGCTGGCCGATCAAGTATAGCTGACACCTTTGAGGGATCCATGGAGACTCCTTGATCGGACAGGATATACCCTAGATATGCCACTTTGTCTTTATGGAATTCGCATTTCTCTAATTTACAAAAGAGATGGTTCTTCTGTAGTCTGTGTAAGACTTCTTTAACATGAATGACATGGTCTGAAAGGGTGGATGAAAATACCGAAATGTCATCTAAATAGACAATGAAAAAATGTAGGGATATATCTGCAAAAATGTGGTCCATAAACCTTTGGAATGTTGCCGGGGCATTGACTGATCCAAATGGCATTACACTATATTGGAAGTGACCGAATGGTGTCCGAAAGGCGGTCTTCCATTCGTCCCCTTTTCTTATGCGGATGAGGTGATAAGCACCGCGTAGATCCAGTTTAGTGTAGAGTCTAGCTCCTCTAAGCGCTTCCAAGATATCTGGAATAAGCGGCATGGGATACTTGTCCGGCACTGTGATTTTATTTAATCCTCTGAAGTCAATGCAGGGACGTAACTCGGACGTGTTTTTCTTTGGAATAAAAAAGAGTGAAGCCGCTGCAGGAGAGGTGGATTCTGTGATTAAGCCATTTTCTAGATTTGTCTTCAGATATTCTTTCAGTGCCTCTTTTTCCTTGGCCGACAATATGTACATGCGACCAAAAGGGAGAGGACTATTTGGAACCAGATCTATACAACAGTCACCTCTGCGATGAGGTGGTAATTCGGTGAATTCTGTCTTTGCAAAGACCTGGTGGAATTCCTGATATTCCTGGGGAAGAGTGTTTACTTCGTTAAGAATCCTATTTGTGACACAAAGACTCTTGAGAGGGCTTGTTCTTGGATGTGGAGGTGACTAAGTTATGGCAGTTGTGAACACAATGTTCTGACCCCAAAAAAAGAGTACCAGCTGTCCAGTTAATAAAGGGGTTGTGTAATCTCAGCCATGGCAATCCTAAGATTACAGGATAATGCGCAGTCTTGATTAAATCTAATTTCAGGATCTCTTGATGTGCCGCTATTGTCATTGTGAGAGGAGAAGTGTGGTCTTTTATGGGACCGGAAGTAAGAGGGCTACCGTCCACACTCTCAACCGGGATTATTAACGCCTTGGGTACTTTTGGAATCCCCTGTCTAGAAGCAAATGTGTCATCTAAGAAATTTCCTGCGGCTCCGCTATCGATAAGTGTGGGCACGTTTTCCAATCTTGTGCTACCCCAGGCTTTCGTAACTCCAAGTACTATCATCTGGTTTTCCGTGGATAGATCCTGTTGAACCCTGGGAATGCTTTGAAGGGAACTAGTAACTCTGGAACCCTGCACCGTTGTTCCCCTTACGGCCGGGTGCTGGCGTTTCCCGCCTTCCTAGGGGGAGCATGGGGACATTCCTTGAACGAATGAGAGCTATCTCCACAATACATACAAAGTCCCTGAGTACGCCTTCTGGTACATTCTTCCACGGATAAAGGGCCTCTCGTATTCCCAATTTGCATCGGCTCCTCGGAAGGAACTGGTCTAATAGGAGACAGGGTCCCTTCGGTGGTTTGTCTGCTCTTTCCTTTCTTTCTTTCTTTCTTTCTTTCTTTCTTTCTTTCTTTCTTTCTTTCTTTCTTTCTTTCTTTCTTTCTTTCTTTCTCTTTCTTTCTTTCTTTCTTTCTGTCTTTCTTGCAGTCTATAGTCTAACTGCATAACCAGTGAGATGTATTCTGCCATATTATGTGGACGTGGGACTCGGGACACTTCGTCCTTTAAATCCTCTGAAAGTCCTCTTCGGAATATGGTCATCAAAGCTTCATCGGCCCACGCCGTGTCAGAAGCTAGTTGCTTAAAGCGTGTGATATAGGTAAGGAGATCCTGACTACCCTGTTTTAAATCCAATAACCTTTCCTGTGAGGCAATGGTGATCTCCTGTCTCCCAAACATACTCTTTACGCTGTTGCAAAAGGCAAGGTAGGAATCGAGTATGGGATTGTTGCTGGTAACGAAAGGAGTGGCCCAAGCTAACGCAGCCCCTGACATTTGGGCAATCATATGGCCCACCTTGTCTCTGTCTGTCGGGAAAAAGGCTGCCTTAAAGGCGAACTGTACAGAACAGGACTCAAGAAACTCCTTGACTGCATGGGGATTACCATCAAAACGTCCTGTGGGTAATGGGCCAGGAGGTACTTCAGAGCTATGGGCTGCTCGACCCACCTGTTGCCTTAAGCCGGTATTCTCTAGCTTCAATTGCTGGACCTCGGTTGACAGGGACTGAACCGCTGCCATTAATTGTTGCATTTGTTGGTCCATAATGGATCCTCTGACTCTACCAATAAAGAATGTGAGGCCGATATAGCCTTGAAAATATCGGGCGTTGCTAACTGTAACAATCTATGTTCTTTTCAATTCCAAAGGAACGGCGATCACAGTCCTTACTGCAGATATCAGATAAACAACAAGACAACACTAACCTGGTCCAGTAGGAATTCGTAGAGCTGAATGGAAAGCTCACCTAAACTCCTCTCCCCGCGCCGGAGAAACCCAGGTCGAGGAGGGGAAGTCAGGGAAACCCTCATGGGGGAGAAAACCCTGCCGTGCCAGGAACTCGGAAGAAGCGATGGGCGAGTCTTGATTCCCCAGGAGTGGCTTCGGGAGTTGGACTTGCTATCGCGAATTATCCTGATGAGAGAAACCAGGTGGTGATTAGAGAAGGGAGAGATTGTGGAAGTAGAACTCTAGTGACCGATATACCTTTAATTCTGAATGTCTGTTGAGGAGATGTAGGACGGCTTGCACAGAGGTTGTAATCTGTTCAGCGCGTTGGAAAAAGTAACTCCCTGTCCATGCTGAAGAGACTGAAGGATGGAGAAAGGTTAGTGATGGAACGAATGAAAGGATATGTATGCTAGGGGGGGTACGGAACTATACGTATTGAAGAGTGTAGAACAAATGCCTCCGGTGTATGCGTGTGGAGAGCTGGTAGGGCGGAGGACCAAGGACAGAGGAGTCTGACACTGAGAAAAGGAGAGACGGTAGAAAGATTACAGACAAGCGGAGTCTTCGGATAGTAAAGAGAGCTAGCCTAGAATAACGAACTTACGGTGCGTGGCCTCTGAAAACAGTAGCAACGCGCTGGACCGAAGACGCCGCCGAAGGAAATCCATTCTGCGAGTTTGGCGGCGGAGTTATCCGACACTCCCGGATTCGGAAGGCTGATGCGCTGCTTTTCCTTGCTACCGCCATGTTGGAGGAAGTAGAGGCGATGCATGAAACTCGTCTCCACCTGTGCCAGAAAGACCACGTGAGCCGCCCCCTAGAGGGAGCGGACGTGACACACGCCCCCAAAACCTATTTCTGTCCTCCACTCTATAAACTAACAAAATGGTGTAGGGATGATCTCACTCTAAAGAAAATAGTGTTCATCAAGCAAACATAAATGTTCTCAGCCAGTCGGGTTTCCAAAAGGATTCAAAAGCAATGTTCAAGAAATAGTAAGGGGTTGCTCCTTTCCTCTAGACTTCGCCTTTCACTACATTATGAAAAAAAGGATAGGCACTTTACACAAAAAAGAAAGCTGGCATGGAAAAATAGAAATGGACATATTCTGCAGCCTGAAAGGAAAGGAACACAGGGGATATTACTCAATTTGACAGAAGTACATTTAAAGGCCCAGATTAAGGAAACTGGTGGCTTGTCAAAACTGTTTTAAAAGAAACTGCGAGAATGAAAATGGAAAAAATATAAATTATTTATTTCAAGACATTGGGGCAAGTCCCATGCAGAAAAGTCAGAATGTAAAAGTATGATTTATGTGTTGTTCATAGGATCTGAACGAAGAGCTGCGCTGAGCCCAGCGATCTTTCCACTGTAAGCCAAAAGGTCAAGCACTGCCTTCTCTCCATCTCAATTTTTTTTTTGACGCTCAGACAGCAATGAAAGGGTTGAGCTTGTGTCGGAACTAACCTTTTATGAGATGAACAGATGACCAATGTGAAAACAAAAGAACCAGTTAATGGAGGTGAACTCTTAAAAATACATAGAATAAAAATATGGTTCCTGGCGAGGTCCAGAATCTGACTGACAATTGACATGTACTAGAGAATGACCCGTAGGAGAGTGAGTGGAGTTGACTTCCTCTGTTTGGATAAGATACGCAAACCCATAGCTCAGCTATTAACTTTGAAAGGAGCAGATTACATAATAGGAGGCCGTGTCAACAAAGGAGCAGATTTCCTAAACTACATGTTAAGTTTCTTGAGAAGAAGCAATGTGAGGTTGATTAAAGTTAAAATCATGCATGTCATTAGAGATTTCGATAGGTATATGACACATCATATTTTGTTGATTATCTTGGGAACCATAATGTGCACGAAAATTATTTAAATATGCTCAAAGGGTTTATGAGACGACATATCGGATGAGGCAACTGTGACAAAAATTCAACCTTGAGAACTAAAGCTATAAGCTAAAATGTAACGATTGCGCGTCCCAGAAAATGTCACAAATGGCAGATGATAGCTTGCTGAATTAGATATCTTGCTAAATTAGATATCTGTGTAGAAAATCCGGTGTTGATAACTGTTATATTTGTTTATTAAATTACAATAATCTGTCAGTCAAACCTGCAACATCGTGCTGACACCAGACACATTTCATTAAGTCCGGCATGGCCAGACGAATTCAGGTAAATATATATTATCATGCTAATTTGTAAATTGAAAGAAATTGCCATGTTGTAGATTTTAAATTGTTCCGAAAGATAATTCAATGGGGTGGAGTCATAAACTCACAATAATGGAGCCTGGTAACTAAAAGGGACCAACCAGAGTAAAGGGGGAGGACAGTAAATGTCCAATCCCGATCAAGAACCAATAAGCTGGCACCTGATAATTTAGATATTTTGTGGATGTTGTTTAGATTTTAAGAGGGGACGCACATTGGGAAAAGGAGAGGCTGGCTGAAATGATCTAGGGGAGAGCTGTCTGAAATCATATGAGTGGGAACTGTTGGAAAAAATGCTAGAGTACTAACAATGCCTAGGAGGTGGATCAGACCAGGAGGAAGACTAAAAATGTTGAAGGAACCCTATCGAAGTTAATAAAAGCCTGTATTCTGGAGGTGTCCATGAATGAACCTGGAGAGGCTGTCTAACCAAGTCCCTATGTTTCACTGAGTATCCAGAATCCTTGATGACTTTTCCTGAGCACTAACCCAGAGATATTGCATGTAAGTAAACCTGTTCAACAGAACCAAGACTTGTGGGGACCTGTTTCATTTAATACATTCCCCCTTATTGATTGAGTGGGCAGACCAAGTAGATCCTTATCATTTTACTATATAATAATTTAACTCCCATTTAGTCAAAGAACGCAGGGTCAGCTAGGGGTGTTTGAAACCTCTGATCTCTCTCCTAGCACTGATTAAAGGTATAGCCATTTAAAATAAGTGGGTATCCCTTACCTTATTGTGGCCAACTCCCAAATCCCCTAAAGCAGAGGGGTACATACAAAAACTAAATTCCCTACTGCTCCTCATTCCCCAGACCCTGCCTCAAAGCAGAGGGGTTTCAATAGTAAACTGAGTTTCTGGGTTTGTGCTAGAGCAGAAAAGTGTGTAGCCAAATTAGATAGAGTGAAGTCCCTGATTTAAAGCATGCCCTCTACAGAGAGATTCTTCATTGCATAGTGGTGAAGGAAAAAGGGTTTCATCTATATAAAAAGTGTTTTGTTATTAAAAGTTGGTTGTGCGAGAACACTGTTAGTGCAAAGCATGCAGGGAGATAAAAATATAGAGCGTTGCACAAGTCAAATTTCTTTTACCCACAGAAAAGTGCTGCATTTTAGTGAAATTAAAACACCTGAAAAGTATACTGTCAAGCGTATTATCTTGTAGTGTTCAAGGTGCTGCATAATTCTTGGCATTATGGGATTTTGGGAAGCGACCAAAAGTAGTTCAATTGTTTATTTGACCTGAAATGAAAACTGTATGTGATTATGCTATAGGTCCTGTGATTTTTAGTTAACCCGTAAAAGCAAATTGTGTTCTACTTACATGTATTGAAGCTTTGTGTTGGTGCCACAGAGAATGTGGTGTGTTGTGTGATTTTGTGCAAATATTAATTTTACATATTAATTAATAAATATATATTCTTTCTACACTCCGGCCTGTATCTTGGCCTGCCTATTGCTAAAGTGCGAGCGATCTACGTGTTACAATGTGGTTCATAAACAGGGCTAGATTGAATGATATGAACCAGTATATTAGTATGGCACTTTTGATTGGGTTGGGGGTGAACTCCCTGCATTAATTGATGCCACATAAATATACCCCCCATATGTAAACCCACCCAGATACCACCAAACGGCCTCACCGTTACTGCCACTTGGTCCGGTGGTATTACCGCAGGATTACAAGTGGTGATGTAAATCCCAATGTTTCATAGCTGGATGTGAATCCTCCAACTTTCCACCAAATTCATAATTGGGTGGGCAGTAATGCAGCAGTAAAGAGTAATATTGCTGCATTTTACCGGCACCAGCCAACATGTAATGATCCCCATTGTACGTTACTTTCAGAGAGTCGGTTCACTATTGAATTAAATCACCATTTATGTTTAGCGGTGCAGCTGCATCTGTAGATTGTCATGCTTTATTTAAATGCCTTTAACAGGACTTTAATTTCAGGATGTGAAACTTTGCATTTCATTGCAAGGCGCTTCAGTGTCAGGATGCTGACAGCAGTTTTTCACTCCCACAATTGCTTGAAAAATACCATATTTGTACAGGAAAGGGCATGACCCGAAGACAATACTGGATTGTTCTGGGGCCCAGTGAAACAACCCTCTTCACTTTTTAAGTACGACTTTCTTCTGCTTAATTGTTGAGGAGAGCAGTTGTGAGTTCTGAAAGTCCAGCCTCTGCATGGGTCGGACATGTTAGAATCAGACAACGCAATTATAATGGTATCCTGTGCCAGTAGCCAACCTGCATGTTTCATTGTTAACTGACCTTTCTCTTGGATTCTGCTTAAACCTGATCTGGCAGGACTGAAAGCTGCAGCTCTTGGTCATTTACCAAGTGCAAGTACATGAGTCCCGTCTCTGCTATATTTTGCTATTCTACCTGGTTTGCAACCCATGTTGTGTTTTGTATCTTCAGTGTGTGTTGCTATAGAATCCCTGCAGGAGGCACATGTGTGCTTGGTCTTTCTTGACAGCAGTGGGAGAACTGAAGGAGCTATGGGGGTTCCCCCACTTACCACCTGCAGGGGTTGCCACACAGTATAGACGTCTCCCTCTGCCTCCCAGAGTTCCTAATTATCCTTTGCTTATTGGGCCACAGTAACTGTGACAATATTCACAAAGATCTTTAATGAAGCTGTCGTTGGAGATACATTGTTCTCAAGGACCTCATACCACACTGTTTGTTAAGATAGTGCATGGCAACTGTGGGGTCTGACAAGACCAGCACAATCTTGGCCTGTATCAAAGAAAGGAAGGCGACCAGGGCCAGCCTGATCACTCTCGATTCCAGCATTTGTATGTGCTCCCGGCAATTGACCGAAGACCACAGATCGCTTGCCGTCAAATCCTATAGGCGAGCACTCCAGCCTTTCAAGGACACATCGGTGATCAGCGTCAGCTGCCGAAACAATGCCCTCTTCAGTAGGTGTTCCCCTTGGAACCACCACTCTGAAGGTTTGAGGTATGTCCCTGAAACTGAGACAAATGACAAGTGAGAAGCCACTGTAGCAACCTCATGAGCAGCCGGGGTTCCAGCACTAACAGAATGAGGGAGGCCATAATACGCAGCAAATGCAGGAAGGTTGAGGCCGCAACCCACCTCCTGTGATTGGAGGACATGGACTATCTTGAAGATGCAGCAATATATGTACAATTCCGAGAAATAAAGTTGGTACCCTTTAGTGCGCTCCTTGGGAAGAATTACTCAATCACTTGGTTATGTTAATTCCAATTTGTTTATTCAGTATAGGTTCTGGATACTCCATACACTTAAAGTTTCAATAAACAAACTTTGTCTCCCAAATTGTCTCCCAACACGTGTTTCCCCATGACTTTAGCCACGGTTCCTCAGGGGAGATTCTAAAGTGAAAAAAGAACCCAAGTTCATACATTCTATGTATATAAACAGAGACTTAAGTGCATTAAACCTCTAGTTTCATAACCACTTCTATCTGAGAAGAGGACATACACTCACCCTTGTCATGTTTCTCATAATTCTGATTCAGTTTTGATTGGTATTCAATTTTCTCTCTCATCGGCTCTCTATTTGTCTTCCTTTTGTTCTTTTTCCCTTTTTTTTTTCCTTTTTTTCTTTTTTTCCCTATAAGAAAAATGCACAAAGCTCATATGCTTTGGTTCACATTCTAATACTGGCTATTGATGTGTTATATTTCTGAACAGCAAAGCAGTCTTTGCTGTCCTATACAGTGTGCTGTGTCCTTCCTAGCCTATATAGAATGGCATTTTAGTATTGATCCATTATTACTAGTATAAATTCTGCATTTGCATTGGTATTCAGTTTGATTGAATTTATGCACCCTCTATAAGGTAGCCCTTTACATTTCTAGAGAAAATTATTTTAAATTGCTATAGAGTTTACCTTGTGTGTAGATTCTTGTGGATTCAAAGATGTTCCTTTCTCTCGGTACGATTGCCTCTGTGCATCCGTGGTTCCCGGATGTATCTTACCTCAATTCTGCTTCTGTTTATATATCGCAGAGCACGTCGCGTGATGACTTCATTGCGTGATGTGCCGCGATGACGTCATACGCGTCAAAAAACGTGCGGCGGCCATCTTGGATTTGTTTTTTGTGAAAAAGAAAAAAAAAATTGTGTTTCTATGTTGTAGCCTTCATTTTTGTACAAATAATTTTCAGGTTGCATTGCTATTTTGCAAAAGAATGGATTTATTTTCAAAGAACCCCTAAGCTAACACTAATGTCTTCTTTAATTTAATTGTGTCTCTAAATGTTGTTTTATCTATGCGTATGTGATGGCATCAACACGTTGGATCCAGCTTTCCATTTACTATATTTCAGTGTATGTGGTATAGAGTATATAGGCTCTATGTATAAATGAACAACAAGTTACTTATACATGCTTTCAGTGGTAGACAGAGAGGTACTTAGGATGATGCACATATACAATCAATAGTGTTTTTATAACCAGTTTGCCATCTCTGGATCTGTGTTTAGACCAGTTTGGCGGGTATCCATTATACAAATCCATTTTGACTCCATTCTCCTTAATATAAGTTCTCTGTCTCCTCCTCTTTCAGGTTGCTCGATTTTTTCCAGTCCAATGATTTTGATGTCCTTGATGTCTGATTGTTGGTGTTCTTTTGCAAAGTGTATAGCCATTGGGTACCTTGCATCCCCGTTCTTGATTGCTCTAAGATGTTCCAATATCCGTATTCTAATTTCTCTTATCGTGCTCCCGATGTATTTCTTGTTGCAAATGCATTGTATAGCATAGATTACATATTGACTTCTGCAGTTTATAAATTGTTTGATGTCAATCATTTTTCCAGTGGGTAATTTAATTTGTTTGATTCGATTTATCATGTGTGAACAAATTGAACATTTGCTGCATTTGTAGGATCCTGTTGGTGCCGGCACTTTCAAAAAACTACTCAAGGAGTCCTTTACTGGGTTCCTTAGATGACTCGGACTTAATTTCTTTTTCAGAGTTGGAGCTTTTCTAAATACCATTAATGGTTTTTCTTCAATAATGGTGCTGAGTGTATCATCTGTGAATAGAATGTTCCAATGTTTATTCAAAGTTTTCTTTATGTTGTATATTTCACTACTGAATGTTGTAATGAAATGGATTTTCATTTCTTTATTCTTTACTTTACTTTTTTCAATTAATAGGCTGGTTCTTGTTACTTTTTCTGCTTTCTGAATTGCATGGTTAAGAGAGTCTTCTTTATATCCTCTCTGTATAAAGTTTTCTTTTAGATCTGTTAGATGTTTTTGGTACCTGGTATCCAAGCTGCAATTGCGTTTTATTCTAAGTATTTCTCCATATGGGATGTTCTTTATGGTGTGTTTTGGATGGTTGCTTTGTGCATGTAGCTTGTTGTTGACTGCTGTGGGTTTGATATACAAGTCTGTTAGTATCTTGTCACCATCTGTGTACAGTTGTAGATCTAAAAATTCTATTTCTTCTGAGCTGATTTTTTCTGTGAATTTGATATTATGATTATTGTAATTAAGATAGGCAATATATTTCAGGAGGCTTGTTTTGTTTCCATGCCATATCACAAGGATATCGTCTATGTAACGACCCCAGTAGACAATTTTATTTTCTATGAATGCCTCATGTTGCCAGGCATGGATTAGTTCAAAATGGCCCATAAATTCGCATATGATGGGGCAAATTTCGCCCCCATGGCAGTTCCTTGTTCCTGCTTATATAGGTCTTGATTAAACAAAAAAATGTTGTTTGACAGAACGAAGTTTAGCATCTCTAGAATCATATTATTCTGATTAAGAAATGAAATAGACCTTGTTTTCAAGAAGAATTCCGTTGTTTCCATTCCTTTTGTGTGTTGGATGCTGGTGTAAAGTGACACCACATCCAACGTCACAAATAAATATTCTGCTTCCCATGGTATACACTCCATTTGTTGTATCACGTGTTTCGTGTCTCGTAAATAAGAAGCTAGCCCTGTTGTTAGGGGCTGTAGATATAAGTCTATATATTCTGAGATTCTTTCTGTTAAAGAACCTATCCCATTAATGATGGGTCTACATGGTGGAAACGTCTTGTCCAGAACCTATACTGAATAAACAAATTGGAATTAACATAACCAAGTGATTGAGTAATTCTTCCCAAGGAGCGCACTAAAGGGTACCAACTTTATTTCTCGGAATTGTACATATATTGCTGCAGCCACAATACAGGCACCCCTGGTGCAGACCCTTGGCCATCTGAGAAAGGAACCAGAGAGGCACAAAGGCTTCGCTCTAGATAGGAACTCAAGCCGACATTGGCTGCAACATCTGTTTTTTTCAAAACTATCTTGAAGATGTTTGCCACTCGATCCACAGATGGGAAGGCCCTGCACAGCCGAGTGTCCAAGATTGCTTTGATGAAATGGAGGAACTAAGATAGCTAAGATTGAGACTTCTTGAAGTTTAGGGAGATACCCAAGCTGTGCAAAAGGCAGCATGTTGGGTACAGGTGGGCTGACCCCAGGTCTGGGGTGCAGACTCAGCATGAATGGCTTCTCTTCTGAGGTGAGCTACCACCACTGCCAGTAGCTTGGTGAAAACCATAGGTGCCAAAGAAAGGCAGAACTTTGAACTGGTAGCGAAAGACTTTCCCTCACCTTGAATCTCCTGTGGATGGCCACATGAAAGTAAGCATCTCGGAGATCCCTAGAGACCAGAACATTGTTCAGGTCCAGGGCCTGAGGAATTTGTGCCAGAGTGACTATTTTGAACTTGTCCTTGTGTAAGTACATGTTCAGAAGCTGCAGATCAAGGTCGAGTCTCCCATCCTTCTTCGGTAACTCCAAGCAGGGACCAGCTCTATGGAGCCTTTTGCTAGAAGCTGACTGATCACCAGTAAGAGGGGTTCTAGAGGTAAGAATTGGTGGCCCAGAGGATGGTCTGGAAGGCAAACAACAAAGGAGAAGCAGTATACCTGGTGGATGACCTGCAAAGTCCAGGCATCGGCAGAGATAAGCAGCCATTCCTGGCCAAACTGGGATATTCTTCCTCTCTCAAAAGGTATGATGGCAGAAGTCCACTTCAGTGAGGCTTCGCAAGAAGGGCTGCAGAGGGCAAAGTGGAGGTACCTCCTATGGGTGCACTCCTACGCTTACCTCTGTAGGGAGGATGCTTCCGTTGTCTGCCTGGGGAAGCCTTTCCTGTTCCTCTTTGTGCAAAAGAGGCAAAGGGGCAAAACCCCATGCCCCTGCCCGCAGTGCTTGCCTGATGCTGTGCAGGATTGCTAGCCCCAAGTGACTTTGTGGTCACATTTGAAGCCTGCAAGGATTTGTCAGCCTTAGTGCCAAACAGGTTCCTGCAGTCAAAGGGCATGTTCAGAATATTTTCTTAAATGTCTTGTGCAAAACTTGACTTCCTGAGCCAAGAAAACCTCTACAAGGCTGTGCTTGTGGCCATGGTCCACGCCACAAAGTCTGAAGTATCCAGACCTAACTGAATGATCTGACGGGAGGCTTCCTTGCAGCCCCTATCAGAGCTTCAAATCCATCTTGCATCTCCCCCTCAGGGTTGTGCTCTGCTGCTTCGGCCAAAAAAACGGCCTTCCCAATTTATGTAATCTCTTGTCGCCCTGACAGGGGCAAATAAGGAAACTATATCGTTTTCGGATTCGATTTAGCAGTGAGAACCACCAAACTTTCCAGTGATGCATGGGCAGCGAGGAACATGAGGTTCCGAAGGGGCCTGTCTGTGCATCTTAGCCAGGTACCTGTCAACAGTGAGTACGGAGGGCGGTTTGGCCCAGAACTCAAGAACATGCCCCTCTACTGCTCGATTGAATGGCAATAGCGCCTCCTTCCTTAGACCCTCATCCAGGATGTCTATTATCAACTTAGGGCGTGAAGGGGCAGACAACCCCAATGTGTCAAAACCCTTGGCCAAAAGACGCTCAAAACCGGCCTGGGGGTTTCCTGGAGCAGGGAGCATGTCGACCTCCGGCAACGTGTCCAGGCCACTTGCCACTTGCAAGTTGGCTGCAAGATTCATCAGTTCCTCTTGTTTGTGATAACACTCCTCCAGGAATTCTATGACCTCCCTTGGATGGAAAGGTTCCAGTCCAAAGGGGACATAAATGTCCTCCAAACGGGACATGTATGCACTTTGGGGTAGCGCAGCAAATTCCCTCTCGACTCCGGCGTAGTTGGCGCTGGTGGTGCCGAGGTCAGAGGACCAATGTCCGAAGACTGAACGGTACGACCTTTGGACAGGATCCTGTCCCATTTAACCACAGAGTCCCAGACAGCTCAACGGAGTGTGTGTCATGGCCACAGACCCCAGAACACAAAAACCACACCATCTAGTGATCGGGGCAATGGGTCACTTGACTCACTTATGTCCCTTTGGGACCCATAAACACAGGGGCCCTGGCTGGACTCAGTCCTGGTGGCTTTGGCGCCAGGCTCATATAGAGATGTGAGAAGGAACACTTTATTTCAGTGCAGGAGTGCTTTTACTTTATTTCAGTGCAGGAGTGCTTTTATTTTACAAGAACTTTCCAGGAGCTGAAAGCCTATTTCAGAGAACATCCTCATGTGCTGACTCATCAGGTGTGGCTCCCTAGGCCAGGCCTTCATGTGCTGACTCATTGGGTGTGGCAGGCAGGCTGAACATGGTGGGCGTGGCTTCAGAAGCTCAGCTATATAAGCTGCTCCTTACGGCCGGTGCTTCACATTACTGTGCACTTGCGTGCAACGTGACGCTCACCGCTGCTTGGACCAGTTTACTTACCTTTGAAACTAGGCGTTCTCCTGCATACTCACCTCCAGGAAACCGGTGCTTCATCGCTTCATCTGTAGACTCATCTCCTGACATCCAGTGATCTTGATCCCGACGCCGCAGCACCGCACTCCGGATCCACAAACTCGGACCCTGTGAAGAAGAAGAAAGACCAGGTCAGAACATCCGTTCTAGGGCCGCGCCGTATTGTAACCCAGCGCGCCCCCTATTTAACAACTTACCAGCTACTGTACCCCTGCAGCTTCGTTCCTCATACCCTGCGGCTGCCGCCTCGAGCTCTGCAGCTTCTGCCGGGCCGGCAACATCACCTGCAAGGGAAGAAAGCAAAAGAGCAAACATCAAAAGTGGAACGGACAGCAATACAAGACAATGAACTTTACAATACAACATAAACAGACGAGGAAAGACAAAGGCAAACAGGAACACTTACCTGAAGTATAGTGGCTTAGTCGCAGCAGTACTGGACTACCACGTACAAGGGACCAGTGAAGGAACTTGGTCCAGATCATACAAGTGCCCCTGCCAGAAACAGCAGGACGGAGTGCTCACCAAAACGAATCAACAGGTGAGCTTTCCAGAGACAGCGCATCCCACAGGTACCACGGTTTGGGAGAAGGGGTCTGGAAGGGGATCAGGCACACAAGCTGGCATACTCACACCCTCTATTCTCCACACAGGAGCAGTCCCGAGCAGCATCACCTATTACCACCAGTCACCACATAAGCGCAGAGGGTGAAGTCAGACCCGAGCGACCTCACCCCGGAGAGGGCTGCAACCGTGCCCCAATGCCTCCGCAGAGACCAGGTGAGCTTAACAGTGTGGTGGTATCCGTTGGCTTGGCTGAAGCTGCTAGTGTAAAGACCACTTGCGCTGAAGCTGCCAGGGCCTTGGCAAAGATGACAGGCATCTTCTGCCTGAAGGCCTCCCACTCCTCTGGAGTAGAGGATTGTGTTGGAAAAG
Source organism: Ambystoma mexicanum (assembly GCF_040938575.1). Lineage (NCBI taxonomy): Eukaryota > Metazoa > Chordata > Amphibia > Caudata > Ambystomatidae > Ambystoma > Ambystoma mexicanum. The sequence continues at coordinate 394,141,311 of NC_090928.1, read as the reverse complement.
GTACATGTTGGGTCTGTTTGTCCGGGGCTTCCCCATAGTGGTGGCTCCTCCTCTTTTAAGATGAAGAGTAATGGTGCCTTGAAGAACCGCCTGGAGGAGTTGATAATTTGCGATGCTTCTTTTCTTGTCCTTCTGGGCAGGGGACCATTATTCAGTGCTGTGGTCTGCTTCCAGCAACATCGCACAGGTTTGTCACCTCTCTCCTTGTGGCGAAAGGTGAACAGCTTAATCTCACATCCTATTAGCACCTTTGGGTGCATCGATTGACATGACTGCGTGTTGTGGTGTTCCCCGAGACAGTAAAGACAGATGTGGTGCGTGCCCAAAATGGGCATTCAGCACTCGCAGTCGACGCAGGGCTTGAATGGCAAGGACTTCCTTTGAATCGGCATGTCGTAGATTAATAACGATTAGCACAAGATTAAAAAAGGGTATTGTTCCTGAAGCGAGTGGAGTGTGCAGAAAAAAGGAACTAAGGTCACTGGTCGCAACGCGTCAATATATACTAGCCCTTACGCCATTTCTGGCGCAGAGTGCATAGAGGCGTTGGGAATAGTCAAAGAGGTACCCCCTGGCAGTGGAAAGGTTACCAAAAGATCAGATTCGCTACGATGAGGCCTCTGTGGGAGGAAGAAGTCCATTCAAAAGAGCCTTGTTCAGGGATCCTCTTGAAGACAGAGGTCAGGTATCTCTTCACGGTTCCTTTCGGAAGCTGTGCAGGACTATAAACAGAACAAAATCCAGAACCAAGGAAGCTGGACAAGAAAAAGAATCTAGGCCCCTTCCTCAACAGAGCTGAAAACCTACGCCACCTGCAGGCATAGATAGACTAGGTGGATAGTCACTACAGGATATTTCCGCAATGATACACAAGCCAACCAACATTTCCAGGCTTGTTTAAAAATGTGAATTATCTAACTTATTTTAGGGAAAGCATTCTTTAATATGTACAGGTACTTCTAGGTTTGAAAATGAGAAGTAATACAGGGGTTCTCTGGCAAACTTGTATCAGGTTGTGTGAGAAACCCAAAAGGTATCTTCATACCTACTCCCCTTTGATCCTCTTCTCAGGTGGCCAGGGAAAGGTCATCGCTCTTGGATCCTGATCCTGGGAGTGGAGATGAAAGGGAGGATCACCTGGGTGGGGAGGTCTTTGGGGCATGGGGAGAGCATGTGTCTGGGTGAGGCATGGTATCCCCTTTCCCTTGAAATAATAAGCCCTACCCTCTCCTTAACTTCATTTGTTATTGCCAGCCATTCCCTCCTTTTTCCCCTCTGTCATACCACTCTGGTACTGGGACAAGGAAGAGGCCTGTAAACTATTGCGAGGGTCAGACCCGTCCAGAGAACACCAGTAATTGTGGTCAGGAAATTGAACTTGAGGGCTCGCACCTGCAACCTGTTAACAGGTCACCAGTGAATAAAAGGTGGAGGTGCCAGTAAGGAAGGGGAAGCCAGCAGGAGGGACGCCGAGCCGGGAGAGACGGGCCTGAGGCAAGAATTCCTGCACAGAAGTGGGCTGCTGAGAAGAGTCCTACCAGGAGGCCAGGATGCCAGCGATTGCAAAAGAGAAAGTGTTGCACCGTGGCCTCAGAGGGCTGTGAGAGGGGAAAAGCTGCCAGAGGCTCCTGTGAGAAACCAGAAGTTGTCTCACTCACTAGTCCCCGCAGATCTCTATCGCATGGGGCTAGGGCATGGCCATCACCTTTGGATCCAGATCATGGGGGTGAACCAGTGCAGGAGGATCACCTGGTTGAGGGGTCCTTGGGGAGTGGGACACCGGATGGTGAGACGCGGTAACCATCTCTTTCCCGCAACACCTTTAGCCCATCCTATCAGATAGGATACATAGGAACTTTACCCCCTCACGCACACCCTTTCCTGCACACTTTCCACAGACAGCCCATTCTGGGAGAAAACACACCCAAGCAGTATACCTGACGTGTCCCAATACAATGGTCAGGCAATTACTCACCATTACTCACACCTGAATTCCATAAAGCTTCCACAAATGCATAAAGGGCGGGGCACAAATCACACCCTGAGCTAGGCAAAGCACACGATAAAACAGCTGTTTTGAGACAGCAGTTGAACGAGAGAAGAAATACAGTAAAACCGGAGTAGATCACAAGGAGAGATGTTTCCTTGACCTTTTCAACAAGAAACTGTTACTTTCAAGAACCTTTGAGATTAGAAAGCATAAGACCAGGAAACCAGGCTGAAGATTCCAGTATTGTGTATCGGAGATAGCCGGGCCCTCCTGCATCAACACAGCCGATGAGTTGGGGTGTCAGGAATATGGGGTGGTGGAGACGAAAGAGGTGTCAGGGACTTCGGGCAGTTTAAAGAACGTTATATAGGCCAAGAAACTACCTTTCACAGCAGCCTCTTGGGCATCTAGTAGTTCTTGCCGTGCATGTGTGTGCCCAGCTGATACTAATTAGTGACAGCTTATCAAGGGCCATGGCAGGTGTGGCTTATTTTGGGTTGTGAGGTGAAGCTATGCCGGAGGACTGCTGAAACCGCTCGAGCCTGTATTTGTTTTTTCTTCGAGCAGACATTTCGAGCGGATATGCAGCAACAAGAGGACACACGCAGTTGCTCGGCCGGGACCTTATGTTTCCCTGAGTGGCTCTTTGGAAGGTGCAACGGCTGGAAGAGGACCCGCGTTGCTGTCACAGCTGAGCAGGATTACGTCAGGGAAGGCTTGGGAGCTGCTTCCCGGACGATAAAATAAGTGCGGGCAGGGTTTTCTGAATTCATTTTATGTTACGGGTTCATGTTGATGCCATGTCTATAAGGAAGACCTCGTAATGTGCAGTTCATATGTGTATAGAACTCTTGAATACACAGTATTAGGGCCCAGAGAGGAAAAATAGAACTTGAGACCGGTCTTATTGAGTTGGTTTCATTTTCACTTGCATATATCTGGTCCATGTAAGTGTATGACAAACTGTGCCTGAATTAAGGGGTATTAGGGAGTGCAAGTTTTTGCTAGAAGGTGCGTTATTTAACCTGTATTAAGAGGTATTAATTGATGTACTGATTTTTGTGTTCTGGGCTATGACACTCCATAAAGTATTAGACAGTGTAGGGTTTTTCCCTGTTACTTCCCCGGTCCTATCCAACCTAGGCATTTCCTATTTCCTCTATCCGGTTTTCCTAACATTTCCCCTCCCGTCCACAACCTCTCCCTAACCCTCTTTCCCCCACTGGCTTCCATGTGGTATTCTGTGTATACATATATCAGGTATCTGTGCCAACCACGGATGGAGGGTCCACTACATTCGGCTTCTGTGGTTCGGGGGAGAGTGTCGACACACCTTCCCCCATTATTATGTTCTTGCTTACTGACATGGGGAGACCGATACAAGACCGGTCTGTGTTGAAGCCACGGTTGCAAGCAGCAACATTGTATGGCGAGTGCTGGAATGAACATTGTTAAAACGCATGTGATAAAAGACGCAAGTAAAGTTGCCGATGAGTGTTTGAACCTTGAAGAGACTTTGATACAATACCTTTGACAGAGTGGTCCGGCACCGCGTGGGTGCTCAATCGAAGGAATCTGTAAGGAGTCCAGCTAAGAATTGTGAGTCAAAGTGGTTCGGCGATGGGTAAAGCAAAATCCTGTGCACAGTCTAAAGTCTTCAATGTTGATGTAGTAATGGCACTTGATGCACTAAGACATGGGGCCTCATTATGAGTGTGCCAGTCGCGGTAACAACGGTGGTGGTACGCTGTTACCGGACTGGCACACTTCGAGTTCTGCGGGCGGGTGCCCGCCTGCCAGGTCTGGCGGGCAGAACGGCTCCTGCCCGCAGACTTTGAGGGATGCATCGGCACTGTTGCACACAATGCCAGTGCATCCGTCCTCCCCATTCCCATTGAGTCCTATGGGACTCGAATGGGAATGAGGAGTTTCTTTTTCTGAAAAAAAGCATAACTCCAGGAGCAGCCGCCTGCTGTTATTACCGGCACGGCTACCGCCGGAGTTATAACGAGGCCCATGGTGTCCTGGCCGTTTCTCTTTGTGGTTCTCTGTACAAATGTAATATAGGAGAGCACCTAATCTGGTATATTAAACGTTTATACTCAAACCCTACTGCGACTGTCCAGGTGAATGCAGTGCACTCTAGGCCATTTGACCTTGGCTGGGGCACGCGTCAGGACTGCCCGCTATCACCTATACTGTCCGCCTTGGCGATTTAGCCAATGGCGGAAATATATTTTATTTATAGCGAGCCTATACACAAGTGTTTCACACAGGCAGCGACAAATTCGAATCACAGGGCAGTCGTTGATCATCTTGCTGTATGCAGACGACGTGCTGTTGTACGTCAGAGATCCCCAAATCTATCTGGACCCTATCATGGAAGACATCACTAATATCAGCCACTACTCCATGTTCATGGAGAACTACGCTAATTCCGAAATATTTCCCTTGTCTGACAGCAAAATCGGCCTTTGGGGAAGTTTCCTCTGCAGTGGGTGCCGGAGAGGTTTACATATTTGGGAGTAGTGGTCTCCAGGGACAAAGGCACATTGCAGGCCGATAACTTTACTTCCCAGGAACAATCTGTGTGCACAAAAATAAGTCGGTAGAAACACGTTGCGATGTCACTGGCAGATCGGCTAGCTTTGATTAAGATGGTCCTGCTATCCGAACTATTATATGTATTTGCAAATGTACCGCTGTGGCCGGGTAAGCGTTTTTTCTCAGACTTGCATGGAGAGAGAGCTAGGTTCCTGTGGCACTCTGAGGCTGTACAAAAGAAATGGGTGGTTATGGCATGGCTCTACAATAGAGGGGGATTCACTAACCCAACCCTGGAGGTGTACTGGTTGGCAGCTCAGGGGCAGTATGCAGCCTAATGGTACGGTGTGGAAGGGCTTCCACTGCACGTTAGGCTAGAAAGGGCAGCGGCAGAGTGCACTGATCTGCACTCGCTGCTGCTGGATACCACCTACAAGAATGACCATTTGACGCCAAGCTTGGAGGATCATTTATGGGTGAGTCTGGGTGGATGGGCCCTATTATAATTGGTTGCCCCTGTGGAACTTCTCGGGTTAGCACCAAAATAGTACACATCGATGAGGTCGCTATGGGATAGATTGGGGTACCACATGGTGGGGGATTTGTTTCCGGAAGGGAAGTTCCTGGCACTGCACACCTGGAGCGAGGGCCACAGGGGTATATCTATGGAGTTACTCCAGCTCTATAGGATGAGGGCTGCTGTACAGAAGAGATGGGAGTGCTACCCAGAGGAACCCGCTGGGAATTTGCTGCTCGCCCTTATCTCCAACTCCTATGGATGCAGGAAGATATTGGCCACCCTATATAAAGGTAGATTGAAGGGAACCCCAGTGGGGGTGGACAGAAGCTGTGCGAAATGGGCTGTGGAGCTGGAGTTCGAGGTAACAGATAGACAGTGGAGGACTATGTGTTCATTTCCTAAATCAGTGTCATTGAATAAGAGAATGCAGTCTATTCAAAATAAAATACTACAAATGTTGCTTAATACATCGCGTAAATTGAAAAAGATATGCCCTTACCATGATGGCTGCTGCCCAAAATGCATGGGCTCAGATCCAGGTTATGCACACATGGTGTGGGCTTGCCCAGAGTTTTCAGGCTTCTGGGACAGTCTCTTTGGAATATTAACTATCACAGTTGCAAAACCAGTAACCAAGTCGCCCATGAGCATGCTGTTTGGGATATGGGGGGACAGGGTGGGTGTCCCCTAGGTCCTTCTTAAATGTTGCATGTGTGGTGGGCAATAGGGGCATCCTATGAAAATGGAAGGAGAGGCAGTCTCTGAGAGAGAGACTGGATGAGGGAACTGACATGGGTTAGCAAATGTGAGGCCACATACGTGACAATGCAACTGGTTTCGTGCCGTCCAAAAGATATATGAGGGGGGAGTTCCGGGCATTCATTACTAGAGTCTAGTGTCACCCACTACCGCCATGGAAATTAATGAATATTATAATATGTTTGTTGCTTTTGGTGTCTTGGTCTGCAATGATTGTACTATGTCTCTGCTATGTAAGAAAATGAATGATCTGTGCCTGCCGGACAAATGAAATGTTTATAAAATATATATATATTTTTTAATGAATTTGTCCCTACACAGTCACAAATTCAGAAGCCACAAATTCACTGTGGGACCAAATCCCTCACTCTTATTTAACAATAAAAAGTCAAATGCGTGCCAACCTTTCCCCCTCTTCGAGGCCGGCACAAGCCTCTGAAGCGGCCTTTGTTAGGAGGTTGCACACATCCTTTAGTAGGATATCAGGAGGGGACAAAGATGGTGGTCTGGGAGGTGGTGAAGAAAAGGGAGATGTAAGCCTTGAACAGCTTGCAAAGGCCATGTATAATAGGTGGCGAGAGACTCCTCCTTGATGTATAGGGACAGCCTCCCTTGTCCACTGGAGAAGAATTGACAAGTCTAACCTAAAGGGGATTTGGACCACGGACGGAAGGAAGCACTATGGATGCAGGGAAATTGCCTCTAAGAGCACCCATGACCTTGCCATGGTGGGGAAAATGGTCTGTTTTCCCGAGGGCGCCTGGCACTAGCCCTTCTGGGAAGAGAAAGACAAAGACCAAAAGATGTGGGCCCTGGAAGGAGGCGGCTGCTGAACAGCTAAATCTAAATATTTTGTTGCGACTTTTGATGCTTTGAATTTCTCCACTGATAGCTTTGGGGCTAAAAGAAGATGTCTCTATCAAAGGTCATGTCCATCAATGTTGTCTCAATGTCCAGGGAGAACCCTGATGGCCTCAGCAAGAAGTGTCTTCTAAGCATTGCCCCTAGGCCCATGGAACATGCTACACAATCAGCAATGTCCATGCCTCACTGGAGGATTTGGTGAGCTGCTTCCTTGCCATCCAAAAGGCTGATGCGCTTTGTGCGGGGACTAAGCAAAGGGAAGACTGAAGCTGGGTAACAGCGAGGAGCGTTTTTCACAACTTAAGCTGGAACTGAGCTTAGCTGTATATGCTAACAGACCAAAGGGGTTCCCTCTTCAGGCTTCAGAAGGCACAATGGGGGCTGGCTGCGCCACCATAGCCAAAGCCTTAGTGAAAACCTCAAGCATTTTTCACCTGAAGACCTCCCCAGAGTGAAGGAGTGATTGGGGGATGGAATCAGTAGCGGTGCGGCAAGTGGGGCAGGCTCTTCCCCCTTGGTGAAGACCCTTGGAGTGGAGCACAACACAAAGGGCAGCACTTTGAACTGATAGTGCTTGTCCCCAACGAGGAACCGCAGGAATTTCCTGTGCTTCTGATGTATTGCCACATGGAAATAGGCATCCTGCAGGTCTATGGACACCAGCCAGTGGCTGAAGTTCGAGAGCTTGGAGAATTTCTCTGTCACCATCCTGAATTTGTCTTTTCTCAGGAACTTGTTAAGAGCCCTGAGGTACAGAATAAGACAGAGACCACCTTTTTTTGGTTACCAGGAAATACCAGCCCGAACCTCTCTGATCGGTCAGCACCTCTTCCACTTCACCCTTCGACAACAGGGCTCTCAGTTCTTCCTGAATCTCCTGTCCCAGTTAGATTGGTGAGGATGAGGGTCTGTCCAGAGGTTTTCTTAAAAATGGCAGACAAAAGCCCCACTGAATTAACTGCAGGGCCCAGGCATCAGAGGTTATCTCCTGCCATTGGGACTAAGGCCCTGCCATACGTTTCGCCGACCGGTACGTCGTGGGAGGGGAAATCAAAGCTGCTTCGAAGGCGCTCTTGCCCCATCCACAGCTGCTGTCTGCTGGCCCTTAGAAACTCCTCAGCTTCTTTCGGGATGCGAGAAACACCTCTGCCCTTGCCTGGCTTGTGGGGACTGTGCTTTCCTACCATAGGGCACATAGCGCTTATAGCCTCTGCCTCTAGAGGCAAAGCTGAAAGCAGGCTTAGCCAGCTGCACAGCCAGACCCAGCGACTTAACAGCATTTTTAGACTCCTTACATTTCTCCAAAGAGTCACCTGCCATCTAACCGAAGAGCATCTCCCCCTCAAAAGGCATGTCTAGAAGACGGTTTTGTACATTGGGGGAGGCGCCAGAAGTTTTCAAATAGGTCTGCCTTCTCATAACTACTGCTGACCCCATGGAGCGGCCAACACATCAGCAATATCCAGGCCTGTTTGCAAGGACTGCTTGGCAGTTTCCATCCCATCCTCCACCAGCTGTATAAATCCGTCCCACATATGACATTCCGGGATGTATTATGCTGCATGCCCGACAGCCTTCCACAAACCGTAGGCGAATTTAGCGAAATCACAAGCTATGTTTGTGGCCTTGAGAACCATGCTGCCTGAGGTAAAAACCTTCTTGGCCAAAGCGTCTATCCTTTTCTCTTCCCTGTCTGTAGGGAGATTTGACATGGATGCCCCGGGCCTGGATGATATAGTGGCAGCCTCAACTACCAGCCCCTCTGGGGAAGGGTGTGTTGAGAGGAAGGAAGGGTCCCCTCTTGCCGGCCTGTACTTCCCTGTGACATTTGTATTCGCGGGGGACAAAGTGCATGGATTTTGCCAGATGGAAGCCAAAGGGTCAGCTATGGACTGATTGAAGGGCATGTTGTGCTCAATAGCCAGGCCCGAGGGTGTCAATCGCCTTTTCCACTAATGCTCTAAAAATGACATTAGATTGAGTGTAGGGCTGTTTTTGTTGACTCTCAAGGTCTGGAGATGAGTCCAACCCCCTGGCATCTTGTAGGCCCCGAGCAAGTCGAAAAAGCTTGTCCGCAATAGCGGTTGAATGGCGTCAATGTTGCTGGTTGAGGGCTTTTCCTTCAGCTCCGTGGCCCTGAATGCCGAGGCAGAGGGCTTAGTAGCTTCTAGCGGAGCCTTAGAGGCCGATGGAGTGGGGTACCCATGCCGATTGCTCTGACTGGCAATGGGCGCCATGGGAGAGGCTTCTACAGGGCGATTTTCGCACCTCTTGCAGCGCAGAGCTTGAAAGCTCGGTCGACACAGAACGCATCGACTTCCTGGCAAGCATGGGGTCGGGAGTAGCAAGCACCGCTTTTGCTGTGGAGGCCTGCTGGTCGAGGGTGGGAGCCGCACCGACAACCGCCTGTTGCCGAAACATTTCAATCATTTCTTTCTTAAAAGAATACCAATCTTCGCGGGTGGTCGCTCACTTAGAGGGCTTACCTCGCTCCAAGGAAGGATACAATTCCTGCCGATGGTGGCGGTACTTCTTCCGTGAGGAAGAGGATGAGGAATGGCTTCTGGAGTGGGACCTCCTTTTCCATTTTTTTGCGGTGCCGGCCCTCGTCATGACATGTGGGCACCTCAGACGACTGGACGAGAGACTGCACCAGAGACTTCGGCGATGGTCGGCCCAACGGCAGCTTACCGGCTCTGTCTCACAGGGACTTGGGTTGCATCTTGGCTCATGACACGCAGGCCTCCATGTCATGAGTGGAACCCAAACACCATAAACCAATGTTAAGTGGGTTTGTCACTGACATTTTGGCCTTGCAATCGGAGCACCGCTTGAAACCCGAGATCCAGTGCAAAGACATAGTGAGGTGAATTCGAAAAAAAACATTGTGAAAACGTTGAGTAAACTCGAGTAGGTTCCCGATGCAGTGTGTGAGCGCGCAGAAAACATTATAAGTTACTCACTGTAGTGACTAACGTACTCCTAGTCCATAGTCCCCTTCCCTCCATACTGTATGGGCGTCCCTCACTAGGCATGGGAGACGGAACCCTTTTCATCAGAAAAAAATCTTCCCCCTTAAATTTAGAAGTGTGCAGGGCGCGACCCTGGGTGCATGCGCTCCCCTGACTCCGCCCACCAGCGCCACTCCTCAGTCTACATTGACGCGTCGACAATATTGCCACTGCCTAATGACACCAGTTTTATTAGGGAGGAGGATGGTGGGATGTGTGGAGGAAAGGGGACTATGGACTAGGAGTACGTTGGTCACTACGTTCAGTAATTTATAATTACTCCTATGTCGCGTCCTCTTTCGTCCATATTGTATGGGCGATTACAATTGAATGTAGCCCCAGGCAGGAGAAGAGACCCTCCTTAAGAAAACAAGTTCCTTAACACTGCATATCCAAATGCTGCGTCTGACCTGGAGCCGGCATCCAAACAGTAGTGCTTGCAGAAGGCCAAAGGAGCGGCCGCCCTGCTGACCTGCCATGGAACATGCCCCTGGAACGCGACTGCCATGACCTTGGCTCTGATAGCGTGGGCATGCATGTTTGCCAGAAGCGGTTTGTGCTGCCCCTTATAAGCCTCCTTGATGGTCGAAACCGTCCATCTTGCTATGGAGGCCTTGGAAGCCTGATATCCTGGCTTTGACCCCCCCGAAGGTGACAAAGACAGCCTCTGATTTGCAGAAGCTCTTGGTTCTGTCCAGGTAGAATTTTAGACCGCGCCTAACATCTAGACAGTGCAGGATGCTCTGAGCCTCATCCTTGGGGACCGCAAAGAAAGTAGCAAGCACTATCTCCCCATTTAAGTGAAACGCAGAGACTACCTAAGGCAAGAATGCGGGATGCATTCTAAGGACCACATTGTCCCTATGAAAGATAGTGTAAGGCTCTGAAGCCACCAGAGCTAAGACCCACCAAGAGGGCTGTCTTAATGGTGAATAGCCTGATGTCTCCGGATGCCATTGGCTCAAATGGTTTATGCGCCAAGGTGCACAACACTACGTTGAGGTCCCAACATGGAGTGTGGCTTCCTGATAGGCGGGTAGAGCCTGGTGAGGCCCGCGCGATGTCTTTTAACCACCAGGTTGGAGGATGAGAAAACCTCCTCCTGCAAGTTCCGGTAGGCTCTGATGGCCACCAGATAGGTGCGGCATGTGTCTATTTGCACCCCCAAGTGTGCGAGGTGTGCTGACAGATAGCACATCGTCCAACATGCAAGTAAGAGGATCGATCTCCATTGATTCCACCCAATGACAAAACCTAGTCCACTTGCTTTTGTACTGGCTCCTAGTAGCATCGCTCCTAGCACCTCGTATGATGTCCAGGTTAGCCTGCAACAGACGCAGATGCTTTAGTGTGACCTGTTCAGGAACCACGCTGCAAAGGCTAACTTCTGTGGGGTGGGGTGGATGACTGTGCCTCCCTGCTGCGATAGTAGATGGTGCATCGGTGGCTGGTCCGAAAGCCTGAGCAGCTCCGAGAACCATGGACTCGCAGGCCACTAAGGAGCGATCAGAAGGATACTGAGCTGCCTGGACACCCTTATCTTGCAGATCACCCTGTGCACCCCGAGTGGGGGGGGAGGCCTATGCGTTCATGTTGTTCCAATGTATCTGTAATGCATCGCCTAGTCCCTGCCAGGATACAAACTGAGGACACCTGATAGTTCAATTGCCATTCGTAATTAACCGCACCCAGCCTGCCGAGCCTGTCCGCCTCCAAATTTGACTCCCCAGGGAGGTCGATCGCCGTCAAGTGTAGGTTGTTCACCACAGCCCTCTCCCAAATGCTGACTGCTAGAGTGCAGAGGGGAGACCACCTGGTGCCCCCCTGCTTGTTGATGTAATACATGCTGGTGGAGCTGTCCATTTGAATGAGGATCTCCTTGCCATTGATCATAGGGAGGAAGAATTTGAGAGCGAGCCATATGACCATCACTCGAGCCAGTTGATGTGGGCCTCCTGCTCTAGATGGGACCAAACCGCATGGACACTGAGGCTGTCCAGGGTAGCTCCCCAACCCCTCTATCGATGAGTACGTAGTGATGGTAACCTGCGGTGCTAGTTGCCAGAAGGGCCTGCCTATTGGTAAGTTGTACTCTGTGTTCCACCAGACTAGGTCCTGGTGGAGATGAAGAGGGATGCTGACCAGCTCCGCCTGGAAACCCTTCTCCTGACTACAGGAGGCTGCGAACTGTAACTGCAAGTGCATGTTACGCTCACCTGGCACCCACAGGGGCGTCGGTCGGACCCGGACAGCTGCGGTCTCCACCCACGTGATGCGTAGTGCAGCGATGACTGACTGAATCTGCCCTCCTAATCTTGTCTGCTTAACCCGTAGAAATATTCTCCTGCAAGTGGAGAGATGGATTTAGCCACTTGTGGATTCAAGTGATGGCACCCCCACAGTCCTCCCCAACTAATCACCTCTGAAATGCCCTCACAGCAATCTCACCTTATATTCTTGAAAGACGAGCTCTCCATCCTGCGTGGATTTGCAGGGGCGCGTCGATTCCAGTTACTTCACTGGTTTGAAGGCTCGGGAGAGTTCCGGAGAGTATTGACGCTGAGGTTCCTGGTGAGGACCAGTAAGTATTAAGTTCATAGAGTTCAATATGACCGATGTTCACTCTTGTTCCCCCCTTCCTTTCTTGTCTTGCAGCTGGCTCATGAAAAGATGCTCTTGTGGCAGCTGGTGGCGCTCAGGTAAGAGTCTGTATTACCCGGCGCTGTCCGGTAAATGTTGCACGAGGAAAACGTGTTGTTTTGTCTCTCTTTACAGATGCGGCACGTGAAAATATGGAGAGTCACAAAAGAATGCCTCCGGTGGTAAATCAGGTAAGTCTATGGTGGTAAGAATTATATTTGTTGGTTCCCTCGGCTCACCTTGTGGTTTTCTTTTGTCTCCTAGGTACCGAAGTTCAGCGAAGAAATGATGGAGGCAGCGCCGACCCGAAGGATGCTGTCAAGACTGGTGAGTATGGCGCGGCGCTGCAGCTGGAGGTGCGGTGCATGCAGAAATAATGTTCTTTACAGGTCCGGAGACAAGATGGATCCAGAATCAGGTGTGGAATAGAAATAAATTTGTTTTCTAACCTTGTCCCTTTCTTTCCTCGTTGTTTTAGGAGCTCCGGATTCGAGGCGGGCGTGGCAGAAGACTGGATGCAGGCTGCAGGCACGGTGAGTGTTACGCTGCTGGATGCAGAATAACGCAAAGCGTGTGTTGCTGGTCGGGTGTGGTTTAAATAGCCTCAAAAGTAGTCCCAGGTAAGAAGTCCCTAGAACCACACCCGAGTAAAAATAGTCCCTGTACAAAAATAGTCCCTTTCAGGCTTCATGTTGGATTGGAGTCATTTGCAGCATGGTCTGCCTGAGGTAAGTAATGACTATGAGCCTGGCGCCTAAGGCGCCAGGACTGAACCCAGATAGCCCCTAGCCAGGGCTACTGAGGTTTTACTAAATGTCTAGATGCCTGCTCCCGGGGCCGATGGGCTTGGTCCGGATGCCTGGGGGTAGGCATCATGACAGCGCATCATTCTGAGCCTCGTGCATGGCACTGCCAGGAGAAAAGCTGCCATGATGCCCAGAAGGTGTTGGTACCATCATGCCAACGTCACTGCTCTGATGAGAAAATGCCCAGTGGCCCTCTTGATAGCTGTGATCTTGTCCCCCGATGAAAAAACTCTCTTGAAGATTGTATCCCACATGAGGCCCAGGAATGTTAAATTCTGTGTAGGCTCCAGTTGTGACTTCTTCAGATTGATGGAAAATCCCAACTCGTGTAGAGTATTCATGAGGGTGACAGGGGTGTGCTGGACTGCCTCCGGAGACCCTGCCCTGACAAGCCAGTCGTCTAGATATGGATAGACGTGGTGACCCTGGGCCCTGAAGAGGGCTGCCACTGCGTTCATTAGTCTTGTAAATACCCTGGGGGCTGAATTGAGGCCAAAGGGTAGAACCTTGTATTGGAAATGAAAGCCCATGATCCTGAATCTTAGAAAGGATAGATGAGGCTGCCAGATCGGGACGTGTTAGTACGCATCCTTCAGATCTAGGGAGCACATCCAGTCTCCCATGCATAGTGTCTCTGCTATAAGCACTAGGGTAACCATTTTGAACTTTTGAAGAGGAAGGGAAAGGTTCAAGGACGACAGGTCCAGCACAACTCTGAAGCCCACCTGGTTCTTTTTGTGTATGGCAAAAATCCGTGAGTAGAAGCAGACCCCACTGCGAGGCTGGGACTTCTTCCATTGCCTGACTCGCTACGACCGATTGAATTTCCGCCAACAGAGCTGCTGTCCCAATCTGTGGGAGCGGAGGGGAGGAGAGAGAGGAAGGAGGGATCGGTAGGCGGCAGCCTGTGGACACTACAGAGAGGAACCAGGGGTCTGCAAACCTTGTGCACCAGCAGTGGGAGTGAAGGGCAAGCCTACCCCCACCAGAGACAAGTGAACCCGGATGGGTGTGTGATGCCTTTTTTCCCTGTGAGGTTGAGAAAGGGGACTGAAAAAAGAACCTTGTGCGCAGCCTTGTGTTGTTTGCGCCGGTGTTGGACCGGAGACCTGTCCAGTTGCCTTGACCTTCGTTCCTTGAAGCCCCAGAAACCACCAAAGGACCGACCCTTGTCTGACCGCTGCGTCTGGCTGTATGTTTTAGGGGTGGTTTTAGTGAGGATGGACAATGATTTTGCAGGCTGAACAATTTTTCTTCGTGTCCAGTTCCTCATTGGGGGTGGAATGGAACAGGTCGCTACCCTCGAATGGAAGATCCATATGCGCTCCTGGGCGTCTGGGTTGAACTTGGTCACCCATAGACAGGCCGTTCTTCTCATGTTCGTAGCGATAAAAATTGCACGGCCCGAGGTGTCGATGTGAGCCACTGCGGACTCCATAATGCCCTGTGATACAATCCTAGCCTCGGCCAGCCCCACCTTGAAGCGTGCCTGGCTTTGTACCTTAAATTCCAGGAGGAAGTCCACGATTTCAGGCCAAAGCCTCTGGGTGACAGCGGCGAACATAGCGTCCGAATTAGAATGACGAAGATGAAGTGATGCGTTGGAATAAATCTTCTTGCCATATGCTTCCCGGATCTTCTCCTCCTTATCAAGGAGTGCAGAGGCTGATGTAGCCTGTTGGGTAGAATTCTCATTTATGGCTAATTTCCCTTACCTACTGAGTCCCTGAGCAGCTTTGCTGGATTTCTGGGGTTTATTTTTTCACCTGGGAAGAGTGTGAACCTTTTTCCCACTCTTACATGCATTTTACCATGTGTATTTCTACTGTTTGTGTGATCTTGGGCTCTGGAGCCACACCACTCCATGAGCCCAACTGTTTGTGTATGTTACACAGCACCTTCAGTGCAGTGACACAGGGTTGTCTCTAAGACTTCCCACTGACTCAATTTTTCTGGTGCTGACTACAGTCCCCCAGAAACAGGTAAAGTTGCCATTTACTTTATGTAGTCATTTAAAGTGCAGACCCAGTACACCCCATCTTACATGGAGTACTGGAAAGGGTTAATTCCTACTCCTTTTTTTCTGACCTCTTGGAGCTTTGATTTGCTCCCTTAACACTAAGACTTGGCTGGTGGCAGTGGTAGCTACCCTGTCGTTTCTACCGCGATTATAGTATATAAACGTGGTATTGTTTTAGGCTATTGTATTAGCCTCGAACTTAAACCGGCTTGACCAAATACTTTTTATTTTGGCTCCGGTCGGGTTTTAACACCATTTCTTTTTGTTAAAATCCTTCTTGTGTTTTACTTTGCGCGGCAAACCAGGTTTGCCTTCTTTGTTCGCCGACCTTTGGCGGGCTTCTGTTCAGAAGCCCTCCTTTGGCGTCTGGTTGTCTAGGTGGGCTGAATGTGAGGGATGGGTTTAGTCACCCCCTGCACAGGGTCTCCTTGGAGACCCAAGTCGCACTTTGTGTCGATTGGCTGAGGTGGTTGTCCGGGTTGGACAACCCCCCCTGTTGAGTGATAGACAGCCAGGCTGTGTGAATGGGGGATTTTGGCATAAAAGGCAGGACTCTTGGGCTGGAAGTCAGAGTCGCCACTGGAACTGCAAAGAACCGAAAAGAAGCGCAGAAGAAGATGGCTGCTGCAACTCCTCAGTCCCAGTTAAGCCCTGCTGCAGTCCTGAGCTATCTACCCTTCAAAGACAAGAGAAGATCCAGTCCGGAGTCTTCTTCCATTGAGCCTGGTGGGATCAACCAGCTCACCTTCCACAGCCAGAGGATCCTCTTCTTGGTCGAAATCGCTGAACACAGCTGTAGTGGTCCGGATAGCCACCTGAAGAGCCTCTCCTGTTTTAAAGGAGCATACCTTTTATTCACCGTTGCTTCGCTGCTGCTGGTCTCATCCCTGGGTAGTGCAGATCGCTCCAGACATCGTCCTCCTTGTCCCCACGACTGAAGCTCCAGGAACCGTGAGTCTGTAGGAACTACCAGGAACAACTGCCGTAGCACCAGCTTTTCTTCAAACGAATAAGGTACTGTGTCTGACTTCAAGGAATTGGGGTGAACCCTTTTTCCTCACCAAAGGCTTGTCCTGATCTTCCTTCCCTCTTATAACTTTTGCTTCCCTTTTTGACAATATCCAAGTACTCCTGGCAATCTCGAATCGTGAACTGTTCTAACCTTGTGATCCTCGACAACAGGACCCCTGTCCCATTTGACACTGGCGCAGGCCTATTGACTTTTATCTACGTTTTAGAAAGTATCCTCGGATTCTACCTGCGTTGACCAAAGTATTGCCTCTGATTTTTATCCCCTATTCTCTTGTGTTAATTCATGTGCTAAGTGTGTTTGACTTCGGTAACATTTCTTCTCGCGGGTACGCCTTTCTTTCTTAAGACCGAACTGTCATTACTGTCAAAAAGTGATCACGTATTAACCCACGGTAAAGTCTTTGTTTCACAACTCTGGTTTGTCAAATCCAATGTACTTACCTTGAATTGATCTGCACAAGGGGAATTGGTCGTGTGTAGTATATTTGAAGTGTGGTTTTAATTTAGTAGAAGTGAAGTGTTTGATGAACAGATGGTTTAAAAATAAATGTACTTATATTTTTTAACCAGAAACTTTGAGTCAGTGTTTGCTTGAGTCACAATAATTGTAGTCCTTTGTGTAATCTCTACTACTGCTCATTTGCTCTTGAGATAAGTCTGGCTGCTCAGCCACTGCTACCACTTTTTCTGTGTAGTACAGGCTTGTACCAAAGGTGATATTGTACTACCACTTGTAGTCTTAATTGTGTGTAGTGGTTCCTAAGGACACTGCACAGGATTCTGCCTAACATAGCCGAAGATGATTGTGGCTTGGAGAAAAGCAAAGCTGTGGCGAGCACCAAGGAGTGTGGCTGAGGGTGTGCTGACAGCAACAGTGGATCTGGCTCCATCTGCCTGAACTTGGCATCGAGGTGCCTGTTCGTAGGCTATGCTGAGTGGGGTTTAAGCCTTCTATTCTTGGCTAGCGCCACTACATCTTTGATGGTGATCCTGGGTCCTCCTCCTCGTCCGTGTCCTGCTGGTCTGGTGCAGCTGGAGGAGTGCTGGATGCCGGTGACTGCGGCGTCCTGACAGAGGCCGGTGGCTGTAGCTGAGGGGCCGCCAAGACCATTGGAGGTACAGGAGCTGGCAGAGGCAGCTGGGGCTGCACCATGGGTGGGTTGCTGGAACCACAGGCGGAGCGGCCGGGGGCACCGGCGGCAGAACTGGAGGGAGCATGTCCCTGATCACATCCCTGAGGATGATGCCCATTTGCAGAGACCTCATGAGGGTCATAACCTTTTCAAAAAACCTGTCTTCACAGGCCGATGGAGCGCTTGGAGGTGCGGGCATGGGCTGGGACCTGGGCGCACTCTGCCTTACTGCCTGCTGGGTGTATTTGCTCTGCGACGAAGCGCATTCTGTAGGCCACGTGCCCAGTGAAGACCAGTCCCACTGGAAACTCGTTCCCGTACTTGTTCCCCAAAGGGGGATGGTGTCGAGAGAGGCGCCATTTTCTCTGGCCCAGCGGCCGTTTCGTCAGGCTGCACGGCACATGCCTGTGTCGTGGTGCTTGCCGCACTGGGCCCGGCCTCTTCCAAGACTCTTGACGGTGGAGGTTGAGGCCTGCCCTGCACCTCAGGACAAGGCATGGTAGGCAGATTGCCCTCGGCTGTGTCGCCGGTAGTGCTACGTACAGGTGCCCCCTTAGACATTTGTCCAGTACTAGACATTTGTCCCTGTCGAGAACTGAATAGAGGATATCTATCAAGATGAGGAATCTGCGGGAGAAAAGCAATCCATTGAAAAGGTTCTCTTAAGCTAAAAGACTTGGGCCAGGGGGAACGACTCCCCTTCAAACAGCAGCGTGCCACTCGGGTTGTAATAAAGTTCCAAGTTCTTTTACCAGGAGGATGACTCCCTCCTCCTGGTACTTGTAGCAACAAACAGTTCCTTCTGAACCCAGGGGTAATGTCTCCTTTCCCCTGGTAGGGCCACAACACCTGGACTTGAAGTTCACATTTCTTACCCCAGGAGTATGTCTTCTTTCTCCTGGTACCAGTGAGTTTAACTGGCTCCAGAGGGTATAACTCCCCTCCCCTGGATGTTGTCTCACAGATTGCACAAAACCACGCCTGGCGTCTTCCTGTAAGTCCCCGATCCCTCTCCTTCTAATGGGGTATTTAATTTCCCTTCTGGCGTGAGGAATACCCCCTTGCATATTCCCCTTTTTCAGAATCGGTTCCCCAGGCCCTCCTTTTCCTGTTGGTCAGTGGGCTTCTCAGTGCCACTGCCTAGAGGGCGATTCCCTCGGTATTCTTGTCACTCGGATGTGGGTCCCAAACCCTGGCTTCTCTGACCTTTTCAGGGCTACTTCGTTTACTCGCCTGCCAAGTATAGCCTCTACGGAGTTGACTCCCAATATCAGTTTCACTTGGACTAAGTCCTTGTGCAGCCTTTGTACTCCTACCAGTTCCCGCGTTACACCAATTACCTTGGGTTGTTACAGGACGCTCCTCCGGTGATTCCTGGGGTTTTGTTTCTTTTTCAGTTGCGCAGCAGTTCCTTGTGTCCTCCTATCCTGCTCTGTGAACATCTCTCGCTTTCCCAGGGCAGGCGGAATAGGCGTTGTTGTCGGACCGTACGGTCCACCTCCCGGAGTTCGCCCCACCGTCTCCCAGTCTCCAGCCACTCTTCAGCTTTGCTCTACAGAACCGAGTGAAGAACTTTTATTGCCCGCCTCGCGGCGTCAAGCGACTTTCATTCCTGCAACAGCGTCTCTCGTGCCTTCTTCGAAATTCCTTGGCTGGATGGCGTCCCTTGTTGGGCGACGTGTTTTCATCTCAGAGTCCTTTGTCAGTTTGTTTTGGGTTTTCAACACCACACCTCCACGGAAGTCTATACTGTTCCTGTTCGTTCTCTAGGCCATTCGTCATAGCTCGCGGGAGCCACCTTTTCTCAGAACTTGCTGGGTTGGTAGTCTATGTGCTGGAGGATCTTTTTTGTGCCAGTACTTGAGTCAGTCACACTGATGGCATTGTTAGCTCTCTTCTTCATCTCAGTCTCTTTAGTAGAGTTAAAGAGAAAACTAGAATTAGCTAACTTATCTAGCTTATGTTTCTCAAAAGCTGCAGGTGTAACAGATTTAGGGACAAGGATAGGGCTACAGTCTAGTTTGTCACATTCAGCACCAATCTTATAGGCTTCAGGGTGGCAAGGGTGAAAGAGTAAGGTAGCTCCATCATAGGACTAATATCTTGAACCCAGGAAAGATTTGGTATGGGTGGCACCCTGTGGGGTTGTGGGTAAGATCTGGTTTGACTCTGATTCACGTCCTTGTCCCCAGGAGGGGAGTTCCTCCTGCATGCGACCACCCCTAAAGGGACGATCAGTTAGCGGCCCACCACCCTAGCTGCATGGAAAGGGACTCCCTCCTGGGGATAGGGGATAAGAGTAGGTGAATCATCATGGTGGACAAGGAATGTAGTGGCTCAAAAGGAGGCCCCATCAAGAATGTGAAGTAGAGCAAAGTCCCAAGCTGGAACCAGAAAAGGACTGGTGAAAAGGTGTTAGTTAAACCTTTCAAAAACGGAATCACAATGGGGATCATGAAGTAAGTGATACTCACCGGAGTGACTAACGCACTCCTAGTCCTCAGTCCCCTTTCCTCAATCCTGCATAGGCGTCTCTCGCTAGGGAAGGGAGCAGAACCCTTTTCACCAGAAAAAGAACACTTTCCCCTTAAATGTATACGTGAGAGGGGGCGCAGCCTTGAGAGCTCCCTTAACCCCACCTACCAGCGCCACACCTGAGTCCCCTTTGACGCATTGGCTGTATTAGATTGCTTAACAACCCTGCTCTTTTGGGGGGTGCGGGGTGGTGAGACGTATGGAGGAAAGGGGACTAAGGACTAGGAGTACGTTTGTCACTCCAGTGACTAACACTTAATTACTCCTACGTTCTGTCTCTTTCCTCCATCCTGCAATGGCGATTGCCACTGACTAGAAAGCCCTGAGGAGGAGAGTGGTTGTGCACTCGATGCAAACAAGTTATGCAGAAACGCCTACTAAAAGGCAGCATCAGCCCGAGTGCCGTTATCCAAACAGTAATGCTTGCAGATGGCCGATGGGGTGGCCCCTGTGGCTGCCCTGCTACTCACCTGCCATGGCACATGGCATTGAAAAGCCACCGCTGCTGCCTTGGCCCTGATTGCGTGAGCGTGCATGTCCCTTGGGCACTCCTTGTGCTGTGCCTTGTATGCCTCGTGGATGGCCACGACCATCCATCTGGCTATAGATGCCTTGGACGCTTGCTCGCCTTGTTTTGATCTTCCGAAGGTGACAAATAAAGCACCCGATCTGCAGAAGTCCTTACTCCTGGCCAGGTAGAACTTTAAAGCTTCTCTGACGTCCAGACAGTGGAACACCTTTTCCACCTCCTGCGCCGGATTAGGGAAGATAATGAGGAGCACAATCTCATTGCTGAGATGAAAAGAAAAGACGACTTTTGGGAAGACCTAGGATGAGTGTGAAGCACCACCTTGTCCTGATGAAACAGTGTATGGCTCCCTAGCCACTATGGTCTAAATCTTGCTGACTCTGCGAGCCAAGGTGATCACTACCAGGAACGCTGTCTTGAGAGTGACTAATTTGATATCCACTGTAGCCATCAGCTCAAAAGGTTTGTGCGCCAGGGCGCTGAGCACTATATGAAGGTCCCAGACTGGATGCGGGTGCCCGATTGGTGGGTACAGTCTTGTTAGCCCCCATAGATGTCTTTTCACCAATGGGTTGGATGACAAAAAAGAATACCTGCCCAAATTCCTGTATGCCCCTATGGCCACCCGGTATGTCGCACACATGTCCACCTGGACCACTGAACTAGCTAAATAAGCCGAGAATGATAGCACCTGGTTTAGTGTGCACATCAGTTGGTCCACTCAATTTTCTTGGGCCCAGAAGCAGAATCTGGTCCATTTGCTCCTTTGCTGCTTCCAAGTAGCCTGACTCCTGGATTCCTTTATGATTTCCAGGTTGTCCCGAGACAACTGGAGATACTGAAGCGTTACCTGCTCAAGGACCAAGCTGCTAGAGCTAGCATCTCTGGGGAGGGGTGGATCACTGCTCCCCCTTGCTGTACCAGGAGAGGGTCTGGCCCAAGAGGGAGGGGGAACTGGAGGTTGGTCCCACAACTGCAGCAGGTCTGAGAACCACAGCCTGGCTGGCCACCGTGGAGCTATTCGAATGAGACGCAGCTGGTGGGCTTCCCTGATCTTGCTGACGACCTTTGGAGAAAGGGGGTACAAGGGAACACGTAAGCCTACATTCCATTCCTTTGAATCTGCAGCATGTTCCCCATGGAGCCCTGGCCCCAGCCACCACAGTAGGTGAATCCATGGCACGTCCAGTTGCTCTCCATCGCAAACAGGTCTATGCTCGGGTGCCCCACCTGTTGAACATTTCTGTAAGGACCTTCTTGTTCAACTGCCACTCATAGTTTTTCGAGCCCAGCCGGATGAGGCTGTCTGCCTCTAGTTTCAACTCTCCCGGAAGGTGCACTGTCGAGATCCAGATGCCTTGCGCAAAGGCCCAGTCCCAAATGGCTATTGCCAGCCTGCACAGAGGCAGCAATCTGGTGCCCCCTGTTTGTTGAGGTAATATATGCAGGTAGAATTGTCCGTCTGAATGCACACTATTCTGCTCTTGATGATGGGAAGGAATACCCTGAGCGCAAGCCAGAAAGTCATCTTTTTCGACCAGTTGATATGGTTCTGCTGGTCATCCCTTGACCATAGACCATGCACCGCATGTACGCCCGCCAAGGGGTTGGCTTCCTACCTCCACCACTGGAGGTCCTGGTGCAGGTGTGCAGGTATGGCGATTGCTGCCACATGAGCTCCCAATTTCCAGATCCCAGGAGGCCAAAAAGGGTAGCTGTAGCCTCCTCATTCGTAGCCTTGTGTAGGGAACTGCCAGGAGACAGGCCGCCATTACGCCCAGTAGGTGCTGATACCACCATGTCGGGGTTACAGTCCTGCTGAGGAAGTGAGCCACAGTGGCCCGCATAGTTGTCACCATTTCCCTCGTGGGGAACACTACTTGCCTCTGCGTGTTCCACTGAAGACCCAAGAACACCAGTGTTTGTGTCAGTTGTAGCTGCGACTTCTGTAAGTTGACTGAGAACCCCAGCTCGTAGAGTGTGCTCATGAGCTTGCAAGCTGAATACATGACTTGCTCCGGAGACCCCGCTCGGACTAACCAGCCGTCGAGATATCGGTATACATGATGGCCCTCTGCCCGGAGTAGAGCCGCCACCGCATTCATAAGCCTTGTGAAGACCCTGGGCGCTATGGGTACGAGTAGATATGTGTCCTTCAGATCCAGGGAGCATGTCCAGTCTCCCCAACACAGCGTCTGTGCTATCAGAGCTGGTGTCACAATTTTGAGTTTCTGTAGAGGCAGGTACATGTTTAAGAAGGATGGATCTAGGACCACTCGAAGGCCAGCCTGGTCATTCTTCTGAAGAGCAAAGATGCAGGAATAAAATCCTAACCCCTGCTGGGGGATTGAAACCTGCTCTACCGCCTCACTCGCAATAAGCGAGAAAATCTCCGCTAGGAGTGATAGTGTCCCAATATGTGGGAGGGACAAGGAGGGGGAGATAGGAGAGGTAGCCGGAAGCCCCATGATATAACAGAAATCACCCAGGGGTCCGCAAACTGTGCCCTCCAAGCCTGACTGTGGAGAGCCAATCTGCCCCACGATAGAGGTGCTGTGGATCTGAAACATCACATCATTGCTTCATTGGTTCTGAGGCTGGCGCCTGGGAGAGGTACTGAAAGAATCCCTGATGAGATGACTTTTGGTGTTTACACCTGTGTTGGCTGGGAGACCAGTCCAGCTGCCTGGCCCGGTGTTCTTGGAAGCCCCAGGACCCGCCAAAGGTCCGGCTTTTGTCCGAACAAGACATAGCCAGTGATTTTGTCCAGCTCCTCGTCTATGGTGGAGTGGAACAAGTCGCCTCCGTCGAAAGGGAGATCCAAGATTCACTCTTGGACGTCAGGATTGAACCTGGTTGCTCTCAGCCATGCCGTTGTTCTCATGTCTGTGGTTACAAAGAAGGGCCTACTTGCTGTATCAATGTGGGCAACGGTAGTTTCCATTATGTCTTGCGTGGCCAACTTGGCTTCTGCCAGGCCGGCCTTAAAGGATGCCTGCTTGTGGGTAGGGAGGTGCAGGAGGATGTCAGCAATTTCCTGTCACAGCCTTTGGTTTGCCGCGACCAATATGGCACTGCTTTGGCTTGTCTGAGATGGAGACCCATGTTGGAATACACTTTCTTGCCATAGGCCTCCAAGACCGTCTCCCTGCCTAGGAGCGCGGAAGTAGACGTGCTTGCCAATTATGTCTGCAATTTGGCATACATTGACGCTCCCTCGCTGACAGTGGCTGAAGGAGAACCGATAAGAGAAGCGGGTCGCCCTCCACTTGCCTAAACTCTGCATCATTTTTTATCGGCTGTGTGGAGTAAGGTTTCAACCACCCCTTCTTAGCAAGGGCCTTCACAGCCTTCTGCAGTGGAATCCTGGATCTGAATTCTGGCCTGATGGTGAGGACGTCCACCAAGACCCCAGTCTCTGGCTGTTCCTTTTGTGGCTGGGGGATGCCGAGGTACTCCGCCAGGCCGGCGATTCTGTTGTGGAATACCCTTGACGATAAAGGTGTGCCCTGCTCCTCATCTTCGCTGTCCTGCTGATCCTGTGTCGATAGGGACCACTGGGTCAACCGGCGTACAATTGTGTGCCGGCAGTGACCTCGATAGTGTTGGCGTTGCTGTTCGGAGATGCGGTGACACAGTATCGCACGGCAGAGGGTCCTTTCCTCAGAGGTGGATGTGGAGGCTGACTGTGTCTGGAAAGCTGCAGAGCGTGGAACACATTGCATCACGAGGAATTAAGGTGTTAAGCTGCTAGGGAGGATTACACCATACGTGTGGCAGCTGTAGCATTGTAAATTTGGTGTGGGGCCCGACAGCTGGACCTGACACACCAGACGTTTGCTGGTGCCAGGCAACAGAGACCTGGCGGGTGAAACGCACTAGAGTAGCAGCTCCCCTCATCAGCTGCAAAGGAGGTTGCAGCGACCGGTAACTGGCGAGTTGCGAGCGCTGGTTCCCCACGTGCTCTTTCTCCGCGTCGGGGAAGTGGGCCGGCGCTGGGGCATTCAGGGAGCCTGATTATACAAAACAAAGGGAGTTTTGTTTGTGCACCACAATTCACTTTGCTTTATTGCCTTACTGTGTCACACAAAGACAGAGGGGTCGCACATAAGTCTTGTGTGTCTATGAACATAAGAGGGTGCTTTATCTCCGGCTCACAAGAAGTACCTTCCCCACTGAATTGTTAGTGCATTGTTTATACGTACCAGACTGGTGGCTGCAGAATTATATTCTTTGAGCCAGTCTGTGCAAACTGAGGAAAGGAGGAAGGAGCATAGTACTGTATAGTCTTCTAAGGACTTTGCCGTTTGCTGCTTGGAGGGGGTTTGCTGGCTGCAGCAGAGTGTTTGGCCCCACTCCATCCTTTCCTGGAAATGGGGGATGAACGGACCATTGCAGAAGTGGAACAGCTAAATGATCATCATACTGGTGGCGAGGAACTACTGACAGAGAGCTCGGAACCCGCCGAGAGATTGGGAGTACAGGACAGTAACAAATAAACCTCTAAGGAAGTGGGTGAAGCTGGTGAGGGACTGACCCCCAACCTGACTCAAACACTGTGGCGAATAAATATATGTGTCGAGATCAACGCTACGACCGCCTCATCGATAAACACTTTACAAATTGACACGGATCCAGATGAATCTAACAAATCTGAGTGTGAATAGGCAAATCAGCCCTGGAATAACCCAAAGCAAACTCATAAACGCACAGAGGAACTCTGCGGAAATGTGACAACTGTATTTGAGAGAGGGGACAAAGAGAACGAGGGCCTGGGGAGTCCTTCAGACGAGTTGTGCCTGTCTTGCTCCTCACCTCCGAAAGTGTATAAATTTGGAAAGAGAAATAACAGGTCTCTATCACCTTTAAAGACCCCTCCCATATTAAGAACAGGTCAGTTTGGAGACCGACTACATTAACTTCAGACATGCTAACCTCTCGAAAAAAGGTTTTTCTTCCGGAAATCAGAGGCTGCTATAAATCTTAATCTAAATCAAGATCAAGCACGATCGGGGTAACACACTGTATCCACAAATGAGGGAAAAATCCCTAACAGTTCTTTGACAAGCTTGGAGACATTACCTGCACCAACAGCCACATTGAGGACCAGCAGGGCAAGTCAGGTGAAGACCTCAACTCCTCGCCAACCACTTATGGAAGGAAGTGGCCCCATCAAAAAGCCGGCAAGTGCAAACAAATATAAGCAATCCGTGCTGGAGACAGAAAAAACGTGATGGAGTCTTGCCTTTGTCAGATGAGGATATATTAACCCCAATGGAACTCACAAAAGCGGATAAATTCTGCAAAAAAATGTGTCTGTCGATCCCGAGCTAATTGCAGCTTTGACTATAACTTTAACTCTGTATATAAAACTACACGAAACCCTCAAAGATCAAATAAAAGATCAGTCAACCTTACTAGCTATGCTGCACTCTGAGGTAATTTTCATTCAGGGCTTTGTGACAGCTATTCAGTCAAATCTTGATAAAAATGACGAACAAATTACTAACATTCTGCACACGATGATAAATCCCATAATAGAAGATGAGAACAAACGGAGATCAGAAGATGCAAAAGCTAACCAACCATCCAAAACCTCTGGACACAACCAAGGTACGGGCTTACCTTTGATGACAGACGCATCAGTCCAGACTCCCATGCCAACGCTAGCTGAATCAGCAAATATATCGGATTCAGCTAGGGAAGTACCTATACCAAATAAAGGAAGGGCAGAGATAACAAGCACCAACAGGAAAAGTGAGATTTCTGTGGAGGACCAAGAAAGCTTAGACAAAGGTCCTTCTAACAAAAAAAGATATGGGATTTTTTCCAAATTGACCATGATGGAACAAAAATTAAACTCTCCTAATACTAAACGAGATCTCCTTAAGGCGAAAGTAATTAAACTAAAGAAACAGCAAGATACTATTCAGGAAGGAATCACAGACTCCTTGAATAGGATTAAGAACAGTGAAAAAGCTTTGCACTTTGTTAAAAGTTTGGAGACATCTGGCCGAAAGACAAAAACAAAGGCAGCTGGGAGTGGTCCGCCTACACCCACACTAGCCCAAGCAGAAGATGGAAAGGAAAGGGAGCATGAGGTGGCACAAAACAACGCTGACAATGAAGATCAAATTGAATCGCTTATGAACTTCTCTACACATTCAATTACGGACGAAGACGATTCTGAAACCGAGAAGGAAAATAACAGTCCACGTCAATGCTGAAATGAACAACAAAATGACAACACGTTTAGTGACGAAGAGCTGGGTCCCGATACTTCATTAAGGGAAGCATCACCGCAAAGAGTGATTGCCTTGTCTAAACCACAAAATACTGTTCAGAAGTTATGCCAGCGCTGCTTGGCAAGGTCGAGACCTCAGAAAGTAAACAGAGTGGAAGCTAAAACTGATGTGCTCCGCACAGAGAAAACAGTGACATTCAAACCACTAACAGTTGTGAAAGTAATTCACAAGGGAACATCCCAGAAGAAAGAGGTTGATACAAGAGACAAGTATATATGGAGTAAGACTCAGAGGATGAGGATAAATCTTCAAAATTGATTCCTCTTAAACTGAAATAAAGTGCGGCAGCGTTCTAAACGATGCATGAAAAAAGAGACATCATTCATAAACAATCTAAGATAATTAGGAAAGAGGATCAAGTCTCGCATAGAGAAGGATATCTGGCTAAAGGAAGCAACTCAGACATAAAAAATAAGGATAACATCACTTACCGCCTTTTGCTAGAGAGCTCCTTATGAGAAAAAAACAACTTGGTGCTAAATTGTGCCAACCTGTTACGTTTGTTGCATTGTATCCCTTCATTGAACCACATTGAAACAACAGACTTTCATTTGATTGAATTTCCAGAGGACGAAAGACTAGAGAAAGTAGACATTTAAGTTGCCTCCAGGGGAAAAAAGAACATCATGAATGCAGCTGCAAAACGACTTACCATGGGCTTCAAAATAACAGAGTATGACAAGGATGATCAAACTAAACTTAGGTCCGACAACAAACAAGAAGATGGTTCTAGGCCTTGGATAGATGATAGGCGTCAATACGTAGAGGTAGACACTTATTTTGAACAAAAGGAAGCTCGGGATAGAGCCCTGGAACTGATGGAAAGAAGTGTGAAAATAACAGTGAAAAATAAAGAAAAGATCCAAAATGCATCCAAAAGAAGTACCCTAGGGAAGAAGGTGAACTCCAATTAAGATTGATCTTGGTTGGCGGGGGCGTTCGCGGATGAGAAATCTAACTTATAGCCAGTACCGAATAGGGGTAGCGATTTTGGAAAGAATCAAACCCAGAAGATTCGACTAGCCTCTTGGAAAACAAGAGGTTTTTCACATATTTTAGTCCAGGGGATCTTCAGTTTGAGAAATTTTAAATAATATGTCTACAAGAGACGTGGCTGCGAGAGAGGGATTTGATGTGTACAGCAATCAGGCCGTAAAGGGTCCAAAGGGCCGTTCAACGGCGGGACTGTTAACGGCCATAAAGAATGTGACCAAAAGTCTGGTCAAAGAATTCAGACCTTCGCCATCGATCCACAGATTACTAATTGACACAAACGCAACTAACGCTAACCATTTGAAGACCCTCTTACTTCTTAATCTCTATTTAAACTCCACAGAGCGTATAGAGGATGACTTTGTTAAATTGGTAGTCAACATCATGGATGAGGCAAGTGAACCAAGACCAGGCTTAGAGTTGCTGATCTTTGGAGACCTAAACAGCCACTGTTTTGACAAAGAATCCCAAGATATACTAAACCAATCTGCAAATCTGTCGCCTCAGGTCGTGAGGGGTTTCTTTTGGAGACATGAAATGGAGGAGAGACATATCTATATGGGTAATGGACGTTTGGCTGGCGATGTACCAGCTAAACCTACATGGAGAAGAGGGGAAGATCATCAAATTCTGGACTACTTATTTGCTTCAGAAGATCTAATCAAGAATTTGTCTGATTTTAGGGTCACAGAAACAGACGTGAGTGACCATGATATCATGACTGTGAGTTTGCGAAAACTGGTCATATAAAGACTTAAACGATGATGGACTAGATATATGTGCACAGCAGGGGAGAAACGGACTGCGAATGAATACAGGAATCCATCATTATTCTTGTACAGATTACATCTACCAGAATTTTAAGCCTACCGACACAGGAACATCGAAAGGAAGTTTTACCAAAGCTCACGTCTTCAACGTGGAGATGAGGAAAAAAAAAGATCCTGAAAAGAGAGCTGCTTCAGGCTAACAAAAAAAACCAAGGTCTCTTGATCATTAAAAAATTGAAAGAATGGAAAAACTGGATAAAAGGCCATAAATGACTTCTATTCCAATGTGATGCAGAAGAGATGTTGCGATTAGTCGCAAATAAAAACACTGCAGAAATCTGGAGGACAATAAATGCCTTAAAGGCACCTCAAGAATATTTGGTAACTAACAGAGTAACGTCCTATGGTTGGCGAAAGCATTTTGAGGAATTGTATAACTCAGACGATTGGATGGAAAAGAATGTACATTTATCGACCCATAATTGGTCATTCTCAACTGAAAAAGATGAAATTAAATCTTTGATCCTTTTAGCCAATAATTCAAGGGCCCCCGGCCCTGATGGCCTCACCAACTTGACACTAAAAGAGGATCCTGAAGGCTAGGCAGATACCATGTTTGAACTGTTTATGGAAATAACATTAAAAAAAGACCATCCCTACATCATGGACCTCCGCCACCATTGTGCCCATTTTCAAGAAGGGCGATAGGTCAGAACCCACTAATTATAGACCTATCGCCCTCTAAGATGTAACAGGAAAGATCTTTGGCGCATTGATTCTTAAAGCATTTAATACATGGAGGAAAATCACAGCCCATTTTGATAAATGGCAAGCCGGTTTTGAGAAATGTATTGGAACGGCACTGAACCTCTTATTGATTAACTATATGAAATCCATAGTAAAAAAGAAACCAGGAAGAAGGCTATACCTAGCATCTATAGACTGTCATGATGCCTACCCCCAGAGCACCAGGCCAGGCCCAGCACCCCCGGGAGCAGGCATCACGCCCCCGGGTAAAAGCCCAGCAGCCCTTTATAGGGGCTCTTTGGACTCTGTCCTGGCGCCGTTGGCGCCAGGCTCATATTGGACATCAGTCCTGGCGCCATAAGCGCCAGGCTCATAAGGGGAAGTGTTTGGTGCACTTACCTGAAGCAGACCATGCTGCACACTCACCTGATGCAGACCATGCTGCATGAAGAACCAAGCCAAATGAGGCTTAGGAGGAACTATTTTTCTGATGGAACTATTTTGTTACTTGGGTGGGGCTGTGGAAGAATACTCACCTGGAACTTCTTCCAAAGCTATTTAAGCCACGCCCGGACAGCCACACGTGCTTCGCGTTGTTCTGCATCCCAGCAGCTGAACGCTCACCGTGTCTGCTCCTGCACCTGGACCTGGACTCCAGCCACGCCCGCCTCGAACCTGGAACACCTGTAAGGGAATAAGAGAAGAGAAAGGTGAAAACCAAGAACTTATTCAACCTTCTTACCTGCATCCGGAATCTTCACGCCAGCATTCCTGAAGGAAGACTTCCATTTAAAAGCACCGCGTTGCTCGCTGCAGCGCCGCGCTTCACTCACCTGTTCCCGAGACGCCGCCCGGCTCCATCGCGGCTCTCAGCACCGGTCGCCACATCTCTGCACCTAGGGGAGAGAAGAAGAGACAAAAGGTGAGCAAGGGAACACAAGAGGAAAGCCGAATTTTCAGCCATATTACTTACTGGCTTTTCTTGGTGAACCCATTCCACATCTCGGGTCAGCGCTGCATCTTTGGCAGGTACTGCACCCCGGCCCCTATGGGGAAAGGACATTTTTAGCCATATTACTTACTGGCTTTTCTTGGTGAATCATTCCACATCTCGGGTCGGCGACGCATCTTTGGCAGGTACCGCACCCCGGCCCCTATGGGGAAAGGACAAAAGACATTACTGGGGAATTATAAAGACATTTAGAGGGGCCGCCCTCATCACTACTCACCTGATTTTACCACCGGAAATTTAACCCCTCAACGCATCGCCTTTGTTCTGCACCTGAAATAAAGGACAGAAAAGACAACATAAAAGGAGGCTCACACTTGAACTTTTGCATCTTCATACTTACGGCGTATTGCTCAGAAAAGTCAAGTGGATGTGCCAGCGCTATTCTGAAAACCAGTGAAGTAACTGGACGAACGCGCGCCCCTGCACCAGAAGCAGGATGGAGAGTTCATCCTTCCAAACCATAAGGTGAGCTTAAACCGGGGGTTTTGTAGGAATCAGAGAGGAACGAAGGAGGGGAAGGGGGGAGCAAGCACACTATTCGGCAGACTGTTAATCCCCTTTCTCATCTGCAGAAGGATAATCCTACGGGCCCGACAAGCAAGATTTGGGGTCCTGTTCAATCGGTGGTCCGAATTCTGTGCATCACGCTTGAAGAGGCCACAGCAACCCAGACCAGAGCCTCCATGGGAGCCAGGTGAGCGTTACATAGACCTTGCTCAAGCCTTTGACCTGGTAGAAAGACCTAAACTATGGGAGAACAAGTTGCTTTCTTACCTGGTAACGTTCTTTCGATGGGATGGTCCGACGACGTATTCCATATCTATGACAGGTAATGTCCACAGCTGTGCTGCTTCGGAAAATCTTTGGAGTCTGCGTCCTGCGTCGATGACGTCGATGCGCCGTCCCCGAGGACCTCCTCCGACGGCCGATGTCACCCGATGTGATAAGTAGGACGTACAACGCCCATAGCCTCAGTTATAGTTTTTTCCCAGAACGTGTGCCACCAGTTTTCTGCCAGTCAGACACACAAGGCCTTGCGGAACGCAAGCTGCAATCACAAAAGAAATTCTGCAGCTGGGAAGGCAGGGAGGGAGCGATATGGAATACGTCGTCGGATCATCCCATCGAAAGAACGTTACCAGGTAAGAAAGTAACTTGTTCTTCGAGGGTATGGGATCCTCTGACGTATTCCATATCTATGACAGACTCCCAAAGCAGTACCAAGAAAGGAGGTTGCAAAGAATTTAGAATACAAAATTAGCATGTCCAATCAAATTGCAGAATAGAGAACTGCCTTGCCAAAGGCCCGATCTTGCCCTTTGATGGAATCAAGGGAATAGTGACGTACAAAAGTATGTACTGAAGCCCAGGTGGCTGCATCACAGATGTGACGAATAGGAACTCCCCTCTGCAGGGCAGTAGAATCAGTCACTCCTCTGGTAGAATGGGCCTGCAAGCCAGCCGGAGGGTCCTTCTTACCCACCAAGCGTTAACACTCGAGATAGCTAAAATAATCCAGCGAGACAAAGTCTGTTTCGTCACAGCTTGTCCCAAACGCTTTCCAGCGTAACCAATGAAAAGTTGCTCGTCCACTCTGACCCGGGACATGCGCGAAATATAAAAGCTCAACGCTCTCCGAGGATCAAGCCTGTGGAGCCTCTCCTCTTCCTTAGCAGGATGTGGAGGAGGATAGAACGCCGGAAGAACAACCTTCTGGCTCAAATGAAATTCCGAAACCACCTTCGGAAGAAAAGAAGGACGAACTCTAAGGACAACCCTGTCCTTGTGAAACACAGTGAAGGATGGCTTAACTCAAAGTGCCTGTAACTCACTCACTCTGCGAGCGGAAGTAACCGCAACCAAAAACACAGTTTTCAGAGTTAACAGCCTCAAGGGGCAAGAATGTAAAGGCTCAAACGGAGCACCCATAAGAAACTTAAGAACAAGGTTCAAATCCCAGCCTGGCACCAGAAAAGGTGACGGAGGGAACACATTAGTGAGCACTTTCAGAAACTGCAAAATTAAAGGAATTTTAAAATAGGAACACTTCAGACGAGCGCTTAAATATGGACAGCGCCGCCAGGTAACATTTAATGGTCCCCACTTGCAAGCCCCTGTGGGCCAAAGAAAGCAAAAAAGCCAGAACCATGGGAATGTCACATTCAAAAGGATCCACATTCTGAACTCTGCACCAGTCGCAGAACTTTCACCAACAGCAACGGTACAAAGACTTAGTTGCCGGCCGCCTGGCCGAGAGCAACACCTCCATCACGTCTTCAGGGAGGTCCCAATCCTTATACCTCAACCTTTCAGAAGCCAAGCGTGAAGTTTGAGGGATCTGACCTCTGGATGGAGAACCTGACCCCCCCCTCCCGTGAGAGCA
Source organism: Ambystoma mexicanum (assembly GCF_040938575.1). Lineage (NCBI taxonomy): Eukaryota > Metazoa > Chordata > Amphibia > Caudata > Ambystomatidae > Ambystoma > Ambystoma mexicanum. The sequence continues at coordinate 394,108,718 of NC_090928.1, read as the reverse complement.
GATCGTCTCGGTAGGGAAGACGACATGGAGGGCAGATGGACAAGTCTAGAAAGTCCGGGTACCACGTCCTCCGGGCCCACGCCGGAGCAATGAGGATCATCTGGGAACCGAACCTCCGTAGCACTTGCGGGATGACGGGGACCGGAGGAAACGCGTACAGCAGTGGGAATGACCACTCCACCACGAACGCGTCTCCTAAGGCTCCTTTTGGAGGAAATTCCCACAAGCAAAACCTTTCGCACTTCCGGTTGACACTGGAGGCGAAGAGATCCACTTGAGGGGTCCCCCAAAGGGCGAAGATCTCCAGGAGAATCTCCTGAGCCAGCTCCCACTCGTGAGAGATCATGCTCTGCCTGCTCAGAGCGTCCGCCGTCTCGTTGTCGTCTCCGGCCAGATGAACTGCCGAGATCGAAACTTCCTGCTGGATGGCCCAGAACTCAAGCTGCATCGCCTCCCTGCACAGCGGAAGTGACCCTGCCCCCCCACTTTTTGTTGAGGTAGTGCATGGCCACCGTGTTGTCCGTTAGAATCAGGACACTCTTTCCGCGCACAGTCGGCAGAAAAGCCTTCAGGGCTAGCCTGACGGCCCTCAGCTCCAACAGATTGATATGGAGTCTGGACTCCGATGGAGACCAACGACCACTGACTGTCAACTCGTTGGCATGAGCTCCCCATCCCGTGAGGGATGCGTCCGTCGCGATCGTCACCTCTGGCCAGGGCAGCCAAAATGGGGCCCCCTTCATCAGATTGCCCTCGACGGCCCACCACAGAAGGTCCCGGGCTACCGAAGGCGGCACCTGAACAGGGTCCGACAGCCTGCCGGAGGCCTGAGACCACTGGAGCTTGAGTGCCCACTGCAAAGATCTCATCCGCAGACGAGCCTCTGGCACCAGAAGAATGCAGGATGCCATGAGGCCGAGCAGTCTCAAGAATTCGGATGCTGGGAGATTCTGGGCAAGCTGAAACTTGTGCACCATCTGCTGAATGTGAAGAGCCCTCACCTGAGGAGGAAAACACTGCCCCAGGGACGTGTCGAGCACTGATCCGATGTATTGGAGCCGCTGCGCTGGTGTCAAATGGGACTTCTTTAAATTGAGGGAGAAGCCCAGCCTGTGAAGGGAGTGGCAGGTGACGGACAGATGATCCAGGACTTGCTCGGGAGAGCTCCCCCTGATCAACCAATCGTCCAGGTAGGGGTAGACGTGAATCCCCCTTTCCTGAGATGCGCTGCCACCACCACCATGAGCTTGGTGAAAACCCTTGGGGCGGAGGTCAATCCAAACAGCAGGACCCGAAACTGAAAGTGCGAGTCGCCAACCGCGAACCTCAGGTACTTCTTGTGCTTGGGATGGATCGGCACATGGAAGTAACCATCCTTGAGGTCGAGAGACACCAACCAGTCCTGAAGTTGCAGGGCCTGGAGGACTTGAGAAAGAGTCACCATCTTGAACTTGTCCTTCCTGAGGAGTTTGTTCAAACCGCGCAAGTCCATGATGGGTCACAATCCCCCGTCTTTCTTTGAAATAAAAAAATAAGGGGAATACCATCCCTTGTTCCTCTCCGCTACAGGCACCAGTTCTATGGCGCCTTTTTCCAGCAGGGCTTGAATTTCCTGAGCAAGGAGCGGATCCGGACACTTCAAAGAGAGGTTTCCCTGGTGGATTGTCGTGAGGCCTCTGTCGAAAAGGAAGACAGTAGCCGTGGGTTATGATCTCCAGAACCCACACATCCGAAGTAATGGCTTGCCACTCTACAAAATGCTGCGCCAGCCTTCCCCCAACCAGCGAACCATGGGACCTGGCCTCATGACTGAGTGGTAGCGGCTGCGGCGTTGCCTGAGGGCAAAGAGGCAACTGCCCGAGCGGCCTTGGCACCTCGAGTACCTTTGGTTCCACCTCTGGCACTCTTACGACGGCCTCTTTGACTGCTAGCTCCCCTCGCTTTACTGAAGGACGAGTAATAGCGAAAGGAGCCTCCCCTCCATTGCTGTCCCCTAGGACGAAAAAGCGGAGGTTGGCGAACTGCAGCGCCCAACGACTTCGCTGCAGCTTTGGAGGTCTGCAACCTCTCAAGGCTCTCGTCAGCCTTGCTGCCAAAAAGGTGTTCACCGTCAAAAGGCATGTTGAGGAGCCGGGACTGCACATCAGGAGCGAACCCAGACTTCCGCAACCACGCAAACCTGCGCATTACGGTGCTCGCCGCCATGGACCCGCTGACACAATCCGCCAAGTCCAAACCCGACTGAATGGCCTCACACATAGCATCCTTGCCATCCTGAACCATAGCAAGGAAACCATCCCGTTTGTCCCCTTCGGGAATATGATCAGCCGCTAATTCAACACAGTTCCACAGAGTGTGTGAGAAACGAGACAAGGCACATATGGAGTTGGCCGCCTGAAGCGCCATACCCCCCGAAGAAAACACTTTCTTCGCCCAGCCGTCAAAACGTTTGTCGTCCCTATCCGGAGGGATGGTAGGATACGACGCTTGCACTACCAAACTCTCTGGGGTGGGGTGCCTAGACAAGTAGCAGGGGTCGCTACTGGCTTGACGGTATTTTCGCGACAAAGACTTGCCCACTGCCGGGAGACTCTCCGGAGCAGTCCAAGCCGCCGCCACCTTTCTCTGCAGAGCCATATGAAAAGGCAAAACCGTGTCAGTGGGTGGACCGAGATCAAGGATGTCCGTGAGATCATCCTGAACGAACTCCCCTGGGGGAGCTGACCAACCCAAGTACTCGGTAACCCGAGACATAAGGCGCCGATATGAAGAATCGGCATGAGTGCCAGGCTCCGGCCGACAAAACTCCACCTCCGGAGAGGTGTCCAGTCCACTGGCATCATGCAGCGACTGCCTCAGGTCATCAAAACTGGCTATGGCCCGAGATAAGGTCATCTGGAACTGAAACCAGAACCAGGCTGCCATCAGAGCCTTCATCACCCTCTGAAATGTACTCCAGGCGGGGAGAGGAAGACCTCTGTAGACCAAAGCAGTGCCGGACCTTAGCCATAGCCTTTCTAGGGGCAAACCCCGTGCCACGGGCCCCCTCCGACACCACCGCCTCGAAAGGCCTTGAGGGCGGCGAACGAGTCGGCGCCGGCGTCGACAGAAAAGGCGTCGAGGGCGGCGAACGAGTCGGCGCCGACAGAAAAGGCGTCGACATCGAGCGAATCGGCATCAACGTCAGCTGCAGCGCCGCCAGCATCGGCGGCGTCGACACAGTCCTTGAAGCTGGAGCTCCGAGCGTGTCTCTCGACAACCTAGGCGCCGCCGATGGCGTCGACGACCCCCTCGGAGGCGGAGCCTCGAGAGAAATCGTCTTCTTCGAAGACGCCACAGGATCACACGGTCTCGGTTGGCACCGGTCTCGAGCGCGTCGAGGACCGGGACCTGGCACGGGCATGGCGAGAACGGCTACCCTTGTCTGAGTGGGACCTCTCCCGCGAGCCGTGCCGACCACTCGAGCTCGAAGGCGTACGAGCAGTGTTTCTCGACCGGTGCCAACCGACCCCCCTCGGAGGCGCGGACGGACTGATGCCCTGCGATTCCAGAATCGCTAGCATCTGCTTCCCGAAGGAAGCCCATTCCTCCGGTGTCGCTTGCATGGAGGGATAAGCGACCCGCCGACGGGCGGAGTCCTCGGAAGAGGACAGGGAAGGCGACCTATGCCGGCACTTCCTGGAATGCCTCGAAGAGGCGGAGGCGTGGCGAGACCGACTCCTGGAAGGAGACCCACTGGACTTCCGACGATGACGCGGAGAGTCGCCCCTCGAGTCATCCGTCGAAAGCCCCGCAGACCTCGACTTCCGGGGCATAGACACCCGGCCTACCGACAGCTTCTTCTTGCGTTTCCGCAAGGCCTTTGCCGTGAGCGACTGGCAGTCAACACAGTTGTCTGTATCGTGGGCCTCCCCGAGGCACCAGAGGCAGGCGTCGTGCGAGTCCGTGACCGACATCTTGGACCCACAGTCCCCGCAGTTCTTGAAGCCCGGACGCGGGGCTGAAGATGAGAAAGACATTGCCACGAACAGGTCTTCACAACAAACCGAACAGGCTCAACTAACCGAGAATTGAAAACAGCAAACTCCAACGAGTCGAGGCGTACCGAGATTCACGAAGCGAACACGTTCGCGGAAAGAACGGAACTGAGGCTATGGGCGTTGTGCGTCCTACTTATCACATCGGGTGATGTCGGCCGTCGGAGGAGGTCCTCGAGGACGGCGCATCGACGTCATCGACGCAGGACGCAGACGCCAAAGATTTTTTTACGAAGCAGCACAGCTGTGGACATTACCTGTCATAGATATGGAATACGTCGGAGGACCCAATCCCCTCGAAGCTGAAGTTATGGAATTGTCCAAAAGATCTGAGAGAGGCATTAATGAGCCTGCATATGAATACGACCTTAAGAGTACGTCTCAATAAAAAAGGGCAATTGTCAGACCCAATAAGAACGACGATTGGGCTAAAGCAGGGGTGTACATTGACCCAAACAATTTTTAATCAGTTCATTTCGGATATCCAACTCGCCTATGAAAACATCAGAATGTTTCCACCTAGATTGGTGGGGGAAGCCGTTGGCCATCTGCTATATGCAGAGAACCTTATTTTACTTGACCAGACAATTGGCCTGCAGAGGCCATTAGATGCAACTGTAAAATATCTGGACGAAAATGGCTTGAAATGAATGCATCGAAATTAAAGATCCTGACTCTTGGAGGGAAAATTGCCCACAAAACCTCCACTAAACATAGTTGGTACCTCAAGGGTGAAAAAATTGCAGAGGTTTCCAGTCTGGTCTATTTGGGAGTAAACATTAACAAAAGTATTGTGGAGGCTCCCCAGGAAGCAAGGTTGAGAGCGAAAATGAGAAGTCTGACGTCTCAAGGGAGAATAATCAAAAATAAATATTGTAAATTCACATTAAAACCGGTGATAGATTTCTATGAGATGAAGGTAGTGGCAATCAACACATATGGGTCAGAATCTTCGCTCTTGTTCCCCAAAGACCTCTGGCCAAAACTTGAAGTGGCCTATTGAGGCAGGTTTTGAGGCTTCCATCAGTGATCCCTGTAGAACCGATCCGTGAAGAACTGGGCCTGATGTCATTATACGCCACTGTTCAATGGAAAAAGATGGGTTTTTTCCGTAAATGTCTGTTGGACGATTTGGAAGGTGGATTCACAGTACTGAATAGAGCAGTGCAAGTTGACTCCGAGCAAGCGCTCAATAATTGGCGAGCCTCTTGTTTGAGTACTCTTGCTGATTTAAGTACATGTGAGGAAACGCTACAAACTCAACAGTTGAAAATAAAAATAAGGTTCCTGGATCTGGTCTGGATCTCTACAAGAAATAAGGTCAGAAGCTACATGGACTTAAAGACCCAGCCCAGCAAGCGCGAGGTGAATAGCAGCAATATTTGATAAAACTGTCCCTGCTACCGTAGAAGACAAGATTTTATGAGATTTCGAATCTGTGGCAAACAAAAGAACTTTTGGAAGCACAAAAAGAAATATAGTTGCAGATTGTGCAAAGAGGACAAAGAGACTCTCTTGCATCTGAACATGACATGCCCTATATCAAACCATATAACAAGCAAATGGATCAACACATTTTTTAAGCTATTTACAACAAGAACAACTAAGGACTGGTGGGCTGAGTTATCGGGAAATAGTATTTCTCCAACACTTGCCCTGTTAGCATATTTGAAAGAAATATTCCTAAAGCTAGATGGAATGGATGTCATATCTTGAGCGAATACAGTTAATTAGTGCCCTTGTTAAGGAGAGTATGGAGAAAGGTTTAATAATTGAGACACATAGCATCTAGATTTTGATTGCTTGTATGTTCGTTTGTTGTATTTTGTAACCTGTCTTCTATTTTTCTTTTCCCCTTTACCTCTTTTTGTGCTTCCATTGCAAATTGATTCAATTTTCATTTTAACATTTCTTTTTAGTCAAAGTGTGATATTCGCTCTGCTTTTATCAATTGGTATCTTCTTGATTAGCATTGGAGAGACTTTTTATGATTAATTCTTTTTTCATGTATGATTCCATTTTTGCTTAAGGTTCTGATTGTTTTAAAACCAAATGCAAATAAGAAAAATACAAAAAATACAAAAGAATTGTGTGCCGGCAGTTGTGAGGGTGTTGTAGATGGAGGCAGGGCTGTAGCGACAGGTGCCACCGGTGTCATGGGTTGCGGAAACGGCATGGGTTGGACCGACACCGGCTGCTGAGGTAGCATGGGGGGACATCATGTCCTGTATGATGCCCTTAAGAATGTTTCCCATCTGTGTGGACTGCATGAGCATTAAGAATTTATCAAAGAAATGCTCCTCGCAAGGTGGCTGGGTGTGCTCCTGCACCAGAGCCTGCTGTGGTGACATAAACCCCTGCTGCCTGCCCACGCTGTGTGAGATTGATGCTTCCGTGTAGCATGTTTGTCCTGTGATGTTTGGGTAAGTTGTGCACCAAGTGCCCCGAGTCATAGGCATCCCTTCTGACCTTGCATTGGGGTTCCCGCCTTGTAGGCTCGCCGGATGGGTGGGTTTTTGGTCTGGTCGCCAAATTGTCTGCGTGCGCCGCCCTTTTGTCTTTGCCTTCTGCACATGGGCCTGGGTTCAGCCTGTTTGCTTATATGCGCAGGCTCTGCCCCTCCCTGTACCTCAGGTGTACGCCCGTTCGGATGTTGGCCCTTGGCAGGGTTAAGGGGGCACATGCTCCCAAGGCCGAGCCCCCACACGCATATACATTGAAAGGGAAAGTGTTATTTTTCTGGTGAAAAAGGTTCAGGTACCGTCCCTTTGTGAGGGACGGCCATGCAGGATGGAAGAAAGGGGACAGGACGTAGGAGTATTAACCTTGTTCAGGCATGCGCTTGAAGATTGAAAGTGCAGCAAGGTACCCTTTAACGGTAGCACCTGAAAACCCCTGTTGGGCCACCTGTTGGGCCACGTGGAGCAAGAAAGAAAGGACCATAGGTGTATTACGTGAAATAGGATCTATATTCTTCGTTCTACATCAGCTACAAAATCTATTCGAACACCAGCAGTATAGAGCTTTTGTTGCTGTCTTCTAGCTGAAAGAAACACCTCCATAACGTCTTCTGGGAGGTCCCAGCCTTTGTACCTTAGCCTTTCAGAAACTAGGCATGCAGGTTCAACATCCTGATTCCTGGGTGGAGAAGATGACTCCTACTTCCTGCGTGAGCAGATACAAGCTCTGGGGGCTAAAATGAAGGGCAGATGAAATATCCAGAAGGTCTGGGTACCATGTCCTCCTGGACCAATCCGGAGCAATAGGGATCATGGGTTTCCCGAACTTCCTCAACCTCCCTAAGACTTGAGGGATGAGTGGTACTGGTGGGAATGCGTAAATGAGCACAAAAATCCCATATTCTCTTTCCCGGCTAAATGAACTGCCCACTAGGAGATCATGTTTTGTAACACCCAAAACTAGAGCTTCATTGCCTCTAACAGTGGTAGTGACCCTGCAACACCTCGTGTTGAGGTAATGCATGGCCACTGTGTTGTCTATCATTATCAGGACATTATATCCCTGGATGGAAGACAGGGTTGTGACCAAGCAGTTCGGGCTGGACTGCCCCTTTTGGGGTGGTACCAATCCTGGTTTGCAAATGGTCTTTCCCCTTTTGTAATGGCTTGGCAGGCGAAGAACAGTGGTCTGGAGGGTTGCCCAGAACAATGCCAGCGGTTACGTGCAATTCTAAACCTTCCAGCCATCACCCCTTGTGATCTGGAAGACAGAAAAGCCATCAGTGCTGGCCTGATCGCCTTCAGCTTTAACATGTTTATGTGTAGTCTTGTTTCTGCATAGGACCATAGTCCACTCATTGTCAATTCATTCAGGTGTGCACCCCAACGCTTGGGGGAGGCCTCTGCAACTACAGTGATCTCTGGCCAAGGTTGCCAAAATGTTCTCCGGCAATCAAGTGCTCTTTGCTCACCACAGGAGATCCTGTGCTACCCTGCTAGGTACTTGAATAAGGTTCATCATCCTGCCTGAGAACATAGACCATTGGGATCTCAGAACCCACTCAAGGGATCTCATCCTTAGTCGGGCCTCTGGCACCAGGAAAGTTACGGATGCCATGAGGCCCAGCAACCTTAGAAAGTCAAAGGCCGGTAGATAGTGGGCATTCTGACATCTCATAAGCATCTGCAGGATATGTTGAGCCCTTAACTCAACAGGAAAAGCCTTTCCTAAAGAGTTCATGACTGCTCCCATAAATGGAAAGGTTTGGAGGAGGAGTCACTTGAGACTTCTTGAAGTTGAGGGAGAAGCCCAGTTTGTGAAATGGCAGGTGCTTTTGAGATGTTCCACAGCCTGTTATGTTATGTTAAGGAATTTGCAATGCGCACCTGGTAACCGAAGGCTGATGGGAGCAGACTAACAGACACGAAGAAATAAAACTACAACACAACACACTGCAAAATGTTATATAGCAAGGAGTGTCTACAAACAGATCTCTAGGCGAAGAGCAAAGTCTTCAGCTTCTTCTTGAAGAGTTCTGTTGAGGCCAGCGTTCTTAGTATGGTTGGAAGGGCATTCCAAGCGGTTGGAACTGCTACTTCAAATGACCCCTGTTTTGTTTTATTGGTCTTACTCCGGGGGACTTTGAGTAGATTGGAGAGATCTGATCTGAGTATTCTTGCTTTGTGTTTCAGGGCAATGGCTGCCTTCAAATAAGATGGCATTTGGCCCATAATACATTTATGGGTAATGAGAAGAAGCCTAAACCAAATTATTTCTCCAATCGGTAGCCAATGGAGGCTCCTTCTGGCTTCGGATACATGATCTCTTTTACTCGGGCCCTTCACTACTCTCACTGCCCCATTCTGAATCGCCTGAAGATGATGGATCTCTGTCTGAGGGATGTCCACCAATAGGCTGCACCCATAATCTAGTTTAGAGCCAATGATGGCTCTAGCCAGAGTTTCTGAATTTTTTTTCAGAAATGAGCGGACAGAGACAACGGACGAGTTTAAAAAAATAAGAGGCTGAGGAGATAAGACTATTTTCCTGAGCCTTCATGTTCAGGTGTTTATCCAGGTACACGTCCAGAGTCTTAACCCTATTCAGGAATTCGATAACAGTTATCCAAATTGAAGTTCTTATAGTCGGCTCCCAGTTTGTTCAATTTACTTGGCGAGCCTTCGAGGAGAAACTCAGTTTTGGCACTGTTCAAGGCCAGGCCATTAGAGACCATCCAATTTTGGATTTTCGAGTAGATTTCATTGATGAATGCTTCATCTTTTTGGTGTGTTCCTGAAATGGGTAGAATGCATTGTGTGTCATCCGCATAATTAGCTAACACAATCCCTTCCTCTTCCAACATCTGGAAGGAGGGGATCAAGCTCCCTGTGGTACTCCATACAATAATAGCATGGGGTCAGCTTCTGCCAATTCGCTAGCAACTCTAATTTGCCTATCCTTCAGGAAAGATGATATCCATTGAATTGCCTCTTCAGAAAAAACACGCATTCTCGCTTAACCTGTTGGACAGGATGGAGTGGTCCACCAGGTCAAAGGCAGCGGAAAGATCTAGAATCATCAGTAGGGCAATCTGGCCCTTATCCATACATTGGATAAGGTGAGATTTAAGGGCAAGAAGAGCTGTCTCCGTACCATGATTGTCACGGAAGCCCGATTGGTAGTTGTGCAAAATGTGATTTTGTTCCAGAAATATAGAAATCTGATTATACACAACCCGATCTAGAATTTTTAAGCAGAAAGGCGGTATTAGTGATGGGCCTGTAATTGGAAGATGTTAGCGGGCACAAGTTTGGCTTTTTTTTTTTAAGAGAGGTGTGATCCATGCAGGCACTACTTTAGACTGAAATGAAGCATTAACAAATTTCTTAAGAGCGGGTATTACAGGCATTAAGCCTATCCCAGATAACGTGCATTGATCGGCCAATCGTCTAGGTAAGGGAATAAGTGAATTCCCCCCTCTACTCACACTCACTGCCACCACACCATCAACTTTGTGAAGACCCTCGGGATGGAGGTAAGCCAGAAACGTAGGACTCGAAATTGCTAGCGAGTACTGACAATCATGAATCTCAGGTACTTCCTGTGCTTGGGATTGACAGGCACATGAAAGTAAGCATCCTGATGATCGAGAGACACTTACCAGTCTTGGAGGATCTGCAAAACTGTGTCCATGTTGAATTTGCCCTTCCTGAGGAACTTGTTCCAGCACCTCTGGTCCAAGATGGGTTGCAGTCCTCTGTCCTTTTTGGGAACAGGAAGAAAGTAGACTAACAACCCTGGTTCAGTTCTGCTAAAGGTGCCTTTATCTATCGCACCTTTTTCCAGCAGGGAGAGAATGTCCTGCAGGAGAAGCAGATATGGGGCATTATTTGGGGGCAATCTGAGGGCCTCTTTAGGAATTGGAGACAGTAACCCTGAGATACCATTGGTAGTACCCAGGTATCCAAAGTAATGGAGTACCATTCTTCTAAGTTCCGGGTCAGCCTCCCTCCCACTTGAGTTTTGTGGGCAAATGATCCATTACTCACCGTAGTGACTAAATTACTTCTAGTCCATAGTCCCCTGTCCTCCATACAGTATGGTTGTCCCTCGCTAGGAACGGGAAACAGAACCTTTTTCACTAGAAATGCGTGTCTTCCCCTATATGCGCTCCCCTGACACCGCCCACCGGCACAACTCAGTCCCCTTTGACACGTCGACAATATTATAATTGCTTAATGACACAGGTTTATTAGGGGGAGGAAAGTGGGACGTATGGAGGAAAGGGGACTATGGACTAGGAGTATGTTAGTTACTACGTTGAGTAAAATAATTACTCCTATGTCCCCTGCCCTTTCCTCCATACTTATGGCGATTACAACTGAATGCAGCCCTGTGGAGGAGAGTTGCCTCTAAGAAAACAAGTTCTTCAAAACGGCCTGGCCAAATGCTGCGTCAGATCTGGCACTGGCATCCAAGCAGTAATGTCTGCAAAAGGCCGATGGGGAAGCCCAAGTAGCCGCCTTGTTGATCGTCTGCCATGGAAAGCGTCTCTGGAAGGCCACAGATGTGCCCTTGGTTCTGATGGTGTGGGCGTGCATGTTTGCTGGGTAAGACCTGTGCTGCCCTCCATACGCCTCCTTGATGGCCATCACCATCCACCTTACTATTGAAGCCTTGAAGGCTTGACAGCCTGGTTTTGACCACCAAAGGTGAAGGCATCCGATTTACGTCAGATCTTTGTCCTGTCCACGTAAAATCTTAGAGAATGCCTGATATCCATACAGTGCAATACTCTGAGTCTTATCCTTTGAATCCGCAAAGAATGTTGGAAGTATTATCTCCTCGTTAAGGTGAAATGATGACACGACCTTAGGGAGAAATGAAGGGGGCGTCCTGAGCAATATCTTGTCCCAGTGAAATGTGGTATACGCCTCTGAAGCCACCATCTCCTGTATCTCAATGATCCTGCGTATTGATGTAAGGCCAACCAGAAGAGCAGTCTTTATAGTAACTAGCCTATCTGCTGAGGCCATGGGATCAAAAGGCTTTTGGCCAGGGCGCCCAGCACCACGTTAAGGTATCAGACCGGATGTGGCCATTGACCGGGGCCTGGTCGGCCTGCCTAGTGCTTTTTGACCATCGGATTGGCGGAGGAAAAGATGATATTGCCGGAGTTTTTGTAGGACCCTATGGCCGCTAGATAAGTAGGACAGGTGTCTACCTGCACCCCAGAGTGAGCCAGATGCAGAGAGAAAGATAACGCATTGTCCAGTGAGCAAGCCAGAGGATCTATCTTGCTTACCTTGGCCCAGTGATAGAACCTGGTCCATTTGATTCTGTACGGACTCCTTGTGGCCCTCTGAATTATAGCCAGGTTGTCCTGTGACAGGTGCAGATGTTTCAGGGTGACTTGTTCAGGAACCACGCTGCCAGGGCTAACTAGTACGGAGCGGGGTGAACCACTGTGCCTCCCTACTGGGATAGTAGGGGGGCTGGACCCACCAGAAGGGGGACTGGAGGCTGATCCGACAGCCGGAGGAGTTCTGAGAATCAAGGTCTGGCTTGCCACCACAGTGCTATCAAGATAAGCCGAAGCCTCGGTGATTCCTTCTCCTTGCAGATGACCTTGTGAATCAACGGAGTGGGGGTAAAAGCGTATACGCTCATATCGTTCCATTGAATCTGCAACGTGTCCCCCAGAGCGCCCACACCTTCACTCATCCAGGAAACAAACTGGTGGCATCTCATGTTGCTCCAAATGGCGAATAGGTCCACCTGAGGGTATCCCCCACCTGATGGAGATCTCTCCCGGAACATCCTCGTTCAACTGCCACTCTTAGTTGTCGACCCCCCACCCTGCTGAGCCTGTCTGCCCGCCTTCAAGTTGGATTCCCCCAGGAGGTGGACTGCTGATAAGTAGATGTTGTTCGTCAGTGCCCACTCCTGTATGTCAATTGACAGCCTGCAGAGGGGAGACCTGGTCCCTCCCTGCTTGTTGATGTAAAGCATGCATGTAGAGGGGTCTGTCTGAATCTGCACCTGGCACTTTTGTGACATAAAAATATGAATCACCGACAATGAGGCCATTTGTCTTCCTTTTCGGCGTTGTGGGCGCATGAGCTTATTTCAGTGCAACTACAAATACAGTATTCTATCCAAATGGAGTTGAGGAGCCAATGACTCCGTTGTTACCTCTGCTTATGCGACCTTGAAAAGCAGTTTTCTTGAAAACACAATAGGGCACTGAGGTCCACTGTAAGGTACCCCACTACAGGTTCCTCACAGGCCAAAACTGATTGCAAGGATGGCATGAAGCTTCCTTCCCATCATTAATCAGGTTGAAGAAGCCATCTCTCGCCTCTCGCTCGGATGTAAACTGCTGCCTCTGCCACAAAGGCCCAAAGTGTATAGAAATACTTGGCCAGGGCGCAAGAGGCATTGATTACTTATAATGCCATACTCGGAGCAGAGAAAACCACCATATTTCTTCTCGCCCCCATCTTTTAGGCAGGGAAGGAGAAGACAAAGCGTTGGATGTAAAACTAGCTACATGCACCACTAGACTTTCTGTAGATAGATGTCTAGATAAAAAAATCTAGATCCACAAAGGATGGCCTGTATTTTTCAATGGCCTTTGCTGACTGCTGATGCAGTATCTGGTTTCCTCTATACTTCTAGTAGGGGATAATTTAGGGCTCTGTAGAAGGGCAAGACGGGTTCCTTTGGAGGACACTTGTCTCGAATGTCACTAAGGTTTATCTTTAGTAATGCCCTCGGCTGCACACCGCCACCCTAGGTAATAAATTACTTTGTATATCACCTTCCTTTAGGCTGCATTCGGATCAGAATGTATGTCAGGTTTCTCGAACTCCATCTCCGAGAGGTATTATCAAGTCCACTGGCGTATCGAAGGTTAGAAACCAAATGTGCGTCTCCTCCAAGATAGATTCCTCTGCGATATTCTATCTATCTAATGTGGTTTTTGTATAGCGCAAAATCACCCATAGGCCTCAGAGCGCTCAGATAGACAAACAACAGAAAACAAATACATTGGAACTACAGCCGAAAGTAGAGAACAGAGGTTAGCAGGGTTTTAGTTTTCTCCCTCGTCAAACAAGTGTCTTGAGTTGTTTCTTGAAGATGCTCTAAACCGCTCAAAACCAAAGTTGACATCACCAAAATTGTACCTATAAATAGACCCTTAAAGGCGTAAAGAAGTTCAATTGTGATTGAGGTGGGTACCTAGATGTCGAAGTAGATGTAAAAGATCCCTTCAACATCAAAACCTCCTTTGAAGTGGTCGTTGATGCAGCTTTGAGCATCGAAGCAGCACTGGCAGTCGACGCAGCGCATGTAACTTCATCTGAAAGCTTCAGACTCAGGCTCTTGGGTGCACGAGTCAAGGACTTGGCAGAATCCTTGTTGGTCTTGGAGGATACGTTGGGATCTGTTTCTTTACCTGTCTTTTTCGAATAAGCAGGGGGTACCGTTTTCAAAACGACCTCCATCATTTTTAATCTTAACTATTCCCATTCTCCCACAGAAGCGGTTTTTGGGGGGAAATGTACTTGGTGCCTGCCAGGTAAGCAACCCATTGAAGATCTGTACTGCACTTGCCCCTTCCCCTCTCCTTGCGCTTTGTCCCTTCCCCCTTCCCCTGCACTTGCGCGATCTGAATGACACGTGGCCTAGTAGGATCGTTGTCCGTCTTCCCCGTTTCCCCCTCCCTGCCTCGTCGCGCCTTGAAACACTTGAAACACTTGTGTATAGGCGCGTTACAAATGCCATATCATATCATATCAAGAAGAGTGTTGATGTCCCATTTTTGTGATGAAGAACAGGAGTGATGTTAATCACTCCTAGACTGAGATCTCTGGACCGCTTTTTAGGTCTATGGGGTACTACGACCCTCTGAGGGTTTTCTCTTCGAAAGGTTTGGAACTGGGAGATTTAGAAATGCAGTGACCAAACTGTGAGCTGCAATTTTCTTTACTTCAAGGCCCTGCTTATCATCGATTGGAAGGAGCAGCACTTGGTTTCGAGAGCCAGAGCATGATGGCCGCTCCAACGTAAAGCTCTGTGAAGAAGCCATGAAAGCCATGGAATGTCCAATAAGAGCCGCTAAAGTTTGCCTTTGATGCAGATTTTGCAATTGCATCGCCCGTAGCATGATTCTTCAGACTCTGGAGCTCGCCACTAGCAGGTCGTACACTGCGGATCGGTGAGAGAGCGACAGTGCCCGGGAGAACCGATGGCGGCGGAGAGGAAAGGCTTTGGAAAACCCCAATCTCGTATGTAGTCCTGCTTACCTCAGAGGCTGCGACCTGATGGAGGAGCTGAATGCCCATTGAGCCGATGCCAACTGGGCCCTGCGGAATCCCGTGGTGGCTGCGGGCGCTGGCCTGGGGACGGATCCTGTGGTGTTGCTGGGGCATATCGGGAGCTTCTCAGTGTGAATCAGTGGTGCTTCTCTACCCAGTCGCTGGTTGTGGATCAGGCGGGCAGATTCATGAAATCCACTGCCAAAAGATTGAGTAGCTCCAGTTGAGTCTATCCGGGTCGCTGCATGGTGCATGTTGCAGAGTGGGCCTCCTGACTCTCAGATGGCGGCCGGAGCTGTGATGGGGTGGGCTGCCAGAAGAAGCCCAGAAAACCAGGGTGTCTTTTGGTGAGTTCCCGCTGACAACGCTGGACCTGAACTCCTGTCAATTGTATGCCGTGAGGCGAGTGCTTGGAAAGTGCTGGCAGAGCAGGAGGGGAACGCCTGGGTTGCTTGGTGCTTTGACTTCATGGCTCGTATGCACATTGGAGTGCATTTTGTCTAAATCACGAGGAACCTAGATGGGCCCTTTGATGTCTCTCAATGGTGCTTCTTTTTGCTCCCACTTGATTATAGCACAAGTCAGATCAGAATATTTCTTACACCTTGCCGCAGTATCTTCGATGAGCATACTAGATTGATCAATATTCCTCAGGCAACTGAATGATTGTGTTAACTGGACTGTCTATATGCTCATCGGCTCTCTTTGTCAGGGACAGGATATGTCCACACTATTGCCGAAACGCTGCACTACCAGACCAAGAGGACGCCAGACTCGCTCACATAGTACAGCAACCTCTGATATCAGACAGAGTGACATGGACAATGCCGCACAGTTTCAGGCAATCCTAGCAGAGATGAAAACTTTAAATCAACGTACTCAAGAGACAAACCTGACAGTCCAAGATGTAGTGAAGGAAATCAAAGATATAAATGGTCGCCTCAATATCCAGACTGAAAGAACCACAAATAATGAGCAGTGCATCAGTGCAGTGGTGGATGGCAACCGTGAAATGGCGATGGAGCTCAAAGCAGGCATTAAAGAAATACAGCGCCTGGGGGCCAAATTGGATGACCAGGAAAATCGCTCTTGCCGCAACAACATTCAACTGGTCGGGCTGCCTTACGGCGCAGAAAGGGATGAGCTTCCTTTAGGCAAAAAACAAGGGGTTCCTGGGGGTCCCTCTGCCAGACATTAGTCCTGGTTATGAGAGACTTACCCAGAGTCTTAAACTCACTATCTTTCACAGAGGAGAAATATCTAAAACGTATTAGTCTTTGTCCTACCATAACGCAGTCCAGCACCGAAATGCTAAGAAATTCTCCTCTGAACAAGAGTACCAACAGCAACCCCGGACACGTGTTTCGGTCTGGTTGGACCTCATCAGTAGGGTGGATCTGTGCCTCTCTAAGAATAGTGGTTTCCTGTACTACATGTGATAGTCAGCACTTCACCTTGAAAATCCAAAGGAATACCTCATTGAGCGCGTCCACCTAGCAGCCATCCCGAAAGACGCTAAGCGTGAGTGCGCCCAAGAATTATTACAGTGCGCTTTCTGAATTTTCAGCATGAATTAGCGATATTAAAAGCCTTCAAACAACACTCTCATGCATACTGGGGTTTACAATGACTTTTTGGCAGAGGTAACGAAATGGCAGAGGGAGTTCAAATCGATTTTTGAGGCGCTAAAAGACTCATTGCATGGATACTGTTTGAAGTTCTGTGCAACTTGGTGTTTCCAATTAGACAAGAAATGCCACTCGTTCGCCTCTCCCACCGAAGCATAGCAATTTCTGGGTTGGCACGACATTCTAGGCCCCAATGCCATTCCAGATCTAGAGACACAGGTATCCACTTCTAATGAGGGAAAGTATAGATGCAGCCACCCAGGACCAAGAGCTCGATGGCAGAAGAAAGGTAGACAAACTGAGGCCCTCCGAGTTCGGCTGGAGGGGTGGTGCAAGCGAAGTCACCTGAGTGACAGTTTTGGCAAGGAGTTCGGAGACACTGGTGGGCCTATTCAGATCAATGCACTTGTGGGATATGTGAGAAACCTAATGGTATTCTCCCGTTTACTCCCCATTTTCTCCAATCACCATACCCAAGTCCTCCCATCCCCGTCTGAAAATATAAAGGAGTGTACAAACTCTACGAGAACTACCTGTCCCACAATGCCTCAGACACTGACAAAGAGAAAGGAATGCAGGTAAATGGGAGTAAAGTACCCAGGCTTGAGACACATGGTTCCCCCCCCTTTCACCAATTCAAGCCAGAACCCTCTCCTCTTTAGTCAGGGGCCACTTACCATCATAACCATATACTCCTCCCCAATAACTGGGACGAAGAAGAGCAAGCAAAGAGAAAGGAAGAATTCCCTTAGGGATCAACAGGGAACAGCTTCCTATGGATAACAGCCATATTGTCACCTTAATGAAGTCAGGCAATTAATTTTAATCATCCACACCTGACTTCACTTAACCAATATGGAAGGTATAAAAGGTGTGGTTCCAAACAGCATAGTGAGCGAGCTGGGAACCGGTTTCACAACGAGGAGACCGTAAAGCTGAGGACTGCTGGACCAGAAGCGAGGAGGAGCACACCATGCCAGATTGCCGACCCGCTGAGCAAGAATGGCTGCAGCACGGCAAGGGAATCGTGCCTCCCTAGAGCTGAAACCAGGCAAAGAACTTGGTACGGACATTGTGTGAACAAGTGTTAGTTCCCCTGGGGTAAAGAGAGCCCAGGCATCAAGAGGTGCCGTGAGAGTGAGCCCTGATCCCAAGGAAGGAAATTATTACAGTGCCACGCGGCAGCCGGTCAGTGTCCAAAGCTCAGAGGAGGCCGGTGTACGTGAGGATTAAGTAAGCATGACTAAAGGAACATTTTGTGTATATGTGAAGTACATTGCTACCAAGGAAAGGGCATGTGAGAGCAAGATTTCTGAAAGCCAAGCAAGAGAAAGAACAGTATAAAAAGGGTGCAGAAGCAGTGCATTCTGGAAATGGAAGTTTAAAGTATGTGAATATAAAGAAAAATAAAGAGAAAGAACGTGCAAGTGAAACATTATAAAGAGAAAGAGGCAAGAACAAAGCCTTATGGGACTTGTTGTCCGAAAAGTGTAAGGTGAAACTAAAAGCATCAGACACACAAGCCACAACCAGGATATCAGGGGGGTCAAACACAGGGCTGGGGAAAAGATGCTGTGCATTTTCGGAAGGCCCAGATATTCGGAAGTAAGAAGAGAACAGTGAACGTTGAGTCGAAGTGGTTCTGCAGTTGTCAGTAAGAAAAAACACGCACATTCGAAAGACTTCGACATCCGAAAGTGGTCCGAGTCAGATTGAGGGAGACCCGACGTGCGTTAAGCTTGGGGAAGGGAGCCCCCTTGCAACTTTGTACGAACTGTGTCGTAAGAATTCTGAGCCCGGCAGAGGGGGACCTACGAGAACTGTATGGTGAAAGATCTGAGCCCAGCAGAAGGGGACCTTTGTGAACTATTTGCTTGAAACATTATTTTGAAAGTTAGAGAAAGGAACTTTAAGCGTGGAGGGCCAGGCAGGCCCTCGTCCACAGTTTTGAACAGTGTGCTGTATTGGAAACCGAGCCAGAGTGAGTCATCCTGTCTACAAGGATCACCTTACCTTGTGTGGCTTGAGGTGGGGTGGATAGCTGGTTCAGCCACATTATCATTTGAACACTGGTTTTCCTTTTGCATACATTTATCCCTTTTCACAGTTATTCTATAAGTGTAAGGGCAGGCATTATATTTTTTATTATAGGCCATCTTTATTTTGACTAAAAGACTGACTAGGACTGTGTTTCCTTTATTTTGATGATAGAGGCTACTCCCCATCTTAGTGCTAGGGCAAGTTAGGAGCTTTCCAACCCCACAAATATTAAAGGTTTTAAAAACTTATTTCTTTTGTGTCAGTCTCTGCTTGTGATACCATGGCCTCCCCTACATAGGGGCCTGCGGGTGTGGGGCTGTATCAAGGTGAATACTACTCATACAAGGTCTGGGCGAACTTGCCATATATAGTACCACTACTATTGGCTCATGTCATCCCGCTAGCAGAGGCTATTTGTTAACTGTGATTGTGTGCAATTTGTGGTTGCGAGACATGGGCGGACATGTATAGGTCCTACTGACATGTCCTGCTTTGGTTTCACTATGTTCTTATTGGGATCCTGGCTTGGGAACTCAATGTTTGAATGTTTTATGTTTCATATTTTAGTTGGGGCTTGTGGGATGGGTCCTCAATTTGTTTCAGTGCAACAGGGGGAGTTATATGGATCTCACTTCGGGCCGGTCTTCATAGAGGACTGTGTGCAAGGATGTTGGGGATTCACTGGGTATGCTGCTGCGCTGCTGAATGTTTCTGGTGGGGTTCTTACTCTTCTGTTGGGTTGCATTTGCTGCGCAGTGATGAGCGCAATAAATTAGATCAATGCTATGACAGCTGTTAAATTCATCAATCTGAATATACAGGGCCTGCGGGACCCAATTAAGCATTGTCGCTTGCTTAACTTATTTCACGTGGAGATGTGGTCTTCCTTCAGGAAACCCACCTAGATAGGGTGGAATCAGAGAAATTGAATTGCGGGAGAGTTAGGCAGGCTTTGCATTCTCTTTTTCCACATAGAAAGGGGGTCTTCATTTTAATCCATAGAGGTTTGCCTTCGCTCCATTAGAAGTTTTAATTGATCCAGATGGTCGATATTTACTTGTGAAGGGAACGCTTCTTCAGCAGTGGGTTACCCTCCTGAATATCTATGGCTCTACAGATCACAGTGCAGGGTTCTACTCACGTCCCTATGACACGCGCCTCACATATGGGCCCATTTATGTTTATGGGCAGAGACCTGAACGTGGCTCTCATCGGCCATGTATAGTCAGCCACATTTGCCTGTCCATATTTCTCCTCCTAAAAAAACGAGGACTCTCTTGCTCATCATGGGTAAGATCAGATTTTGCGATGTGTGGAGGGTGCTTCATCCATAGCAGTGAGACTTGTCTTTTTGTTCAAACCATCATGGGAGTTGTGCACAACTTGACTACTGGTTATTGTTGTCAGCGATGCTCTTCATGGTAGATTTGTGTGTGATCTGCACCATCATGATATTGGATCATGCACCAGTGGTGCTGCAGGTCTTTCTCCCGACTGGGCTTCAGTAGGCTCCACCCTGGAGGCTCAATTTGGCAACTCTGCAATATCCTGACTTGGTTGATCATTTGACAGAACACTCAGATATTATTTGGAACGAAAACCTGACAGACGGTTACAAAGCCCTGCATTGTTGAGATGGTTATAAGGCCTTTCTAAGGGATAATGCATCACTAAATGGGCATTCAAACTGAAGGAATGGAAGTAGCATGAAACACTTGCAGGGTGAGCTCTTTGACTTGGAACGAGCACCTAAGGCATCCCGAGAATGCTCTCACTTAGTCAAAATCAAACAGTTGCACAGGGCTCAAGAAGGTTACTTCTATCAAGGCCCAGAAGTTCTTCTCGAGGTGGGCTCAATGCACCTTCGAGGGTGGCAATCGCCCTTTGCACACAATGGCCATAATACTGAGGGGTTGTCAACGTGTCCAACTCAGATAAAATTAGGTGTGGATCCGGTGCCTTGCTCTCGAGCATGTTGGAGATGAATGCTCACTTTGTGGAGTTCTATCAGGAATTGTATGCTAACCAGTCTAAGCTTTGAGATGGTCTGATCCTCAATTTCCTCAATGAGCCCAGTTTATCAATTACATCTGAAGAAAATGTACTTATTTTTGAATACCCAGATTACGGAAGCCGAGGTGGCGGCGGCAATGGCTGTGTTGGCTGGGGGGAAAGCCGCCAGTCCAGATGGTCTCCCGATAGATCTCTAGAAGGCACTTACAACTGTCTTTAAAGCGGCGAGAGAGATGGCCTCTCTTCCAGACTCTATGCTCGTTGCTAATATTATTGCCTTCCCATAGCCAGGTAAGAACCCCACCGAATGCAGCAAGTATAGGTCAATCTCACTTATTAATAACAATGCAAATAATATTGGTTAAGTGCTTACCGTGATGCCTAGAATGCATTCTCCCTAAGCTTGCCCACCGGACCAGAAGGGTTTCATTTGCGACCGAAACTCATGCAACAATATCAGACTGCTATGGAATGTGCTGACCAATGGGGTGAATCCGGATTATATTGTAGTATATAATATACGAGAGGCATTCGATAAAGTCAAAAGGGACTACATGCTCGCAGTATTATGTGTTTCGGTATCAAGGGATATTTCTTAGGCTTGGTGGAACTTGTATTGCAATCCACAGGCATCAGTGATTACTAATGGTTTCAATGCAGGCCCATTTCCCTTATATTCTGGCACACAACAAGGATCCCCATTGTCACTGCTTCTTTATGCACTGATCTGTTTGCTGCAGGGGTATGATTGGATACAGCAGTGCAAGGTATATCCAAGAGGGGATTGAACATCGCATATCTTTATATGCTGATGACGTCGTCCTTTATTTGAGGAATTGGCAGGACAACTTACTCCGGATCCAATTTTACAAGAATGTATATATAATTATATAATTTGGCCCGATCACTGGCTATAGGTTTAATTATGATAAGTCAGAGGGATTGCAGCAGCGCGTTGATGTACCCTGGAATCCGGAGATGTCTCTGTTCCAGCTGTAAAGGCATACTATTAAATATTTGGAAATACACTTTAGTGCTCCAATGGAAGATCCGGTTTGCAATCATTACGCCCTGCTGCTGTCCAAAATTCAAGCAGTTCTGCTTCGGTGGAATGCCCTGCCTCGATCTTTATCAGGGAGAATAAATACCCTTCCTAAATTAATATACCTGGGGCAGATGATTCCATCCTCGAAGTTGCTGCATATGTGATGTGAATTGGATAGACACATTGGGAAATTCACCTGTAGAAATAAGAGCACTAAATTGGAAAAAGGAATGGTTATAGGCTACCAAGTATGATGGGGGTCTCACCCTTCCCTCGTGGCAGGCTTACTTCTTGTCTGCACAGGCGTGCTGGGTAAAGAGATGGTTAAATCCAGATGAGATAACATGCTGGCGTCGGCAACTCCGCAACCCCTCCGCCTCAAGAGGCTGTCTTGCTCCTGTGGGCTCGCCTTCCACGGTACATTGCGAACCATCCCATTGTTGGGCAGTTGCTGCAACATTGGACACAGCTACTGAGGAAAAGTATTATCACCATGACAGTATTCGGGCACTACTGTTGACGTGCCCGAGGGATGGTGAGAGGTGGGCACGGTTTGAGGCCTGTAGACAAATATGCATTTTGGATCTTTTTGAGGATGCAGTGCCGCTGTCTTTTCCAGTGTTAGATCTAGAACAGACTGCCTGGTTACAGCACCGGGTGGTGATCTCACAGATTCAGACCCAGGTGGAGGAGGCAACTTTTTCTCGAAAGCCACTGGACTGCCAATTCGAACTGTAAACAAACATTTCTGAATTCACTAAATAAAAATAGATTTACTCTGTATCCCGAACAATTTAGGGGGGGGGGAATACATTTTTGCGCAACATTGGGCTGAGGATTTAGAAGTCCAACTTGATAGCGCTGACATATACACTTCTCACCGATTAATGATGTATCAAATAACATTGGAAATACAATATAAAATTATCCAACAATACTATTATACTCCGGTCAAGATGGCAGAGATGAATCTGTCTAAATCCCCAGAGTGTTGGAGGGAGTGTGGGGAATGTGGAACGTTAGAGCATTTATTCTCATTATGCTCAGGGCTCTAGAAGTTTTGGTCATTGGTCAGGGAACAGATGAATAAGATTCAGGGAGTGACCCTGATGCTATGCACCACAGCCATGCTGTTCGGATTCAATGTGGAAGACTGGCAGAGCGACAGCAATGTTGTTAGATTATTGCATATAATGCTGTTTGCGGCGAGAAAAGCCATCCTCGTTAAGTGGAAATCTCTGGATAGTTCAAGTGTGAGGGTGTAGCAAGGTTTGGTATCTAGCCTCTGTGAACATGAAAAGCAAGCAATGGTGCATAAGTGTGGGATGGATGGGGCGGAGACACTTTGGGACTTGTTCAAACAGTTCATATGAGGGGCTGTAATTGGGGGTGAAGGTCTGCATTAAACTTACCACTATTACAGATCAACTGACATGTTCTTTGTGAATAAGGGTGAGGCTGCTGAAACATGCTGTTGCCCTGATGCCTTATTTTAACGTGCATGTTGGTCTAGTTTGGTGGTTTGATTTAGGTTTGGGGGAACACGTTGTGGGGAGGGAAGCCCAGGGTATGTCTGGATGACGGGTGGGGGTCAGGGGTGCATATTTGGAACTAGACTTTTGTGTTATTATGTTACCCGTTGCAAATGTATGATCCTGGAGAAGGATCCTCCAACCTCTGTTTTGATCATTTGTTTTCCAAAGTGTATTGTTCCTCCTTTTGTGTTGTGGCCTTTTCTTTAATAATTATAAAATATTTACATCAACAACAACAAAAAAGTAACGGCGCGTGTCTAAGGATTTCTGATGTGGAGACGAAACATTCCGAGAGAGTACTGAGCATGCGAAAAAACAGAATTGAGGCAAACGGTGTAAGCTATTTATATAGCACGATCAACGTTGCATCCGGACGCAAGTATGTTGAGTGTTAAGGAACCTCAAAGTCGCACGCTGGCCCCTTGCTTTCGAAATTTCTTTACGAGGCCTGCTAAAGCAGGAAACAATATCTTAGATTGGGAATCCGTGGGAAGACACAATCCATTAAAAATAGTTATTTGTCTGTCAAATTCCTTTTAGAAGCAGTACCTTCATATTACACATAGCCACTTTATTAGAAGTCCCTTAGCAAAATTAAAATTGGGCATTTTACCCACAGTAGTATAATTAAATAAATGGTACCCGGATTGCACTGACCATTGCCAAGCATGCAGACAAAGTCCGGAAACTATCCAACATTTTGTATTCATATGTCCAGCGTTTATTGACATTCATAAAAGATATTTGAAACCATGGCTGAGGAAGAAGGGCATTTATACCCTTGGTGGAGGAATCCATCCAAGGAACATCAATCGGAAAGAATATTACTGAGAGGCAAAAAATGTGTTCTTCTAATGGATTGTTTCCTCCGAGGGGTTCCTCATCCAACTGGTGGAAGATAGAATAAATTAACCCAATGTCGGACTTGCAAAGAGAATGGCAATCACTTAATAACCACGGGTTGGATTAGGGCTACTTACAGAAAATGAGAACTCTTTCATTACCATATCACATCCAGTACTAGCAACAATCTATTTTATGGTATCCAGTTACATTTTCGAATGCACATTTTCGAATGTCTTTATATCGGGGAAAAAAATGTCGAAAAAATAATTCCAAATATATATTTTTTTATTGTATATGTTTTTATTTTGGTATAGTTAGTAAAAAAAAGGTCAATAAAAATAGGAGGTTGGGGGACCCCCATTGAAGAAAAAAAAGACATTAGATTTTTTTTCTCAACATTTTTCATTCGAAAATGTCACTATAAACCCTGTTTTATACCACAAATCCATAAACCTTACAAACAACTACCGTCCACCAGACCAATCATCAATGGAATCGGATCCTTAACTGAACCATAAACACCTGCAGCCACTAGCCAAAAGCATGGCATCCTTCATACAAGACACTAAACATGTCATCCTGCAACTGACGGAAGTAAACTGGGAACTCAATTTTCATCTTGTCACTTTTGATGTGACATCCTTGTACACAAGTATACTCCATGAAAAAGGACTAGAAACCACCAACCATTTCCTCAAGACAGATCAATTTCGTATTACCAACAAAACCTCATGATACTTGAAATGTTAAACTTTACACTGAACACCATCATCTTTACATTTGACAAAGAAATCTTCAGACAAAAACAGGGAACAGCAATGGGCGGCAGATTTGACCCCTGTTATGCTAACATCTATATGGGACATTTCAAACTACCACGCTTGGAAACAGCCACTATTTACAGAGCAAAATTGTATTGTGTACTGGGGACAGTACATTGATGACATTCTCATGATCTGGAATGGCACCAAAACACAATTGGAAGAATATCATTATTACCTTAACAATAATAATTATAACCTAAAACTTACATTGCAAGAAAGCACTACTAAAATACAATTCCTAAATCTTGAATTATACATTGAAAACAATACTATCCAATCAACCCTATTTGTCGAGCCAACAGCAGGAAACAGCATCTTACATGGCAACAGCAACCATCCACAGCATATCATCAACAACATTCCGCTAGGAAAATATTTACGATCAAGAGAAATTGCACTCAAGAAAACAAATTTAATAAACATGTGACAGAGGCTCACAACAAGTTTCTACAAAGGGGATACAAACCGAAACTGCTCAACAAAGCAAAATGGAAATCCAATATTACGAAAAGAGAAGAACTCCTTCAGAACAAAATCGTCTTACCAAATCAAGAACCACAAACAATCGGATTCATTACCACTTGCAATAGCGAAGCTCAACAGCTAAGATTTTTTTTAAAACAACACTGGAAAATACTCAAAGCAGATGAAGATCTTATAACCTTCCTAACGGACACACCTACCTTAACCTTCAGAAAAGCACTGAATCTTAAGGACATATTATGTCAATCTCATTTCCAAGAGAAAAATAAGAAAGCAGCACAAGGACTTCCGCAACTTTGGAATCAAGCAAATCTTCTAGGAAACTATAAATGCGGCTCATGTAATGTATGCCCATTTTCAGAGGATTCTAAAAAATCTTTAAAATTGCCTAATGGCAAAGACTTTCTAATCCGGGACTTCATTCATTTTAATAAAAAATTCACAATCTATGGGACTACCTGCCTTTGCCAAAAACTCTACATAGGCAGGACCATAAGAAAACTGAAAACCAGAATAGCATAGCATATACGCTATGTGAAAAACAAAGACTTAACATCGCCACTGGCACTCCATTTCCACACAATATATCCAGGAGCCAAGATAGGACTACGATTTTTTGGGAATTCAAAAAGTCAATAAACCTCCAAGAGGAGGCAATTGGGAACAATTCTTACGTCAAAAGGAAGCCAAACTAATCTGCCTCATGGATTGTTGCCACTCTGGTCTAAATTCTGATTCAGAAATGAATCCCTACCTTTGAAATCCTGATTAGAACATCTTGAACATTGTCATAAAATACACTTACTGCTGAAATCTACTCATCACATATGGACACCCAACAAAAGTACCACAAGATTAAGCCATGATGTCTTTACCATTTAATATATTCCAATACATTACTTTGGCCATCACTCAATCTTCATGGCACTACCATCTTCATAGCACCACCACCAAAGATTTAAAAACGTGGAACTAAACATCTTTTATAGCCTCTCCGATACCGACTGTCTAAAAATAGACATTTATTCACTTCAAATTTCGCTTTCAAAGTTACCAAAAGGCCCTTCGTTTCTAATTTTCCTAAACAGTTAGAAACCGCAAGCACTTTAGTGAATACTTAGTTGTATCCCAATCCAATATGGCAAAACCTACTGAATTACACGGTTACGCTCGCATACGCTATGACGTTAAAGTATAAACAAACCGCACACATTCAACATGGCGGATTCATCAAAACTAAGTTGCAGCTATCATACCAGCATTTGAGAAAGAACCTTTGTTTCTTTACTTACAAGGTAAGCGCTAATTATGTGAAGCTACTGCATTAGGTACAAGGAAATCTTTACCTTGCACACTTTGTACTATTTGCAAACACGGAAATATTTGTGTTTTCCCCAGGTACCGCCGACAAGGCACGACTTTCAGTCCTCAATAAAAGACACCTAGATGTAGCGCTAACATCTATAAATACACACAAGTAAATTAATAGTATTACTCCATTAGCTACTAATTAGCAACCAGCACTTCTATGTTAAACTGCTGTAAATAATTTCAAACTACAGTAGCAACACCAAATTCCTTTCTTTAGCAACACTAACTTTAAAGGTTGTCCAGCCTCACAATTCCAACTCTACCTGTCACTGAAAACTAAACAACCATTGCACGTCGAATCCTAGTCTGTATACACTTATACTTTAGCCTGACCACTAATGTCACTCTTTATTCTCACCTTTCAATTAGGTGAAACTCTCTGTACAAGTGAAAAAAACCATACCCTCCTGAAGAACCAATTAATAAAACAAATGGGGAAACACGTGTCGAGGGCCACCACAACCTATCTCAACAAAAGATACACCACAGATTGAAAATCAATTTGCAAAAGGAATACTTTTGAACAAAGGAGCACCCAAAGGAGCACCCATTGTAGAGGGACACCACAAATAATTCCAACAAAAGATACACCACAGATTGAAAACCAGCCTGCAAAAGGAATACTATTGTGAAGAAACAATAGGACTAAACTACTTTAGAAAATGTCAACAAATTGCAAATTCAGCACGAACAAAGGAGCACTAAAAGGAGCACCCATTGTAAAAAGTTTTAGAGGATCAACCTCCAAGTACCATTACAGCAATTCAAGAAACGAATGTGCAGTAACATTAGGACTGGCTCATAAAAGCTACTAATGCACCAAAGATCAAGTTGAACTGGTGTGAAGATAACACTAGGCGCCACATAACACAATTCCAACAATGTATTGGACAAATGGACACACCAGTGAACTAACTATACTGATTTGTGACCTTAAACTTTTCCTTTACACCTTTTCTTTCAAATAAATTGATGTAAAATTCTAAGACAACAAATGGATCTCTGACCATCCTTTGATTTGACATACAGAATGAATCACTGTCTGTCGGCGCAATTGGTGGGTAAAATATTTTTCTTCATTCAGCTTGGTGAAAACCCTAGGAGCCGAAAAAAGCCTAAACAGCAGAACCTTGAATTGATAATGGTGTCGGCCCACCGCAAAGGCTCAAGTACTTCCTATGTTTTCGATGAATAGGCAAATGGAAGTAGACATCCTGCAGGTCCAGGGATACCAACCAGTCTTGCAGATCGAGGGCTTGTAGGATCTGTGCTAGAGTAACCAAATTGAACTTGTCCTTGCAAAGAAACAAGTTAAGCAGTCAGATATCCAGGATGGGGTGCAAGCACCCATCCTCTTTCGGCACTAGAGAGTAGGTGGAGTACCAACCCTTCCTAGTTCTCAGCGTGGAACATGCTCCATCACGCTTTTCAACAGAAATGGACAAACCTCCTCCAGTAGAATGGGGTCAGGAAACAAAGGTGTGGCCCGTAAGGCCGAGATACAAGGGGAGCGAAGGGAATGGAAGACAATAACCCTGCCAAATGACCTATCATTCCCAAGCATCAGACATGTTCTTTCAACATTCGAGGCTGAACAAACAAAAAGCCCCACCCCCCCAACCGATGATGAATGGTGAAGCCCATCAGAGAGGTTAGGTGCCTTGGGTTGTGGTGGGGACAGTGGCTGCTGCAATGCCCATTCACTGCGCACCCCTACCTCTGCCTCTCGGGAAGTGCTTGCCCTGACCTCTTCCTGTGGCAGACTGACCACGGCCCCTTGGGGTAAAGGTGGGAAAGGGATGAAATCCTGTGTCCTGAGACGACAGTTGTACTGCTAGCCCCAAAGATTTAGCAGTCACCTTGGACGACTAAACCTTCTGGAATGAATCATCGGCTTTAGCTCCAAAAAGGTTATCGCTTTCAAACAGCGTATCCAACAGCCTGGCCTGGACGTTAGCAGCAAACCCTGACGTCGTCAGCCACAAGTGGCACATGACCACTTTGCTAATGTCCATTTCTCTTCCTACACAGTCCGCAGCAGCATCTGATATGCCGCCTCCTTGCCGTCAGAGATCAAGGACAGAAAGCCGTCTTTCATCTCCCCCTTGGGACAAACTCAGCCACATTGGCCGCCGCCGTCCAAAGGCCGAAGGAGTACTTCACTGTGGCCCAAGAGGCAAACACGGCTTGCAGTACAAGACTGCCTGACGCAAACACCTTCTTGCCTGATGCGTCAAACCTCTCACTTAGGGAAAAGATTGTAGAAGTCTTCCGGCTAGCCATTGCGGCCTGAACCACCAAGCTCTCAGCCAAAGAATGGAAGGAAAGAAAGGCCAGATTCGACAGAGTGGGATGGTATTTTGTTGCCCGATCCCTGTCCACTGCCAGTAAAGTGGCATGTTTCTCCCACACCAGCAATACGTGGGCCTCCACGGCCACTTTGAAGGGCAGGAGCGTCTCCTTTTCGGGGGCATCGTCCAGAATATCACAAAGTTCATCGAACTTTAGATCTGGACAGAGAAGGCAGCCCCAGAGTACTGACACTTTAGCCATCAAGAGCTGGAAGGATGCGTCAGAATTCCCCGGTGTGTGAGCTGGCAAAAATTCTAGCTCTGGTGAGGTGTCAAGGCCAATGGATCCATGAAGGTCCATCGGCCAGGCTCTGCACCATCCTTGTGTTCCCCATAGAATTCTTCAAAGAAATCCCTCATCTCCCTAGAACCCATAGGTTCAAGCCTAAAAGGGACCTGGTCGCCCGCCTCATCGAAGACGTCATATACCTTGACATGAAGGCGTCCCTAAAAATAACAAGGGGGTCCTGGGAGTCCCTCTGCCAGACATTAGTCCTGGTTACGAGAGACTTACCCAGAGTCTTTAGCTCACTATCTTTCACAGAGAGGAAATAATCCAAACATATCAGTCTTTGTCCTGCCCTGGGGCAGTCCAGCACTGAAATGCTAGGCAATTCTCCTCTGAACAAGAGTACCAACAGAAACCCCAGACACGTGTTTCAGTCTGGTTGGACCTCATCAGTAGGGTGGATCTGTGCCTCTCTAAGAATAGTGAGCAAGGGGTCCACGTCTGGATTCCCCTAGTAACTTAGGGTGAGACCCAAAGTTACTTAAATACGCAAATTAACAAGGGGGTCCTGGGAGTCCCTCTGCCAGACATTAGTCCTGGTTACGAGAGACTTACCCAGAGTCTTTAGCTCACTATCTTTCACAGAGAGGAAATAATCCAAACATATCAGTCTTTGTCTTGCCCTGGGGCAGTCCAGCACCGAAATGCTAGGCAATTCTCCTCTGAACAAGAGTACCAACAGAAACCCCAGACATGTGTTTCAGTCTGGTTGGACCTCATCAGTAGGGTGGATCTGTGCCTCTCGAAGAATAGTGAGCAAGGGGTCCACGTCTGGATTCCCCTAGTAACTTAGAAGGGATGTGACCTAGCACTTTGGGCTGGACTATCCCTTTGGGGGTGGGGCCAAGCCTGATTTGCATATGGTCTTTCCCCTTCTGTAATGGCTTGGCAGGCGAAGAACGATGGTCTGGAGGGTTGCCCAGAGCAATGCCAGAGGTTAAGATTCATTCTAAACCTTCCAGCCATCACCTCTTTTGTTTTGCTATCTTCTTCGAAAAAAACTAATGTCGGTGCAAGGACTCATTTGGGGAGTGGGACCTCTTCAGATGCTGCTGCTTCTTCTTCTTGTCCGTTTCCTTATGTGGAGCCGCCTGCTCCTTGGAGCGCTGCGCCGCTTCATTACCACCTCGACAGTAGAGCCTCACCCTTTGACTTGTGGATGAAGGCCTATGGGTGCATGGACTGGCATGACCCACAATCATGGGTCTCATGGTCCTCGCTCAAGCAAAACAAACAAATCTGGTGCGGACCCGAGACTAACATTTGCCGGCCCCAGTCCAGGCATGGCTTGAAGCCCGAGGCTTTGGACGAAGTATGCATGGCGTATCCCATAAAAGGAACTAAGTTTAAGAAAAAGCTTGATTAGCATGTTCCGATCAGCGAACACAGTGCGCAGAAAAAAGGAACCGAGGTCATGGGGTGTGGTGCTGCTATATATACTGGCCCCATGTCATATCCAGCGCAGGGCGCGAAGAGGCATTTGAATGAGCCCGCGCAGAGCCCCGTGGTGGCAGAAAAGTTTCCAGAGAACAGCTACACTGGTAAAGGGATATCATAGATGAGGAATCCGTGGAGGGAAATAATCAATCAGGTGGCGGATCTTTGGATCAATCTTTAACCGTGGAGCAGGAGTGACAATCCCGTTCCCTGGAGGAGGCGGACAAAGAATGCCCCTTGGAAGAATAGTTTGCAAAGTGGGACATCTTGCAGCACTTTTTATTCTTTTTGTACTTCCGGTCTCTTTCATGCAAATAGGATTCTTCAGGTTTTTCATTTTCAGTACGGTGCTATTTTAAGCCTGAAATCTCAAAAGCCAGAAGCTTTGATGGCACTCTCTCCCCACCCTTGGGAATGGAAGTGGACAGCTTTCAAGAAAGAGTCTGGAGCGCAGTGTGTGCATTCCTGGCATGAAACACTTCTTGGTTAGACTTTAAGCACCAATACACACCTCAAGGGGGTCAGACACAGTAATTTGCTTCCCGCAATCAGTTCAAGGATTAAAATCCTGATGCCTTCAGAGGAGGTTTGATGTAGCAGCTAATAAGAGCAGGGGTGTTCCAGGAGCAGCAGGCAGAAACAAGGAACTGAGGTTATGCGGCACAGCCGGCTCCATATATAGCATCCATGACATCACATCCTGAGTCAAGGGCACCAATGAGTGGAAACAGAGCTGATGCAGCGTCTAAGTACACCCCGAGGTGGCTGAAGAAATTCCAAGTCCAGATTGATGCTGGAAATAGTATTCCTAATGTGAGGAATCTGTGGGAGGAAGGAATCCATTAGAAGGGAAACTATGTCCAAGCAACTCAGATATGTATTGATAAATCAATAACGATTGGTCTACATTGTTTACAGCAATTCAAATGGTACTGGCTTCCATTCTGCAATGGGACAAGATTGCTTCAGGATGTTTTGGGGTTTTTATCAAGCAAGACAATCATATCGACAAAGCCAGCAGATTAGGCTTTTGTATAGAAGGCCTTCACCATGTGCAAGCTTTAGCCATTCTGTGATTTGGTACCAACATAATTCGCTACATGTTGTGAAAATGACCCCACACCTTCAAGTTAGGAAGTATGCACCTGATTGTATTTGGTACTGGGTATATCATTTTGCCATGTACTAATCGGCAAGTAGAAGGATAAACAGAGTATGGAATGTTTGGCTTCCACTACTTAGTTCAGTCAATCTTTTCATCCCTCTATCAGACACATGATAGTTTGTAATTGGTGATTCTGCCACTGAGGGTGTGTCATGCAGGCAAAGCCTGGTTACATACTAATGACGTGCACGTCCTGAATTCACTGCATGGAACTTTGACAATAACATATGCTATTTCTTTAGTCAATATTTACCTTTTAAACTGAATACATTCAAGGACAACAATTTAGTAGTTTGCTATGTCCATTGATCCAAACATCCATGAATGTACAAGGCATTTAAAAATATTTTTTTATTTCCTTTTATGAATCCTTTCTTTTTTCTCTTGAATAGATTCAGCAGATGTAAATGTATCACATTTGTCACTTTTAAAAAATAATTCATCTTTGCAAATCTTTGGACTACTTGGTTTTATGTTTTTAGATATTGCAGACAATTTAGTTAAATTCAAATAAACAAATGGAAAAAGAAGTAGGTCCCTTCAAATTATTCCATCTGATTCCCAAAGATTCTCAATAAGACTCAGATTACAGTATGTTTCCAAGACAATTGACTATGTGTTATAAAAGCAAAGCATACAAATGAGTGACATTTAAAAATACAATTACTAGTTAAAAGAATTGACAAGATCAAATTAGCAGCATGTACATCACTAGAGAGTACTTTGTTGTTCCAAAGTTCTTTCAAGGCAATTATTTAAAATATCAGTTTTTCAGGCTTTTGTACAGTATGTTGTGAAGTTTTTTTTTTTTTACATAATACAAAATTAAGGAAAGTGTTCGTCAGTCTTCTGGATCATAGCTTAAAATGGGCCCCAACCATTTCTCCACTTCTGTAACTTGGATATTTTTCCTCAGTGCATAATCTTGAACCTGGAGATGTAAAGCAAAACAGCATTTACATGAACATAGATTTGACAGCTGAACATAGTTAACTAGCATCTAGAGATAGAGGCAGACATTGTGATTTGTTACATCTCACTCCTCCACAAGTTACTTAAGACCCTGGGTTGGCTTCCCTTTAAAACTCTTTGCTTAGGCTAGCATGTGTTCTGTGCTGGATACCTAGTCAACAGTCTTTATATGAATGTGCTAAACATGTTACAACAATATATATATTTATTCAGTGAAGAAACTTTGTTGAAAGGGACGTTATGGTTAAGTTGCGCTACTAAAAACCTATAAAATTCAGTGAAAAAACTTTGTTAAAGGGATGTTATGGTTCCAAGTAAAACCGAAAAACCCTTGAATTTCGCCAGTTATGGTAAGCTAAGCAACCATAACTCACGCCACCACCGTGCACTGCTAAGCCTAACACCCAGGACATCAAAGATGACATCACAAATGTCATTGATGACATCACTGATGACATCACATGAGTATTTACTTTTCATGAAATGTGTGTACAAGGGATTCTTATTATAATGTTGTTAACAAACTGTCAAGGATCATTGGAATAAATGTCATGAGCTAATTAGTGCATTAAGCAATGCATTGATATAAATAGCATTCTATTATGAAGTTCTATCCAGTATACTAACCTACTCATCCAGAAACATAGGCATTGTGTGCAGCATATATGATGAAGGTACAATATTCAGAATGTTGATATGTTGAATAATGAAATTATAACTGTTTTCTTATTAGAGTTTTGTGTACTGTGAAATATGTAATAAGCTAACACAACCCACGTATCACATAATTGCATTATTACAAACAAAACACAAAGAGACAAGAACACATACAGATATGGGTATATACAGGGAAAGTGAAGTAAGCAAAAAAGCAGAAGTAGTAGCAGAAATAATTCATAACCTAACTGATTATCTTTATGCAAATAAATGATTGCTCTGTTGGAAAGCTGCTATTTACCCTATGTATATGTATCACATGATGTGACTGGACCCTAAGGAAAGTAATGCGAGTACAATGTATACAAATATGAGCATATACAGGTAAAGTAATTAAAAAAACAACAGAACTATCAGAAAGTGCTGATAACTCTACTGATTATCTTCATGCACAGAAAGGATTGCTGTGTTTCAAGCTTGCGTCTTCCCCTATTTATATGTTTCATTTGATATGACTGGACCCTAAGGGAATTACTATAAGAACATACTTGAAGGATAAGTCTACAAATGTAGTATGTTTACAATTTTTAGTTCCCGACTGTTACTGAAGAAAACCATGTGGCCTAGATATGTCAGTAATGGAAAAAAGAGGGAGCCAGACATGTGATGTCATCAATGACAATTGTGATGTCATCTTTGATGTCGTGGGTGTTCGGCTTAGCAGTGCACGGTGGTGGTGCGAGTTATGGTTGCTTAGCTTACCATAACTGGTGAATTTCAAGGGTTTTTCGGTTTTACCATAACGTCCCTTTAGCAATGTTTTTTCACTGAATTTCATAGGTTTTTAGTAGCGCAACTTAACCATAACGTCCCTTTAACAAAGCTTTTTCACTGAAATTCATAGGTTTTTAGTAGCGCAACTTAATAATAACTTTGACTTTATGTACATGTAATATGGAACATACTGAACCTCTTCTACTGAACTTGATGTTCGCGAACTCTTTTAATGTCCGCGGACATGTTCGGAGAACAGTACCACTACCTAAAAACTCTGGGGGGAGGTGGTATGTTCGATTCTTATATCATAACATAGGAACATTTAACAAATTCAAAAAGCAGCACACATACGCATTATATGTAGCAATACATAAGAAATGTAACCCATATATGTAACACACTAACCATTCATTTAAATGCAATATGTTCTAAAATGGAATATACCACAAGATGATAAATTGGCTTCCAACATAATTACCTCACAGACACTACAGAGCTAAGAACAAGACCAGACCTACAGAGTACTTAGAACCTATCTTACCTGAAATAGTAAGTGTACTTCATTTTACTCATATATTTATAAACTTTCTGTATTAGATTAAAAAAAAGATATATTTTTTTTTCTCACAGATATGTCTAGTACGCTGGAATGGCTAGAGGAGCATTTCCCACATGAGGAAATGTCACAAGATAGTGAAACTAATGGTAAACGCTTTACAATATAAACCATTTAATGATTATTTCATATACATTTAACATATATATATTTTTTTGTACAGAGCGTACCAAAACAGAAAATACCTCTGAAGAAACTGTTATGGATAACACGCTTGACAGCATAAAAGAAAAAATGGATTTATTGTTGACCAATTTTAATAATTTGAAAACTTTTGTTGAAGATCATTTTAAAACAAAAACCTCATACCATTGCCCCACATGTACTTGTCCCCCCTCACCATATCCCAGTCAATTATCCCCAAACCCTCTCCATAACCCAAAACGATTTGATGAGACTTCCATCCCTTCTTCACCTGATACCAATCATGTTGAAACCCCTAATTCTCCTGTTTTTGTTTCCGTTTCTGCCTCACCTTCTCTGTCATAAATTATTAATATATGTTAAATAAAGTTACACTTTTATATTGTGTTGTACTTAGTTTCTTTTTTTTTGTTTTAAAAAACAATGTAGGTGTCCCCGGACAGCGCAGGTGTTCTAAAATGTTTGTAAATAAACGAAAATGGAGGTGTCCTGAAGAACACTATACCTGTCCGTACTGTTCGCTAGCAAGTTGAAACTGTTCGAAGAACACAATTGGTGTCCTGAAATGTTCGTAATTAAACGAAAATGGAGGAGTCCTAAAGAACACTATACCTATCCGTACTGTTCGCTAGCAAGTTGAAACTGTTCTAAGAACACACGCGGTGTCCTGAAATGTTCGTAAAGAAACGAAAATTAAAGTGTCCTGAAGAACACTATACCTGTCCGTACTGTTTGCTAGCAAGTTGAAACTGTTCTAAGAACACAAGCGGTGTCCTGAAATGTTCGTTTGACGCACTTTTAATTACTTCAGGACCCGAACAGTGTCCGTAGAACATCATCGTGCATGCGCAAACCAATGTCCGTGCATTTGGTGTCCTGCGGACAGGCGCTTCCTTCGCGGACATGTTCGCGAAGGGATCATGTGACCGCGCCCACGCTAATTGCGTGTTCTGAATGCGGACACTGTTCGTGTCCCCGAACAATTTAAAAGTACATTTTCAAGTAATCCACAATATTTTTCAATAAAAACTCATCATGGCACAAGTCCCACATAGTAATCCTGAGTTTCTACATACCTTTTGAAACTTTTTGAACCCTTTTTTGTGTTCGATCTGTCTGCGGACAGCGCGCATGTCCGCGGACCGCGTACAAGCACCCCTATAAAAGACCACGCCCTAGAGCTTATTCTCATTGTGTTTCTGACTATTCTTCAGAGCACTGCGATTTTTGCTGCCACTTGCAGATATCCATCATCAACCTGATGGCAACTATAGCTCCACTGCTGCCAGCCGGTGCTGTATCTGCCTCAGCACCACCCCCACCCCCTCCACCACCAGCACCTTCCCAAGGGCCTGAAGAGGGGAACAGGAATGAGGATGCGAGAAGGAAGAAGAGGATGAGGAGAATGGAGGTAGAGGAAATCCCTACTACCCGCACTAGGCGTGAGTCTTGGATGTGGCGGTTGTTTACCATTCATGGGAATGGTCCTAAGGCTCATGCGAACCGTGTCACCTGCAATGAGTGCAAAATGATATTCAGTCGCAGGAGGCACGGTTCGTACAGCTTTGGGACCACGAAGCGACACCCGAGGTCATTTCACTCTGGGGCTATTCGCAAGGTTGTACCTTGCGAAGAACGTAGTAGGTTGATTTCCTCTACTTCATCCTCCGTTTCTGATCCTGTCACCACAAGGACCACCTCTGTGGGACAGCGTCTTCCTCAAGCTGCCTCACAGGCCATACAGGATTCTGATGACCCCTACCTTTCGAGGGTCACAGTTGTATGTATGTACTGTGACACAGTACTCTGCAGGGGGGAGCAACTCCGGAGTGCTTTTGAGATTATCGTCTCAGAGCACCAGAAGACCTGCTCACTACCCAAATAAAACCCACTCTACATCTTCCTCTCTCAGCTCGCCCTTTCTTATCCCTGTGGTTGGTGTCCCCCCCTTTACCCTCCTTTCCCCTCCTCTCCTAGTGTGTCGTGCATAAAAAAAACAAACAAAATACAAAATAACAAAAATCCCCAAAAAATAAGGCTCTTTTCAGAGCCGCCTTTCACAGTTAAAAAATAGAAGTGAGGATAAATGAAGCAGGGCCCTTTGTATTTTTTAGAAGTCCGCGGACAGTTCGTGAGCATCTAAAACATTGGGGTGCTACCCTATTATAACCATTGCAATTTTCTCTGAGAGGAAGTGGTGGCTCTGAAAAGAGCCTTTGGGAGGTGTTTGTATGTCAAAAATTATAAATACTTAACACCTACTTCAAAATGGATGCTGTAATTCTAAAAAAGGTCGCAATGCATTTTGAACATTTCTCAGAAAAATCTGATTGCCAGCATAAGTAAGATGGACTCCATCTCTGCGAAAAATGTATGTACTACGAAACATAATATTTTCATTGTGAAAAGAGGACATGCCAAAATCTCTTAGAAAGGCACAAACAGCCTTATTAACATTGTGCCTTGCTTTTTCCATTTGCGGACCAAATGAAGAAGAACGAAGCCACATTTGTCTCTGCGCAATCCGTGAAAATATCACTTGAGAATTAGGAAACATGTCCATGACCCTCCCAAGTCCTTCTTTCATAGCAAATTGCAAAAAAAATCCAGTCACATGTCCTAAACTGTTCTCTCCACAATGAATTACAATTATGTCTGGATGTTGCTCTGTCTCCAAAGTAGCACAGAGAGGTAGCAAGTCCAACCATTTCATTCCACGTACTCCATGCCAGTGTACTTCCACATGTGGAAATCCAAGATCTACAGCTACTCCACAGCTTTCTGCATACACCTTCAACCAACGTATCCACGAATCTCCCAAAATCCAAACAATCTGTTTTCTGAAACACACAGCCATAGCTATCTGTTCTCTCAGCAAAAAGAGTATCTGAGAAACTCTCTCCTGGCACAACACACCCACTAAACTTTCATGACCAATCCATTTCAGTGCTCATTATCATTTGCATGACTTTTGAACCAAAAAATCCCCGGGTGTAACTCCCGATGTCCGCGAACTACCGCCATGTTCGCGGACATATCGTAACATGAACAGCCCTTCTACCATTTCCACTTCACTCTCTGTGCCATTCCCTCATTGGATGTAGCTAAGAAATCACATGACCGTACACCAATCACATTCAAGACCTCTACATCTAACTGCATCATCATAGATCATCACAGCAAATGTACTGTGAATCTCTCTGAGTACAAGTGTAATATCATTGGCAAGCACCATCTACAAGAAATACTGTACAAGTCTTCAAGATTTCTACTTGTAGCTCCATGCATATGCGTGAACACAAAGTACAGGTATGCATATTTTCTGTACAGTACATGAACACATTTTCAAACTGACTTTTAGCTTGTGTAATCTGCAAAATGAATCTTCTGTCTTTTTTCCAATTTCCTAAAATCAACTATCACTTATAAACCTTTATACTATTTACTTTCTTTATACACACACACTCAAATCATGTTAAACTAACATTTTTTAAATGAAATATATAGACTACATATATTCAAACAAAATTGCATGCATGCACACTATGTTCAAATCTCAAAAAATAATACTTATACAATAATATATTTTTATTTATTTATTTAATTACTTTAATTTAAGCATGACATTGAGACACTATTACGTAGA
This sequence comes from Ambystoma mexicanum, assembly GCF_040938575.1. Classification (NCBI taxonomy): domain Eukaryota; kingdom Metazoa; phylum Chordata; class Amphibia; order Caudata; family Ambystomatidae; genus Ambystoma; species Ambystoma mexicanum. Next base: position 394,070,058 of record NC_090928.1, on the reverse strand, counting down.
ACAGGTTAGTTACAGAAATAGTGGTATTCAGTGGTACATTATGAATTTCACAAGACATAGTAAAGATATTTTGTTTGCTACAGTTAGTCATTGCAATACAATTTGTTCATTAAGAAAATATATGTATTGAACTGGTGCGACGTATCTTATGCAAATAAGATAGTTTTAATGGTTTTGAGGAAGGCGCTGAGGATTTCAATTAAAAAAATCAATGTCTAAATTAAAAACAGTGCTATATACAAACAAAATTACTCATTTGTTTCTTTTACAATTGCAGTGAAGACCATTCTCCTGAAAAGAAGCAGCCGGATTTGAAGAACAAAGAAGAACTAAGGAATAACCTGATCATTTTAGAAAAAAAGTAAGTAGAATATCACCATAATATTTGTATTATTACGCAAACACACTGTAAAGTTAATTCATGCTATTTCCGTGTCATGATGCCTACCCCCGGAGCACCAGGACAGGCCCAGCACCCCCGGGAGCAGGCATCATGCCCTCGGGTAAAAGCCCAGCGGCCCCTAATAGGGGCTCCTTTGACTTAGTACTGGCACCTTTGGCGCAGGCTCATGTTGGACATCAGTCCTGGCGCCATAGGCGCCAGGCTCATAAAAGAGGGTGTTTGGTGCACTTACCTGATGCAGACCATGCTGCATGAAGCCTCAAGCCAAATGAGGCTTAGGAGGGACTATTTTCTCAAAGGAACTATTTTACTTGGGTGGGGACCGTGGAAGAATACTTACCTGGAACTTCTTCCAAGGCTATTTAAACCACGCCCGGACTGCCACACGTGCTTCGCGTTGCTCTGCATCTAGCAGCTGAACGCTCACCGTGCCTGCTCCTGCATCTTGCCTCCAGCCACGCCCGCCTCGATCTTGGGATACCTGAAAGGAAGGAAGGGAAGAGAAAAGGTGAAAACCAAGAACTTAATCTAATTTCTTACCTGTCTCCGGAATCATCACGCCAGCGATCCTGAAGATAGACATTCTTTAAAAGCATCGCGCTACTTGTAGCAGCGCCGCGCATCACTCACCTGCCTCGTGGGCTCTTCACTATCCACCGCGACCTTCTGGGCATTCCGCCACATCTCTGCACCTGCAGGGGAGAAGAAGAGACAAAAGGTGAGCAGGAGGAACAAATGAGGAAAGCCTGATTTTCCGTCACAAGACTTACCTGGCCATATTTGACGGGACCACTCCTCATTTCGGGTCGGCGCCACTTCTTGGCCTGGTGCCGCACCCCGGCCCTTAAGGGGAAAAAAGAAAGACATTACTAGAGGGATTCAAAGACATTTAAAGGGATCATTTTATCACAAACTCACCTGAGTTTATCTCCGGCAATATCCCTCGAAGCATCACTTCCACTCTGCACCTGAAAATAAGGACAGATCGCAGGTTAAGAAAAGCAAACAAAGAGAAGACTCTACTCTGGAACTTTTTAAACTGCATACTTACGGCATTTCGCCTTCCGAAACCATTGAAGTAACTGGTCAAATACGCGCCCCTGCACCAGAAGCAGGATGGAGAGCTCATCAATTCAAACATTAAGGTGAGCCTTGATTGGGGATTTCGGAGGTGGTCAGAGAAGAGCAAAGGGGAGGTGGGAAGCAATCACAATACTCTGCAGTCAGTTAATCCCCTTTCTCCACCTACAGAAAGATTTTTCTACGGGCCAGACAAGCCAGATTTGGGGGTCCAGTTCAGTCAGTGTTTCAAATCCTGCGCATCACGCTTGAAGAGGTCACAGCAATCCAGACCAGGTCAGCGCCTCCGTGGGAGCCAGGTGAGCGTTACAGAACGCGAAGCCTTCCTACAAATTCTCACCCAGGCGCTATGGAAACTTCTGAGACTGATATGTTGGCCCAATTACTGGGGGAATTACGGGCCGAAGTACATGCCGCTCGTCAAGAGACTAATGCCCTCAGGAGGGAACTAATCGTATCTAAGGAACGAACTGATGACCTGGCTAGGCAGGTATTGCAAGGTCAAGCTGGGCAAACCCCTCTACCTGGTTCCGGGGGGAATTCTGTTCCTGTGGCTTCAAGTAACCCTGTGCAAATCAATCTACCTGGAAATATGCCGCTGGCCCCACCTGAACGCTTTGCTGGGGACCCCAAACGGTTCGCCGTATTCATGAATCAATGTCGTTTGCATTTCCTATGCAGACCTGGGGCCTTCCCTCATGACCAGACCAAGGTAGCTTTTGTGTTGTCATACCTTAGCGGCTGTGCTGCCGATTGGTCAGTACCACTGGTTACTCAAGATGACCCAATCCTCCGGGATTTCCAAGGATTTCAAGCAAGCATGGAGAGATTATTTGCTCGACATTCTCAGGGACAAGCTCTGGATGATGAACTTCTATCCCTGCGACAGGGCAACCAAGACCTCCTCTCCTACATAGCAACCTTTAACAGACTAATCGTGGAAACTGGATGGCCAGAGGATAAAAGAATCACATTATTCTATCGGGGTCTGCGTGGAGAACTTAAAGATGTCTTGGCCCAAGTCGTAAATCCGCCCCAAGAATGCACAGAATATATAGACTTAGTGGTCCAATTGGATCACAGGCTCCAAAACCGAAAAGCGGATCGGTCCAAGTTTGAAACCCGGGTGTTGGTCAAGACCCACGTCACACCCAAGGGTGCCGATGTCTCTGAGCCTATGCAAATTGGAGGGGTTAGAGGACCTTTAACCCAAAAAGAACGTGAAAGGAGGCGGCAGTTAAAATTATGTCTTTATTGTGGGAACTCTGGACACTTTCTACGAGATTGCCCGGCAAAACCGCCCAAGAAGGTGGTAGGAGCCGCTGATAAAAACCATGAAGACTCTGTTTCGGGAAACGACTCCGCCCGACAAGCGTAGGGGTCCGCTTGCCGAGCTTGAAAACTAACTCTCAGACCTCGCATTTCATTGTGCCAATGGTTCTCGTAGATCCGGAACAGCCTAAGCGGTTGCATGCAATAAAGGCATACATCGATAGTGGGGCTATAGGAAACTATGTGGATCGTGAATTGGTCTCTAGGATTAACCTCCCTCTGCGTCCAAAAACCAGCAAAGATGTCATCATCACAGTCGATGGAACTGAAATTGACTCAGGACCGGTAACACATTCCACTACTGAGGTGACTCTTATTGGTCCGGACGGCCATCGGGAGGCAGTTGTGTTTGACGTAATCAAGGCCCCACAGTTTCAGGTTATTCTTGGAATTCCTTGGTTAGAGACACATAATCCTAAAATTGATTGGTGAGCAAAGAGAATAACCTTCCCGGATTGTGCACAAAACTGCTACCCAGAAAATCTGAAGATTAGTCTAGCATCCGTAACCTCTGTCTCCATGCAACTACCTCTGGAATACCAAGACTTTCAGGACGTCTTCCAATCCAAAAGGAACAGGCCAACACGTTACCCCCCCACAGATCGTACGATTGCCAAATCGATCTGGTGCCCGGTGCACAACCCCCTTGTAAGCAGGATTTATGCCCTTACTGAACCTGAGAACCGGCATTTGAGACAATATTTAGATCAATACCTAGCCAATGGTTTCATTCGCCCGTCAAAGACACCGGCATCCTCGGCTTTGTTCTTCGTGCCCAAAAAAGAAGGCGACCTTAGAACTTGTATCGACTACCGCGCATTGAACCAGATAACGGTTAAAAACCGTTACACTCTGCCTTTGATCCCTGAACTCCTTGACCAGGTGAAGGACATTGCGTATACACCAAGTTAGATCTCCGGGGGGCTTATCATCTGGTGCGAGTAAAAGAAGGCGACGAATGGAAAACGGCCTTCCGTACAAAATATGGTTTATTCGAATACCAGGTGATGCCTTTTGGGTTGTGCAACGCGCCTGCTGCCTTCCACATCTTCATGAACGATGTCCTTTGGGAACTTATCGATGTTTGTGTTGTCGTATATATCGAAGACATTCTTGTGTACTCCTCTTCGGAATCTGACCCCAGAAAGCATGTCCGGGCCGTCTTTGGGAAATTGCGCCAGCACAAACTGTTTGCTAAGCTGGAAAAGTGTGTTTTCCATACCACCGAGGTGGAGTTTCTTGGATTCATCCTGACACCTAATGGGGTCCGAATGGACTCACGGAAAGTGGAGGCCATCCTCAAATGGCCATCTCCTAGCTCGGTAAAAGGGGTCCAAAGCATGCTTGGTTTTGCCAATTTTTATCGCAGATTTATTCCGGAATTTTCACGTGTAGTACAACCCATCACTGCACTTTTGCGGAAAAATAAACGTTTCGAATGGACCAAGGAAGCCGAACAGGCCTTTCTAGAATTGAAAGCTAAATTCACGTCTGCACCTATTTTGAAGCACCCGCGTCCCGATCTCCCATACATAGTCGAAACTGACGCGTCCAGTTTAGCCATGGGAGCTGTCCTGTCTCAGAGAGACCCTGAAACCAACCTACTGCATCCTGTAGCATTTTGGTCCAGAAAGTTCTCACCCCCTGAGGTAAATTATGCAATTACTGATAAGGAATTATTAGCCATTAAGTCCGCCTTTAAGGCTTGGCGGCATTATCTTCTTGGCGCCAGGCACACTATCACCGTGATCACTGATCACCAAAATTTACAATATTTAAAGACTGCCAAGGCTCAATCATCACGTCAGCTCTGATGGGCTTTGTTCTTTGCTGAGTTTGATTTCGTAATAACTTACCGTCCCGGCTGTAAGAATGGCAAAGCAGACGCACTATCTAGAATAGGAATGGGAGAAATAGACACTAATTCAGAACCTGCGTCGATCATTCCCGAACAAAGAATTTTGGGATTAACCTCCTTACAAATCTTTGAAGACATTCAAGCACTAGTAAAACAACTCCTGGACTCTACCGCTTTGCAGGATTGGATCCAAAGGGGGTCTTACTTTTCGGTCAACGATGGCCTACCTTACTTCCAAGGACGCTTATTTCTGCCAGAAAAGGAATTACAAGAACTGGTTATTTCCCATCATCAGGATACCCTGATGGAAGGACATCCTGGCATTGCCAAAACTGAAGAATAAATTAAACGACAATTCTGGTGGCCTTCCTGGCGAAAGGATATTAAATCTTTTGTGATGTCCTGTGGAGTTTGTGCCCAAAACAAAGGCCAAAAGACAAAACCCGCCGGCCTTCTTCAGCCTTTAGACATTCCACCAGCACCTTGGCACACCTTGTCACTAGATTTTATCACGGACCTGCCCCCTTGTAATGGATACAATACTATTCTGGTTGTGGTGGATCTATTTTCTAAAATGGCTCATTTTATTCCGTTGAAAGGATTACCCTTCAGCTTCTGTCCTTGCTAAGGAATTCCTCGAAAATATCATCCGCTTGCATGGATTCCCGTCCATATTAGTCTCCGACCGGGGAAGCCAGTTTATTTCACATTTTTGGAAAAGGTGTTGTCAACTGGCACAAATCGACTTAAGACTCTCAACCAGCCATCAACCACAGACCGATGGTCAGACGGAGAAAACGAACCAGACCCTTGAACAATACCTACGGTGTATGTTGCACCAATCGGAGGGTAATTGGAAAGATTTGTTATGGGTGGCCGAATATGCATACAATAACTCGGTGCACTCTGGAACTGGACAAAGCCCCTTTTACACCCTATATGGACATCACCCTCGTACTTCAGACCTGGACTCTCCTCTGAGCCTTGAAATGCCCGCAGTAGACCATTTGCATTCCACTATAACTCAAGCATTCAAGAATTCAACTGCCCATTTGCAACAAGCGAAAGAAAAATACAAGAAAAATGCAGATCTGCATCGGAAGGAGGCGCCTTCATACCAAATAGGAGACCAAGTATGGTTGGCTACCAAACATTTATTACTCAAGGGACCTCGAACTATTAATCCAAGGTATTTAGGCCCTTATTCGATCAAAGCTATCATTAATCCAGTGGCAGTCAAGCTCGATTTGCCAGCTAACATGCGGATCCATCCCGTTTTTCATGTGTCACTTTTGAAACCAGTGCAACCAGGAACCAGATTAATAAAGCCACCAGAACCAATTCAGATAGATGGGGAGCCTGAATTCGAGGTGAAGAACATTTTGGATTCTAAAATTTCAAAATCAAAACTTTTCTATCTAATTGATTGGAAAGGGTACGGACCTCAGGAAAGGTCTTGGGAACCCAGCGACCACGTACATGCACCTCGGCTGGTAAAAAAGTTCCATCAGGATTTCCCAAACAAACCGAAACCTCCAGAGGGAAGGACCTTGGGAGGGGCCTGGGGGGGGGGGTGCAGTCATGATGCCTAACCCTGGAGCACCAGGACAGGCCCAGCACCCCCGCGAGCAGGCATCATGCCCTCGGGTAAAAGCCCAGCGGCCCCTAATAGAGGCTCTTTGGACTTTGTCCTGGCGCCTTTGGCACCAGGCTCATGTTGGACATCAGTCCTGGCGCCATAGGCGCCAGGCTCATAAAAGAGGGTGTTTGGTGCACTTACCTGACGCAGACCATGCTGCATGAAGCCTCAAGCCAAATGAGGCTTAGGAGGGACTATTTTCTCAAAGGAACTATTTTACTTGGGTGGGGACCGTGGAAGAATACTTACCTGGAACTTCTTCCAAGGCTATTTAAACCACGCCCGGACTGCCACACGTGCTTCGCGTTGCTCTGCATCTAGCAGCTGAACGCTCACTGTGCCTGCTCCTGCATCTTGCCTCCAGCCACGCCCGCCTCGATCTTGGGATACCTGAAAGGAAGGAAGGGAAGAGAAAAGGTGAAAACCAAGAACTTAATCTAATTTCTTACCTGTCTCCGGAATCATCACGCCAGCGATCCTGAAGATAGACATTCTTTAAAAGCATCGCGCTACTTGTAGCAGCGCCGTGCATCACTCACCTGCCTCGTGGGCTCTTCACTATCCACCGCGACCTTCTGGGCATTCCGCCACATCTCTGCACCTGCAGGGGAGAAGAAGAGACAAAAGGTGAGCAGGAGGAACAAATGAGGAAAGCCTGATTTTCCGTCACAAGACTTACCTGGCCATATTTGACGGAACCACTCCTCATTTCGGGTCGGCGCCACTTCTTGGCCTGGTACCGCACCCCGGCCCCTAAGGGGAAAAAAGAAAGACATTACTAGAGGGATTCAAAGACATTTAAAGGGACCATTTTATCACGAACTCACCCGAGTTTATCTCTGGCAATATCCCTCGAAGCATCACTTCCACACTGCACCTGAAAATAAGGACAGATCGCAGGTTAAGAAAAGCAAACAAAGAGAAGACTCTACTCTGGAACTTTTTAAACTGCATACTTACAGCATTTCGCCTTCCGAAACAAGTGAAGTAACTGGTCAAATACGCGCCCCTGCACCAGAAGCAGGATGGAGAGCTCATCAATTCAAACATTAAGGTGAGCCTTGATTGGGGATTTCGGAGGTGGTCAGAGAAGAGCAAAGGGGAGGTGGGAAGCAATCACAATACTCTGCAGTCAGTTAATCCCCTTTCTCCACCTACAGAAAGATTTTTCTACGGGCCAGACAAGCCAGATTTGGGGGTCCAGTTCAGTCGGTGTTTCGAATCCTGCGCATCACGCTTGAAGAGGTCACAGCAATCCAGACCAGGTCAGCGCCTCCGTGGGAGCCAGGTGAGCATTACATTCTGTGCCTAAAAATAGAGATTGTGCTCCATTCTGTCCAAAAATCCCCATGTATTAAATAGCGATTTACAGCCAGAATAGCCCACAAATTCCTATTTTTGGACACACAAATTACCCAACTCAACCGCTAGAATTTTAATATTATAGAACAAACAACTGTTTTAATTGTATACATTAGATTTACTATTTATACTTCTCCACACCACTAGCTTACTTTTTCTGTCATCTGAACCCCAGTTTAGTAGCACATAAATTCAAGAATACCCATCCCTACTAGTTGTAGTTCGCAATGCACAATCACACACCATTACCAACATCTTTATCATCTTACTCAAACACTCATGCACACAGCAAACATACATTGCAGAACACCCCCAACCCATCTTTATTTTTTTCAACAGACCCTAAAGAATGCCTACCAAAAGTCAAGTCCGTAGAAAGCAACGCAGAAGTAGAACAAATGAAAATAAGTGTCCAACATAAGCATCCATCTCTAGCAGAATTTGTAAAAAAGTTGAAACAAAACAGCTAATACAGTCATTTAGTGAAACACAAGAAGTTTCAAGTACAAAAACTTTGCCTCCTCTATCAAAATGTAAAACAAACCAAAAAACAATTAACAGAAAGACAGCTATCACTACAGATAAAACTGCTTCTTTAAATTTTGATATAATGCAAAGTAAGCATACCAAGAAAAGTATTTTAGCCAAAATGTACTATCACAAAGTCCTTCAAAATCTTATAAAATCAGGAGAGAAATCAGGTTCAATGCTTAAAAACTATCATAGGAAATTAATCTTAGAAGCATTGATAGACAGTGCAATTCTTCTCAAAAGAAAGTTATTTATTTTAGTGTTAAACAAAACGAAACCACTAACAAAACTAATAACTAAATTACAAAAAAGACTTCTCAATAAACAAAATGTCAACAGAAGGAACTTCTTAAGTATATGCGGAGGTGAATGGAATCACACTACGAGCACAGAACCATACTTTAATGAAGAAGCGTACAAACAAAAGCAAACAAATATAATTGCCATACATAGCAGTGGTCGAGGTTATGAAAAAGTGAATAATACCATAATGGAATAAGAAGTACTCCTTACAAAAATATGCCCTGAAAACTTAGAATTACCCCTCCATTCAACTGAATCAGAACATCTAGTGTACAAATGGCCATGCACGTCAATGTGTAACATTCCCAAACAATTTTTCAAATCTTTACACCAATTCCTCAATCAATATGTAAAAAGCAAAGACAAAATCAAAATTAAACTACTGCAAAATATGGATACCTGTCCAGTGTGCAAGTACACAGGACTACAAGGACATTCATTGGCCTGCATTACAGGATCTACTTGTAAAACCAGCTTCCATGATATCAAAAGGATATCAACACATCATTCAACTATAAGAAATCTAGTCTATAAACTGTACTAAGCTAAAAGTCCTGCTTTAGCACTAGCAAATTTAAATAACAATCTTCTACATGGTACAGCAAAAGACCTACTTGAAGAAATTGACTATATCCAGAAACAATATTTTGGAAGTGAAAGCCACTTACAGAATGAAATAGCTTTAAACCAAATTAGCAACAATTTTACACATGGCAACCTTTTACTAAACACATACAAAAAAGAAATAATAAAATTTAAAAGTACATCAGCTGAAGTACCAAACCATGTGTGTGTATGTTGCCGCAGAACTTTTTATAAAAGTAACACAAAAACTGTAGACCTATCATACAAAATAGAAGACAATGAAGATTCTAAATGGTTTGAATTAGCTCTCTACCTTGTAGCAGAAAACAAATACGAAATAACTGACCCCTTAATACTTTGCAGTTACTGCACTACTAAACTTGACAACAACCAAACTCCTTCACGTGCTATCACAAATAATTTGGAATTATACCCACTACCAAAACCCCTACAACAACTTAATTTATATGAGAGCATCATAATTCAAACAGTGCACCCATGTCAAGCAATAATACGCCTTCAACCAAAAACAGCAAAATTACCTCCCTCTGAATTGGTAAAAGGCATTCGTGGAAAAGTTGTTTATTTACCATTAGATCTAAAAGAAAATGTGCATACTCTAGGAGTGCAACGTCCAATGCAGCAATCTTTAATTATCTTAGTAAATGGAGTACCTACAAAAGACAAAAAAAATATGGCAACAGCTGGTAGATTTACATAAAGTTAGACAAGCCTTGCAATATCTTAAAGAGAATAATGAATATTACAAAGAAATTAATATTGAAGAAAACTTGAAGGATACAACTGAAATAATTCAAGAAACACAAGAAACAGGTCAATTTGAGCTCCTAGATCCTGCTACAATATCAAATACTTTAGACCATTATACAATTCATCCTTTGCACTCTAATGACACCATAGAAGATGCACTGGAAACATACCAAATGCGTCAAACAAAAGGATCACCAATCAGCATATGGGAAAAAAGTATAGAAGCACGTGCTTTTCCTCTACTCTTTCCTACTGGCAAAGGAGGAAGGTACGATGATAGACCTATTCAAATATCAGCATCAGAATACCGCTCATTACGGATGTATTCTGAAGATCCACATTTTGTCTAAATCTGGGAATACATATTCCACCTACTCTTTGAAAGTGAACTAGCAACTTTATGTTACGGAGTTGCATACATATTAAAATCAGGATCACACTTTCAAAATATGACAGCTACACAATTATTACAAAAAGTGAAACAAAATGATGAGGTTTTACAATCAAATATTACAAATCTATTAGCAAATATGCCTGGTACTAAGGAGTAATGGTTTCGACGTCATGGAGATGTACGTTGTATGATCAGAAACCTTGGCCCACCCACTTGGTTTGTTACATTAAGTTGTACAGAATATGCATGGGAAGATTTACATGATTTCCTACGCATTTCAAACAAAAACAAAACAAACATATATATATACTAACACCTGGAGAACTTTGTTCTTTGGATCCTGTTAATGTTTCAAGATATTTTCACCATTGCTTCATTGCTATGCTATATTTTATTTGTAATTAAACTGTTCCTCCCCTTGGAGAAGTGCAACACTTCTTTTGGAGAAAAGAATACCAAGCCAGAGGAGCACCACATATCCACATGCTTTTATGGATTAAAAAAGCTCCTAAATTTGGTCAAGACAGTGATGCCACTGTTTTACAGTTTATTGAAAAATATGTCACTTGTGAAATTCCATCAGAAGCCACAAATAGTGATCTTCATGTACAAATTTTACAATTTCAAAGACACAAATGTGGAAAATATTGTCGTCGCAAATACAAAAACAAAGGGAAATACTACACTAAATGCCGATTTGCTTTCCCTAGACCAGTTACAAATACAGGTCAAGTGAACAACCTCATGTCTTCAGTTAGACATAGTGTTAAAGGTAAGTCACCTAAAAATACATATTACATAAGAAGAAAAGAAGAAAAATATATCAATGATTATAATGCAATCATTGCCCACTTATGGAATGCAAACATGGATGTGCAGTACATTGCAGACAATTCTACTGCAGTTGCACGATATGTCACAGCATACTTAACCAAAGCAGAAAAGACAGAGCTCCAAGACCTCTGGAATGACCTCTCATCAGATAAAACAGTGTCTCAGAAATTATACAGCTTGGGCATAAAAATGCTCTCCCATAGAGAATGTGGATCATATGAAGCAGCAGATCGTTTAACTGGTACTGCATTGTATGGTAAATCTGAAAATATAGTATGGCTAAGTCTTGGTCCAGTGAAATCTAGAAAAAGAGTTCTCAAATCATACAAAGATATAGAAACAATAGCCAAACGTGATCCCAACAGCCACAACATTTTAAAAAAACAATTTATTGGACACATACTACCCAAACAGAAGTAATACTTTGGAAACCATGTGTCTATACCACATAGCCCAAAACTACACATACAAAAATAATATAAAACCTGATGAAAAAAAAGTTAAATACAGAGTGACAAACTGTGAAGGCAGCTTAGTTAAACTCACTAAACCAAATTTAATTAATCATATCAAATGTTCATTAAAGACTCCTCAACATAAAGAAGTATATTACATGTCCCTGCTACAACTCTTTAAACCATGGAGAAAAGAAGAAGAAATACTACATAACTATGACTCATATGAAGATGCTTTCAAAGCAAATGAAAGCACTATAACTGATGTAAACTTTACACAATACAAAACAATGTTGCCAATGAACAGCAACACGAAGAAGAACTCCAGGCCCAACTAGATAAGGACACTCCTGACAGTAGTCAACCTTTTGTAACAGGAAGCCAAGATACACTGGGCGAACCACTAATAATAAATGAGGCAGAATTAGCTATGATAGAAGTAGAAAACACCATGCGTCAGTATGAAGATAAAGAAGACTTAACTATACTACAATCAAAACTAAACAATGAGCAACGTAGCATTTTTCAAGTAGTAACAAAACAAATTGCACATGGTGTACAACATGAAAATAAAGAATGTTCCTGCTATAATTATAAACCTATACTACTGTACGCCAGTGGTGAAGCTGGTTCTGGCAAAACATTCCTAATCAAAATCATCAGTAAGTTCCTTCAACAACTGACAAACAAGAAACTGTCAGCTGTTGTCACTGCCACCACAGGTTTAGCTGCCTACAACATAGGTGGTGTCACTTTACACCGATTGCTACTATTGCCAGTAGAACACCAGAACAAATGAGACTATTACAAACTTTCTGCAGAAGCTGCAATGGAACTAGGCAGAGTACTGAAACAAATGAAAATGCTACTAATAGATGAAGTGAGCATGGTGTCCAACCTAATGTTGGCTTTGATTCACCTCAGATTACAAGAAGTACTCAAAACCAACTATGAAGAGCTCTTTGCAGGAAAACACATTATTGTTTTCGGAGATCTTCAATTGACACCAGTAAAAGGGGAGCCTATTTTTAAAACATTAGGACACAAACCCTGCCGTAAAACTGTTGGCAGCATTGGAAATGTCAACCTTTGGCAACATTTCCAATACAGAGAATTAACAGAAAACATGCGGCAATCTGCAGATCTCACTTATGCCAACATCTTAAAAAGTATCAGAGTTGGTATACTTTCTAAAGAAGCAGAAGCAATATTGAAAACCCGACAAATTAATGCACTTTATGGCGATAATGCATGTGCTACAGATGTTATGGAATACAGTTGTTGGCTTTCAAACATACCCACGTGACAACACAATTCAGTTTGTCAATATACTCTTTGACAAACTTTCAGAAGTAAAAAGGATAGGACGCTCAACAGCTCGATTCCTTCTCTTCAAAGACATGTATGTACGCAGAGAACAATTTTCTCTAACTCTTGCATACGCAGTCACGATTCATAAATCACAAGGTCTTACCCTAGACAAAGCAATGATAGATATTGGTAACAGTCTTTAAAGAAGGCATGAGCTACGTAGCACTATCACGCTTACGTACACTTGACGGTCTATTTCTAATCAACTTTGATGCAGCTAAAATAAACGCTGATATTCCTTGCATTTTAGAATACAATAGACTTCGCTCACTATACACCCCCCATCTAAACACATATTCTGTTCCACAAAAAGTAAAATGTCATAAAAGAAAAATAAATCAAACAGAAATGCAACAGGATGTCACTGCAAATCCTCCAAAGAGAGTAAAAGAAAGTAATACTTCATCAAATACCACAAGCAAAAAAGAATCAATTAGGGAAAGCAAACCAGGTACTTCTTCAAAGAAGGAAGACAAACTCCAAAAAAAGCAGTCAGATACAGAACTACCTGGTTCATTTAAACTCTCAAATATAGTTGGTGTAAGTTGCTACGCAAATGTAGCGATGAATATTCTATTTCAATTACCACCAATTGTTGACAACATTTACTTACACAGTACAGACCCATTGTGTATGCAAATGTTAGTACTTCACAGAAATGCAGCAAACAATCCTGACAACACGAATAGTGTTTATAGAATAAGACAATAATTGGACTACTGTGCTGGAATGGTGAAATTCACTATAAACTCACAGGAAGATCCACAAGAATTTCTAATGTATTTACTACAAGTACTGGAAAACAAAAACATACCTATAAATGAAATCTTCCAGATTTCATACATGTGGAAACATACATGCACTCTCTGCAACAATGTGACACAAGAAGAAATCCCCAATGAACGTTTCATATATATATATATCAATACCTAATTGTGAATCCATTCCATTTCAGCAACTTGTACAAAATGCAAACCATGATAGATTATGTTCTACCTGCAATTCAGATAATCGCTCCACGTTAGTAATACAAACACATAGTAAATACGTAATACTAATGCTTCTACGTTACAATGCAGATGGTACCAAAAACAACTGCAAGCTGACTGGATTCACACATGGTCAAATATCACTGGGTAAGAAAACCTTCACAACAATAGGTATAATCTACCATGCAGGAGCCACAACCAATTCAGGGCACTACACTGCATATATAAAAAAGAAATGTGGATGGCTTGAATGGAATGATAGTACCATTACTCTAAAGCAGAGATTACCAGCAAATCTTACAAACGCTCATTTAATGTTCCTAAAACCAAAATTTGATAAATAAACTGTACTTAAACCTTAAGTAAACTTGTAGTAAAAAAATATAAACTGTTAGACTATTCCAAAAGCTATCTAACTGCCCAAAGATTGTACAACAACTAATCAGATAAATGAATACTACTAAATTAGAGCAAAAAATAGACAGTTAGAATACGCCAATTGGTATCTAACTGTCCAAAAATGTAACAATACCCAAACAGATAATTCAATACCACTAAAATATATCAATAAATAGACAGTTAGAATATGCCTACTGGTATCTAACTGCTCCAAAATTTCATAATATCCAAACAAATAAATATGTTACTTCTCCAAAAAATGCAACAACCCAATATATAAAGCATTAGCCAGAAGCAACAAGTGAACACTGAAAACCAACAAACAAACTGTAGCATAACAGAAAAAGGTTTTTTTTTTAATCCTAAATGGATTTTTTTTTCTCCCACAGACCCAATGATTTTAGCAACAAACACAAACTGAGCAAATTGCACAGTACTCTGGTTTGTAATCTACTAAATATGAGGGTCCAAAGAAAATAAAATGTTGATTATACAATGTAATAAGTCATTACAAAATACTAATACTAACATGCTATTTACTTTTATCACAGAAATTAACAAGAAATACATGTACTCCAGATACTAAACCAAACAGTAAGTATATTATACACTCTATGCCATGGCCACAACCATTGCAGCATATCACACCCATAATATCTTATAACGTTGTTCCTTATAAATTTGCTTTTGACCCAAAGTTATAAGCAACTATAAGTGTGATATGCTGCGGTGGTTGTGGCCAGGGCATAGAGTGTTGGGTAGACCAAATGGTCATGCACCCAACACTCTATGCCCTGGCCACAACCACCGCAGCATATCACACCCATAGAGTCAAACATTTCAACTATGGCCTATGGAAACTTTTAATGTCCGCGGACATTACCAGTGTTCTCAGAACACTTTCAACTTGCCATCAAACAATACGGACAGCGTCTTCAGGACACCCCCTACGAACATTTCAGGACACTACGAGTGTTCTTAGAGCACATTCAACTTACCATCAAACAATACGGACAGCGTCCTCAAAACACCCCCATTTTGTTTATTTGCAAACATTTCAGGACACCACAAGTGTTCTTAGAACACGTTCAACTTGACAGAAAACAATACGTACAGCTTCCTCAGAACACCCCCTACGAACATTTCAAAACAACGCGAGAGTTCTTTGAAAACTTTCAACTTGACAACGAACAATACGGACAGCGTCCTCAGAACACCCCCATTTTGTTTATTTGCGAACATTTCAGGACACCGCAAGTGTTCTTAGAACACATTCAGCTTGCCACAGAACAATACGGACACTGTCCTCAGAACACCCCCATTTTGTTTATTTGCAAACATTTCAGGACACCGCGAGTGTTCTTAGAACAGTTTCAGCTTGCTTGCGAACAAAACGGACACATATTGAGTCCTTAGAACACCCCCCATTCAGTTTATTTAGAACATTTCAGAATACCCGTGATGTCCGCAGACAAATCGAACACAAAAATAACATCTACCACATAAAAAACACAACATTTAACCTCTCTCATACCCTCCCATCCTCCCCAAACACTCCTACACACCAACACACTCTACTAAATACACATTTTAAACAAACTTTCACTGCGCTGTCCGCGGACGTCCTCGAGTCCAAGATGGCGGGCGCTACCGAAAATCTGACGTGCTTCACGCTTCACACCGTCCAATCAGCGAACACGCTGCATGTCTGCGGACATGACGTAAGCCGCTCGGCCAATCAGGACACTGTCCGCGGAGCAAACAGGGAAGTGTGTCCACGGAACGAACACAGATCTCACTAATTTTTTTTACCTACTTTTTGGTCATTGTTAGGGAGAATTCTCTGTTTAGGCTGAATTTCCTAACCTAGTGAGTCCCCCCAGCAGCTTTGCTGGATTTCGGGAGTTTGTTTTTTTCTCCTGCCAAGAGTGAGACTCTTTTTTCCCACTCTTGGACATGATTTGTGGTGTTCCTTTGAATGTTAATGTGTTTTATGGGGTCTTTTACTCCATAGGGTCTCATGTGTTTTTTACTATGTGTGTTACACAGCACCCTCGTGCAGTAACACAGGGGTGTCATAGTGACCCCCCACCATAGACTCCATACCCTGGGACTGACTACCGTCTCCCAGGGCACGTAAAGTCACCATTGGCTTTACTAGTCCCAAATTACTAACAGAACCAGTACAAAACATCATATTGTGGATGTACTGGTAGGGGCAATTCGATTGCCCCTGGGTCTGTTGTTCGAGGGGGCACTGTCCCGTCCCCCCTCGTCGAGTTTTGGCTGGTGGCAGTGGATACTACTCTTTATATTCGACCGCGAATATATCTCTATGGGATTTTCCCATTGTTCGAGGCCAATACTTTTTAACATAGCCTCTAACATACCGCCGGTTTATTTATTTAATATTAATTCACTGGTTGGTATTTTCTGCCAAAACTCGGTTTTAAAATGGCATTTGTGTTCGCCTCTGTAACTCCAAACCAAAGGTCGAGCCCTTTGTTCCACTTTTGGCGGGCTTCTACACAGAAGCCCTCCAAAGTGGTGCCACTCTGTCTGGGTACCACAGGGGGTGTGGGAGGGGGTTTAGGCACCTTGGACTAAGTTGCCTTGCCAACTCAGGTCGCACTCTTGCGTGATTGGCCCAAGTGGTGAGACGCCCCGCTCACCACTTAGCATGTTTGATTGACAGCTAGGCTGAATGAATGGGGGTTTCTTGCATAAAAGCAGGGCTTTTGGGACTTGAACTTCAGAAGTCGCCACAGGACCTGAAAATCCGAAGAGGGAGAAGCTGAGCCGACCTGCTACGACGACACCACCGGTGGAGCCCTGCTGAACCGACTCACCACTTCCCAACGACAGAGGAGATCTCCCTGCTGGAGAGTCTTCTTCCCTTGACTGGTGGGCACAACCAGTTTACCTTCTTTTTTTGCTTCCAAGACGTCCAAGTGGTCGAATTGCCCGTGCCAAGCACCCCGGCAACCGGATAGCCACTTACCCTTGCACAGCGAATAAAAGGACCGCTCCTTTTTAATTGAGAACTCCGCGGCTGGTTTTTTCCCTGGCAGTGCAACGGACTCCTGTTTTCCTCCACGAGATCCTTTCTTCCCCCGGACGTGGCACCGACTTGCACCCGCTGCCAGGAACAACTGCCCCGCTGGAGCGTCCTCACCATTTTAAGGTACTGTGTCCGCCAGGCCTCCCTTTCTAAAGATTGCTACAAGGTAACAATAACCCCTTAACCTTCTGGACTGGGCTGGCCGCCTTGACCATCTAACTGGTCCCTTTCTTTTGGTCCAACCCTTTCTGAACCTTTCGCGAGACTTTTGTGCACTTTTCAACCGTGTGACCTTGGACACATTTCGTCCAGAGCCTCTTAAAGTGGGTCCGGCCTCTTGAACTTTGACTTTACGGTTTTAACCTGCCTTCTTCTCCTACTGTGTTCTTCCGAAAGTGTTGGGATCTGTTTCTATCTTTGCTCTGCCTTTCTCTCCCTTGTGAACCAAGTTATTAGAGTGCCATCTTCGTTAAGCGCTCACCGCTGTCTGAAAATAAGTGTTGCTTTACTTAAGACTTATATAATAACCGTTTAAGGGAGTTTATATCTTTTAGTGACCGTGTTTTTGAACTGCTTGATATTAGTGCCAGTGTGATTACTAGATGTGTTTTTAAATGAATAATTATATCTCTTTTACACCAAGCTCTGGTCAGTGTTTGCTTGTTCAACTGTGTTCTTTTGACCTATTGTGAATACTCTGTATACTGCCTAACTCGAGAGAAGTCGGACTGCTCAGCCACAGCTACCAGGTAAATCTGGGTGGTACAGACTGCTACCAATTGGGTTTACTGCCAACCACCTGTGGTCTTAAATCTTTTGCAGTGGTTCCAGAGGGAACTGCACAGGTTTCTGCCTAACAGTCATTTTAAAAAAATCTACTGGACGGATTTTCACCAAATTTGCAAAAGCACGCTTTTGGGACCAAGCCGCTGCTCCTGGTCCAAATTTGGTGAAAATCCGTCCAGCAGTTTGGGCTGTAGGCGCGAGCAACATTTTTTCAGTCTATGGGGAAAAAAAAAGTTTTGGGACCCCCCCTATAACTTTGACCCCCCTTGACGAATCCACACCAGACTTTGCAAAAAAAAATCAGAGTGGGACATATACTTTTTTTTGCAAAGTTTGGTGAGGATTCGTCCAGAGGGAGCGAAGTTATAAGCCGCCCAAAAAGTGCTCTTCCTACGGAAACACCAACTTAACCATAACTACATGGCCACTAGCGTGGCCATGTAATATATATATATATATATATATATATGTTTGTTTTAATATACTGTATGTTTGTTTTACATTCCTACCAGTATGAAAGGTCCTCATATCCTCACGCAAAAACAAGCAACATCGAAAAACCTTTCTGCGACTACAGCAACAGGTTTATCCAGAACTCCACAAGTACTACCAGCATCAACAGATGTGAGGCTGCAGTAAATTCACCTGGAGCCACCCAGGTAGGAGATCATTTATACCCCGTCCCCCTATGAACGTGGCAAGGAATATCCCATGGTTAAGCCAAGGGCTGAGTATATTGCTTAGACGGCGCGTGAACATTTCTGCCCTTCATAGCCTTTAAACCAACAGCGCATTGTATACGGTCACTTGCATGCTCATAAGTGGACCAATAGGAATATAAGTGACAGTGTATGCATGTGGATTATTCTATAGGGGAGGAAGGATAGCTCAGGGGCAACACGTTTGTCTTGGAAGCAAGACAACGCAGCGCAAAACAGGTTTGAATCCCGATCCTGCGCTTAGAATCCACTCGTTGGCATGTGCATACAACAGGCCCTGCTGCACCAAAAGAAGCACATGGAATATGTTATTTGCCTGAAACGCCTGCTCTCCAGCATGTTTATCTTTCATAGAGTCACATGCTGTTTGAATATTCTCCGTCTTCCGGCTGGGAATCCTCGGTAACAGAGCAGTTTTCATTTGAATTTGAAAAGCTACAGTCACTTTAGTGTTCTCTTAGAGTAATTTTGGGCCATCTTACCCATGAGCCAATACGCAGTGTCTCCCTTGGCAACACTCCTAGAGGCCATCTTCAGATCAGCATAATGCACACAAAAAGTGCCAAGATGAGCCAAGGAGAGCAATATGCGGGGTAAGCGGGAGGGAAGCATGTGCATCTATGACACATACCAATGTTGAAGAACAGGAGTTACAGGTAAGTAACTTACTCCTTCTCCACCATTGGATCTTTAATAGATTAATATGCTGCTTGAATAGATTACAAGGCAATATATACACATACCGACGCATACAGTGCAAAATGAGAGTAGGATAGTCTCATCTTCAGAAAAAGCTCCCCTTCAGCCAAACAGACGACAAATTACTGCCTGTCCAACTCTGGACTACTCTGTGGAATCCCTGTCGATGCAGCAGAACCTTGTGATGTGGCCAGAGGACGGCAGCTGCTACCTGGTCCTGACCCTGGTGGCGGCTATATGAGGGAGGATTACATGGGAGGACACTTGTTTCCGGGGAGATGTCATGACTCCATCGGGTGAGACATGGTATCCCCCATTTTCCCTGGAAAATAACATCCCCATGCCTGAATCCTTCATGGCCTATTGTCATTAATCTCACCCTTTTCCAATGAAGAACAGGGAAACCCATTTCACTGAATCTATGAACCAACTTTAACAATCTGATGATTCATTGATTAGCAATCAAAACATTTTTAAAACACTTCTTTCAATTCCACAAGTCAATTGTCAACAATGGACTTCGGTTCCTGGAATCCCCGAAATACTGGGACAAGGAAGAGAGATCGAGCAATGTGGAGGGGGCAGAAGAGACCGCAAGCTCAGCAAGCACTCTATTGTTTCATAGTACACCCCTGTGCCCAGGAAATGTAAGCAGCCCAAAGCAAGAATCAAGGAAAGCTGCTGTGGCGACTGGCGAGAGAGAGCTGCTCTACGTGGAGCATAGAACCAAAGAGCGGGAACCGGTGTGGTGGAGCCAGACGGCTCAACAACGTAGAAGCAAGAAGCTGCTGAGCCTCAGGAATGCCAGGAGTCGGTCAGAACCCTTGGGTGTTCCCAGACAGAGGAAATCAGCGTTCCACTTACCGAAGCCAAGAGGAAAGCAGGGGTGTCCAGTGGAAGCCACAGAGGGTCGGCAAACGAAAGAAAGGCAGCCGCAAGAAGGAGGCAGACAGGAATCCTCCATTTGCAGACCGCAAGAGAACTAAGCAATGCCAAGGAAGACTGGTAGGTCCACCCAGAAGCAGCAGTGATACTGAGGCATATTGGTGAACATATTAGAACCACTTCATTGAAAAGGAGATAAAGAATTGACATATTGAAAAAGGGGAGTTTAAAACACAAACCACCCATGTTCTAATGTGTGAATGTACACAGTGCAAATACTTGAGAACCACAGAGAGGATACCACATCAGAGGAATACACTATCCAACATTACATATAAGCAGCTTTTTGGAGCGGGTAAAGACCCTGAATGAACAGAACTCCTAGAAGGAGAGTATAACCAGGCAGTCACAAACGTGTGGACACTAGAAGCCCTGACAGGAGAGTATGCCAGGCAGTCACAGTTTGTGAAAACCAGAAGCCCTGGCACAAGAGTACACCAGGCAATTTCAAATGTCCTGGATGGGGAGTTATCCCAAGCAATTGAAAAGGATTGTTTTTAAACAAGAAAGAAGAAAACCACACCACCTGAGAGAAATATCAGGAGTCCTGAAAGAAACCAAAATTGTAAAGCCAGACAGTTTTTGTCTGTGCAAGTGAGGTAGTTGGCCAAGAGACACCCAACGTACTTGGAGTATAAAAACCTCCAGGAGCAAAGAAGAATTCAGGGGAAGGGAACTAGCCTCTAGAGCCAAGACTTTCTTCCTTGAAGAACCTTTGTTTGAACTATTTATTCTTCACGCGTCGGTGTGATGCAGTAATATTGAACTTGTCAGAAAACGTTTGGAGTCTGATGGGACTCAGCCACCAATCACGTTATTTGTAGCTGTAAAAACAGTGGATGGTAAACAGACATTGCCCTGATCTGAGGAAGGCACTAGGAGTGTGCCGAAACACGTGTAATCAATAAGGGCCATCAATAAATTAATTTTTTTTCTATTTTATGACTAAGTGTCCAAAACTTTGAAATACAATTGTGGCGCAATTAAGAGATGTGTGCAGCCCCCGAGTACTTTCTTTACTAGTTTGCTTTTCTTTCCTCTTTTCCGCTTGGTGGCGCTTTATTTTTTTTTCCTTTGCCTGCTCCGCTTCATTCAGTCATATGCTCCTGAGTTTCGTTCGCTCTTAATTCCATGAGACTCACCCGGGCAGCAGCGCGGTGACAAACGGTCCCTCCTGGTTGTGCGGGCCCGAGATCAGTGTCTCACCACCTGCCCCTCAGACACATTTTGGGCCAGCACAGGTCCCAAGGGAACGATCAATGTTCCAACCGCCAACAGCAGTCTGCAAGGTGCTTCGCTCCGGCTTTCTGGAGACACGGATCCTTAGCCACAATGCAGCCCCTCAGAACACCGCCGAGCGTCTCTGCATGCCGTTCTCCTCTGAGCCGTTGATCCTGCTGCTCTCTGCTCCTTGGCTTCTCCGGTCCAAAAAGAGTCCCCAACTCGCTCATTCAGCTGTGCAGAACTACACCTTTTATAGTTGGAAAAGGAGTCAAGTGGAGTCCGGAGTGAGCGATAATTAGTGAATGCCTGACTCTGCCAGACTATCAATGGGACAACTTAAGTTATTTTTACAGCCGGTTCCCTTACACCCCCGCCCCCTTGTTGTTCCTTTGGGATTTCTTCACTACTCCCGGTTGCCTCTTCCTCGTCCCAGAATTTGTTGGAAATGGGGAGGGGGTGATGGTATGGGTTTGGAAATACCCCATGAAAGTTGAGGGAAAGGGTTTTGAGGTGGAATGGGTACAGGGGGAATACCATGCCTCGCCCTTGGATGTTTTCCTACCAATCCCACGTGACACTCCACTCAGGTGATCCTCCCTCGCTTGTCCGCCACCCCCAGGGTCAGGTCCAAAAGCAATGGCCCTTTGCTGGCAACCTGACTAGAGGATCCCAGGGAAGTAGGTGGAAGAACACGTGGGGTTTCCCACAATGACTGGAAGGTTGAAGGAGGACAAGAACATCTCATGTGTAAGAGCCCATTTCCAGAGGGACAGCACTTCTGTGGAGAGGATGGGTGATCTGGTGCTGCCCTGCTTCAGGATATAAAACATGGATGTTTTGTCTGTGAACACACAGAAAACTTTCCATTGGAGATGGGGGCAAAAGTATTTAATTGCACAGAATACCGCAATCAACTTCAGGACGTGGATATGGAAGGATTTTTCTTCCTGATCCCAATGATCCGTGGTCTGTATTTCACAGCTTAAGGCTCCCATCCCTCCATGGATGCATCGGTTGCGACTATGATCCGATGTTCTGGTATTACCAAAGGCACTCACTGTATAAGATTGGTACTCACTGACCACCAGCAAAGGGCGTTAAGGAACAACTTGTTGTACCAATGCCCGGTGATATGTTGCCAGCAGGTGTCTCGGAATTCCTGAACAGACACAGAGGAAGCTGGAAGTGTTGTACAAGGTCAACGCAGGTGGACATCATTCCCAGGAGGGACTTTAAATGTAAAGTGTAGACAGGGTCATTGTGCAAAAGACTGTTTAGACTCCCAGAAAAACGCATTTGCCGCGAGGGAGTTAAGGAGGACTCCAGTGAGGATCGACAGTTTATTGTGATTTCTGTGTGTTCGTGTCCGCAAAGGGAGAGACATGGCCTTGACAAACCAATCTTCGGGGTATGGGTATACTTCGATACCTGATCTTCAGAGGTGATTCGGCACTAGGGCCAGACATTTAGTTAATATCCCTGGGGCAGATTTGAAGCCAAAGGGGAGTGTGACAAATCGAGGGAATTCGTCCCTTCCCCCCAATGGGGAGCCCCACCCCAACCAGTGAGGCTAGGAGGTGAGCCTGCTCCGCAATACCCTCCCCAGCGGTACAGGCAATTGAGAGACTCCCCTTCTACCGTCCCCATGAAGAACTCCCTGAAGCTATACATACATGGCCTACAGGGGAGGTTTCAAATTGCCAGAAACCATAAAGTATTAGGAACGGGAAGAAGACACTCGTAATGAATATCGCTCTCTCATGCAAAAGGAGCATGTCCCTTTAATTCAGAATACCCCATTCACTGGGACAAGGACGTTAAGGTGTGAGATTCCAGAGGAAGGAGAACGAGAATAGAGCGAAGAGACGATCCCATACGCAAGCTAGGGGATGTCCCATCCTGCGTAACAACTGAAGATGACGCAAACCCTGCAGCGTGCAAGTTTCAAACTCGCTGGAGACTGCAGAATGGAATGCCAGACTTGTGGCGGACCATCAGCGTGAGAACCCGACAAACACAGGAAAAGGTGGAGCGATATCACGGATGGAAGTATGTGGTGGACAGCTGATCCAAATAACGTTGCTGATACCACCGGCAGGAGAAGGTCACACTGTGTGCAGGCGAGCAGCCAAACACTGAAACAATGTAACGAAATGGAAGAACAAGAGGAGGCAGAAGCCGGAGAAGAGAAGGTGTCAGCGGCTCAAGAGAAGAGAGCTCCCAAGGAAGAAGGCTTCCGAATACGTTCTGCTTCAAGAACAAAGTTAACGGGGAGAAGGGGAAGCCCAGGAGGATTCACGAGAATATCACACAGTTTTCTCGTCACAGTCGAAGCTTTGTAACAAAGTAGCTACAAAGGTTGTGAATCAAGGAAAAGGATTGTTGAAAAGCTAAACAGTATGAGAGAAAACCAATGTATGAAAATACCCTGGGAAAAGGGGCAGATAACTGGTCATCCTGTACAAGACAAAGATAATAGAAAGAAAGGAAAAGATGAATCAGAGGCAGAGGAACTAGGTTATTGATCCAGACACAAATTGACCAAGATAAATGGAACTGGTATTACCCAAGAGAATGAATATCAAAGTAGGATTGCCTGCAAGAATACACTGAGGCCCAGGGCCAAGAATGTAGAGCTAATAAGGAAACCCCAAAAGGGAACTCTAGCGACTATGGAAAACACAGTAACCCAATTGAAGAACTTCAGAGACTGATCAGAGAAATCACAAGAGACAATCTGCAGATTGGATATTAAAGACTGGGACTAGAGGTACCCTCAGGAGAAGGGAGTAATTCTCCTGGACTAAGTTAGTTTTCATAAATGGTAGGGTCAGTTAGGATAGTTTTTAGTCAGCTGACGAACAAGTTAATTTCTTACCTTGTAACGTTCTTTCGATGGGATGGTCCGACGATGTATTCCATATCTATGGCAGTAATCACCACAGCTGTGCTGCTTCAGAAAATCTTCGGCGTCTGCGTCCTGCGTCGATGACGTAGATACGCCGCCCTCGAGGACCTCCTCCGACAGCCGACGTCACTGGATGTCATAAGTAGGACGCACGACGTCGGAAGCCTCAGTTGTAGGTTTTTCCCCCAGAACGTGTGGCACCAGTCTTCTGCCAGTCTGACACACAAAGCCTTGCTGAAAGGTAAGCTGCAGTCGCATAGGAAATTCTGTAGCAGGGAAGGTAGGGAGGGAGCGATATGGAATACGTTGTCGGACCATCCCATCAAAAGAAGGTTACCAGGTAAGAGAGTAACTTGTTCTTCGAGGGGATTGGGTCCTCCGACGTATTCCATATCTATGACAGACTCCCAAAGCAGTACTAATGCAAGGAGGTGCGAAAAGAATTTAGAAAACAGAAATTTAGAATGCCCAATCAAATGTCGGAGTAAAGGACCGCCTTGCCAAAGGCCAAATCCTGCCCACGGGTGGAATCGGGGGAGTAGTGACATACAAAAGTATGTACCGAAGCACAGGTGGCTGCATCACAGATGTTAGGAATAGGAACCCCCCCACTGTAGCGCAGTAGAGGCAGCCATACCCCTGGTAGAATGGGCCCGTAAACCGACCGGTGGGTCCTTACCTGCCGAGCAGTAACACTCAGAGATAGCCAAAATAATCCAGCGAGAAAAAGTATGTTTCGTCACAGCTTGTCCCAAACGCTTTCCAGTGTAACCAATGAAGAGTTGATCGTCCACTCTGACCCGGGACAAGCGTGAAATATAAAAGCTTAACGCTCTCCTAGGATCAAGCCTATGGAGCCTCTCATCTTCCTTACCAGGATGTGGAGGAGGATAAAACGCCAGAAGAACAACCTTCTGGCTTAAATGAAATTCCGACACCACCTTCGGAAGAAAGGACCGACGAACTCTGAGGACAACCCTGTCCTTATGAAACACAGTGAAGGGTGGCTTAATTGAAAGTGCCTGTAACTCACTCACTCTGCGAGCGGAAGTGACTGCAACCAAAAATACAGTTTTAAGAGTTAACAGTCTCAAAGGGCACGAATGCAAAGGCTCAAACGAAGCACTAATCAAAAACTTGAGAACAGGGTTCAAATCCCAACCGGGCACCAGGAAAGGTGACGGAGGGAACACATTAGTGAGCCCTTTTAGAAACTGAGAAATTAAAGGAATTTTAAAATAGGAACACTCTTCAGACGAGCGCTTAAATATGGACAGCGCCGCCAGGTAACCTTTAACGGTACCCACTTGCAGGCCCCTGTGGGCCAAAGAAAGAAAAAAAGACAGAACCATGGGAATGTCGCATGCAAAAGGATCCACATTCTTAACCCTGCACCAGTCGCAGAACTTATGCCAATGGCAACGGTACAGGGACTTTGTTGCTGGCCGTCTGGCTGAGAGCAACACCTCCATCACGTCTTCAGGGAGGTCCCAATCCATATACCTCAACCTTTCAGAAACCAAGCGTGAAGGTTGAGGGATCTGACCTCTGGATGGAGAACCTGACCCCCCTCCCGTGAGGGCAGATCGTCTCGGTAGGGAAGACGATGTGGAGGGCAGATGGACAAGTCGAGAAGGTCCGGGTACCACGTCCTCCGGGCCCACGCCGGAGCAATGAGGATCATCCGGGAACCGAACCTCCGTAACCTCCGCAGTACTTGCGGGATGACGGGGACTGGAGGAAATGTGTACAGCAGTGGGAATGAATGACCACTCCACCACAAACGCGTCTCCTAAGGCTTCTTTTGGAGGAAATTCCCGCGAGCAGAACCTCTCGCACTTCCGGTTGACACTGGAGGCGAAGAGATCCACTTGAGGGGTCCCCCACATGGCAAAGATCTCCAGGAGAATCTCCTGAGCCAACTCCCACTCGTGAGAGATCGCGCATTGCCTGCTCCGAGCGTCAGCCGTCTCGTTTTCGTCTCCGGCCAGATGAACTGCCGAGATCAAAACTTCCTGCTGGATTACCCAGAACCAGAGCTGCTTCGCCTCCCTGCACAGAGGAAGTGACCCTGCCCCCCCTTTTTGTTGAGGTAGTGCATGGCCACTGTGTTGTCTGTCAGGATCAGGACATTCTTCCCTCGCACAGTCGGCAGAAAAGCCTTCAGGGCTAGCCTCACGGCCCTCAGCTCCAACAGACTGAAGAGAAGGACCTTGCTGCAGAACTCATGTCAGCGGGTTGTAATCCATACTTGGCGGGCTTGACTTCCCAAGTAGCAGACCTGAATGAGAACATGGCAGGAGCAGAAGACATATTTCAGACACTGGCAGAAAAAAGGAGAGGCCGCAGACAAGAGATTTAAACCCAATCGGACGATTACACAAAAGACTACAGAAACCAGCACAGACTTCATGCCAGCCAGCTTTAATTTACATCCGGCAGAATTATCTACTCAAGCAGTCAAATCGGACAAGAATATGGTTGTTGTGGCTGGTACCTTCCACATCCTGGCAGAGAAAAGAGCGGAATATGATAAGAGATTTGCTCTGAATCAAATTTGGCCATGTACACAAAAGGCCATAGAACTTTCAAGAGTCACTCACCATAGCCAGAAAGACAACAATCAGTTACACCAAAAAACATCAGCTATGCAATAATTAGCCAATGGTGCCTATGGGCAACAAAACAAGGGAGGAGGGGGCACTCTACTGCTTTAAAAAAACAGAGCTAGGAGCCTAAAACTGGAAAGACTGGTTAACAGAGGAGAGCCGCTAACATTAAATAGAAGCAACGTCTTGGCGCCATTACATTGCGTTACTATCCTAAGACAAATATGATCGGATGATGTGGCAATAATTGAATTTGTCGACGAGGTCCTGCTGGATACCTTGTTACTGCACATCCACTCGCCTATAATGAAATATGCCATTATGGATGCTAGTACTGGTTTAAGGCTCTTGTAGAAGCCCTTCAACTTGAGGAAAAGAAAAATATTGTTAATGTGGGTCAAAAAAGTGCCTATTCTCCCAAATATGTTGACCGTACTACTCAAAATACTCCCAGGAAGCCCATTAAAGACCCTTTGATTACCAACTTCCAAAGTGGGCCAGTGGCTGGAGTTAAACTCACACAAGCAGGAGACAGGGCTATCCCCCCTCAAGCATTCAGTATGCATAACTATAGGGTGCATCTCATAAGGAAGGTTGAGATTCCAGAGGGAAGCGAATCAACATTGGGTGATCAGGATTCCTGGGCTTGGCTTCTGTCTGCACTGTTGGGTAAGAGCAAAAATTAATGGTTGGCTAAGGGGGGGTGGGGGAGAAACTATTTTCTTGGGCCTCCTGGAACACACAGGGATACAACCACCTATTTGCAAAAGGGGAGGTGAACCTAAGAGCTCACAACTTCATTTGCCTCCATGAAACATGGATGTGGCTTAAGACAAGTATGGATGGCTACTTGGTCCTGTTAAATCCGGCTATTAGGGGCCCTAGTGGAAGACCAAATCAGGCTTACTTGTAGCCATCCGCAACGGCTTGGAAAAAATTGAGATTACACTGTAGTGACTAGAGTATTTCTAGTCCATAGTGCCCTTTCCTCCATCCTTGTGGGAGTCCCCCAACATGGGGACGGTACAGAACATTTGTCAGTGAGAAAATGAGCTTACCTTTTAAATGTAGTATCGCAAGCAGGGGTGCAGCCTCGGGCGTGGGAACGCTTGTGCCCAGGACCCGCCCTCCGGAGCCTCACCTCAGTCTCCTTTGAGCACATCGGACGTTTAGATGTCTGGCTAGCCATATTACCTATAATCCATTGGCATACAAGCAGGGGAAGGTGGGAGGGATGTATGGAGGAAAGGGGACTATGAGTATACTAGTCACTAAAGTGAGTAACTTCAATTACTCATATGTCCGTCCCCTTTCCTCCATCCTTAAGGGCGATTCCACCGAGCAAGAAAATATGGTGGAGCTCTGTCAACCTGCCTCATATCTAGGATGAAGCAAAAAGGTTCTTCAGAACCGCCTGACAAACTCTGCATCACGCCTGTAGCTGGTGTCCAGCGAATAGTGTTTGCAGAAGACTGACGGAGTGACCCAGGTTGCCGCCTTGCTGATGACATTCCAAGAAGCATGTTTCTGAAATGCGACGGCCATGGCCTCAGCTCTGACCGCATGGGCATGAATCCCATCAGGAACAGGTTTGCAAATTGCTGTGTAGGCCTCTGAAATGGCCTGGACCATCCATGGGCGATGGACACCGTGGACGCCTCAGAGCCGGGGAGGAGCCCCCAAAAGTCACAAACAGTGCCTCAGACTTCCTGAAGGATTTTGTCTGCAAGAGCTAAAACTCGAGAAACCTCTCAAGGTCCAAGGAATGTAGGGGAGCTCACTAACTCTGCACGCAGAATTGAGAGCCACCAATAAACCGTCTTCAGTGTCACCAAACGGATGTCCACAGAGGCCATCGGATCAAAAGCCTTGCGTTGCAAGGCTGCAAGAACCACATTGAGGCTCCAGGCCAGGTGCCGACAATGCACCGGAGGAAAAAGCCTAGACAACTTCGTAAGGTGTGCCTTAACCAACATGTTGGCTGCCGAAAAAGCATGCTCACTGGAATTTTTGTAAGCCCTTGTGGGCGCCAAATTCGTGCAGCACTTATCCACCTGAACTCCAGAATGAGCCAGGTGCGCTGAAATAGCCAGCACGTCATCCAGAGGACAGGTGACAGAGTCCAGACCCTTGTTGCAAGCCCAATGGCAGAACCTAGTCCATTTGCTTTCATACTGGGACTGAGCCAAGGGCTTGTGGCCTGCTGAATGATGTCCCAGTTGTCATTAGAAAATCGAGCATGCTGAAGCCTCAGCTGATCAGGAACCAGGCCACCAGGGCCAGTTGGGTAGGGTCCGGAAGCTCCACTGCACTTCCCTGCTGTGCCAGGAAGCCCCTGCTGGGGAATGGAAGATGGGCTGGACCCTGGGAGCACAACTGCAGTAGATCTGAAAAACCGTGTCTCTTAAGGCCAGTGGGGGGCAACCAGGATGAGGCTGCAGCCGGCGGAAGCCCGGAACTTGCATAGGGTCAGCTGGAGTAAAGGGGTGGGTGGAAAAACCTAACACCTGCGGCCGTGCCAGCAGATCTGGAAGGCATCTCCCAGTGACCCCCAACCCTGACCTGGGGGCACTTGGCATTCAGAGGAGAGGCGAACAAGTCCAGGTCCGAGAACCACCAACACTGGAAAAGGGGACAAGGACTCGTTGTGCAACTCCCACTCGTAGGTGTTGAATCCCAAGCGACTCAGCTGATCCGCTTCTGCATTGCTGTCCCCCATCAGGTGGACTGCGGAAATCCAAATTCCCTGCTTAAGGGCCCACTCCCAGATCGTCCTGACTTCTCCCTGATTTGGGGCAGAACCGCCTTGAGGGCCAGGCCCACTGCCAGGAGCTTGAGCAAATTGATATGTAGGAGGATTCTGTCCTGGACCGTGCGCAGTGAGTCGCAAAGCCCTCCAGAGTGGCCTCCCGTCCCGAAAGAGGAGTCTGTCGTCACCACCAGGGAAGGCTCCAGCTGGGTGAAGGGGCTCCCAATGAAACATTGCCCTCCATCTGCCACCAACGAAGATCCGGCAAAAGGAGTGGTGGAATAGGGATCCTGTCCGACTGAGACCCTGTCTCCTGATCCCAATTGGCCACCAGGTGGAGCTGGAGGCATCTCATCCTGAGACAGGCCTGCTGTACAGTCAGTATGCAGGAGGCCAACAGGCCCATAATCTGTTGGAACCACCATGCCAAGGTGGTCAAGTTGGCCAGAAAATGCCCCACTGCCTTGTGGAGGGACATCAGCCTCTTGGGCGTGAGCCACACCCGCTGAACTGTAGTGTTCCAACGCGCCCCTAAGAAGACCCGATCCTGACAACGGAATAATTGATTTTCTCAGGTTAAGGGAAAACCCCACTTATGAAGGGTGTCCGCCAATCTCTGGCAGGAGTGCACCACCGCTTCGGATGACCCCGCCCTCACCAACCAGTCGGCCAAATAAGGGTACAGGTGATGGCTCTCCAAGCGGAGAAGGCTTGCACAGCATTCATCAACTTCGTGAAGACATGAGGGGCCAAGTTCAGGCTGAAGGGCAGCATTTGTACTGAAAGTGGTACGCCATAACCGTGAACCGCAGAAACATCTGATGCGGTTGACATATGGGTAACATGCTGGTACGCATCCTTGAGGTCCAGGTAAAACATCAGATCCCCTGCACACAGAGACTATGCTAGGTGCACAGGAGTAATCCTCTTGAAGCGTGCCAGTGGTAAAGACAGGTTTAGAAATGACAGGTCCACGACTACCCTCAGGCCAAGCCTGGTTGTTCTTGGGTACCGCAAACATCCTGGAAAAGTAACAAAGCCCATGTCTGCAAGAGGAACCGGTTCTATCACCTGCATCTCCAATAGAGACAGGATCTCCCGAAAAAGAGCCGGGAACCTGATCTGACGGAGAGGATGGTAGAGGCAAAGGAAGACGGGGACTGAAGCCCATGGAGACTACAGATCAGTCGATCTGACCAGCTATCAGAATAGCCAGTCAGATAGCACAGCGAGTAGAGCGCTCGCTTTGACATCCGTGCAGAGCCTGGACTCAGGTTCGAATCCCAGCAGGGCCAAACTCAGCCTTTCATCCTTCTGAGGTCAATGAATGAGCACCACACATGTGGGTAATAAGCAGCGCTCAGATGCCTGAGGGTTCGTAGCACTATATAAATGCTAAATTATTATTATTATATAGGAGCCACAGGTTGCTGGAAAGATGCTTCCAGGTGTCCTGGAACTGAGCCAAACGACCCCCCTCATGCGAGCTGTGTTCCGCAGAACTGACGTCACTGCTTCTTGGCATCGGAGACAAGGGCAGAGGAGTGTGAGCGGAAAAACATGTGCAACGTACTTTGCTTCTTCCTTCTGCTGTCGCTGGGCGACCTGTCAGGCCTCCGCGTACCACAGTCTCTGCACCCCTTGAAGCTGGATAAAGTTCGGTATTTGAACTCGGTCCTACCCTGGGATTAAGGGAAGGATTTTTGACCTGGCATTGTCAGGATGGCCAAGGACATGGCAGTTTGAGTGGATGTTTTCTTCTTAGTCAATTCGTCATCGGTGGATGAATGAAAAAGGTCCACGTCCTCAAAGGGCAGATCTAGGATCCGCTCCTGCTCGTCAGATGAAAACTTGGTGGCGTGCATCTGCACTGTCCTTATCTCTACCCCAAGGCGCAGCACTCTGCTGGCTGTGTCCATGTGGGAGACCGAAGACTCCATGAGGTCCTGCGCAATGGCCCGGGCATCTGCCAGCCCAGCCTTGAAGGAGGCTTGCTTGTCTGAAGGGAGGTAAGGCAGAAATTCACCAAGCGCCCACCACAAATTCTGGTTAGCCGCAGCGAAGATGGCGTCCGCGCTGGCCTGCCGCAGATGGAGTCCTGAGATGGAGTAACAGGATCTTGTTCTTCTTGGAGAGGCAACTGGAGGTGGCTCCTGTGGAGGAAGATGACGAAGACGATGGTTTAGAATACAGCAAGGCCGCAGGCACCACAGAGGAATGGAGCTGTAGGTGGGAGGCAAGGAGGATTGGCACCCTGTTCGCCAGCCTGAACCTGCTGTCTAACTTCTTGTTCATCTGGGAGTTGGCCTTGGGCTTCTCCCAGACCTTTCGCGCCACCTGCAGCACATCCCCCTGGAGGGGAATGCCGGTCCGGATGGTGGTGCGCTTCCTCAAGACCTCTGCGAGAACCCCTGACTCCTGAGGGGCTTCCTCAGAAAGAGGGACCCCCAAGAACTCTGCCAGTCCCTGAAGGCGATCATGAAAGCCCTTAACGGATGCCAAGGCCTCGTTGTCCTGGGTGCCATTGTTGTATCCCACCCCCTTTTTCACCGGCTGAGGGAAATCCGGCCCATGGGACACAGGTGCCGGATGGATACCCCCAGGTCAAGGGCCGCAGGTAAGTCCAACGGCTGTTGAGGGGGAGGCATTGGTGATACAGGTGGAGGTGGATGGTTTGGTACGACCGGTAGGGCCTGAACTAGTGGAGAGACCAGCACCGGAACCGCCAGTGGAATGGAGGAGTACCCAGGGGAGGGGGCCGAGGCAGCACCGTCTGGGGAATGACCTCCTTCACAATGTCCTTCAGGAGCCCCTTCATTTCAGGGTAAGGCATGACGAAGAGGAAGCATTCGAAGAAGCAGTCTTCTCTAGCAGCCGGGTCCCTAGGGGCATGGTGCGTATAGCTGTAAGTCTGTGAGGGGTAGATATACCCCTGAGCGGACCAAAAACCTGGCACCACAGGATCAACTGCCGCTTCTAGAGGGAAGGGGGCTGGAATCGCCCTGCAAAGCCCACTCATGAGCGAACGCACTGGTGGGCCTTGAGCCGGATCTAGGATGGCCGCCTTCCTGGCAGGCTCTGCCACGCGCCACTCTGCCATTTTGAAACCTTGCGACAAGCCCTGGGAGGGAGGGCACGAAGGCTCTCAGCCAGGAGATGCCTCAGGCACAGGAGGATACAGCTTGGGACTTGCACCTGAAGCAGAGGTGTCGACCTCAGAGATCGCTCTGCTAGGCGCTGAGCCCTCAGACAGACTGCCGGTAGTTGAAAATCCCTGGATGTCAGTCTCAGAGCGAACTTCGGTAGGCTGGGAGTCCTGGGCACCTGTGCCGGTAGCTTTTCTGGTTCTAACAGAAGAACGATTCTTGGAGGTGGCACTCAACGATCCCTTGAACAGTGGGGTAGAAGAAGAGGACGAGCCTGATCATCCTTCCGTGGACAGCCTGGTAGTGGCCCTTGAACCCCCAGGCATGAGAGCCGGTAGTCTGGGAGGCCACAGATCTGACCCCAGAATGCCCGGAAGAGCCCCTGGACTACTTGGCTTGGAAGCCGGTAGCCTTAGAGGCCTCGGGCCTGCCAGAACTTGAATGCAAGGAACCCTGATCCGTGCCCGGGGAAGGAATCTGCTCTGTGGAGCAGTGCTGAATAGAGGTCCTACCTTGTCTTGACGAGAGGTCCCACAGACTAAGTCCTTAAGGTGGGGTGGAGGAGAAGTGTGGAAGATCTCCCTCTACCACCACAGACGATTTGTCAATGCCCTGTGACCGAGAGCGCTGCAGGCTGCACAGGAGTCCCCAGCAGTGGTCGGGCCCCAAACACTGAAGACAGAGTACGTGAGGGTCCGAGGCCAGGAAGGAGCAGTCGCAAGAAGTGCATCTTGTGAATGCCACATGCCCCGGGGAGGTGAAGAAAGAAATTAAAAACAATGGGGAGCATGCAAGAAGCTAAAAAAGTCACTGTGCTGGCTGCCAGGTCCGACACGTCCATGCAGGAGAAAAGGGACTGAGGTGAGGCAGGGTGGGGCCTCAGCAGTGCGTTCCTACGCTCAAGGCTGTGCCCCCGCACGCTATATTAAATTTAAAGGGGAAGCCTAATTTTTTCGCTGTCAAAGGTTTCAGTAATGCCCCCATGCTGGGGGACTTCCGCAAGGATGGAGGAAAGAGGAGGGGATGTATGACTATTGCCTCCACAAACAACCCCACAACCTATATACAAAGGATCGAGTTGCAACGGACCTTGCCAAAATTACAAAAACTCAAGAGAGAAGTCAAATACCTGATGATCCTAAACCTCTACTGGAACCAAATGGCTGAACACAATGAGGCCTTCATCAATAATGTTTTAGAGTTAGTTGAAGCGATAAGTGGTGAGAGATTCATCGTAATCAGCAGAGACTACAACTGTATATGTCAAAAAGGGTCTGGGCAAGTGTTAAGAGAGAGGACATCGACACTTATTTCGTCTGAAAAAAGAGGTTTGGACTAGAACCTTTCCATGGACTCGGGGGAATTGCATCTCCTGAATGGCCACATAACCGGCGACATGCCGTCAACTTACACATGGTCATGGGGACAACAACAAGCTACATTAGATTATGATTTTGTTTCGCTGAATTTATTGCCGTTCATAAAGTC